>NC_143254.1:102572795-103197795 GCF_984573655.1 Nuphar pumila
TTTCCATACCATTTAACTGCATTTATAAACTTGTAAAGAGTTCAAGTTTGGGACACGTCCCTAGAAGAAATCTCTTCAGCCCCAAGAGACACGTTTATTTATATTTTAATCATTGTGACTATTGAAATAGCCCCCAACAATCACCTTATGGCCATATAGCCTTACATCTCCCACTTGGCCATAAGGGATTTCCTATGTTTATATGCTTGGTCTCAACCAAAACCTTGCATACACACTTTCTTAGTGATTTTTACTCACTCACCACTTAGACATATCTAAGTCCCATCTAACGCATATGTCTAGTGAAAACATCCTCAGGCCTTAGTTAGCGAATCTACTACCATGTCATTTAAAGGAATATAGTCCACTGTTGTTTCATTTTTCATAAACATATCATGAATATATTGATATTTAACTTCAATATGCTTACTTTTAGAGCTATCAACTCCTGTTTGTATTAGTCTTATAGCAGCTTTATTGCCACAATAAAGTTGAACTAGATCTTTTGGAACATCTAATTTTAACTCATTTAGGAAACAATTTATCCACACCAAATGTGGTTGCCATGTTACAAGCAATATCCTCAGCTTCTTGGGTATATTGTGCCACACACCCTTATTTCTTGCATGACCATGCAATTGTCCCACCTCCTAACATAAATACATAACCAGCATTGGACTTTGTTTCGTCTCTATCACCGACAAAGTTAGCATCTGAATAGCCTACAAACTTTAAACTATCAGACTAATAACATAGTTTGAGTTTCTTAGTTATCCTTAGATATCAAAAAATCTTTTTCACTGATTCCTAGTGAGAGAGCTCAGGATTACTTTGATATCTACTCACTAAACTTACAACAAAACTTAAATCAGGTTTAATGCAAAGCATTGCATATATCAGGCTTTTAACTGCCTGAGCATAGGGAATATTCAACTTTTCTTATCCATCTTTTGGGTAGTCATTCTTACTTAAGTTTGGAACTTTTACTACAAGAGTACCATTTGCCTTGATACTTTTCATTCTAAATTTCTTTAGAATATGGTCAAGATATTTTTTTAACTTAGACATAGCAATCTCGATTTTTTGTCTCTTTATATCTTAATTCCAAGGATATATGAAGCTTCACCCATATCCTTTATTTCAAATCAAGAACTTAACCATGATTTAATCATATTTATCATATATATATCATTTCTTGCAATTAATATATCATCAACATAGAGGGATAATACAGTAAACTTGCTCTCACTGTTCTTGGCAAATACATAATAGTCCAAACTATTTACCTCATAACCCAATTTGGTTATAGCATTATGAAAAATTCAATACCATTGTCTTGGTGACTGCTTAAATCCATACAAGAATTTATTCAACTTGTATACTTTATCCTCTTGACCTTCAATTTTAAAACCTTCTGGTTGCTGCATAAAAATAATTTCATTTATCGCGCCATTTAAAAAGGTTGTTTTTCACATCCATTTGATATAGGTTAAGATCAAAATAAGCTACCAATGCCAAAATAATTCGAATAGATACCAGTTTGGCTATATGAGAATAAGTTTCTTCATAATCAATCATTTATCGTTGAGAATAGCCTTTTTCTACTAGTCTTGACTTGAATTTATCAATAGATCCATATGCCTTGAGTTTTTTTTTTTGAAAACTCACTTACCACCAATTGTTTTATATCCATTAGGCAAAGTGGTTGGTTCTCAAACTCCATTCTTTTCTATAGAGTCCAAATCATCTTACATTGCTTCCTTCTATGGTTCAGACTCATTGGAAGCAACTGCATCTTCAAAACTCAAGTTGTCAGGAGTTTTATCCAAGTCCATGGAATAACATAATTCCTCACACATGAATGTATAATAATTATTCAAATAGGATGGAGAACTTCTTGTTCTTTTCTGCGCAATTATTGGTTGTGAGTTTTGCTCATTATTCACAATTGGATTGTTATGCTCTAAATCTTGAGTAGGTATCCTAGGATCATTTATGATATTCAGAAAGACACCATCATCTTCAGGATCAAAATTATTTTCTTTAGTTTTTAGGAATTCTACCTCTACTTTCTATAAATTCCTTTTCAGGATTATATAGACGATATCTCTTTTAAACTTTTTAGTATCCCATGAAGATGAATTTGATAGTTTTGTTATTTAACTTGTCTCTCATTTGACTAGGAATCAACACATAAGCAGGTGATCCTCATTTTTGCAAATAACTCAAATTTGGCTTCCTACTAGTTCATAATTCATGGGGTGTAAGCTCTATAGCTTTAAAAAAAACCTTATTTAGGATATACATGGCAGTGCAAATTGCTTCTCTCTAAAAAAATTTAGGAAGATTTGTATGTGCCAACATGGACCTTATCATATCCATTAAGGTTTTATTCCTTTGTTCTGCTACACAATTCTGTTGTAGTGTATAAGGTATAGTTGTATAAGGAGTTATATTATTATCATTGCAAAAGGTCTTGAACTCATAAGAGTAATATTCACATCCTCTATCAAATCTAATAACTTAGATTTTTCTTCTTAGTAATCTTTCAACTTCATGTTTATATGCCTTAAACTTTTGTAGAGCTTCAGTTTTCTTAAAGATTAGGTATATGTATTCATACCTTGAATAGTCATCTATAAATGTGATGAAATATGACTTTTTTCATGTGTTTCTACTATTAAGGGTCCACATATGTCTGTGTGTACTAAAACTAGTAAGTCACATGATCTACATTTCTTAGGAAAATGTTTTATAATCATTGTACATAATGTGCATGGTTCACATTTTTTAAATTCTATATTTTTAAGAGAAGGTAATAATTCTATGCAAATTATTTTTTTTTATTTTATTGACATTTACATGTCATAACCTTAAATGACATATATATACATCAACATTAAATGCATAATCATTATAACCAGAAATATTCATTGCATTATTTATAGAAGGAGTTACATTTAAACGGAAGAGACCATGGTTAGTATCATAGCGACTCTTGAGCTTCATTTTTTCATCTTTCCCAATAATGACTTTGTCACCTTGGAAGCGGATTTCGAAGTCTTTTTGAGCAAAATCTCCTACTGCTAAAAGATTTCTTCTTATAGAAGGTATATAAAGTACATTTATTAGTAGGAGATTGGTCCCTTCTACTTGAAGCTTGTATGTCTTATGCTGACCACATTTGTAATGCCCTAAAAATACCATCTTGAAAATCTGTGATTTTTTTTGTAAGGTTGCACAAGTGGAAAATCAAAAGGGAGAAACAGTTGGAAATCTTTGAGCGGGTTACAGGCCTAGAGTTTGGCAAAAGGAAAAAATACAAAATGAACTTTCTATTACAAGATTGAGACAACGAGATATACAATTCTTTTTTATAAAATTGTCTCTCACATTGGGACATTCCCCTAAAATGATTGCCAAAATCACAAAAGTTTAGAAGTGTGGGTCCAGTCCTCAATGCGCATCTACCCCCATCGCACAACCTATCAAACATTACCTGTACCTCATAAAATGGGGTCAGTACTCTTGCGAGATGGTGAGATAAAATCCATAACTTGTCATTTTATGAAAAGCATAAGCATAACTAGCATGATTGAACATTTAGAAACATTTATACATTTCAGTAACTAATATGTGAGCAATATAACTGTAAGCAGGAAAGTACAACTTTAGCAACATGATCAAAGATAAGCAGTAAGAAACATTATCAAGCGGCTATCATACTTATGTGATTAAAATCAACATTCAATTGCAATAATGAATATTTCAGCAATTATTACTATGAGCAGAGAAATACAACTTTAATCACAGAGTTAACACTAAGCAGTGAGTGACATCATCGTGTAACAAGCATGTGTCTCGATTCATAACCTGGTGTAATTAAGCAATTATTATATTATGTCCAGATAGATGGCATGGATGGCTAGATGCAACGTTATTATGGACACAGTAACCAACCTTACTAAAGTTGTGTAACAACAAGTGGTTGCAATGTAACATATGGGTGCGAACCTCCAACATGTGGCCCAATATAGGCAAAACATAGGTGAGGTCACCTATAAGCACTTTATGGAAATGGATCCTTCTGCTTTTAAGGGTAAGACGAACCCTAAAGCTATTGAGACATGGATGCGTGAGATAGAACATATTTTTCGTGTTTTGAATGTTTCAAAGGAGCAAAAGGTGAACTTCGGTACTTATCATCTGAAGGACCACACTGAGAAGTGGTGGGACACAATCTATGCGGTTAAGTTCCAAAATGGTAATGTTATGTGGGACGAGTTTGTAGAGGTTTTTAACTCCGCATATTTTCCTAAGCATGAACGAAGTAAGAAGATGCAAGAATTTTTAGACCTACAACAAGGGCTAACAACCCTAATAGACTATATTACTAAGTTCCGTTGTCTGGAGCGATATTGTTCAAATGTGTACATCCTGGAAGAGGATCGAGCAATGAAGTTCGCTCGTGGGTTAAAGTCAGCTCTGAGGACCAAGGTATTCACTCAAGGGCCAAAATCACTCGATGAGTCCATCAGTGTAGTGACCATGTTGGAAGAAGACTAGGTCGAGGAGTAGAAGAACCAGTGGAATAAACCCGAACAACCGACCAAGGTTCATATGAGTATTAGTGAGAAGAATCCTAGTGGAAGGGAGTTCACACCACCTGCTAAAACACAAAAGCGTCAGGAAGGCTACTAGGACCGCTAGCAACAGAGGCAATCGTAACAACCAAATGTCCAACAAATGTGTTGACGGTGCAATGAAGATCATCCTTTCAGAGTTTGCTTTCTCTATATTGGCAAGTGTTTCAAGTATGGGCAGCCAAGGCATATCGCTAAGTTTTGTCTGAAGAAGTCTACTGAAGATTTAGTTTATACTGATTAGACTCCATCAGAAGAGAGGACTCGACAATAACCAAGAAACCTATCAAGATCGTTGATCCTCGAAATCAAGTTTTGCGTACCAAGACCATTGCTTTGGTCAAAGTGTGTTGGCAACACCATGACATCGAAGAATGCACATGGAAACCCGTAGCGAGTATGCAAGAGAAAGACCCTGACCTTTTTGTTGATTGATATTTATGAATTCACGGATGAAATCCTTTTTAAGGAGAGTAGGATGTAAAACCCGTGAATTTTTTGAAAAAAATTAATACATGATGGAATTTTAGAAATTCTTATGTAGATGAACATATATATATATATATATATATATATATATATATATATATATATATGAATCCCAAGAATAAATACATGGATTCATATTAATCGAGAATTATTTGAAAAACCTAAACCTATTGTATTTTACATAATTGGACAAAAAGTGGTTTTTAAGAAAAAGCTTGAGTTTTTCTGGAATTTAGAAAGACTTTCCAAAACCTCTCTGTAACTTCAAAAGAAAATAAATAAAATAAAGTGAAGTGAATGAAATAATGAAGTATAAGGGGGGGCCTTCATGAATAGTGCATGAATAGTGCCCTACAAGGGTACTATTGAAAGGTGTTTCAAAAAAAATCAAAAGAAATAGAGGGGTTATTTATGAAGGTGACTTATGAAAGTGCCACTACCTAGAAGGGTGTGACACTTAAGTGAATGAACCACAACCGTTCATTCTCTTGATTAAGTCCCAACTGTCGGATTGAAACCCTAAACTTATAAAACCCTAAGAAGGAGAGAGAGAGAGCTCATTTTATCTCCTCTCTTTCTCTCTCCTTCTCTCCCAACCGTGGGATTCACTCTCTCCCTTTATGCTTTTGTGTAGTGGTGGGTACCGATTGGGACTCCCCTCTACACTCTAAGCAAAGGGGAGTCGTTGCCTTCCTCACCCTTTTGAAAAGAATCGTGAGGTGAGATTTTTTTTCCGTAGATCCCATTTCTTGAAAAAAAAAAAAGGGATTCAAATGCTAGCATGAAGAGCTCACCAATGCATTTCATGAACGCATGGGGGATAGGCGGATTAAAACTCTTTATGGTTGTGTTTGTTCTTTATCTTATGTATGGGATGCACATTGTAAGAATACACATGTGCAAGATTTTTATTTCAATGCATTTCGTTCTTTCCTTTTTGCATTTGTATTATTTTTTACCCACACCATGGCTGGGTGCCCCATGACCTCTCCATGGTCATGTGGACCCCAAGCTCATGGGACAAACGTCAGTGGGGTGGCTGGAACGCACCTTTGCTGCGTTGAGAGCAAGGGATGCCATTTTTGGCACCCTAACATATATATATGTATATATATATATATATATATATATATATATATATATATATATATATATATATATATATATATATATATATATATATATATATATATATATATATATAACAAAAAAGGGGACTAGGTTTTCTCTTTTTTTAAAATTTTTGCATCATACAAGTAGGCCTTAGTGGTTGAGTAATGAAGTTGATGTTTGTTTATGTTCTTAAGCACCATTGAAAGTCATTCAACCTCCTGCAAGTTGTGATTGTGTGTGTCACTGTTTTCTGTCATGGAACAGATCCCGGTTCTGGAGTTGTCATAGATGACTTCAAAGAATCGACCGTGTCGGCCTCGATACTGGTCGAATTCTGACGTTCTTGGGCTTTCTGAAAAGCCAAGACACAGACCTGCAACTTTTTTGTTAAGGTCGCAGTCTAATTCAGCCGACAAGATTCCAAAAAAACCCTATCAAGCCATCGGTCGGACAGAGCCTATCAGCTTCTGGCTAGTTTAGAACACTACAAACAGTGTTTCGTATTTTGGAGATTTCTCATGATTCTCTCCATAAAAGTTGGATCCGTTTGATCTTATGGAAAGTTAAGACACAGATCTATAACTTCCATGTTCTAAAGTGGACAGGAGCTTACAGGCTCTGTCTGATCGATGGCTTGACAGGGGGGTTTCAGAATTCTGTCGGCTGAATCAGACCGCGACCTCAATAGCAAAGTTGCAGGTTTGTGTCTTGTCTTTCCAGAAAGCCTAAGAACACTGGAATCTGACCAGTATCGAGGCCGATACGGTTGATTCTTTGGAGTCATCTCTGACAACTCTAGAACCAGGATCTGTTCCTTGATAGAAAACAGTGACACACACAAGCATGACTTGCAGGAGGTTGAACGACTTTCAATGGTGCTTAAGAACATAAACAAGCATCAACTTCATTACTCAGTGTCAGGCAACACCCCCGACGACAATGATGAAGGGAACCACCATTATTTTTTTCTTTTATTATTTTTTGGCAATGCGACCCCTGCCATGAAACTAAGTGGTCCAGGCCAAAAGAACCCCTGTCATCGACGCACAATGAGAGAGAGAGAGGAAGATCGGGCCACCACTGGTGGTGGTGATCTCTTCCTTCTTTACCCGAAAAACAAAATTAAAGAGGGACGAACCCTCTTCCTTTCCGCTTTTTTTTTTTGAGTTTTAGCAAATTGGAACCCTTGGTTCACTGATTTGTCTAAAACATAAATTAAAATCGACCTTTTTGCTCTTTTTGGCTTTTTTTTTTATGTTCCTATTTTCCGATGATGAGTCCCTATCGTGAAAGGGGTGTTTCGGTATGGTGTCATTGACATTCGATTCTTGTATCAATACATCCGTATGCACAAACTGCTTCCGACACTGTTAGGGATTTGTTGAACCCGCTCTAATACCAATGTAAGAACTAAAATACTTGGATGCAGAATTGTTGTAGGGTAAAGAACACATTGTTACGCTCGAAATCGCCAAGAAAGTCCACCCTCTCAACTCACTTACAATTTAAATACTTTTCTTGTAACTGTATGTTTTCATACCATTTAAATGCATTTATAAACTTGTAAAGAGTTCAGATTTGTGACACATCTCTTAGAGAAATCCCTTCGGTCACAAGAGACGCGTCTCTTTGTATTTTAAACATTGTGACCGTTGGAATAACCCCCGACAGTCAACCACCTTATGGCCATATAGCCTTACACCCTCTCTCTCTCTCTCTCTCTCTCTCTCTCTTGGTAAGAATTAGTAGGGTGGTGGTGGCTTTCACCATTTCTTTCATAGATGCAATGCCACCAATTTTTCCATCCCTCCCCCTGTTCTGCTGCATGCTATAGATAAATCCACTGTCCTTTTTTTTAATATAGGCAAGCTACGGTTAAGCAGACCCCCACCAGTTACACAACGTACCATTGGGTTTTGAACTTGCAACGTCTCAACATGCACTGACAGCTCTTTCCAAACAAGGGGAGCCCCAGTTGGTGATAAATCCAGTCTTTTCCAAACCCATTGTCATTTTTTTTAATGAGGAAGGAAAAGCCCTATCAGCAACTGGGCCTCTTGATGGGCCTGCATTCCTACGAAGTAATCCTCTGGGTTGAGGATATACCACCCAACCTTGCATGTTTCAACCTTGATCAAACAAAGGCAGCCCCATGCACCAAACTGACTCAAAACTCTATCTAATTTATCATTGTATTTTTCATTATATACAGTGCTAGATACTATTTGATATAGTAAATTTGATGTAAATCCGACTCCGAATCCAATTATCTTACATCCAACTATATCTGACCTGTTTACATCCCTAGGTGTTCAGGTGGGACATTGGCGCATCCAGTCTAAAATGAAGTGATTGGCATCCATCCCTGAACCAGATCAGGTCTAAAGGTTCCACTTAGTGCCTGGACCTAAATCTAATTTGGGTGTTCGAGTCTATCCCGAGATTCGGTCAAGAGTTTAAGATCTTTAAGGTTTATGTACGAATTCTTTGAAAAGTTTTTTTCTAAATTAACTGGGCCTAGTTTTATAACCATTGACCCAGACCTGATCCTACCTAAGCCAGGTCTGATAAAAGCTGAACCCAAACACAGAACATGCACTTTAAGCCCAAACCTGACCAGTTGTCAGTCTTACCACGATCCTAAAATACACGGATCCCAACTTAATCTGAAATACTGATTGGAGGTTTAAGTGGGTTGGCTAGACGGACCTAGTTTTGCCCAAGGACTCCTTTTACTATAGTTTTCAAACCTAAGCCCAGGTACAATCAGCTAATGCCAATGGATTTGCCATGGTTACATTCATATTTAAGAGATCAATTGTAGCTCAAAAAAAATTTATAGCTGCTAGGATCATGGTTACATTAACACTACTACTAGGGCTGGTAAATGAGCTGAACCAACCAAGGTTGTTAAATACGATGAGGCGAAGCGAGGCGTTGAGCCTGCGGCCTTTGAGGCGTACGCCTCAGGTACTGAGGCGTACGCCTCTCACAACCAAGTCTTGCAGTTCTTGCTGTTTTGGTTAATATAAATGGATGTCTAAACACGTGGGTCCTTTGTTTAAATACCACTTTTCTGAAATCTATTGATGTTTCAACTGTTTGGGGTGTGGCCTTTCATATAATAAAAGTTACCTGAATAATCAGATATTTACCTTAGGAGCATCACTGCAACGCCTCAGTACCTTCAGCGTGCGCTTCGCCTCTGAAGCGTACGCTTCAGGTACTGAGGCGTACACCTCTCACAACACTGGAACCAACAGAATAAACGTCGTTCATGCTCAGCTCATTCTTGTGGTGAGCCGAGCTGAGCTTGAGCTCATGGCAAGCTTGGCCGATTTAAATAAGTTGAGCTTGAGCAGGATGGTTAACGAAAATACTTTTTATAAAATTAAAAATAATGAAATTGCATTCTATATCTTTTGAAGCAATCTCAAAATAACTCATTTACAAAATCAATACATTGTCTATAAGTTGGAATTGCAATAAGATTTGAACTTTAAACTTATCGCTTGCAAGCCAAACACTTCAACCACCTAATACTATTTGATATAAAATACATGTAAAATATATTTATTTCTAGATAACGAGCCTATACGAGCTGAGCCGTGCCGAGCCGAACACTCATTCTTTATATTCAACTTGTTGAGCACATTTTATGAGTTTGAACAATCATTTTATGAGCCGAACATAAGTCAAACCATGAGCAGCTCTTTTTGTTTACAAGCTCGGCTTGCCCAAGCAAATATGTATACAGGCTCAGCTCGCTCGGCCCAAGCATTGGTGTTCTGGCTTGGCTCATGCAAAGTTCGGCTCAGTTTGTTAAGCTCGTCTTGAGCTCCGCCAGTTGGCACAGGCCCACAACCGCACAGGTTATGGTGGTGAGACTGCGGGGAGTGGAAGGCACACGGGTGATGGTACCGGCCTCACTGGCTTGGTGATGGGAGTGTGGTCTGGTGTGCGACAACATCAGGACATCAACCGACGAGGGTGAGCGGCAAGGGAGCCAAGATGTTGTTGCAACTGCGAGGGTAAGATTATGCGACAACCAAACAGAAAAAGGGGCGACACAAACCCAAACCCTAGTTCAGCAGACTGTCGGGAGGGAAACGCACAAGGGTGATGGTACTACCACACCGGGAGTGTGGTGGGCGATGGCACCAGGGCGAGGGGGCATCGGCTGATGAGGGTGAGGTGAGCAGGAGCCGAGAGGTTGTTGTGACTGCGAGGGTGCGATTATGTGAAAGCCGAAATGAAAACCCAAACCCTAGTTCAACATGGCTAAAGGGGCAGGGTGGGTGAGTCTGAACAATCCGTAATTGCATGGTGGGACGGGTCTGAAATACTCGTTTAAGTGAACCAAGTCTTATCAAGCTTGACTCGTCGATCAAGCTAGGCTTGTTTGCTCATCCAAGCCTCATATCAACTTATAAGCTCGCTTTGTTTACAACACAGACAAGCCACGAGTCGAGCTTTAACCGAGACAGCTTGGTTCTTTGTGCATTCCAAATTGTTTCCCAGCCCTACTCGCTACCCATTATACAAAGGTCACATGGTGTCATGGGCCTATTTCCTTCCTTACCGCCGTAAGCCTACTTGTCAACTCGTTTGCTAGTCGCTGAAGCTTGTAATCAGAGAGCAAGAGAGAATAGAGGGAGAAGAATTGCAATCACAAGAAGCAATCACAATGAGGGTCAACAAAAGAAAGCTCAACGCATTTAATTCATTCACAATTTTGCCCGAGGGCTATTACAATTCAAGCATGTGGGCTGCCCCTTTGGGGTATTAATTCACCTAAACTGGACAGCTTATATCAGAGTCAACAAAAGCAAAACAGACTCTAAGCGCAACTTTACAATGTAAGTCGCAAGGGAACATGCTCCCCCCTTCAAATCATGTGTCATCCTCGGCGCCATCTGTTTCATGGTAAGCCCTGACTTCAGTCGGGTAGCGGCTGTTCATTTAGAATGTAGACTCCCACGTTAGTTTTGTTGTTTCCTCCTACTGCACTAGATATTTTTTCGCTTCTCCCAAGTAGTTGACCTTGTGATGAAAGATCTTACTGAGGTGTTTCTCGGCTTGTTGTGCTGTCGGGGCCCTCTGTATGATAGGAGCGCTTTGTGGCACACTGCGTTCCAGATTTCCATCGTCTAGATAGAACTGTTTGAGGTTGCACACGTGGAACACCGGGTGCACCTTGAAGTCTGGGGGCAACTCCAGCTTATACGCCAGCTTGCCCACCTTTTTTGTGATGGTGAACGGTCCTTCATACTTTCTGAGTAGTCCACGGTGTCACCCATGGAAGATGCATGTGCGTCCTGTATATAATTTCACCAACACTTGGTTTCCAACTTTGAACCCAGCGAGCCGACAATGCTTGTCCGCCTACTTCTTCATTCTCTTTGTTGCCTTGTGTAAGAATGTCTTCGTCAACTCATTCTGCTTATGTTAGCCGTGAACAAACTGATAGGCGAAGGATGGCCTTCCCTTTTCTTATGCGGCAAGAGTGTGTGGGGTCAGTGGTTGCTGCATTGTGGTTATCTCAAACGGGTTGTGGCTTGAAGACTCACTATTCTGCAGATTGTAACAAAACTATGCCACGTCGAAGCGCTTCACCTAATTTTTCTGATTGGCATTAACAAAGTGCCTAAGATACTGCTCAAGTATCCCATTGATGCACTCTGTCTGACCATCTGTATGTGGATGAAAGCTTGTTGAAAGTAGTAAATCAGAGCCAAGTAGCCAAAATACTTCACGCCAAAACTTGCCTGTGAAGCGAGCATCACGATCACTCACAATGCTCTTTGGTATACCCCAGTGCTTCACCATATGCTTTACAAACAACTCTGCAGGGCACTCCTTAGAAGATGAGATGAATGTGACATACTTTGAGAAATGATCAACCACAACCAAAATAGAACTGAGACCCTCTACCTTTGGCAGACTAACAATGAAGTCCATAGAGATGCTATCCCAAGGACATTCTGGAATTGGAAGAGGCTCAAGGAGACTGACAGCCTTCTGGTTTGTCCCCTTATCTTGCTGGCAGATGAGGCATGTCCGCACATACCCCTCAACATTGTCTCTCATCTGTGGCCAATAGTAGCCGTGCTCAAGGAGTGCTAAGGTCCGCTCTTGACTAGGATGTTCGGCCTATAGTGTGTCATGGCACTCCTTAAGCAGTTCTCGACAGAGGCTTCCCCACCGCGGCACGAAGATACGTCTCTCTTTTGTCACGAGGAGGCCATTCTGTAGTCAAAATCGTTGAGTCTTCCCTGCCTGTGCTAGAGAAACAAGGAATTGTGTTGTCGGATCCTGTTGCATTTCTTCGCGTATGTGGCTCAATAATGAGCCCTCCAAATGCACTTCAGAAGGCTCTGTGCATGCAACTGCCAGTTCAGTCATGCGGCTCAAAGCATCCGCAACAATATTAGTCTTTTCAACCTTGTACTTTAAGGCAAAGTCGAACTCAGCCAAAAACATCTGCCACCGAGCTTGTTTGGGCGTCAGCTTCTTCTATGTCTGAAAATAGCTCGTGGTCATATTATCCGTCTTGACGACGAACTTGACACCCAGAAGGTAGTGACGTCAGGTCCTAAGGCAATACACGATGGCGGTCATCTCACGTTCATGCACCGTGTAACACCTCTTTGTATCCTTCAGCTTCTGACTCTCATATGCAATCGGATGACCCTCCTACATAATAACTCCGCTAATGGCAAAGTCTGAGGCGTCTGTGTGGACCTCAAAGGGTTTTAGTGATCAGGCAATCACAGCACTGGCTCCCTCGCTAAGGCTTTCTTCAAGCCATCAAAATTATCTTGGCACGCTCTTGTCTAGAGCCATACTCGATTCTTCTTTAACAAATCTATGAGGGGCGCAACAATGAGAGAATAGCCTTAGATGAAATGTCGATAGTAGTTTGTCAAACCAAGGAATGACCATAACTCTGGCACTTTGCTTGGCGGAATCCATTCCTGAATAGCCCTTATCTTCTTCCCATCCATGCGCACCACACCACGCCCCATAACGTGGCCAAGGAAGTTGATCTTCTCCTGCCCTAAGAGACACTTCTCTCGTTTGACATAGAGGTCATTCTCCTTCGGCACCTAAAACACTATTCGCAAGTGCTCGACATGTTTCTCCATGTTGTTGTTGTAGATCACGATATCATCCAGGTAAACTACCACGAACTTGTCTAGGTAAGGGTAGAAGATCTGGTTCATTAAAGTCATGAATGTGGTTGGAGCATTCGTCAACCCAAATGGCATTACTAAGAATTTGTAAGCACCATAACGGGTGACATAAGTTGTCTTCAGCTCATCACCTTCAACAATCCTCACATGCCAATAACTCAATCGCAGATCTAACTTGAAAAGGATACGGGCACTACCTAGCTGATCGAATAAGTCAGCTATCAATGGCAATGGGTACTTGTTCTTCACTGTGACTTTATTCAAAGTACGGTAATCCACACATAACCATTTAGAGCTATCATGTTTCATCTGAAAAAGGATCGGGGTGCCAAATGGGGCTTTCGATGGATGAACGATGCTTGCGTCCAACATCTCGTCTAGCTACTTGCGTAGCTCCTTCAGCTCAGTTGGTCCCATGCGATATGGAACCATTGCGGGAGGCTTCGCTCCCAGGGTCAACTCAATATTGTGGTCGACCTCACGTCTTTGTGGAAGACGCTTTGGCAATTCTGGGGGCATCACCCCCTAAAACTCCTCTAAAAGTGGGGCTAGGGTCGGCGGCACTGCTGAATCTACCTTCTCTTCTTCTGTATGCACAACAACTAAGAATGTCTGCTCTCCATGCTTAACACCCTTCTTCAGCTGCATTGCCGATAACACTGAAGACTTGCCTTTCTGCATAAGGCACTGCAGTGTGTGGGATAGGTTTGGACCCATAATCGTCAACGTGTTAAACTTTAGCAGCATCATAACATTCTAGCTCCGCAGAAACTACATACCAATAATCATCTTGAAATCGTCCAAGGGCACCACAAAGAAGTTGGCTTTGTCGGCCCAACTCCCCACTTGGATAGCCACATCTCTTGCTTCACCAAGGATGGGCTTGACCTCAGAGTTTACCGTTTTGATGCTTCACTTCTTTGGCTCGGGCTTCAAGCCCAAACACTTTGCCTTTTCTCGCGAGACAAAGTTGTGTATGGCCCCGGAGTCTACTATAGCTGAAGTAGACTTTTCATTCGTAATGACTTCGAGATACATTAGTTCTTTGCTAACCTACATGTTCTCAACTGCGCAACTTCTAGCTGCATTGATTGATCGCATGGCTCTCATCCGCGATTTCATAGCCTCAATGTCACTGCATTCAGTATCACTGTATTCCTTCTGTGTTGCATTGGCTTGTCCGTCGTCCTTCACGAGGCGCTTGGGGCATTGCCTGGCGATATGCCTATCGCCACAGAACCAACATGTCACAACTGCACCCTTGTTGTTGTTGTTGTTGTTATACTTTGGGTAGTTTTGTTTCTTCTTAAAATGATAGTGTATCGATGCCTCACCTTTGTCGTTGCGCCGCTCGACTTTCTTGCCTTCGTGGTCAGGCTTCTTTTTTACTTTGGTTGATGGGGTGAAAGGCTTACGTTGAGTGTCAACTAAGTGCTCAGTCGTCATATATGCATCTTCCAAATTATGGGGGTTGCTCATTTTCACTTCAGACTGTGCCCATGGCTGAAGTCCCACAATGAACCAGTTGAGCTTGTCGTCTTCTGACATGTTAGGCACCTCTAGTATGAGCATCTGGAACGTTCTGACATAGTCTTACAATGAACCAGTATGTTTAAGCTCACGAACCATCCGGTATGCCTGCCTCTGTGCATTCCTTGGCATGAAGTAGTTGCACAACTGTGTTTTGAAGTCGTCAAAGGTGTCTATCACGTATTGACCATTCTCCATGTCATTGTGCTTCCGCCTACACCAGGTGATAGCATCACCATCCAGTAACATTGTTGCAGCCTTTATTCTGAGATTTTTAAGTGTCACATTTTGAATATCCAAGTAGTCCTCTACTTGGAATAAAAAGTTCTTAATGGTCTTGTTGTCTCGAGAACCATTGAACTTTACTGGTCTTGGCATATCAATCCTTGATGGCCTCTCACCATTTTTTCCATTTAGTGTCACTGACTATTACAATGTGCAATTTTTCAATTGAACCTCCCCTACTTCAGTCTGCAAGTCGACCACTGTTGTCATCAACGAAGTAACTTGCCCCATCAGTAAGTTCACCTGCTCTTGCAGGCTCGCCACCACATCATTCAGTCCACCAAATGATTCAATTGCACATGAAATTACTTTCTCGTGCAAAGTCACATCTTTCATCAGCTTGATGATAGTTGCAGTCATCTCCTTTTGGCCTCGAGGTGAACCCATCTCCTCAGCTTCGGCAATTGCCTTGCCTTTGGTGTTGTGCAAGTTTTGATAAGGCACCACGATGTCTTGCTCACAAATCACAACTTATCGGCGTGTCTGTCGACACCAACTCTGAAGTCCCTTCCCCAGCACGAGAACGGACTCTGGTACCACTTGTCACGGGCCTATTTCTTTCAATGGGCAAGTGTAGTGCGACAGTCCTTCCTTACCGTCGCAAGCCTACTTGTCAGCTCGCTTGCTAATCGCGGAAGCTTGTAATCAGAATGCAAGAGAGAATAGAGAGAGAAGAATTGCAATCACAAGAAGCAATCAAAACAAGGGTGAACAAAAGAAAACTCAATGCATTTAATTCATTCACAATTTTGACCAAGAGCTATTACAGTTCAAGCATACTGGCTGCCCCTTCGGGGTATTGATTCACCTGAACTGGGCAGCTTACATCAGACCCAACAAAAGCAAAACAGACTCTAAGCACAACTTTACAATGTAAGTCACAAGAGAACACATGATTTGGCTTGAATATATTTGATTGCATAAGTAGATAAGAACTAGTTCTAAAGCCACACAATTCTAGAGCAGGCTGATCAGCATATCTATATAAAGAGATTTGGCGTCACTTAATTACTATCGCCAACAGATTTAACAAAAAGAAAAAAGGTTTGACTTCACTTAATTATTATCACCAAAAAAATTGAATAAAGAAGTCTGACTACACTTAATTACTATCACCTTTTAAACAACTGTCCATTGAGATCTAAATAAAATTAACTCAAAGCTAAAACTATAAATTGTGCCAGCCCTAAATTAAACTATACATCTGCCATCATTTTGTGATCATATATGCCTAACAACAAGATAGCGATATTGCTAGAAATTAACTTTTTTTTTATTGAGAATAATTTCATTCAAAATAAGTGTATGACGCAGTCATACATACAACCAATTAAACCAGTATACTAGGCCATTTCTTTCGTGCCCTCCAAGCAATTTCCTATTTCAATAGAAATATGAGCTGTTCTGGAGATCGCTGCGCCCCCTTGAAAATCCTGACATTGCGCTCCAGCCAAGTGAGTCTCCATGCCGTCGGCCACCATACTCTCCAAACATAAGTCCAGGCTTTGCGCCGATGCCTAAAATGACCCGCAATCAGCACTCCTCGTGGAAAGAAGGCATCGTTCCATGCAATATGGAGGTCCTCCCAAGCGTGAGTTCGCATATGTATGATGTAAGGGCAAAGGAGACACCTTCTCCCAAGCGTGAGTTCCCAGAAAATGTGTCGAACACTCATAAGCAAAGGAGACACCTACTCGCTAAGTGGAAGCCCCGGCGCTTCAGCCACTCATCAGTTTGCACTTTCCCATTCAGAACAAGTCAACCTGATAAAGAGGCACAATAAGGAAGACCACCCCCCCCCCCCCCCCCCATAGCACCTCTTTAGGCATCCAAACTACCGAAGGTCTGCTCATGGCCAAATATAACGAGTAAGTGGACCATCTGCCATCATTAGTGAGCTTCCAAGTCACACACTGTATGAAGAAGTGACATGAGATTACTCTATGAAGACATCTTTGACCAAGGCAAAGTGTCTTCGGGCAGCTTGATATAACTCCGGAAATTGAAGCCTAAAAGCACGGTCACCATACCACACATCTTGCAAAAAAAGTGTTTGTTCTCCATTATCAATGTCCACCTTAAGGAAGTTGCAGAAAATGCCCATCACCTCTGCCCCACCCCTTCCAAATACCCCTACCTCCATGCCACCTATAATTATTTACCCAATTCTAAGGCCAACACCATAGAGATTATACTTTTTTTCTTACAAATAACCCATAGCCATTTAGCAAGAAGTACCAAGTTGAATTTATAAATTTCATGAATACCCAATCCTCCAAAAATCAAGGGTTTGGATATATCGCACCAACTCGTCAATGCTTTTTGCCTTTCCTTCCAAGTTTTTCATTCTAAATATACTTGTTATGAATCTCATCTCAACTTTTCTTGGCATTTTAAAATTTTGAATATAATGTAAAATCATAGTATAAATACTAAATTTTACCAAAGTGATAGGCCCCTCCCTAGACAATAGGTGTACAAGACAGTTCTTGCTTTTACCCGGTCCTCCACCCTACCTCAATGAAGCTTTTTAGATATCTCAAGGTGAAGAACTCCCGCTCCCCAATCAAATATATGACAAGCCAAAGATTGTTTACATCCCCGGGCATCATCATTGAAAACCAAAACTTGGCCCTTACCCTCATTCATCTTCAAACCTGAAATATCCCCAAAGCACCTAAATAAAAGCCACATAACTGAAATGTTTGCTTCGGTGACCTCACCAAACACCAAAAAAATCATCCACAAAAAGTAAATGGGTGATGGAGATAGAATTGGATACCTTGCATCCTTGAAATACGTCTTGGGCTGAATTAATCTCCGATAGCAAAAATAAACAATAGGGGTGAGAGCGGGTCACCTTGCCTCAATACCCTCTTAAGCTTGAAGGGTTCACCTTTATCGCCATTAATGGTAATGGCTCGTAAAAGACCTCTCACCTTAGTGCTCCATTTCTCACCAAATTTCATACATCTCAAACAATGCAATAGAAAGTCTCAATCAAGAGAATAAAATGACTTTTCATGATCAATCTTACCTGATTGCTTGATGGAAGGTATTGATTCATGTGTCAATGTGCATTCATCATGCAGTCTTCTCCCTGAAATAAAAGCACTTTGGGAGGAGGAAATAATCAAATTTATATACACCTTAATTTAACCTGGACGCAAGAGTCTTAGATATTGCTAGAAATTAACAGGAGCCACTAAGTGTACTACTGCTCATCTAACTTCATTACAACAAGAGTCATCTATTTATCTACAACGTGACTACTCATCTAATTAAACATAATCTCAACTACAAAAGTTGGTGCACCAATTAAAAATTGTGCCCATCTTGAGGAAGATAAGACTTCTTTTATAGATACCAGGAAAACAACCAGAAATACTATCTGCCCATTGGTTAGGCCATACTAGGGATAATTATTGGTAATCAGCATTTTGGTAGACCCGCTAATCAAATATTAGCACCAAGACACTTCTTTCAGTACGGATCCAAATTTTGCAAAACTCAAGCCATTGTTTGGCTGTTGCCGGATTAGGGTCAGGTTTGCAAAGAAGGAAACTCAGTCATTTTAATAAATAAATAAATAAATACTTTTCGGTGTAGCAACTAAAATCGATGACACAAGAGGAGAAACTCACGATTTAACGTGGTTAGGTTCAGTTATGAACCTACGTCCACGAAAAGCACTAGCTCAATCTCTACTTGTTGCAGAGAGGGAACTAAAAAATTATTTAATAACAGTTCAGATAATACAGCCACACGATACACCAAAATCCCTATAATGCGAGAGTTTTTGCTAAGATTGTCGAGTTTCCAATCCTCTCATGCATAGGATCAGGATCACAAGAATCAGCTCTCCATATATCTTTCCTTCTTCTTCATGCAATCTGCCTCATCACTTTCATGTTTCATCTTATCGTTATCTTCATAAGATTTTGGTTACTCTTTATTTACCATAGAAATCGACCTTCCTTCTAATGTGGGTTTGGATGTGCTGACACTCTTTGATGTTTGAGAACTTGCTGCTCAAGATTGAAAACTGTAGTGCTGGCAATGGCTTTGTAAATATATCGGTAATCTGATCTTTAGTCGATATATATCGAACAATCATCTCTTTCTTAGCAATCTTGTCTTGAAAAAATGTATGTCAATTTCAATATATTTACCCGTGCCATGAAACATAGGATGAGTAGCCAGATAGGAGGCTCCCACATTAACACACCAAAGAAATAGAATCGATTTTAGAACAACACCAAGCTCATTCGGTAGGTATTTAAGTCATGTCACTTCTCCAACATTATTAGCCAAAGCTCAGTACTATGCTTCAGTATTAGAATGAGAAATTGTGTTTTGTTTCTTGAAACTCCAAGAAATGAGATTAGATCCAAAGAACACTGCATAACCTTGAGTGGACTTTATGTCATCTGCCCAGACAGCATTAGAGTAAGCATTGATCTCAAAGTTTGTTGATGATGAGATTTTAAAGCCCATGTGTAGAGTGCCATTAAGGCATCTCAATATCCATTTAACTTCTATCCAATGACTCTCAATAGGGCATATACTGACAAACTCTGCTGGACCTGGCACTACAAGAAAATTGTTAATTAGCGACGGAAATTAGCGACGGATTTTTTCCGTCGCTAATTAGCGACAGATTAGCTAGAGATAGAATCTGTCGCTAATTCGCGACGGATTAGCGAAGAAATAAATTTTATCGCTAATCTGTCGCTACTTAGCGACGGATTAGCGACTAAATTTTTTGTCGCTACTTTTTATTACAAGAACACCATTTTAGCGATGGATTTAGAGAGGGAACTCTGTCGTCGCTAATCCGTCGCTAATTAGCGACGGAGTAGCGACAGAATATATTCCTTCGCGGTTTTTGTATTTTGATTTAGCGACGGCTTAGCGACGGAATGTTTCCGTCGCTAAATATCGCGTAAATCCCTAATCCCATCCCTCTTTCTCTTTTTCCTGTTTCGCTGTATTGCTCCCGCCCGCCGCCCTCTCCCTCCCGCCGCCCGTCGGCTCTCGCCACCGTCCGGCCGCCGCCGCCTCGCCGACGATCCTCGCTGCCGACCTCCCTGCTTGGCTAGCGGCTGCGCCAGGGACCCCGAGCACCGGCGACCCGCCGCCGACCTCTTCCTCCTCCCTGTTGTTCCTCCCTGTGGCTGCTGCCGGGAGGTGTTGTCTCCCCTTCGCCGGCGACTCGCAACCGGCGTCCTCAGCCGCCGACGACCGACGATCCTCCCTGCAGCCACCTCTTCGCCTCCGCTCTGAGTTCCGGCGACCCAGTGGCCCCCGAGCTTCGCTCCAGGTCTCCCCCTCTCTGCTATCGACTGCGCCGGCCACCGGCGACCTCGCCGAAAACGCAGGGGGTCGACCCCCCCTGCCGTAAAGGCACGGCAGGGGGTCAACCCCCCATGCCGGAACTGCCTTTTCGGCAGGGGGTTTAACCCCCTTCCCTGCCGGAAAGGCAGATGGTTTAACTGGCTAGGTTGAGATTTAAAATTCAAAAAAAAAATTAATTATAAAAAAAAAATTCAAATCAAAATCAACTGGCTAGGTTGAGATTTAATCAACTGTGGTTAGTTAGAGTATTTCATAAATTTTTATCAATTTGTTAGTTTGTTCTAGTTAGAGTAGTTCATAAATTTTTATCAATTTGTTAGTTTGTTAATGTCTACTGGTAGTTAGTTTTACTTCAATTTGTTTTCTTGAAATCTGGTTAGTTAGAGTATTTCAATCTATTAGTCTTTTATAATTATATTTTTCTTAGATAGATTGGTATTTAATGTTCTAACAATCAGTTAGTTAGATTAGGGCTATTTGAATTCTTTATGATAGTGGTGGTTAAACGGAGTTCACATCTTTTCTAGTAAACTAATTGATTGATTTACTATTCCTTTGCTAAGTAGTTCAGATTAGAAATTGTCTATGACTTTATGTTAGTCGACTGGTTCAACATGTTATAGCTGGTTTGTTAAATTAGCATCTTCTAGTTAGATTTGGCTTAACATATATACTATTTTTCTTTTCTCTTCTTTCAATTAGTTAGAGTTGTTTTAATTTGTTTTAATTTTTTTAGTTAGTGTTTCATCTTGTTTCATGATTAGTTAGTTTGTTACTTAATTTGTTTTGTTTTTGTGCAGATTTTTCAACGGAACCAACTCGTGCTCGGCCACCTGTGGTAAGTAAATGACAAAAACAATGCAAATCGGGTAAATACCCGTGGTGAGTAAGTGATGCAAACGTATCACATGTTATTTAATTTATTGAATGCAACACTTTATTGTTCACACACTCACTTAGTTGTTGATATCTAGGACTGCTTTGTTAGAGTTCGGAGATCATGCTGAGCATGATTTTAATGTAGAAATATGGAAGTGTTCTTATTTTTGGAGTACGGAGTCCATGCTAAGCATGGTAGTAGTTAGTGAGATATTGAAGTGTGTTTGCTGCAGGTACATGTTTGCCATTTATTTGATATGAATGATTATGATGTATTGCAATGTTTGATTTAATTGTATCCATGCTTGCATGTAGTTACTTTCAATTTGATTTTGACTTCCATGTGAAATTTTATAATAAAAGCATGCTTCAAATGATTGTATCATGTCATTAATAGTTTGCACATGAAAATATTAAGTTATCAATGCATGCATCAAAATTCTTGTTATTGTTTGACATAGTATATTGCATGATAAATTTGATATTTTCTTCATCGTAGCATTCTGATTGTTTTTTTCTTAATTCGTTAGGATACTATTCGTAACATCATACGACAGAATGACTGCAAACCGTGAATGGATGTACCGTAGGATAGTGGACAATGAGTTATCGCATGAATATATGGATGGTGTCGATAGTTTTATTGAATTTGCAACAGCGAGTGTCAGTACGGTAGATCCCACAGGTCGGATTAGGTGTCCCTGCAAGATTTGTAAGAATAATCGATTTGTAGAACCTCATGGCGTTAGACATCACCTATACAGGAAGGGTTTTGTGAGTGATTATCAGAACTGGGCGTTTCATGGAGAAGAATTTAGAAACGATTTTGATGCACGGGTGAATGTGGTGCACGATAATCCATATACGAATTTGATATTTGATGCTGCAGGAACAGAACTGGGTTCTGCTATGAGTTCTAGTGATGTAAGAACTGTCGTAGATGAAGAATCACCAAACGATGCAGCTAGTAGATTTTATGATTTACTTAAAGATGCTGATGAGCCACTTTGGAACGGTTGTGAGAGTCACACTATCTTGTCTGCAGTTCTTCAACTAATGAATTTGAAGTCCGAGTATAATTTGAGTCAATCATGTTTTGACCGTTTGTGCATGATTGTGAAGAGTATGTTGCCTAAAGATAAGAAATTGCCACAAAATTTCTATCGTGCGAAAGTTATGGTCAACGCTCTAGGTATGGGTTACAAAAAGATTGATGCTTGTCCAAATCACTGCATGTTGTATTTCAAGGAGCAGGAAAACGACATATCATGCCCGTCATGTGGGCATCCTCGGTTCAAGCCAAAGACAAGAGGCAATGGTAGCACGAGATCAAAGGAAGTTTCATACAAGTCGCTCCGCTACTTTCCTATCACTCCTAGATTGCAGCGATTGTATATGTCTTCAAAGACAGCTAAACACATGAGATGGCATGCAAATAAAGTTCGACACGATGAAAACAAGATCACGCATCCTGTTGACGCTGAAGCTTGGAAGCACTTTGATCGTACTCATCAGAACTTCGCAATGGAAGTGCGAAATGTTAGACTCGGTCTATGTACAGATGGATTTAATCCATTTGGGGGTAGATCAACTCCATACTCATGCTTTCAATTATCTGAATGTATTATAATTTATGCAATTAACGAATGATTTGAATTAGTGCAATACTTGATGTCAATGATTTGAATTATTTGAATGCATTGCAATGCTTGATGTGAATGACTTGAATGCATTGTAATACTTGATGTGAATTATTTGAATGTATTGTATGACATATGTTATTTGTTAGAATATGGTTCGTGGAGGTTATAGTGGTCGCTTATCCAGTAGTAGTCAGGCTCAACCTTCATCTTCACGGGCTCCTGTGATAGGTATATCATATAACTAATTAGATGCTTGATTAGTTCAAATGCACATTCTGAGAACTTGGTGTGTATTTTTTTACAGATGATGTTGCGCCTGTACACGACCCACCTACACCAGTTGATCGCACAAGTCAACAGCCAACACAGGAAACAGGGTCTTCTCAGGCTGGCACAAGAAGACTCATTCGAATAGTGTATATCGATAATCGACCGTAAGTATTTTGTTTTCAATTATTGCATATCTTTTAAATATTTTATATTGATATTTACTGTGTAACAATTCATGTGCAGCACGAGGTTTGAGCCACAAGAAGTAGTACGGGAGATTAGGAATTCACTTCTTCAACATCTACCAGGACCAGTTGCTCAATGGAAAGAGTACCCAAAGGAGGTGTTAGACAGATTGTGGTCCTCATTCATGGTATACAGTTGTTCCTCATAGTTAATGTGTTTCATATTTAATTTATTTAAGCAATGTCTACTAACTTTCTGAAAATATTTGTAGGCTTCGAATCGCTTTGCAACTACGGTGGAAGAAAATGATGCAAGGAAGGTGTGGCAGAAGGTGGCTGTCAATCGATTTGCAGACATGCTGCACACTATGAAGACTGCAGCAAAAAAAGCATCTGGCGTAGTAGATGATCCATTACTGTAGAAGGGCCATGGTCCTATTACTATCAGGAGAGATTACTGGGATGAAATGTGCGATATGTGGGCGAGAGATGCATTTAAAAATTGCTCTGCGAAGGCTTCACAAAATCGATCGAAGATGCTCGAAGCCCATCTACACACAGGTGGATCTAAGACATTTGGGAGCCACCTAAAGAAAATGGTAACTCATCAATATATAATATTAATTTTATAAGTATTGTTGCAAATTTGTGTACTAAATCTTTTGTCATTTAACTTCGCAGGAAGCAGAAAAAGGAGGCAGTGTACCATATAAGGATGTGTTTGTAGAAACACATAAACGGAAGACCACGGAAGTCTTCGTATCAGAGAAGGCGAGAACGACAATGGTATGTATTAATTCTATTAATAATCATTGCAATATATATGCAAGTCATCATAATGTTATCATTAATTATTAATGAATACTTTAAACATTATTTTGTAGGAGGCATATGAGCAACAAATGGTAGAGCGATATGGCAAAGACGCTACTCAGCATCCATCATTTGATCCTACAGCATGGGTGACTGCAGCAGGTGAACCCAAAAAAGGTCGCGTGTTCGGGTTTGGGAGTAATATGAACACTTCACCAGTTATTGGTTCTTCAAGTTACGGCTCACCAACTTCTTGCGCCGACATAAGCTCCAAGCAGCCGACTATTCTTTCCGGTGATGATGTACGCGAGATCATTAATGAATCACTGAATAACTACTTCCAATACACTGTCGCCCCCTTTCTCCGAAATGAGATCAAGGCCGCTATTCAGGATAGGGGATCTTCGATTCCAGGTCCCTCTCAGGTATAATCACATATATAGTTTTTTTGACTGTCTTAAAGCACATCTGAGCATGGTAGAATCACATATAGAGTTTTTCTAGATGCCTTAGAACACATATGAACATGCTATAATCACATATTCAATTTTTTTACTGCCTTAGCACACATATGAGCATGATAGAATCACATATATATATATATATATATATATATATATATATATATATATATATAACTTTTTGTCTGTCTTAGAGCACATATGAGCATGATAGAATCACATATAAAGTTTTTTTTATTGCATTAGAACACATAAGCATGCTATAATCACATATTCAGTTTTTTTACTGCCTAAGAACACATATGAGCATATTATAATCACATATTCTGTTTTTTGACTGCCTTAGCACACATATGAACATGCTATAATAACATATAGAGTTTTTTAACTGCCTTAGAACACATATGAACATGTTATATATCATTTATGATAGAATCACATATAAAATTTTTGGCTTTGCCTGCCTTAGAGCACATATGAGCATGCTATATTCACATATTCAATTTTTTTACTGCCTTAGCACACATACGAGCATGATCGAATCACATATATAGTTTTTTGCCTGCCTTAAAGCACATCTGAGCATGGTAGAATCACATATAGAGTTTTTTTATATGCCTTAGAACACATATGAACATGCTATAATCACATATTCAATTTTTTGACTGCCTTAGCACACATATGAGCATGATAGAATCACATATAGAGTTTTTTTATTGCCTTAGATCACACATGAGCACATGATAGAATCACATATAGTGTGTAATTTATTTCATTATATTTTGTTTATCAATACTGACTGTTCTTTTCTTGTGTAGGCTGCTAGCGATAATCAGGGTAGTGGAGCTGAAGGGACAGATAAAGACAATGAACAAGAAGACGCACAAAATCTTGGCGATGATTAGAGGACTGTGTTGAAGAAGTTCTGTTTTTTTTATTTTTCCTAATTGTAATTGTTGAATTGTAAATAATTAAACTTCTTAGTTTTAAGGTGGAACGATTAATTATTATAGATACTTGTTATATGAATTTTTTTGTGTGGTTTGTTTTTTATTTACAGGAAATATAAATTGTACAGGAAATATAAATTGTACAGTTCTCGGTAATTAATTTTTAAATAAATTTTTTTTGATTTTTTTTCGTTTTTGCGATGGATTAGCGACGGATGATTCCATCGCTATTCATATTAATCTAGCGACGGCTTAGCGACGGAATTAAATCCGTCGCCACGCCGTGGTCGCCGTTTAGTACCGGCGGATTGGCGACGGAATATAGCGCTCGTTATTCCGTCGCAATTAGCGACGGAATTATTCCGTCGCCAGTTAGCGTCGAAATATTCGCGACGTAAGCATACTGTCGCCGCGTTGTCGCTAATCCGTCGCTAACATGGTTAGCGACGGATTAGCGACGGAATGTGGTCGTCGCTAACATGGTTAGCGACGGATTAGCGACGGAATGTGGTCGTCGCTAATCTACTGCTTTGTTGTAGTGTGGTCATGGTGGCATAATGAGTGCTGTGTATGATCTTCAAAAAATAGAGTAGGAGAAATAGCCATGGGAGTGGGCACAGATTTAGCTCCAACCATACCAACCCGAGTAAGAAGATCAAGAATATATTTTTGTTGGCATAAAATCAAACCCTAATCTGTAAACCGAGACTCTATGCCCAAGAAGAAGTGTAACGGACCCAAGTCCTTAAGAGAAAACTACTTCCCCAATTGTTTGATTAACTCTTGAACATAAGCTGTGGAGTTGTCTATGATGATTATATCATCAACATAGATTAAAGTATAAACTTCATAGTGCTCATTTTTAGAGTGAACAAAGATGTGTCAGGTTTTGGCCCTCGTGAAACTCAAGGTTTGCAAACATGAACTCAAATCGAGTGAACCAAGCACATGGAGCCTGGTTTATAAACATAGTTGGAAAATTTAGAACTTTCAAAACCAGTTTGTTGATCCATATATATTTCCTTTATCAAATACCCATGCAGGAAGGCATTATGAACATCCAATTATCAGATGATCTATTTATGCATGACAGCAAGAGATAAAACCAAGCTTATGGTGGTAGGTTTAATAACTGGGCTCAAGGTTTTCAAATAGTCCACACCTTTTTGTTGACTAAAACCCTTGGTTGATACCTTTCAAGGGTCCCATTGGCTTTTCTTTTTATTTGAACAAACCACATGCAAACTAGTACATGTTTGGTTTGATTGGGAGGAACAAGTACCCATGTATTATTTTTGCCAAGAGCTTCATATTCATTTTTCATACTATTCTTACAGTTTAGGTTACCATAGGTTTCTTTGAAGAAAATAGACTCGTTATCTTGAAGCAGAGTGTCAAGTAGGGCCACGGATTTAGGATATTTAGTGGCTTGAAAACCCCTTGGTTTTAAGGTTCCATCTTAAAACCGAGTCACCATATGATGTATTCTACCAAGAGGATTTGAGCTTGGTTGATTTGGTGACTCATTGTTTAGGTTGATTGGCTTACTTGATTCGGGTGACTGATTCAGATCAAATCCATTTCCGTTGGAAGATGTGGATGATGAGGTCATGTGAGGGTCATTTTGACCATCTCCCTACAAAGTAGAACTCTCATTTTCCTTCCAACTAGGTGGCTGACTCAGTGTCATGGGAATATAAAAGATATTAGTGTCCTGAGAGGATTGTGTTATGACTTTGGCAACTTCATTATTAAGGTATTCAAACAAAAACATGTTTCCATCAAAAAACTACATTTCTAGAAATAAATATCCTTCCCATTTTAAAACTCATGCAATTTTAGCCATGATGCTTGGGAGCATATCCAAGAAAAACACACTTTTCTTACTTAAAATCAAGTTTTTGAGATCGATAATATCTAAGGCATGGATTACACAAACATCCGAATATTTTCAAAAACGTGCAGTCTCGTTCAATCTTGAATCATTTTTCCAATGGTGTCATACCGTTAGTGACTTTAGAAATGGTCTTATTAATGAAACAGATTGTCATAGAAAAAGCTTAGGACCAAAATTTTCTTGGTAAACTGGCTTGAACCATGAGAGCAAGATCGATCACAATTCTGTTGATGGATATGTGGGCAGGATATTCTGTGCCCAATACCACATTCATCAAGATAGTTCACCAAGACCTGATATTTAGAAATATTTTTTTATTGAACTATGTTAAGGGAAGGGTGGCCCACGCGCTTGTGACAATCTTCTATCGATACCTTTTCTCTTATTGGTGCTGCTTTATTCATCAAATCTACCTCTCCTTTCAGTTTAAAGAGCCCCTCAAAAATTGATGTGTGCATTATAATGGTCCTTGTGTAGAGATCCTTTACAAAATAGCATTCAGGGTGAAATTCAAATATATCATTGTCTTTCAAAAATCTCTGAACTGAAAGCAGATTTCTAGAAATATCAGGAACATGGATAATATCTTTAAGCAGAATTTTTTTATCAAAAATATATGAACCCACATTCTTAATATGAAAAATGATCGTACTATAAGCTAAAAAATGACACATTTCCTGAAATGACCTAATATTTTTGAAATTCGCTCTATGTCAAAAATCAGAAATAACTGACTTTGTTAGGACCTTTTTACCCTTTGCATATGCGAAACTCACAAAGTTTGCGCAATATATAGCTCCGCTCATCAAGTATCGCAAACTCTCACTTAAAAAGAGGTCCACACATTTTTTTTTTGCAGACATCATGAAGTTCGCATAATCATAATTGTGAACATCCTGTTACACTCAAACCTCAAAACTTCATAAATACCTGACTAAGTTTGCAAACCTTTTTACCCTTTGCACATGCAAATTTTCTCTAGATATGCAAACTTCCCTCTCAAATATTCAAATACGTAAATTTCCTTCTTTATTTATGAATTTTCTCCCACACATTTGTGAATTTTCTCTTAAAATATGAGAACATGTGAATGTCCTCTTAAATTTGCAATTTTTCTTCCAAAATATATGAATTTTATACTATATTTTGTGATTTTCTTCTAAATATGTGCTTTTGAAGTAGCACTTTTGAAGTATCGTTAAATGTTCATTGTGCTTTTGAAGCATCGCTAAAGAATTTAGAGGTAATTTTGAAGTGTCGCTAAAGGTCCATCATGATTTTGAAGTATCATTTTTTTTTCAACAAACTCTGTTTACTAAAAATTGCATAAGGGGCACAGACAAGAGGACGTTCGCAAATGTGTGAGAACATTCACGTGAAAAGGTCAGGACATTTGCAAATGTGGAAGCATGTAAGAGGATATCCGTAAATGTATGAGCGAAAATTTGCATATTTGGAAAGAAATTCTCAAATATAGTAGAAAATTTACATAATTGGGAAAATTTTGCAAATATATGGAGGAAATTCGCATATACGAAGGGTGAAAATTAGGGATGCACAATGAGCTGAGCTAGCTCGGGCTCGACTCGTTTAAGCTTGGCTCGAGCTAGTTTGAAAAATAAATGAACCAAGCTTGAACAAAGATTTAGGTTCAGTATACATAAATGAGTTGAGCTTGAACAGGTAGTCTAGCTCGATTAGGCCCGATTAAGTTCGGTTCACATAGTTATATAAATAAATTAGACTTTATATATGTATATTATTTTTCATTACATAAACACAAAAAAAGATGTTACTTCACTATGTAAGTCTTTGGGCTCTTTTAAAAGTGACTTTGGTTCAAATCTCACCACTCAGGTTTCTTTCAAAAAGTGCTTTTAACACAAATTTAAAAAAAAAAACTCATTTTTTATGTGTTCAGCTCGAGCAAAGTCATAAGATGTGCAAAATCAGTTTTTTTTCTTGAGTCGAGCCAGCCCAAGCTTGTCTTGTGTGCATCCCAAGTGAAAATATCCTTTTACAGATGAAAAGTTGCGATTTTGGATATAGGCGGATTTTAAAAAGTTGTAGGTTTTTAACCAAACCTGAACCATCTCCAATTTTCTGAGCATCATGGCCTTGGTATTCATAGGAGATCCACAAGTTGTTGATGTTGTTTGTGACATGGTAAGTGGCCCCACTGTCTAAGTACCAGTTGTCATCAACATAAGTTTGTGATGATGATGATAAGGACTGAGCAAACATGATAGGCTTGGGTAGATGGCGCCTTTTGAGCAAAGCATGAAAGTTGATAGCACTAAGTAGAGGTGTGGCGGACTTTGTCACATAGTTGAGAAAACTGGCTTTGGTCTGTCACCGTTGGACCAACCACCAGATCTGCCTCTATTCTTGGGTCCACCACGGTACCCTTTACAATGATCGTTAAACCGGTTATGTGATTCGGACTGTTGTTTGTCTGCAAAGTTGGCCGATGCATTGATCGAGTCAGGCTCAAGATCTTCAGATTCAGCCGTGTGACTTTCTTAAATCAGAAGCATCCCATGCAACTGACTCAACGAGATGGGATCTTCCCGGATTTCTATAGAGAGGTACGAAAAGCACTGTACTCGCTTGAGAGTCATCACAAGACATACATAACTAGTTCTTCATCATCAACTGACTTTGAAGCGACAGCCAATTGATGACAAAGGCTTTTGATCTGAAAATATTCACCAATTGTTTTATTTCCCTTCTTTATGTCTATCAGGTTTTATACACAAAATATAGGAAAAGTTACATTTAATTGCATAGAGTGACGACTCGATGCAAGTTACATCACTTGTTGAACAGTAGGAAGTCTGATACATCTATTCTTTTCTAGAGGGTGGTGTATGTTCTCCTATGATTCATTGAATCTCGTGTCTGTGTTCGGGTCTGAATGAGCACCACGTATAAGTGGGGCTTATATTCCCCTGTATGTTGACATCACTTAGCATTAGAGTCTGGTGTGGTTGCAAAGACTTAAGTACCCTTTCTTGCTATTTTTCTCATAAAGCGATGGTTTGCGAAAATGACAAAAATGCCCTTTATTCAAAAAAGAAAAAACAAACAGTTCAAAAAAAGGACAAACATGTCCTCTATCCAGAAAGTCGAGGATGATGTTGACCCTTCAAAGTCTACACAGCGAAATAAACCTTAATCATTTCGTCGATGGTGATCCGGCGAAACGATGGTGAGCCGACGATCCGATGGTGAGTCGGCGATCCGATGGTCATCCGACGAAACAAACCTGAGCCATCAAAAATGTCTGTTTGAACTTTTCATCGTCATCTTCTTCTTTTTCCTTCTTCCTAAAATACTGTAAAACCCTCTCTCTCTCTCTCTCTCTCTCTCTCTCTCTCTCTCTAGAGAAGAAATCAAGGGAAGCAAAGAGTTTCCCCTGGAGAAGGTCATGAACATCAACCCTCTCATTCTCTCTCCCTTCTCTCTCTACTCCTGTGTACATCCAACAGACGATCCTACATTGCTCCATCAAACACCGACTGACCTGCCACTACAAGAAAATCGTGGATTAGCGACGGACTATATCCATCGCTAAGCCGTCGCTAAATAGTTTAGCGACGGCTTAGCGACGGATTAGCGATGGATAGAGACCATCGCGAATTTTTGCTCGCTAATTAGCGAAAAAACTTATCTGTCGTTAATTCCGTTGCTAATTTGCGACAGATTAGCGACGGATAATGTCCGTCGCTAAATTTAAAAAAAAAATAAAAAAAAAAATTTGATCCCTGTCGGGCGGTATTCCGGCAGCAATAAGCCGGACTTATATCGCACCCGACAGGCATTGCACAGAACCAGTGCTCTCCAGCGTCGCCGTCCTCCGTGAACCGACATCATCGTCCTCCGTGAATCGATGCTCTCCGGCGTCGCCGTCCTCCGTGAACCGGTGTTGTCATCCTCCGTGAACCAGCGTCGCCGTCCTCCGTGAACCGGCCTCCCGCACCGATGCCTCGAGGTTAAAGTGGTTCGAGTCTCCCTCCGACTTCACCCCGGACGGAAGGACGATCGCAGAGGAAAAAGACAGCATTCCGTCTTCAATATTGTCGTTCCTTGACAGTCCAGAGGCCGACCACTTCTTCTCATCCACTGCAGCTGCTGGCACCGCCATCTTCGGCTCCAACGAGCTGCCAAAAGCTGAGGTTCCGGCCACCGCTTTTGCGTCTGCCTCATCGTCGTCCTTCGTGAAATGGCATCCTCCGTGAGACGACGTCCTCCGGCGTCGCCGTCCTCCAGCGTCCTCCGGCGTCGCCGTCCTCCGGCATCGCCGTCCTCCAGCGTCTTCCGACGTCGTCGTCCTCCGGCGTCGCCGTCCTCCGTGAAACTGCCTCGTCGCCGTCATGCTCTTCGACGTCGTCGTCCTCCAAAGAAGTCGGTTTAAATCGAGCGCGACCGATTTAAATTTCGAACGGGGAGAGAGGGAAAATTTCGCGCTCTGTTAAATCGAAAATTAGCGAGGGATTTAGCGAGGGAATTTTTTCGTCGCTAATTAGCGACGGAAAAATTTCCTCGCTAAATCCCTCGCTAAAATGTTTTTCTTGTATTGAGAATTAGCGATAAAAAAATCATTGTCATTAATCTGTCGCTAATTAGCGACGGATTAGCGATGAAACAACTTTCATCGCTAATTCGTCGCTACTTAGCGACGAATTCATGAAGAAAGTTTTCTCTAGCTAATCTGTCGCAAAGTTGCGACGGAAAAAATCCGTCGCAAATTTCCGTCGCTAATTAACAATTTTCTTATAGTGTGCACACTGACTGTAGCATCGTTCAACTTGATGAGTTGTGGAGCCTGATTCATAGTTTTTGCCCTTACAGAAGGGGGTTTGGGGGCTCCTCCCAGCGTAGGTAACATCATTCAACTTGATGAGTTGTGGAGCCTGATTTAGAGTTTTTGCCCTTACAGGAGGGGGGTCGGGGGGCTTCCCCCCGGCGCGGTCAGCGGGCGGAGGTCCAGGGGAGGGGGGCGCCCCTAGAGGGGGGCTCGGGGGACAGCGCCCTCCCGACCAAATTTTTTTAGGGCCTTCCAACAATGATTTGTAGTATTATCAAGCTTTTCTACAATGATTTGTAGTATTTTCGGGTCTCCAACGAGCCCCACAACGATTTATAGTGTTATCCAGCTTTTCAACAGTGATTTATAGTGTCTTCCGCAAATCACTATAGCAATTTATAGTGTTTTGGGGTGTCCAACGAGCCCAACAACGATTTATAGTATTGTTGGATCTTACTATAGCGATTTGTAGTGTCTTCTGCAAATCACTATGGCAATTTGTAGTATTTTTGGGTCTTCAACAAGCCCCACAGCGATTTATAGTGTTGTTGGATCTCACTATAGTGATTTGTAGTGTCTTTCGCAAATCACTATAGCGATTTGTAGTGTTATTCAGTAAGTAAATCGTTGTAAATTGCTACCCGAATTAGGACCAACTTGTCAGGGTCATGTCTCCCTAACCGAAGGTCATATTCCAAATTCGTAAAAAGTAGTGTCTTCGTTATTAAGTCTAGTTTATTTCTGTAAATTTTCAGCGATTTCTATTGTCATTTCATTCCTCATTTTAACTAAAAACCATACCCCTATTATTCTATGTTATTTGAGTTGCACAACACCATTCTCGCTTGACATCCACATCTTGATTTTGACATGCTCCTTGTTGAATTTTCTATTGATTTTTTACAACCTTGCTTGGAACAAACATATGTCTTTCTCACCATAACACCCTGTGCATTTTTTGACCACGACACCCGGGACCCGTACCGGGGGGAGCTCCCGGACTCCTCTTCTGTAAGGGTAAAAACTCTGAATCAGGCTCCACAACGAATCAAGTTGAACAATGCTACCCACGCTGGGAGGAGCCCCCAACCCCCCTCCTGTAAGGGCAAAAACTCTGAATCAGGCTCTACAACGAATCAAGTTGAACGATGCTATCCACGCTAGGAGGAGCCCCCAAACCCTCCTCCTGTAGGGGCAAAAACTTTGAATCAAGCTCCACAACTCATCAAGTTGAATGATGTTACCCACGCTGGGAGGAGCCCTCAGACCCCCCTTTTGTAAGGGTAAAAACTCTGAATCAAACTCCATAACTCTTCAACTTGAATGATGCTACCCACACTGGGAGGAACCCCCAGACCCCTCTCCTGTAAGGGTAAAAACTCTGAATCAGGATCTACAACTCATTTAGTTGAATGATGCTACCCACGCTGGGAGGAGCCCCCAAACCCTCCTCCTGTAAGGGTAAAAACTCTGAATCAGGCTCCACAACAGTCAATGTGCAGGTCAGTCGGTGCTTGATGGAGCAATGTAAGATCTTCTGCTGGATGTGCACAGAAGCAAAAAGAGAAGGGAGAGAGTGAGTGAGAGGGTTGATGTTCATGGCCTCCTTCAGGGGAGATTTCTTTCTCGGATAATCCTGCAGTGCAGAGACTGAGTCTTAAATAATCATCTTCGGGGCACTTAAGTCTTTACAATCACTCCTTTTCTAGAATCGTCATTTTTTTTGCACCAATGGAGGAGAGGGTACTTAAGTCTTTGCAATCGCATCAAACTCCAATGCTAATTAATGCTGACAAACAAGGGGATACATGTCGGTCTGCATCTTATACGTGCCGCTCTTTGGGAACCCCGAACATGAGATGGAGCTATCGGTCCTGTTCGGGGGGGGGACATATAACCTGCTTCGATTCTTTTCCAACGAAGTCTAGCGAGGAGCTCACGCTTAGCAGCATGAGCAATGGTGAAAATTTCCCCTCTTTATGCAGTTGTGATTTCAACTGCATGATTTTAGATCTCGAATGGGTGGCATAAGATTGTTTGAGAGAGGTCTAGACATCAAATGAGGTGCTCAAGCCAACCACCTGGCTGTACACTGTTTCAGAGAGGGAGGACAACAACAAACTAAGAAGTAGCTGGTCAGTTTTGCGCCATTGGACATAATCCAGATTCAGTTCTGTATAACCTGCTTTATACTCAGCAAGGGCAAGTCTACTGCCGTCGACAAACCCTACCAAATCAAATGTATATAGGACGGGTTTGAAGTGGGATTCCTACAGGAGATAATTGTCTCCTGTGAGTTTGAAGGCCAGAAGATGATGCAGGTTATTTGGGGCCTGCAATGAGGAGAACGGTGAAGACATACCAGGCACCGACGAGGATGATGACTGTGAACTTGACAAAGCCATGACTGAATCCCTGAAGTTCTGATACCATAAAATCAATTACACAAAAGGAGAAACTCACAATTTAATGTGGTTCCGTTCAACTATGAACCTACGTCCACGAAAGGCACTCTCTCAATCTCTAATTGCTGCAGAGAGAGAGAGAGAGAGAGCCAAAAATTATTTAATAACAGTTCAGACAATACAGTCACACGATACACTAAAATCTCTATAATGAGAGTTTTTGCTAAGATTGTGGAGTTTCCAATCCTCCCATGCATAGGATCAGGATCACAAGAATCGGCTCTCCATATATCTTCCCTTCTTCTTCATGCAATCTACCTCATCACTTTCATGTTTCCTCTTATCGTTATCTTCATAAGATTTTGGTAACTCTTTATTTACCATAGAAATCGACCTTCCTTCTAATGTGGGTTTGGATGTGCTGACACTCTCTGAAGTCTGATGCAGATCCATACTTCTAACAGCAACATAGAATCTCTTATCCCAAGTCAATTAGAACATAGAACTCAGTCAAAGGTTTTCATAGGATTTGAAGTCACACCCCCTCTTATGTGATTTTAGTTCCAACGGAAGTTTTTTCTCACTCGTAATTTGTGCCTAAGTTCTCTCTCTCATGGATATGGATACATGGGTATATTACATATTGAAAATGCAAATACGTGATTTTTTATGCTAAGACAGACATGAAAACACATATTCTCAAACATTTAATATATCATAAATATAGTTGATAATTTTAATGCATAAAAGTATTTATAAATAATCTAATGCAAAAGCTGTTAAAAATAAAAATGTCGTCGGACACATGTCATGTAGTGCCCCTTAGACATGTAACCCCAAATAACGCCTCTTGAAGTAGCTAATAAGTCTGTATACCACTGATGCTTTTGGAGAATGGCGGTCTGCAGGGGCTTAACCTAGATTGCACAGAATGTGGAAACATGGATCCATGTCTACTCTGCTCAATTAAGATCCACTTATATTCTGCTAGATCTAACCCATCAAGGTCCTTTTTTCTCAAGCTTAGGGATAGGCCCATGCATTTGGGATCCTTTTTTTGCTAAAATAAATGCACATTAGCCAACACTACAACAAAGTAGTAGATTAGCGACGACCACATTTCGTCGTTAATCCGTCGCTAATCCGTTGCTAACATGGTTAGCGACGGATTAGCGACAACGAGGCGACAGTATGCTTACGTCGCGAATATTTCGACGCTAACTGGCGACGGAATTATTCTGTCGCCAGGTCCGTCGCTAATTGCGACGAAATAACGAGCGCTATATTTCGTCGCCAATTCGCCGGTACTAAACGGCGACCACGGCTTGGCGATGGATTTAATTCCGTCGCTACGCCGTTGCTAGATTAATATGAATAGCGACGGATGGTTCCGTCGCTAATTCGTCGCAAACACGAAAAAAATTTTAAAAAAAAATTATTTAAAAATTAATTACCGAGAACTGTACAATTTCTATTTCCTGTACAATTTATATTTCCTGTAAATAAAAAACAAACCACACAAAAAAATTCATATAACAAGTATCTACAACAATTAATCGTTCCACCTTAAAATTAAGAAGTTTAATTATTTACAATTCAACAATTACAATTAGGAAAAATAAAAAAAATAGAACTTCTTCAACACAGTTCTCTAATCATCGTCAAGATTTTGTGCGTCTTCTTGTTCATTGTCTTTATCTGTCCCTTCAGCTCCACTACCCTGATTATCGCTAGCAGCCTACACAAGAAAAGAACAGTCAGTATTGATAAACAAAATATAATGAAATAAATTACACACAATATGTGATTCTATCATGTGCTCATGTGTGATCTAAGGCAATAAAAAAACTCTATATGTGATTCTATCATGCTCATATGTGTGTTAAAGCAGTCAAAAAATTGAATATGTGATTATAGCATGTTCATATGTGTTCTAAGGCATCTAAAAAAACTCTATATGTGATTCTACCATGCTCAGATGTGCTTTAAGGCAGGCAAAAAACTATATATGTGATTCGATCATGCTCGTATGTGTGCTAAGGCAGTAAAAAAAATGAATATGTGAATATAGCATGCTCATATGTGCTCTAAGGCAGGCAAAGCCAAAAATTTTATATGTGATTCTATCATAAATGATATATAACATGTCCATATGTGTTCTAAGGCAGTAAAAAAACTTTATATGCTATTATAGCATGCTCATATGTGTGCTAAGGCAGTCAAAAAACTGAATATGTGATTATAATATGCTCATATGTGTTCTTAGGCAGTCAAAAAACTGAATATGTGATTATAGCATGCTCATATGTGTTCTAATGCAGTCAAAAAAACTTTATATGTGATTCTATCATGCTCATATGTGCTCTAAGACAGACAAAAAGTTATATATATATATATATGTGATTCTATCATGCTCATATGTGTGCTAAGGCAGTCAAAAAATTGAATATGTGATTATAGCATGTTCATATGTGTTCTAAGGCATCTAAAAAAACTCTATATGTGATTCTACCATGCTCAGATGTGCTTTAAGGCAGGCAAAAAACTATATATGTGATTCGATCATGCTCGTATGTGTGCTAAGGCAGTCAAAAAATTGAATATGTGAATATAGCATGCTTATACGTGCTCTAAGGCAGGCAAAGCAACTTTATATGTGACTTTATCATGCTCATATGTGTGCTAAGGCAGTAAAAAAATTGAATATGTGATTATAGCATGTTCATATGTGTTCTAAGGCATCTAGAAAAACTCTATATGTGATTCTACCATGCTCAGATATGCTTTAAGACAGTCAAAAAAACTATATATGTGATTATACCTGAGAAGGACCTGGAATCGAAGATCCCCTATCCTGAACAGCGGTCTTGATCTCATTTCGGAGAAAGGGGGCGACGGTGTATTGGAAGTAGTTATTCAGTGATTCATTAATGATCTCGCGTACATCATCACTGGAAAGAATAGTCGGCTACTTGGAGCTTATGTCGGCGCAAGAAGTCGGTGAGCCGTAACTGGAAGAACCAATAACTGGTGAAGTGTTCATATTACTCCCAAACCCGAACACGCGACCTTTTTTGGGTTCACCTGCTGCAGTCACCCATGCTGTAGGATCAAATGATGGATGCTGAGTAGCGTCTTCGCCATATCGCTCTACCATCTGTTGCTCATATGCCTCCTACAAAATAATGTTTAAAGTATTCATTAATAATTAATGATAACATTATGATAACTTGCATATATATTGCAATGATTATTAATAGAATTAATACATACCGTTGTCATTCTCGCCTTCTCTGATACGAAGACTCCCGTGGTCTTCCGTTTATGTGTTTCTACAAACACATCCTTATATGGTACACTGCCTCTTTTTCTGCTTCCTGCGAAGTTAAATGACAAAAGATTTAGTACACAAGTTTGCAACAATACTTATAAAATTAATATTATATATTGATGAGTTACCATTTTCTTTAGGTGGCTCTCAAATGTCTTAAATCCACCTGTGTGTAGATGGGCTTCGGGCATCTTCGATCGATTTTGTGAAGCCTTCGCAGAGCGATTTTTAAATGCATCTCCTGCCCACTTATCGCACATTTCATCTCAGTAATCTCTCCTGATAGTAATAGGACCATGACCCTTCCACAGTAATGGATCATCTACTACGCCAGATGCTTTTTTTGCTGCAGTCTTCATAGTGTGCAGCATGTCTGCAAATCGATTGGCAGCCACCTTCTGTCACACCTTCCTTGCATCATTTTCTTCCACTGTAGTTGCGAAGCGATTCGAAGCCTACAAATATTTTCAGAAAGTTAGTAGACATTGCTTAAATAAATTAAATATGAAACACATTAACTATGAGGAACAACTGTATACCATGAATGAGGACCACAATCGGTCTAACACCTCCTTTGGGTACTCTTTCCATTGAGCAACTGGTCCTGGTAGATGTTGAAGAAGTGAATTCCTAATCTCCTGTACTACTTCTTGTGGCTCAAATCTCGTGCTGCACATGAATTGTTACACAGTAAATATCAATATAAAATATTTAAAAGATATGCAATAATTGAAAACAAAATACTTACGGTCGATTATCGATATACACTATTCGAATGAGTCTTCTTGTGCCAGCCTGAGAAGACCATGTTTCCTGTGTTGGCTGTTGACTAGTGTGATCAACTGGTGTAGGTGGGTCATGTACAGGCGCAATATCATCTGTAAAAAAATACATTAGAAATTCTCAGAATGTGCATTTGAACTAATCAAGCATCTAATTAGTTATATGATATACCTATCACAGGAGCCCGTGAAGATGAAGGTTGAGCCTGGCTACTACAGGATGAGCGACCACTATAACCTCCACGAACCATATTCTAACAAATAACATATGTCATACAATACATTCAAATAATTCACATCAAGTATTACAATGCATTCAAGTCATTCACATCAAGCATTGCAATGCATTCAAATAATTCAAATCATTGACATTAAGTATTGCACTAATTCAAATCATTCGTTAATTGCATAAATTATAATACATTCAGATAATTGAAATCATTCACATCAAGTATTACAATGCATTCGAATCATTCGTATCAAGTATTACAATACATTCAAATAAAATTTTTAATCATTCACACCAAGTATTGCAATACAACTCACATCAAGTATTACAATGCATTTAAATAGAGGTTTGTAGTATAAGATTTTGCTCACTAGCTTGAGAATTCTTCCTCGTCACTAGTTTGACTTTCTTCTTCTTCTTCTTCTTCTTCTTCTTCTTCTTCTTCATTGTTTGCCCATCCACTTGGTACATCATTTGGATCACATTCCTCTATGAATGTTTCATCGGCCAATGGAGATATGACATGCATATCATGCGCAACATCGTGACCATAAGCGAAGTCACAGACATCATCTGATTGATAGTAATCACTGTCTTCAGCTAACTCATTTTCTTGTAACTGATCATACTCGGGGTATAGTTTGGATTTCACCTTGCAAACTGCCCACCATTCATTTCTATCTGACTTTTTTATACTCGGATATGAAGTATAATAAACTTGTTGAGCTTGCGAGGCTAATATGAATGGTTCATATGTTCCAAACCTGGATTTATGATTCACCTCCACAATGCCTGAAGCTTTGTCGAGTCTTGTTGCAGTTGGATCAAACCAATGACACTTGAATATCGTAACCCTGTTATTCATGCCTAAGTAAGTCAACTCCATTATTTCCTCTATAACACCGTAGTAATCATGTTCATTTTCACCGTAGCTACTACCCTTGACACACACGCCACTATTTATCGTTGATTTGTTTATACCGTAGTCTTTTGTATGGAATCGATAACCATTTACGATATACCCGTTGTAGCATTGCACAACTTTTGTCGGACCATTTTCTAAATCACATATTCCTTGATCTTTAACATCACCATTGCGAACCTACGCACAAACATAAACAATGATTGTGATCACGATCAATTAAGTAACTTAGTGTTGTTTATAAGTACAAAATTTATGTTAGCTTTTTTACCAACTGTTTCAAGCATGGATACAATCACATCAAACATTGCAATACATCGAAATAATTCATATCAAACAAATGTCAAACATGTACCTGCAGCAAACACACTTCAATATCCCACTAACTACTACCATGCCTAGCATGGACTTCGTACTCCAAAAATAAGAACACTTCCATATTCATACATTAAAATCATGCAAAGCATGATCTCCGAACTCCAACAAAGCAGTCCTAGATATCAACAACTAAGTGAGTGTGTGAACAATAAAGTGTTACATTCAATAAATTAAATAACATGTGATGCGCTTGCATCACTTACTCACCACGGGTATTTACCCGATTTGCATTGTTTTTGTCACTTACTTACCACGGGTGGCGGGGCACAAGCGAGTTCCGTTGAGAAATCTGCAAAAAACACTATGTTAAAATGAAGTCACCACTTGCCGAAAAAAAAACAAGAGGCAGATGCAGTTTCACAGAACGCAGAGGGCGGCCCCTTTGCCGAAAACGCAGGGGGGCGACCCCCTGTCGGAAACGCATGGGGGGCGATGCGACCCCCTGCTGCCGGAAACGCAGGGGGTCGACCCTCTGCTGCTGGAAATGCGGGGGGTCGGCCCCCAGCCGAAAACACAGGGGGGGGGAGTGGGGGAGACCCCCTGCTGCCAGAAACGCAGGGGGGTCGACCCCCTTCTGCTGGAAATGCAGGGGGTCGACCCCCAGCCGAAAACACAGGGGGCGACCCCCTGCTGCAGGAAATGCAGGGGGGTCGACCCCCTTCTGTCGGAAATGCAGGGGGTCGACCCCCAGCCGAAAACACAGGGGGGGCGACCCCCTGCTGCCGGAAACGCAGGGGGGTCGACCCCCTTCTACCGGAAATGCAGTGGGGTCGACCCCCTGCATTCCGGCAGGGGGTCGACCCCCTGCCGAAAACACAGGGGGGGGAGGGGGGGCGACCCCCTGCTGCCGGAAACGCAGGGGGGTCGACCCCCTGCTGCCGGAAATGCAGGGGGTCAACCCCCAGCTGAAAACACATGGGGCGACCCCCTGCTGCCGGAAACGCAGGGGGGTCGACCCTCTTCTGCCGGAAATGCAGGGGGTCGACCCCCAGCCGAATACACAGGGGGGGGCGACCCCCTTCTGCCGAAAATGCAGGGGGGTCGACCCCCTGCCGGAAATGCAGGGGGTCGACCCCCAGCCGAAAACACAGGGGGGTCGACCCCCTGCCGGAAATGCAGGGGGTCGACCCCCAGCCGAAAACACAGGGGGGGCGACCGGGCAGTGGCGGAAATGATTACCTGCGCGTCGTCGGGCGGTGGCGGGAGGCTGACGGCGATCGGCGGCTGGCGAGCGGTGGACGGTGGGGGCCGGATAGAGGCCGACGGGCGGCGGGAGGGAGAGGGCGGCGGGCGGGAGCAAGACAACGAAACAGGAAAAAGAGAAAGAGGGATGGGATTAGGGATTTACCCGACATTTCGCGACGGCTTAGCGACGGAATTATTCCGTCGCTAAGCCATCGTAAATCAAAAATACCAAACGAGCGACGGAATATATTCTGTCGCTAAGCCGTCGCTAATTAGCGATGGATTAGCGACGACATAATTCTCTCTCTAAATCCTTCGCTAAAATGGTTTTCTTGTATTAAGAATTAGCGACAAAAAAATGATGTCGCTAATCCGTCGCTAATTAGCGACGGATTAGCGATAAAAGTTGTTTTTTCGTTAATTCGTCGCTAATTAGCGATAGATTCATAAAGAAAGGTTTCTCTAGCTAATCTGTCGCTAATTAGCGATGGATTTTTTCGTCGCTAATTAACAATTTTCTTGTAGTGCAATGGTTGGCCTAGATTGACTACTCAAAGATCTGACCTGGACCTAACGTGTCTGAATTAGAACATATATCTTTTTTCAGACATCAAGGTAGTTAGATGGAACCAAACATTTGTCAGAACGTGTCACTTAGGTGTGACTCAAGTCCATAGTCATAAATATCACGACATTTTGAATTTATGGCGATTTTTATTGTGATATCCTCACAATCCAATAAAATCCCCCAAATCATGCTCAATATATTCTGATTTTATTATGATATTGCACACATTTTGAAATTTACTTATATTTGTTCTTTGTATTTTAGATTTTACATATATCAAACATCTTCTCTTTCTCAAGCAAAAAGATATATATATATATATATCGTGATATTTTTCTCCCTGAGAAAACCCCAAGACCGAGATTTGGGTCATTGCTCAACTCTTATCTATCGTACCCACAAGTTGAGCGAAGTTATAAACGGGGCTCCGCTTGTCTGGTAGGAGCAGCTAGTGCACTTCACCTTGTGTTGGGAGGTTGCAGGTTCAAAACCCAATGGTATAGTTGTATAACTGGTAGGGGTCTGCCCAGCCCCAGCTTGCCTTTCAAAAAAAAAAAAGTTCATTGGCCTAAAGAGACTAGCACCTGTGAGTGCCTTGGATATTTTATAGGTTATCTTTAATATCTTAACCTATCACCTTTTTCCTCCCTAAGTACCGGGTCACTTAATGAGCACGCCTCCCTGCAAAGTAAACCCCAGGTAGGTTTACAGACACCTAAGCCCACACCAAAACTTGTCACGTTTTTCAACAGCAGGTTTCAAACTTGTGACATTCATAAATGGAACCTCCTTCTATGGTAACAAAATGGGGTCTTGTTGAACTTGAACCTTGAAATGTCTGCGCATCCGAAACGATCTGTTTTTTGTGCGAAGCAGCGAAAAGCCCAAATTGTGCGTGACATGCAAATGTGCCCTTATTCTGTGTCTTGGACAATCTGGTAGGTTCAGTCCCTTGTCCTGCTGGTCGACAACAGCATATTGCAAGCAACAAGCATTTGTCTTCAAGAATAACGAGTCATGGTGGTTGATAGTTGTTTTTGTTGTTTTGTCGTGTGTAAACATGAATGGTCTCCACTATGATTTGGTGGTGTCAATGAGTCAGACTTTCACTACAGTCTACACCTGGGTGGTTCAGATCCAGATCCAGATCCAACTTTTGAGGTGTTGGTACTGGGTCTTGACCAGATTTACCATATGAAAAATCAAATTGGGATCCTATAACATAAACCAGACCCAGTCTATACTTAGTAAAATAATTTCTTTGATATTTTTAATATTAAAATTGTGTAGCTTAATTGGAACTTATGACAGAATAATGGGACCCTATGAGTTTAACCCAGACTGCTGAATCGAACTCATGACATCACCGAACATCCCGCCGCTCGCCCTAACCAACTAGCCGAAGTCGGGGCTCTCTGCTGTGTTTGATAATTCATGAGAATGCCAAAATTAGTTGTATCACATGCACACCTCTACCACTTTTACTTTCTTTTCGGAATCAAAATTAAGTGGTTTGAGACAAAATGGTGATCAAGCCGTTTTAACAAAAATATCCTCAAAGTTTAATATTCCTAGATTCTCTAAGAAGGCACTCATATATAACACATACGAAAAATGGCACTGGAATTCACTACAAGAAACCTGTGGATTAGCGATGACCTAAATTCGTCGCTAAACAGTTTAGCGACGAATTAGCGTAGGATTAACGACGAAAAACTTTCATCGTGAATTTTTTGACGCTAAGTAGTGCCAGAACTTGTCCGTCGTTAATTCCGTCGCTAATTTGTGATGGATTAGAGACGGATATGATCCATCGCGAGTCCTTCGCTATTTTAAATTAGCGATGGATAATATCCGTCGTTAAATTTAAAAAAAAAAATTAAAAAATTGCTCGCTGCCGGCGCGTTCTTCACGACGGGGGCGCTTAGCTTCAGCTGCGACTCCACGCAGATCTTCGTGAGCTGCAGGGGAGGAGCAACGAGTACGGCATAGGGGTGTGGGAAAACCACATCGGGAAGCAATCAAATTTCTACTATGAGACCCCCGGCTGGTCCGTCGGCGACTCCGACAGGCTCCAGTGGCTCCCCAACAGCAACCTCCTCTTCGTCGCCACTCTCTACCCGAGGACGGAGAATTGCTACATCACCATGCTGGATTTCAGGGAGAACAGGGTCGTCTGGTCCTGGTCGGACATCAGGGCATCGGTGACGGTCGATGAGAAGCTCATGCTCAATGCCATCGTCATGGAGGAGGACAATTCTATCTGCGTCTTGAACCAGTACGACGATCTACGGGTTCATGGATCTTAGGAGCAATCTCGGTAGCATGAGGTGGAGCACGAGGAGCAGGCTGCTCAAGGTGGGCAACGCCGACGAGAGGTGCTACCCCAAGTTGGCCGCCCATGGAGGCCAGCTCTTCTCCTCCACCAACGACAGCATCTCTGTGTTTTGTGGGTCGGATTGGGTCTTGACGTCTCGGCTCCAGCGAAGCCACGACGGCTCCATATACGACTTCTCCATAGATGGGGATCGACTCTTTGTAGAGGAAGGGCGGGGCTTCTGGCATCCTGAGAAGCGCCTCAAGTGGGGATGGTTTAAATCGAACGGGGGGAGGGAAAAACAAAGGGAGGAAAATTTTTGAACGCGGGGAGGGAAAATTTTGTGCCTCGGGTGGGACAAAAATTAGCGACGGAATTAGCGAGAGAGATATTGCCATCGCTAATTTTGCAAATATTTCAAACCTTAGCGACAAATAGTTTTAGCTTGCTAATCCGTCGCAAATTAGCGATGAAAAAAATCCGTCGCAAATTTTCGTCGCTAAGTAGCATTTTTCTTGTAGTGATTTGTCCTTGATTTTTTGCAGTTTACTGAGTTTTAAAATTTTCTTGCAAAGCAAAAAAGAATAAAGGTTCACCTGTATATTGTATGTCTTCATTTTAACTACTAGAATTGTATGTACCTACATCCAATACAGTGGTAGATTTAAAACATATAAATCTGTAGTTTTGTAAATATAGGCATCCTATAACTGTAATCTTAAAAGTTTTAAGACTTAATTTAAACTCGAAATTTCCACATTTTCAATGTTCACAAGGCATCTGATTTTAGATCAAGAGCATGGTTTCATATATGACATCCATCAGTAAGACTTCATTTTATAAGTTGCAAACAAACCTATACACCTTGGCTGGACTTGAACCAGAGACATTGCCAGTGAAGTAAATTATAGCACCTATGATACAAACAAGTGCAACATTACTTAATCTCTGTTTGCATCCTTTCTTTGATTTAGGTATGCTAATATGTTCTAGTTTATGTAGCCATAAGAGTAGTAGTGCTATTTTGTGTATGAGAATCAAAATGATAAACTCTTTTCTTGACCTCTTCACAGGTTTCTTGAGAAACAACCAAATTCTGAACCTTCTCTTTTTGTTTTATTTTCTTTTGATTTTTCACCACCATGAGAAAATCTTTACAAAGGATGGTTCCCTGAACAAAAAGCAACAACTTGCTTTATTTTTTAAGAATCAAGTATTATGATTTTCTTTGCGTAGAAGTCTAACAAGAGTTCGATGATGCCTATTCTAAAAAAATGTCCTTTATTTGTTACTTCCAGTTGGGCAGGGGTGGGGGGTTGCGCTTAAGGGTTTTACCAATTAGAGGTCAGCTAATGTGTGACAGGTGATTGAGGGGGGCAGGGTTTAGATTTCCTTTGGCCTAGCCAAAAAAAAAAAACCTTTATAATCCTCTCTATATGTTTTGTCTAATCTGCTCTGGAGAATATTATCTTGGATAAAACATCTCCAACTTGTTTTGAATATTTATAACCTTAGAGTCATGCTTCTCTAGGCAACCGAGACATTTTTCAAAGGGAAAAAAGTGCCAATTCTCCCTACATTTTATCAGCACATCAATGGTCACAAGACTGTTTCAAAATTTTCACCATTCAAATTTGTACTGGCTAAGGCTTAATCTTAGGAATCATTAGGAGAATTAAAGGGCTTTAATTGGAACCCTAGAGGTCATTGAACTCTTTAACACCATCATTGATTTTCAACTGTTTCCATTGAATGTTTCCTGAACCTCAATTTATAGATGTGATCGGTCTAGGTTTTTGTTTTTTGTTTTTTTGAGCTGAACTCGAGTCTTTTTTTAGTGGGGAACATGTGTAGGTTTGCGTGTGCAAATCAATGGTCAAGACTCAACAATGTACCATTGGAAAAAAAAAAAAAAAGGAAAACAACAACAATTTTATATCAAAACATTTATAGATACAAAGTATGTTTCTTACTGAACAAGCTATGGCAACTCCCTGCAGGGTAAGCCCACCAAGTTTTATGCTGCCAGGACATCAACCGTAAGTACGGCAGGCAGAGCAACGCGACTAGGTCTCTGATCCTGGGGTGGTTTATCCGTGTAAATAAATAAATAAAAAAACTATGATAAACACATGCATTGGTTCTGTTTGAATAAGTATTACCTGTAGCCATGGGCTTCGACTATACCCTCGAGGATACCAGATATAGCATTGTATGTCCAAAACCTACCCTCGCTAACTTGGCTCCAACTCCCTAGGTCAAGATCAAAGAATGACGTTCACCTCACAATGAGCCTCATGGAACCCTGACCGCGTGTGAATAAAGGTGTAGGAGAGTGGATCAGGTCAAGGGTACTGGCAAGGAAGGGTCCCTCTGATGTTCATCCGTGTGATGAATGGCATCAGACACACCCATGTTCGGTACCCGTTTCAAGCCACCCCTTGTTGATGTCTTAGATGTTGATCATCCACAGCATCAACAGCTCCGAAAAATTTTGTGGTATCCATGTAGAACACAAGCGAAGCAGTCCTGGTGCCCCTGACATGATCCGCTCTCAACGTATAGATGGGCTGCCGCTGCCATGTGCGTAGCAGCGTCACCCATTCTGCTACTTGATCTGTCTTAACACCTGAAAGTCATGATCAACCTAAAAGCTGAATACTAACTAAAGGGAAAAGAAAAAGAAAAAGAAAAAGAAACTAAAACAAACTAGAGGAGGAGCAGCACCCAGCTTACATGGGATCAATGATGATGCGTGTTGGGCTAAGACTGTTTCTTCTCAACTTTATTTGTTTTCTCTCTCTTTTCATTTTTTTATAGCTTTCACCATCAAACTGCCTAAGCATTATAAGATATTAGAGAGAGAGAGAGACTGTCTATTTTTAAAGGGTTAATAGTAGTTTCCTTTTAGATGGATATGTATCTCAATGGAAAGAGAGACGCGTAAGACGAGACGAAGAAGCGGAGCCGTGTTTGTGTGGGGGGTAGAAGACACGCTGATTGTCTTGGGCAGAGCTGACTTGGTGGACGACCTCCGCCGGCTGACCTTTCTTTGAAACAACGGAACCAACGAAATCCCCTTCTATTTTCAAACTCTTTTGGGGCCCCGAGAGAGAGAGATTCCAAATTTTTTCCTTCTGACCAACCAACCACAATCCCAACTCTCTCTCTCTCTCTCTCTCTCTCTCTCTCTCTCTCTCTCTCATAATCCCCCTTTTGTTTGTCTTTGTTGGTTGGGTGTTTACACCAATCCATCGACGATCAGGATCTTTATTGTATGCTTTGTTTTCGATCATCCCGCTTTCCAACTCAAACATTCAGGCCACCTAATCTTAAGTTTTCTAATCCCATTTTTCCTCCAAGCCGTATTTTGATAATCAAATTCGTTCACCATCACCCTTGTCCGCATTTTCTTGATTCTTTTTCACGCTTTTCTAATCGACCCTTCTTTAAATTTCCCAACCCATCTCTCTCTCTCTCTCTCTCTCTCTCTCTCTCTCTCCTCTTCGAAAATGTTACTGATGGATATGTAGTCGTGGTGGTTGTTGATTTCTGGCCGATTGAAAACCCCTCGATCGGCAGATTTTATCGACATGACCGGATGAAAATCCATGGGAATCGTGAAGGACAGGGTCAGGCTCAATGTTGGGGGGAAGATCTTCGAGACGACGACGACGACGCTGGCGAACGCCGGCCGGAATTCGTTGTTTGGCGCTATGCTTGATGACGATTGGAACCCTAGAGGAGCCGCCACCGCCGCCAGCAGCAGCCGCAGCGGCTCGGACGAATACTTCATCGACCGGAACCCGGCGTGCTTCTCGGTTCTGCTGGACCTGCTGCGCACTGGCGAGCTCCACATCCCGGCGAACATGCCGGATCAGCTCCTCTACAGGGAGGCCCTGTTCTATGGGCTGCTGGATCACGTCCGCGCCGCCAGGTGGGGCGCCTTCGACGGCAACCGCGTGAAGCTGGCGGCGTCCGTGAGCGGCCGGGCACCGGGCGACGGCACCGCCATCCGCGGAGGCCCCGACGGTGGTTGCGTGGTGGCTCACGGCAGCATGGTCCACGCCTACGACTGGACGCTGGAGCAGCTCCCCTCTCTCAACCTGAACTACCAGAGGATCAACGATATGGGGTTCGTGGACGCCCGCCGGGTGGTCGTCTGCGCCTGCGAGCGGATCGACAGGGGCGACGGCGGCATAGGCATGTTCAATTCGTCGACGGGGGAGCTCCTCTTCAAGTTCCAGGTCTGCCACGAGAACCAGCCGAAGAGCTTCACGGCGGGGGCGCTCAGCTTCAGCTGCGACTACGCGCGGATCTTCGCGAGCTGCAGGGGGAGGAGCAACGAGTACGGCATAGGGGTGTGGGACGGCCACACCGGGAAGCAATCGGATTTCTACTACGAGACCCCCGGCTGGTCCATCGGCGACTCCGGCAGGCTCCAGTGGCTCCCCAACAGCAGCCTCCTCTTCGTCGCCACCCTCTACCCGAGGACGGAGAATTGCTACATCACCATGCTGGATTTCAGGGAGAAGAGGGCCGTCTGGTCCTGGTCGGACGTCGGGCCGCCGGTGACGGTCGACGAGAAGCTTGTGCTCGACGCCATCGTCATGGAGGACGGCAATTCTGTCTGCGTCGTGAACCAGTACGACGATCTGGGGTTCATGGATCTGAGGAGCAATCTCGGTAGCGTGAGGTGGAGCACGAGGAGCAGGCTGCTCAAGGTGGGCAGCGCCGACGAGAGGTGCTACCCCAAGCTGGCCGCCCACGGAGGCCAGCTCTTCTCCTCCACCAACGACAGCATCTCTGTGTTTTGTGGATCGGATTGGGTCTTGACGTCTCGGCTCCGGCGAAGCCACGGCGGCTCCATCTGCGACTTCTCCATAGGTGGGGATCGACTCTTTGTTCTTCACAATGAAGAGGACGTGTTCGACGTGTGGGAGACTCCTCCTTTGAGAGCTCTATCATGACCACACCCGACTCCCCATCGCTTCTTTCAGCAATTCATATTATGGTCCTCATGTCTCTCTTGTAATTAACCTTTTCTTGGTACCTCTCATGCTTTGTATGCAGAAACATGTCCCACAGTTTTTTTTTTCTTATTGCTACCCTGCCGAAACCAGCAGGTACAACTAATTGTTTACATATGAGGTTGAGTTTGGATCGAGGAAATTGATCACCTGGCTGATTATTGTTTTCTGGAGGGCTTCTCTGTCATCTTTAGCTTCTTGATTTTCTCTATTGTTGTTTTCTTCCGCTTCATAGTTTGTCAAAGGAGCTGGTTCAACGTAGAAGGGAGTCATTAACACAATGCCACAAACAAAAATAACTGGTACCGTCTAATATTTCCAACTGACTAGACCTTTTTTTTTTATGGAGGTCGTTGCAGTGGAATCTATTTTTCTTTTTCGGGTAAGGAAGCATAGGATAGGGCAGACAGTCTAAATCAACTAAAATGGAAAACTGTGACTATTTCAAATTATTTGGGACATTACCCCCCCCCCCCCCCCTCTCTCGTTTGGCAAACACTTGTGTTGGTGAAGTGTTGTGGATGGGCAGAGGTGGTTTTGCATCTACGACAAATGGGTTTCAAATCGCACCAACTTAGCTGGTGAATGTTCCACGTGACACATCTATTATTTCTATCTACTTGCCTTCCTACTTGGGGTTATAATCATGAATTAGTTTAAACCATGGAATAGATTTCACAAGGGAGGCGCTCTAAAGTGGATAACTTTGCGGTGAATTTCAAGCTAGAACTTCCTTATTACTATTAGCAGTTTCAAAAATCTGCTAGCAGTGTTTACAAAACCTTGCGTTGGGACGATGCAAGTTTGAATCCCAATGGTATGGTTGTATAACTGGTAGGGGTCTGCCAAACCCCAGCTTTCTCTGTCAAGAGAGAGAGAGAGAGAGAGAGAGAACTTAAGACATTTCGACCTAAGCAAATTCAAATGATTTCAAATAATTCCAATAACAATGTCTAATAAAAATCAGGCATGAACTTTCTCAAGAATGTTATGGGTCGGGAGTCCTCGGGAGCAACATCGTCAAACGGAACATAATTATGCTCTTGATTGTAAATGTGGCACGTTGTCATTATTGTCTTCATTAGACGCCAGTTCCACGTGGCTTCGTTCATATACTATTCATCAAGGACCAAAAGAAAAACTTCAGAAAAGAATGCAAAACACATAATGGAGAAATAAAGGCCAAAACAAGTTTTGAGAATGTATTGTTCTATCAGCTTGAAATGTACCTTGCCCCAATTTTCTTTAAGGGATTGGTGAGCAGACCGCAGATTATAGCTTGGTATCCTTGGAGAAATATGATGTGGGATGTGGACATTGATATCATGACAGAGAATCTCTATCCTGCGCATAAATGGTTGAGGAAGACACAAGAAACACTTCAAAAAATTGTATTAGTCCATTCTATGGTCAAGTTCCTTCGCATGTGAGAGCACACATATTAACATACAAGAGCATGTACAGATATTTTGGTGATTATGCACTCATGTCCATCTGTTTTTTCCATAGTCATCAGCATTTACGCCACTTCTGATTGGTTCTATAAAATTAAAGACAACTGGCTCATATTCAATATCATATTTTTATTAGCTAAATATTTTATCATATTTAATTCTTCACTATAGAGAAGGAAAAAAAAAGAGCAAGACGATTATTAGCAAGAAATGTACATAAAAAGGAGCCTCTATTCATTTATTATGTCTACAATGAAATAAAAAAATTAACTGATAATTCTCATAAAACTGTTGATTCATGTCAGTGCATCTTTCTCCTTGAGAGTGCATGAACCTAGGGATTCAGTGTCTTTTCTCCCTTTCCAAGGAAATGCATCATAGAACTCAGTTATGCATCATACATTAGCATTGCAGAAAAAAGACTTCCATCACCATGCAAATGCTAGCCAAGAACATGGCAATTCACTGAGCTTACTCCAGATGAAAACTTCCTTGGTAACAGGCCAGATACTCATAAGAATTTTTTCAGACAATAGGCCAGATGTTTTCCAAATTAGTCAGATAAGCTTTTTGCTTGAGAACCAGAAACACCATGTAGCAAAAATCTTAACCAAACATACAGAAACAAAATTGGATCCATATAAAAACCAATAATTTTAGAACATGTGATAACATGCAAGGATGAACTTATGAGATAATGTGTGTGTGTGTGTGAGAGAGAGAGATGAATGAATCAAAATGTGGGAATTTGTAGCATGTGGCCAAAATCTTATTGGCAATAGGGACAAAATGCTAGGTGTGGTGTTTTAACAGTTTACCCTTATATAGAAGCGTAATATATGAACCCATTAGCATATTACATGTATCACAGAAGCACTGAACAGTGACTACCTGTTGCCTCCATTAAAGTATACGCAAGAAAGAACTACAGATAGATTATGTTTCAATAATCCACCCTTGGAAAGATATGAGTGCCTCGACAAAACAATTACTGATTTGCAACTTGATGTTCATTACCAATAAATTATAGCAAATCACAACCTTAAATCTTCTCTAGAATGAACGGTTGAGAAGTCTTGATATGTTTAGGTATACCATCTTGAATGAATTGAAGGAGATGAAAGTAGAACTCACATAATAGTAATCAGTAGATCTATTCCCTCCCAACACTTCTTAGCCTTTCATGGAACAGTCACTGATGAATACCAAGATAAATATGGTACCTAGAAATGAACTTTTCATGCATGAGACCCTAGTACAGTCTACATTTCCTCAAACAAACTGTAGGCTTAGTAAATTAAGTGAATTTCACATCAATAACTGTTACGAACCCTTTCCTGCTCTGGGTACAGCCAACCAGATCCGCCCCAGTTAGGACCTGCCAAGCTGAAGTCCCGCTCATTTGGGACTGCGGAGGCAGAGTTTCTCTTTATCCCAAGACTTCCAGAGAAACCCGTCCAGCCTAGAATCCTAACCAGGCTGGGACTATGGTGGGACGCTCCCCTAGAGTCCTTTCTAGGGTGGGAACTGTGTGTATTTTTATCTTTTTGCTATCTTATAAATCTATATATAGATGTATCCTGCTTAGTTTATTTTTAATAAAGTTTATTTAGAGATTTTTCTAAGCTTCGTTCTTGGATTGAATATTGATTTACTGAGAAAATGTATTTTTCCCTCTCCTCTTTTTCACGCCCATCATCGACACAGAGGGAACGCCTTTTCTCTCTCCCTTGTCGTCGACCCCCCATCCACCTCATGCTTCCCTCTGTAGCCGGTCAGGAGAGATGACTCTCACTCTTCCCTAACGTTGCACACCCCTTCTACTTATGGTGCATGCCTCTATCTGGGGTGGTGCCTCACGCCTAGCTCGTGGAAATCTATAGGACCATCTTTTGTGGGAGTTTGGGTCCTAACATTAACAGTGGAAAGATTATAACCATTCGTATTTTTATATTCTTTTATTTATTACTTGATATAATGTTGTCTATAATACTAAATAAATCTTTTTTTACAAAACAATGTCCAAGTTTACACACACAGGTGTATAAATAGTGTACAAAACCAGGCTGAGAGCTTGGTTGATGAGAAGTCTGTCATGAGAATGATGTGAATCCCGATGCACTCCAAAATGGATCACGAACCAACAAATACAATGTAGTTGAATACATATTCATCATAAAAATAACAATGAAACACAAGACTTAAAAAATAAACAATTTCATTAAGAATGAAACTCAAATAATACAAAAGAAATGCAAAATTATAAAGAGCCTCACTACAGTCACTCAATATATAAATATATATATATATATATACATACAAAAGAATACATCCATCTTAACAAAGTCACCCAACAAAGAACGGAAGAGAGGTAAATAAGCCTTGAAAATCAGCTCCAATCGCGACACACCTGGCATGTACTACTTAAGGCTAGTCATGCAGAAAAAATCAACCATAATGTGCCTATAAAGTTACGAACCAGAAAAGCACTGGACCAAATCTTTTTGAAAGTATGATTATTCTCTTCTTTCCCAACAGCCCACCAGGTTGTGAGGAGCCAACACCTCCAAACATAACTTCACCGTCTGCTGACCTTTAAAGTTTAAGGCTCCAATAGTAAGTTTCTGATTGTAATATCGCATATTTTCGTACTGAATCATTTTGAGATTTTTTTTCAAAAATTTGCCTAAGTATAGAAAAAAAAATCGGTAGATTCTCGATTTTAGGCCGGATGCTTTTGAGTCTGAGCTTAACCCAGGTCTCATTGTCAAGGCCTAAACGAGCCACTTAAAATGTGAGAAAGAGTTTTATTTCAACCTTTAAATTCAAGCGAAATTCAGGTTATTTTCAGACGAATTTTAGAGCTAAAATTTGAGTTATATATCGTCGGATGTGTCTCAAAATTCTAAGCACAAAGATATTTTACTTTTCTGAATTCGGGCTCCGGTTGGTCCAAAAATTGTGTTTTTTCGAAAAAGGAGCAGTTTGTCGGTTCGGATCCGAAATTGGATCGGACTGAATCTGATGGATTTGATCCAAATTAATATGGATCTAGACTCTATCCAAGACCCATATTAATTTGATATTGATCCAGCTCAAGACCCATTTGGATTTTTGAAGATGGATTTGGATCTTGGATCTAGATTTAAATCCAAATCCATGCCTAACGATTTTCCAACTTTAAATTCATTAGATAGCTTTAAATTGGAGTTATTTAATGTTAAGAAGTCTCCCAAGTTAATATGGCAACTTTTGGAAGCTTCTGAAAATTTATTTATTATTTAATATTTAATAATTAATTAATTTTATTTAGGTAGGCCTAGGAAGACTTGGATGGAGATGATAGGAAAGGATATGAATGCTTTGAACCTCACCGAGGACATGGCGTTGGATAGAAATGATTGGAGGAAAAGGATTCATGTGGAAGACCCAAAATGAATTTCTTTTTTGGTTTATATCGCTGACCCCAATTGTTTTGGGATGAAGGCGTAGTTGTTGTTGTTGTTGTTGTTGTAATTCCAAATTTTATTTTTATGATTGTTTAGGACTTTTTAATAGAGTCCTTATACATGCCTAAAAAGACTTAAGAAGGTTTGAGAAAAGACTTCTAAAAATTGAAAACTTTAAAAAAATCAACATAAGAGAGTTTTGAAATTTTTGGAAACTAGAGAGTGAGTCTCAAATTAAGGAAACTCTCTATCTCCAGCCCCATCTAGAAAGGGCTGGGGGGGTCACCCCCACACTTGGCCTATTTAAACCTCAAAAGAAAAAGGGAAAGGAAAGAAAAAGAAAAAGGGAAAAAGAAAGAGGAGAGAGGAAGGAGGAAGAAGAGGAAGAGGAAATCTATTTCTCCAGCCATCTATATTTTCCACCATTATTTTCTTATTCTTTTTCGATCTACGATCAAGGTACGGGTTTCTTCTCTTGAATCAAGTGAGAAATTGAATATAGATTGGATTCCCATGCAATATTTTGATGAAAATCTATGAAAAAAGAGAGTAAATATGGATGTTTACTCTAAAGTATATGGAAGAGGATTCATGGATCCTCTTCCATGGATGTAATTTTTTTTATCTTTTCAAAAATAAAATTCTGTACATGTTTATTTTTATGCTAAAACAGAATTTATTTGATGATAAAAATAGCTTGTTGTGTTTACATTATGATATTATCGATTTCCATGGATGATTCATGTTATGGACAGTTAGATGCATGTAAAAATGTGATGGAACAATATTGTATGCATGCAGTTTTCATTAAAAGTTTGTGTAATGGTGTTGTAGTTGAGAAATTTGAATATGCATGTGTTCTTGAATAGGCATATACATGCAATCTAAATGTTCATGTTATGTTTCTGAATATGCATGTGTTTTTTTTTATTTGTTTTGGGAGCATATGTAAAGATAACTATGTGTAAGTATGTGTATTTGAGCCATGATGCTGGTAAATGCATGTATGTACAGATCTACAGAGGTTTATGACATGTTATATTCAGCTAAAGCATTCATTGTCCATACATAGTTTCTCTCAAAAAAATTTATTTTTCTTTGTGACCCTGCAATCTGGCCGACAAACCAATCGACGGTGCTCGGTTGGCCAGGTCTAGCCAGACATGGCAGTGCCCTGACAGGCCTGCCAGGTTCGGCTGGACTGAGTCCTGTTGGCCTGGCAAGGCCTGCTGAGTTGCAGGGCCTAGCCGAATGGCTTGGCTGGCTGCACCCCAGCCGACTTTGTAGTCGGCTGGGTGTAGGCCCTTTGAAAAAAAAATCTGAAACCAAAGTTTTTAAATAAAATTTTGTGTGTGTGATAGGGAGGTGACCTGTTGCACCCAGCTGATTGGGATCAGCTGGGTTGAGGGTTGAGCCCTAGCCAACGGGGTCGGTTAGGCTCGGTCGGCCTACCTTAAAAGAAAATTTTAACACCCTTGTGTGTGTTCAAGTCTGGGTTTCAAAGTTCATAAAGTATGTAAATTTCCAGATTTGTTAAGTGTAGTTGTCTTAATTCTAACACATGCAAATGAATGAGATTTACACATGCTTTTACATACAAAACATGCTTGCTCTCGTTCTAAATAAGTTTGACTACCATATGCATACACAAAACTGTGTGTTTACAATATGTGCTTATGTGAGAGTGTGTTCTCATGTTTGCTTGATTCATGAATGAAAGCATGTATGTGGAATGATTACATAAATGCATGTACATGGATAGCGTGGACACATGCATATGAATGTTGTGGTTTGTGCCATGGTTTTAAAACCCGTGACTCGGAACTCGACTCGTGACTTGGCGGGTCAACTCGGTGTCTCGGACCGGGTTTTGTTAACTTTTGATTTTAAAAGAAAAACAATATATAATTTGTCTCAAACCATGTTTTTCAGTAAACATATAGTCTCCAAATGTCTGTAAGTGCAAAGAGCTATAGAGGTTTGCTTGAATTTGATATCTATACAAGCACTTTGACTAATTCATGACTTGAATTAGAGGATGTGGTCACCATGAGTTCAGTCTGCTACTACCTACCGTTCCTGAAATGGCCAATCATATATGCTAGCTTGTTTTAAAAGTTTCAATTCCCTCTCTAACAAATCCATAAATGTAAAATAGGGATATATGTGCATATTGAAAGTGTAATAACTATGAAAAATAGGGAGATTTGGGTCTTGGATCCCTTCACCGGATCCAAATGGAGTAGGCAATAGGGTACAAACTATATGGGTTGGGTCGAATCCCCGTGGACCCAAATGGATCCATTTAAGGATTTGCCCAAGTGGTGTCTTTTTGAACCCACATCATGGAGGAGCCAAGGGGTGGAGTGGGTTAATAATTTGTTATAGATCCGGATCCACGGTAAAATGGATCCGACATTGTAGGTTATCGGGTTTGGACCCGGACCCGTTTTGAGTTTTATTAAAACTCGAGTTTCAGAATCGTGCTTAGGGCACGATTCTTACTCAAGAAGTGGAAATGGCAAATCGGGGGAGGGGAGGGGTTACAGGAGGTAACCGACTCTCCTGGTCCATCGGAGATGGGGGATCGCCACGATAAAGGGGGGGGGGGGGGGGGGGGGGCTCGCGTTTCTCTCCTCTCAAATTCCTTCTCTCGTCTCTCGCCTCTCATCCCTCTTCTCTTGACGATTTCAGAGTCGGCAGCAAGAAGCACAGTGTTGGGGGGGGGGGGGGGGGGGGTACCTGAGCTCGGTCGTCAGCCTCGTTCTTCTTCGTCCGTCGCCGGAAAAGAAAAGGTAGGATTCTGCTCTGATATTGTAGGGTATCGATTGATTCGAGGTGAGGTCGGGTCGGCAAAGGGACACGTGATGGCTGTCCATATTTCAGGGTTTATTTTTACCCTGCTTGCCGGAAAAACCATCCCAAGGGCTGGAGATTTCCGACAAGGGTCGCGAGGGTCATGAGGAAAAAGGGGTATGGCTGGCCAAGCCCTAAATCTTCAAGTCTGAACGGTGGGGGTCATTTCTTTTACTGATTTGATTCATTCTCTGGAAAACATTGATTTTCTTGATCGTATATGCTTTTAATCAGATGGGTTTTCGGATTTGTTTCCTTCTCCTAAGCTTAATGGTTTCTTGATCATATATGATGTTGGTCAACTTGATTATTCTTGGTTAGATTGATTTCTTTTAACCTATTGCGTTGGATTCTAAATAATATGTGAAGCAGGGTGTCTTGAATCTGTCGGTTGATAATTTTTATTCAATCAGGACAGCCTAACATAGATTCCTTTAATTTCTTTAACTTCTTGAAATAACATGGGTTCTTGATGCCTCCGTCGGATTCCAAATTAACTAAAATCTGTATATGTTGTATCATATTCCATTTTGTTTTATAAGCCCAGAATTTCGTGGGTTGTTGTAGATTGTGATTTCTCTTTTGAAATAATGTATTATGAAAGGGAAACAATAGTAAACATACCTTCATTGAGGAACTATGTCTTGCTTGAACAGTCTTACGTATCTTATATTGGGTGATCCATACAGCATATCTCACATTATAAAGAACACGTTAAAATTGTATATCATTTCACACTGCATGCAAGGTTATTTTTAGGAGTAGTGGTTTCTGTTCATGTTTGATTTTCACTAGCGTTGTCAATGGTATATTATTGAAATTACCCATCAAAGGTCTTCCAAACACCCCACTACATCAAAGGTCTTCCAAACACCCCACTACAAGGTTTGGCCGAAAGAAAACACTGGCATATTATTGAAACAACTAGAACGTTTCTTATTTCAAATAATGTGTTCCCAAAAAAAATTGGGCCGAATGAGCTCTTACCATGGTGTATCTTATAAATAGGATGCCATCAAACTCTTTGCAAAATATTTCTCATATTAAAATACTTTTAAAAATATTCTGTATTTAAATAGATTAAGGGTTTTTTGATGTAAATGTTTTGTTCTCTTTGATAAGAATGACAAACTCTTACCCAAAGCTATTAAATGTGTTTTCTTGAGATATGCAGAAAACCAAAAGGGATATACGTGTTATGACGTAAAACATAACAAACTCTATGTTTCAAGGATTGTCACCTTTCTTGAAAATGAAAATGTTTTTGACTCAAGGAAGTCAAAGGAAGAAACCAATATCAATTTGATCCAATAAAAATTAATGGACCCTGTCATGCATCACGAAGCTTGGGTTATGGGATTTCATTTCTTTTGCATTTATTAAAATTCATAGATAATGGTTACATTACCTATGTTCGACCATGTCCTGCATTGGTTGTCAATTTTTTTGTTCCCCGTGCAATGCACGGGCTTTGTACCAGTGTACGTGTGCATGTGCGTGTGTGTATATATATATATATGGGGAAAAAATTGGTACCAATGAAGGTATGTAACTATTTATCTGGAAATCATAGGTGTAAGCAGTATCAACTCAATCTAACCACATAGATGTGTTCAACATGGTTTGTTTACTAAGGATCAAGCCTTGGATTGTGTTTTTCCTATGTAAAAACATGGTTTTTTGAGTTATGTAGTTTTGGCACATTGTAGACCGTTGATTTTATAATCCCTTTAAAAACCTGCTTTCTTGTCATAATCATGTGATTAAAAATACATTTCCTGTTAAACAAACCATGTAGATCACATTTGTAACATTTGATAAAAAAAATGAAGAAAAGATTGATTTCTAATCAATAGTTTTGTACCTTCATTAATATCAAATATTTACCCTATATATATATATATATATATGATGCTATTGAAGGCATGGAACTATTGAGTATGAATCACCTTTTCATATTTTTTAGGGTTTTTTTTGTAGATTGAACGATATGGATGTGATCTACAATGTTTGTTTAGTAGAAAATGAGTCTTGAATCATATGATTGTGACATGTAAGCGAGTTTTTTAAGGGTTTAAAAAATTAACGACCCATAATGCACTGAATGCCACAGACTCAAAAAATATTATTATAGATTGAAATAACACGATCCAAAGTTTGATCCTTAGCAAACAAGCCATGTTGAACACACACACACATATATATATGTGTGTGTGTGCGTGTGTGTGTGTGCGTGTGTGTGTGTGTGTGTGTGTGTGTGTGTGTGTGTGTGTGTGATCTCCTTGCAGGATGACAGGCATGATCATCGCTAAATTTTACCTGTACAGGAAACACAAAGGAACCTCCCAAATGCACATAATGTAGCAGCCCATCACAGTATTCAAAACCATGATATATCAGCTAGTGATAATAAAGAACAATTAACATGACAACAAAAGAAAAACAAGTGAAGTGGTTGACATAATACCAACATATTGGAGGCTAGTTTCAGGGAAAAAAAATAAGCACAACAGACGCTACTTTTTGTCCAAAAGGAAAAATATAGATCAATTACCAACGAGGGTAGTTGCAATGAACAGTTCCTCCAAGCTGGGCCTGAGCTGCATTCCACTCATCTGAAGTTTTAAAAGGTATATGAGGAGCTGTATGGTGAACCATCGTGAACGTGCTCATCTAAAAGTAAAGAGCAGATTAGATAAATATAAAATATAATATTTCATGTTCCAACTTAAAATAGCTGCAATTTTATTAGAGTAGATGGAATAGAAGTAATCTACTGACACTTTCATATCTAAAGATATGCATGAATCATCAAGAATTAACACAAAGAATGATGTAACTTCTGAAAGGATGCCATACCCAAAAGTGGTAACCAAGCCATGGCATCAACCAGAACTTGATCCATCCTGTAACCCCAGAGGCCCATAAAACTAATGGCCATCCAATCACCATGAACGAGAAGACACAGGCCAAACTTAACTTCACCCTGTTAAGCTCACTGGGTCTGAACTTCTTTAAATCAAAGTGACACACTAACCTGGTAAGATCATCAAGATGCTCAAAGAAACAATAGCATGTGGTTTTTCTTTCACTTACTAAGCAGTAGCAAAAACGTATGATGTTCAGAGCATTGTCCAGAAAAAAATAAATTCAAAGGTTTGGTACCAGTGAGCAATAGACATCCACGGACGTAATGGACCAAATCCTACTACGATTGACTTGCGTAAGATCTTAGAAGATTCTAACTTCTCTTTCCAAACAGGGTTCCATGCAGTATCTTCATATAACCTGGGGGAGAAAAAAATTAAATTGTTTGGGATGAAGATGGAAAACTAAACCAGATCAATTTGACCAGTAAGCACATGCATATTTCAAAGCATGACTTGACAAAAGTAAAGGACATGCTGATGAAAGCAAGGAAACAGTTCTGATAATTAAAGGTTTGTAACTGATATGATCGATTGATTGTTATTAGAGAAGTTGAGCATGCAAGTCAAAGCCAAAGAGGATCAAGCAATTATATGCCTCACAGGAAAAGGCATTGTTGTTCCCAAGGTACCGACACATGTGGAACGGCATCTTGACACAAATAATGGTTATACCTCACAAAATATTTATCATAACTTGGTGTCCTTTTCAATGAAGCCTTAATACTCAGGACCATAGTTATCAAAAATGTGCCTCAAGGCGCAAATAGCGCCTCGCCTTGAGGCGCATGTAAATAGCGCAACAAAGAAAAAAAAGAAAAAAAAAGGAAAAAAAGAAAGGAAAAGAAAGAAAGAAAAGAAAAGAAAGGAAGGAAAAAAGAAAGAAAAAGAAAGAGAGAGAGATAGAGAGAAAGAAAGAAAACTATTTATATTTGCAATTTTCTCTGGAAGAAGAAAATATGTCAATTTCACTATTTATTTGCAATTTTCTGTTTCTTATTGATTGTTACTTTATCAATAAAGCATTTCTATTATTTATTTGTATTTGTAGATATTTTTAAAGGTTTTTTTAAAGTTAAAAAATATCTGAGGCTTACGCCCCTACGCCTCGCTTCAGTTTTTGGTGGGAGCGATATGCTACACCACAACGCTTTTCACAACAATGCTCAGGACAAAATTAACAATTTTTCCTTCTCCGCATATAGGATAGTAAGAAATTTAAGAGGGTTTTCACTTTTTGCACCTCAACATGTCAAGTTTGTAGTAATACTGAAAAACCTTGGAGCATTTGAAATAGCCTTTCAATTTCTGGCCTTTCATTTCCTTTTTTCTAATACTGCATTTTGTAAGATTTTCCATTCTTCTAAATGCCTAGTACCAAATTTTGGCAAAAACTTGCCGAGTAGGAAGAAAAAAATGTGGTTTTGAACATAAATAATGTAAATAGGCAACTGCTACATAGTTTTATTAGAGTTGAAAAGGAAAATCAAACCAATTACGTAACAGCATAAGCCAAACCGTTGTTTAATTTTCTTGCAAATGAATGAGAATACAGAAAAGAGATTCAAGTAAAGACATTCCAAGTGGAGTACAAAGCTCCAAGGGCTCAAACCACATATTTGGAACACAAATACGGGTTACAAAACCAAAATATAAATGCATACACTAGCTGCAGATGGCTTGCTTAGAGGGTTTGTAGAATCTTGTTGCAAGTGATTCCTCCAACCATTGTACAAGAAACATGACAAATAAAGGCATAACTTTTCTCTCTTCAACTTGCATAATTGTTACTCATTATGGATGGAATGAGATTGGGCAGTAATTGTTTTATGACTCATCCAAGAGTTGCCTAGTACAAAACTAGGAGTTGAATGTGGTAAATCACTGTACCTTTGTCACGACACATACATGAAGAAATTAAAGAAACTTGATGGAAAGATGAAAACTATGTCGAAGAGCTAAACTGCACTGTAATATAACACCCCAATTTTACCTAATTATAAGCCTCAATTATACTGTAATAATCAATCAATGTCTTTATCTATTAAAGTGCTTATAAAGGGTGACCATAAATCAATAAAAAATTCAACTAAATTATGAAAAATTCTCTCCTAGTCAACAGAGTAATCATATATCAAGATATATTTTATAAATTTTAAAATCAAAAAATGCCTAAGCCTTGGAGATGTGCAATCTTGGGCTGATTTATAAAATTCTAAAATGTGTACTAAAACCATCGAGATTATTTACATGTAGTATCTTAAGTAAATAAAGAATAAAAATAAAATAAATATAGTATAGATATAAATGGCATTATATGTAAATAAATTGTGAGACCAAGGACGAAAAGTAATTTTGCATTATTAATAAAATAATGTTAATCAACTAGGCCCTCTCCCTTGCCATGTAACCCCCTCTATAAATACCTCTAAGGGAGGGGAGAAAGAAAGAGGAGAGAAGAGAATAGAGAGGGCTAGGGAGAAATAGTTTTGATGATTAAGATTGAGTTGGTCGTAAATTATTTTCTTGTAAGTAATTAGTCATAGTTTTTTATTTTTAGGGCTAGGTTTTCTTAAATTAGTTTCATAAGAATAATAATTAGTTTGAATAATTATAACTAAGTTTATCATAAGTAAATTTCTCGTTAGTATTTGACTTTAGTTAGAGTTTATTGAATTTAAGTAACTTGTGTTTTGAATGCTTTATGACAAGTTGGATACCAAAGAGGGCGAGAAGGATATTTATAGGCTTGCAAAGATGAGAGATAGGAAATCGAGGGATTTGGGTATGGTTAGATGTATCAAAGATGAAACGCAAAGGGTTTTAGTCAAAGATGAGGAGATTAAGGAGAGATGGAAAGATTATTTTGATAAGCTATTTAATGAAAGTCATGCTCAAGATCTTGGAGACTTGTCCATTCCTTTTCAGGAGATGAATCGTGACTTCATGCGCAAGATTCAAAAGAAAAAAATTGCAGAGGCTTTGAAGAAAATGAAATCAAGGACAGTTGGCCCAGATGGTATACCTATCGAGGCTTGGAAATGCTTGGGAGAGAAAGGTTTAGAATGGTTGACAAATCTTTTTAACAAGATTTTGCGGACAAATAAGATGCCTAATGAGTGGAGAAAGAGTGCTTTGGTGCCTCTATATAAGAATAAGGGTGATATACAAGATTGCACAAACTATCGTGGTATAAAACTCATGAGTCATACTATGAAACTTTGGGAGAGGGTGATTAAGTCTAGGTTGAGGAAGGTTGTCATGATATCGGAGAATCAATTTGGTTTTATGCCTGGAAGATCAACTATGGAAGCTATACATCTTCTTAGACAACTTATTGAGAGAAATAGAGAGAGGAACAAAGATTTGCATATGGTTTTTATTGATTTGGAGAAGGCATATGATAGAGTACCTAGGGACATTCTCTGGTGGACAATGATGAAGAAAGGTGTTTCTCTTAAGTACATTAGGATAATTAAGGATATGTATGAAGGAGTAGTAACCAAAGTCCGCACTTCTGGAGGGGCGACAACCAATTTTCCTATAACGGTTGGGTTACATCAAGGATCTGCTTTAAGCCCTTTCCTATTTGCTATAGTGATGGATGAGCTTACGAGATCAATTCAAGAAAATGTGTCGTGGTGTATGTTGTTTGCTGATGATATTGTTTTGATTGATGAGTCTAGAGCTGGGGTTAATGCTAAGTTAGAATTATGGAGACAGACATTGGAAGCACGAGGTTTTAAGTTGAGTAAGAGTAAGACAGAATACATGGAATGTTGGTTTAGTAAGCAACGAAGTAGTGATGGGAGTGTAGTGAAGCTTGGTGAGCAAGAAATACCGGTGGATGATTGTTTCAAATATTTGGGATCTATCATTCAAAAGTATGGAGAAATTGATGGAGATGTAAATCATAGGATAAAGGTTGGGTGGATGAAATGGAAAAGTGCAACTGGAGTATTGTGCGATCGTAGAATGCCATTGCGGTTGAAGGGAAAGTTTTATAGGACGACTATTAGGCCCGCTTTACTATATGGTACAGAATGTTGGGCTGCCAAGAGACATCATATTCAAAAAATGAGTGTAGCTGAGATGCGTATGCTGAGATGGATGTGTGGAAATACAATAAAAGATAAGATTAGGAACGAGGAGATACGTACGAAGGTAGGTGTTTGCACCCATTGAAAATAAGATGAGAGAGAATCGTTTACGGTGGTTTGGACATATTCGGCGAAGGCCTAATGATGCTACAGTTAGAAGGATGGAGAAATGGGAAAATATATTAGTTAAAAGAGGTCGGGGTAGGCCTAGGAAGACATGGATGGAGGTGATAGAAAAGGATATGAATGCTTTGAACCTCACCGAGGACATGGCATTGGATAGAAATGATTGGAGGAGAAGGATTCATGTGGAAGACCCAGAATGATTTTCTTTTTTGGTTCATATCGCCGACCCCAATTGTTTTGGGATGAAGGCGTAGTTGTTGTTGTTGTTGTTGCATTTTGAATGCTTTGAATGCTTAAAACATAATCTTCTCCTTAAATAGGTAATTGGTAAGCAAATCTAGTAAGGTAAATAATTGATCACAACTTCCATGTCTATTTGATTATTTTCTCAATTTTCCAAATTTTTATAACTTGTGAAGTTTCTTTGATAACCTCTTTGTAGATTAAATTGATTTTCCAAATTGTTTTCAATTGTATGCACATGTTATTTAGTTTTGATTTTATCTTCTTGAATTCATTAAAAATTGTGTTTAGAAATTTTGATTTAACAATGAAAATCAAGTGAAAACTTATTTCAAAAGAATTGTAATGCATGTTTCTGAAAAAAAATTGCCTTCATTGAGCTAAAATACCTATATTCTTAAAGTATGTACGCTCACAATATGCAAGTGGCCTGTTGGTAGATGGTATATGTTAAGATGTGCATCTAATATATATATATATATATATATATATATATATAAACCGAAATACCCCTGATGGGTATTTCATTTATTTTACCTTGTAATAGAAGTCAACCGATTAGGGGCTGACTTGATAATTGTTATTTTTTGTATTTTTGTTTTTTTGATACAATCGATTGGGACAGCTCCAACTTGTTGTTTATGCTGCTCCCTATCTCTCTTGTTATAAAGAGGGATTTAAGCCCTTGTAAATGTAATGAGATATTGGGGAAATATAAAAAGTGCATACAAGCACTTACAACAATGAATAAAAGAGACAATATCACAAGTCCACAAAGGGACAATACAAGCACAAGCCTTTAAGAAGGCAACAATATAAAAAGCCTCTTATTGAGAAGAGAGAAAGCTCTCAAGAATGAAAATACACAAGGGATTCACCCCTATTTATACAAGAGGGAGAGGAGGAAAAAGGAGGGCCAAAGGGCCTCAAAAAAAGAGCCAAAAGGGGGCTCCTATGGAGTCGTTGGGAGCCCCCAACGGTCACATTTGTGACCGTTGGGGGCTCCAACGACTCTATGGTTGGAGCCCCTCTTTGATTCTAAAAAATACAAAAATAAAAACAAAAAAATAAAGAAAGAAATTTACAATTAAACAAAATAGTTGTTTTCTAAAACAACTATGTAAAATTACAAAAATACCCCTATCGGGTATTGATGTAATATATATATTTATATATACATATATATATATATACGTGTATATATATATATATGAGGTACATTTTAACACCCCCCTCAAACTTTACGGGGAAAAGACGGAAAGTTGGCCAAGAAGAAACATGAAGCGGGGAGCTGGAAGAGCTTTAGTGAAGAAGTCCGCCAACTGATATTCTGAAGTGACATATGGTAGAGCAATAGTTCCTCGTAAGAATTCGTCACGAACATAGTGGCAGTCCATTTCGATATGCTTTGTACGCTCATGGAAGGTATGAGTGCTCGCAATAAAGATGGCACTCTTGTTGTCGCAACATAATTTTGAGGCTTCGGTAATATCAACCCCCATGTCTTTAAGTAGACTGCGAAGCCATACAAGTTCCATTGTCGTGGTTGTCATAGCCTGATACTCAGCTTCAGTGGATGATAGTGAAACTTTCTGCTGCTTCTTGCATCGCCAGGCAATCAAAGAGTCCCCTAAAAAAACACAAAAAACAGTAGTTGAGACTCAATCATTGGGATTACCTCCCCAAACGGCATCAGTATAAGCAAGAAGATTTAAGGAAGAAAAGGAGGATAGAAAAAGCCCTTTATTGATGGTATTCTGAATGTAGCGGATGATTCGGAGAACAGCACTCATATGCACAGTGGTAGGAGCATGCTGAAATTGGCTAACAGAGTGAACCGCATGGGAGATATCTGGTCTAATGATGGTTAAATAGGTAAGAGACCCAATGAGTTGTCTGTAAGGCGTGGGATCTTCCAGAAGAACCTCATCCTTCAACCGTAATTTGCCATTAATAACCTCGGGAGTTTCTACTTTCTTGTCATCAGAAATCTCAGACTTAGAACAGATATCTGCAGCAAACTTCATCTGTGACAAAATATATCCTCGAGAAGAATATGCAACTTCAATTCCAAGAAAATATCTAAGAAAACCTAAATCAGACATATCAAAATTATTTTTTAACATATTTTTAACATCAATAATACTATTTTGATCATTTTCAGTGATAATCATGTCATCAACATAAAGTAACAATATTACAATACTCGTACCTGCATTTTTAACAAAAAGAGCAGTGTCAGTATAACAAGAATGAAATCCTAACTTTATCATGATATCACTGAAACGATCATATCAAGCCTTAGGAGCTTGTTTAAGACCATATAATGCCTTTAAAAGCCGAAGTGTTTGACCTTGCTTAATATTAATTCCGGGAGGCGGATCCATGTAAACTTCTTCACTTAAACTTCCATTTAAAAAAGCATTTTTTACGTCAAGTTGATAAATAGGCCATTTTTTGGTTGATGCGACAGCTATTAAGGTGCTGACACTGGTCATTCTAGCTACGGGAGCGAATGTTTCTTCATAATCAATGCCATATTCTTGGGAGTATCCCTTAGCGACTAATCTAGCTTTATATCGTTCTAAAGAGCCATCGCTCTTAGTTTTAACTTTGAAGACCCGGCGACAACCAATAGGTTTTTGTGTGAGGGTAGATTAACTATTTTCCAAGTATTGGCTTTTTTTAAAGCATTTAGTTCAACTTGCATTGTTTCAACCCAATGTGGTATAGATTTAGCTTGATTATAGTGAGCTGGTTCAAAATAAGAATGTAGGGTTATTATGTAATGAAAAGAGGCGGAAGCACCAATAGAGCAAAAGTCACTCTTAAAGAGTGACCACTAGAGCCAAGAACACAAACACCAAATGTGCACACACAAAACTCTCAAATATAGAAAATGACTTAAAGTCATAAGTTGGATATTATTGAAGAAAGGAAGAGAAGGGTTAAAAACCCATGCTACAAGAGGAGAACACCTCCTCTATTTATAGAGGAGGGAGGCTCAAAGAAAGGACTACAAGGGGGCTCCCTTGTAGTCGTTAGGAGCTCCAACGGTCAGAAATCTGACCGTTGGGGCCCCAACGACTACAAGAGTGGGGCCCCTTGTGGTCATCCAAAAGAAAGAAAAATAAAAAGAAAAAATAAAAAAGAAAAAAGGAAAAAAGAAAAAAATGAAAAATACATTGGCTGATTTACAAGAATATCCCTATCGGGTATTTCAATAAAAGAGAATACGTATATATATACATATATGTATATATATATACTTATATATATACGGATGTATATATATAAGTATATGTATATATATATATACATATTTTAACACGCCCCCTCAAACTTTACAGGGAGAAGACCGAAAGTTTGCTAAGGAGAAACATAAAGCGTGGAGTTGGGAGCGCCTTGGTGAAGAAGTCAGCTAGTTGATATTCTGAAGTAACATATGGTAATGAGATAGTCCCTCTGAGGTATTCGTCTCGAACATAATGGCAATCCATTTCGATATGCTTGGTCCGCTCATGAAAGGTGTGATTGTTGGCAATGTATATCGCACTTTTGTTATCACAGCAGAGCTTGGTGGGAGTGGAAATGAGGACGCCCATGTCAGCAAGGAGACTTCTGAGCCATACAATTTCCATAGTTGTCATTGCCATGGCCCGATATTCAGCTTCAGTGGATGACAGTGAAACCTTCTGTTGCTTCTTGCATCTCCACAAAATGAGGGATTCACCTAAAAAAATACAAAGACCCGTTATTGAGATACGATCATTGGGATTTCCTCCCCAGTCAGCATCAGTAAAAGCAGTTAAGTCAAGAGATGAGGAAGAGGATAAGAAGAGTCCCTTGGATATAGTATTTTTGATATATCGCACAATTCTCATTACGGCTGCCATATGAACCGAAGTAGGTGCATGTTGAAACTGGCTTGCTGCATGAACCGCATGAGCTATGTCTGGACGTGTGATGGATAGATAGGTGAGAGATCCGATTAATTGACGGTAGGGGGTTGGATCCTCAAGTAGAACACCATCTTCAAGTCTCAGTTTTGCATTAATAACTTCGGGAGTCTCAACTTTCTTTTCATCAGATATTCCTGACTTGGTACAAATTTCTGCAGCTAATTTCATTTGAGATAAGATGTATCCTCGCGGGGAATAAGCCACTTCAATCCCTAACAAATATCTCAAGTAACCAAGGTCAGACATATCAAAAGTTTCTTTTAACATGGACTTTACATCATTTACTCCCTTTTTGTCATTCCCAGTAATGATCATATCATCAACATACAGTAGGAGCATAATAATGGAGTCACTTGTCCTTTTAACAAAAAGAGCAGTGTCAGTATAGCAAGAAGAAAATCCTAAATTGATTAATACGTTACTAAACCTATCATACCAAGTTTTAGGAGCTTGCTTAAGTCCATATAAAGCTTTTTTTAATTTCAAAATTTTCCATTTAAATTCATACCTAGAGATGGTTCCATATAAACTTCTTCATTTAAATTTCCATTCAAAAAGGCATTTTTGACATCAAGTTGAAAGATTTGTCATTTTTTAACTGAGGCTATAGCAATAAGAGCTCGAACACTAGTCATTCGAGCAACTGGGGCAAAAGTTTCATCATAATCTACCCCATACTCTTGGGCATATCCCTTGGCTACCAACCTAGCCTTATATCTTTCCAATGAACCATCACTCTTAGTTTTTACTTTAAAAACCCATCTACATCCAATGGGTTTCTTGCCATTGGGAGGATCAATGATTTCCCAAGTTTGTGCCTTTTTAAGAGCATTAAGCTCTAATTCCATAGCTTCATTCCAATGAGCATATTGCTTAGCATCATTGTAATGAGATAGTTCATGAAAGGAGTGAAGAGCAAGTAGGCATGCTCGAAAGTTAGGAGAAAATGAATCATAAGAAACAAATCTATTTGGTATTTTGGAAATCCGATTTAATCTTCTTTGAGAAGTCTCATTGATGGATTCACTTTAAGAAAACTTTTCAAGGGCACAAGGAGGATTTCTTTAATTCCTTCTAGAGTAGACTTGAATTTGTCTTGAATCATTTTCTTCTAAGTTTTGATCATAACTCGGATGTTCAAAAAGATCTTCACTAAGGGATTCACTAGGATCAATATCATCATCTATGATGTTTTCTTTAGGCAACAAGTCAAATAGAAAGGAATAATCAATATTTTCATTTGGTTGGTGCGAAAAACCATTTTCCTCTTCAAGGAATGTGATATCTTTAGAGATATAAAGCTTGTTTTTAAGTATGTCAAAACATCGATAACCTTTTTGTTTTTCGCCATATCCCAAAAAGATACATTCAATAGCCCTAGGAGAAAGTTTATCATTCTTGTGAGTTAGAACAAAACATTTACATCCAAAAATTCTTAGTCTTTTATAATCGGGAGACATATTGTAAAGTTTTTCAAATGGAGAAAGATTTTTCAACGAGGATGAAGGAGTTCTATTGATAAGATATGTAGAGGTTAGAACCGCTTCGGCCCAAAAGGATTTTGGAATATTTCTTGAAATTAATAACGTTCTTGTAGTTTCAATTATGTGTCTATGCTTTCTTTCCACAAGACCATTTTGTTGCGGAGTGTTGGGGCAAGAACGTTGGTGGCAAATTCCATTTTCTTTTAAATAGTTTTGAAAGTCATTGGACATATATTCACCTCCCGAATCGGACCTAAGAATAGATAGATTTTCCAAAAATTGATTTTTGACCATTGCATGAAATTCTTTAAAGAAAGAGAAAACTTCGGATTTGCGACTTAGGAAGTAAATCCACGTAAATCGAGTGAAGTCATTAATAAAGACCACATGATATGAAAAACCTCCTTTAGACAAAATAGGGGAGGGTCCCCACACATCGGAATGAATAAGTTCAAATGGCCGAGTGGTAAAGTAACTTCTTTGAGGAAATGAGGTAGCTTTAGATTTCCCAAAAATGCAATCATTACAAGTCATGTGATTGTCTTTACAAGTATTGTTCAAAAACGGAAAAAGAAACATTTTTATAAAATTTGGATGGCCAAGTATCTCATGCCATATTCCAATACTTTTGTCTTTTACAAGATTGCAAGATGACTTATATGGAAGAGTCAAAAAATCCATAAAGTAGAGGTCACCCCTTCTATGGCCTTGCCCAATCAGCTTCCCTGACTGGAGATCCTGCACGGTGCAATCTTTAGGTGAGAAAGAGACTTGGCATCCATGATCGGTGATTTGAGACACGGAAAAAAAGGTTTAAATTAATTTTAGGAACGATTCTTACTTTAAGAACGAAAAAGTTTTTAAAATCAAGTGATCCAATACTTTCAATTTTTAATGATGTACCATCGGCCGTTGAAACACAAGAGGATATGGGTTCGGAAAAAACATTTGAAAGAGAGTTTTTATGAGATGTCATATGAAAAGAAGCACCGGAGTCTAGTATCCACATGCCTGGAGGTGATGAAGAGTAGGCGATGGCGGCCCCAGATGTTGAAGGAGAAGCCTTGAGAAGATGTTGGAGAACTTCGGAGATGTGATTTAGAGTTTCTTTGATGTCTCCTTCTTTGGTACTTTCTTCCTTCTTTGGAGAATTTTCCCCAACCGCGGCTACCTTTCCTTTGAGTTTTGGACAAACCGGTCTAATGTGTCTCGGTTCATTACAATAATGGCATATTATTCCCTTTCTAGGCCCATTACTATTTTTGTTAAAATGGGGAGGTCTATATGCTTTAACATTCGATCTGGGCCTAGTAACGGCCAAAACTTCATCACTCTTAATGCTCAAGCCAAGTCAAGTTTCTTCTTGACATATCTCGGCAAGGGCATCTTCAATAGGTAGGGCTTTGCTTCTATGGAGAAGAGATGCCCTTACTTGTTCAAATTTCGGGCGAAGACCATAAAGAAATTGAAAAAAATGTTCCTTTTCAATTTGTTCCCTCCTTAATTCAATATCTTCCGGAGCCACCCACTTAGGCTCAAGAAGAGCAAGTTCATCCCAAAGAGGAGTTAGAGAGCTAAAATAGTCCCGGACACTCATGTCCATTTGTTTGGTGGAACGGGTTTTTTCTTGACAAAAAAATTGTCGAGCAAGATCCTTTTGGGTATACATACCCTTAAGGAAAAACCAAGCCTCATTGGCCCTTCTAAATTTGGCAATATTAGCACAATTTTTAAGGTCAACATTGTTCATAAACCATGCCAAAATTTTGGCATGGTTACTTTCTCAATCCTCAATTTTGGATTGATGATCATTAATAGCTTTGATGCGCTCATCGCCATCTAAAGCCTTTTCAACTTCATTTTTTATTTTGGTGAGAACAAGAGAGGGTTCGGGAGTAGTTCTCTTAACAAAACCCCAAAGTTTCTTACCTCTAAGATGATTTTCCATAGCGGAGGCCCACATGAGATAGTTGGACCCATTTAGCTTAAAAGAAAGCTTCACTTTAGAGTCACGTTCCATCGGCACCAAAAAGTCCTTCCTTTCTTCAAAAAAATGAGAGTCACACGTTCCAAAGAAAAGCCCAATCACCAACCGAGCTCTGATACCATGTAATGAAAAGAGGCGGAAGCACCAATAGAGCAAAAGTCACTCTTAAAGAGTGACCACTAGAGCCAAGAACACAAACACCAAATGTGCACACACAAAACTCTCAAATATAGAAAATGACTTAAAGTCATAAGTTGGATATTATTGAAGAAAGGAAGAGAAGGGTTAAAAACCCATGCTACAAGAGGAGAACACCTCCTCTATTTATAGAGGAGGGAGGCTCAAAGAAGGGACTACAAGGGGGCTCCCTTGTAGTCGTTGGGAGCTCCAACGGTCAGAAATCTGACCGTTGGGGCCCCAACGACTACAAGAGTGGGGCCCCTTGTGGTCATCCAAAAGAAAGAAAAATAAAAAGAAAAAATAAAAAAGGAAAAAAGAAAAAAAGAAAAAAATGAAAAATACATTGGCTGATTTACAAGAATACCCCTACCGGGTATTTCAATAAAAGAGAATACGTATATATACACATATGTATATATATACTTATATATATACGGATGTATATATACTTATATATATACGGATGTATATATATACTTATATATATACGGATGTATATATATAAGTATATGTATATATATACATATTTTAACATATTAAACACGCCCGATAGTTGGGGGTTAAGGAATCATAGGATACAAACCTATTTGGGGGTATTGAAATTCTAGAAGAATGTCTACCTTGTGGTTCCTCAGTGGATTCAGAAATTTGAGAGTATTTTTCGAGGGCACTAATAGGTTTTTCTTGATTTCTTCTTGAGTAAACATTTATATTGGTATCACTATCATGAACATTTATATTTGAATCACTATCATTTGAGGGTGTTATGTCAAGATGGGATACCTTGTGTATCGTTTATGTTTTCAAGAAAATCTTCTTGTATGTCATCAATAAGATCATATAAGAATATATAATCAATTTCATTTGTTTCTTCTATTTTATCAAAATCGTTCTCTTCTTCTAGAAATGTTACATCTTTTGAAATATATAGTTTATCATTCTTAAAATCATAACATCTATACCCTTTTTTATTTTCACCATATCCTAGAAAAACACATTCAATTGCTTTTGGAGATAACTTATCTCTTTTATGTAATAGGACAAAACATTTGCAACCAAAAATACGAAGACGATTGAAATCGGGTGAAAATTTAAAGAGTTTTTCATAGGGAGAAGCATTTTTTAACTTAGAAGAGGGCATTCTATTGATTAGATAGGTTGAGGTTAGAACGGCTTCGACCCAAAACTTCTTTGGAATATTCCTAGAAACAAGTAATGTTCTAGCGGTTTCTATAATGTGCCTATGTTTCCTTTCCGCTAGGCCATTTTGTTGGGGAGTCCTAGGACATGACTTTTGATGGCAAATGTCATTTTGGGTTAAATAGTTTTAGAATTCGTGAGATAAGCATTCGCCACCGGAATCGGATCTTAAAATAGATATGTTATTTTGAAATTGATTTTGAACCTTTTTATGAAAATCTTTAAAGAAAGTAAATACTTCTGATTTATGACTAAGAAAATAAATCCAAACATACAGAGTAAAGTCATCAATAAATGTAACATAATATGAATAGCCCCCTTTAGACATAACCGGAGAAGACCCCCAAACATCCGAATGCACCAATTAAAAAGGTCTTGATGAAAGAAAAGTTCTAGTTGGAAATGGAATAGACTTCATTTTTCCAAAAATGCAATCTTTGCAATTAATTTCTTTTTCCTTACAAAATTTGTTTCCAAAAGGAAAGAGATACATTTTGAAATAACTTGGATGACCAAGTCTTTTATGCCAAGCTTCCATGTTTTTTTCTTGGACATAAGAACAAAAATAATTTGTAGGGAGATCAAGATGGTCCATATAATAGAGGTCTCCCTTTCTATGGCCTTGCCCAATCCGCTTCCCGAACCGGAGATCCTGCACAAAGCAACCATTAGATGAGAAAGATATTTCACATCCATGGTCGGCAATTTGAGAAACCGAAAATAGGTTTAAATTTAGTTTGGGAACAACTTTTACTTTTGGAACACAAAAAATTTGAGAATCTTTAAAAGAGCCAATACTTGAAATTTTTAAAAATGTTCCATCGGCCGTAGAGACACAAGAGTCCTTTGAATTGGTGCAAACATCAATAAGTGCATTTTCATGAGGGGTCATATGAAAAGAATCTCCGGAGTCAAGGATCCAAGAATATGTACCGGGTGATGATGTCGAGGCAATAGTTGCACCCGATGTGGAGGAAGAAACTTTTAGTATTTGTTGGAGAGCCATAGATATTTGTCCAAGAGTTTCTTTGATGTCATTGTTCTTGCCTTCATCTTCTTTGGTGGTGGTTTCTTGAAGAGAGGCCACCTTAGGCTTGAAGGTTCCAATAAGCTTTGGACAAGCGGGTTTAATGTGACATGGCTCATTGCAATAATGACAAACAATCATTTTTCTTCCTCCATTGTAGTTTCCTTGTTTCCCAAAATGAGGAGGTTTATAGGTTCTAACATTGTTACCCGGTTTTGAAACGGCAAGGACTTCATCAACATGCTTACTCATGCCAAGCCTTGTCTCCTCTTGAGTGATTTCGGCAATGGCATCCTCAATAGGAGGAAAAATAGATCTATGGAGAAGTGAGGATCTCACTTGCTCAAATTCGGGACGTAGCCCAAAAAGGAATTGAAACAATCGCTCTTGTTCCATTTATTTTTGCCTTAAATCAATATCTTCCATAGAAACCCATTTTGGCTCCAAAAGAGCCAATTCATCCCATAGTGGGTTTAGGGCACTATAATAGTCTTGAATGCTAGAATCACCTTGCTTGGTGGTTCTAATCTTTTCTTGCAAGAAGTATGCTCTCGCAAGATCCTTTTGGGTATACATACCCTTCATAAAAGACCAAGCCTCATTGGCTCTACGAAATTTAGCTATATTAGCACATACCTTAAGCTCCACATTGTTCATAAACCACGCAAGGATTTTTGCATGATTGCTTTCCCAATCTTCCACTTTTTTTTGATGATTTTCAATGGCCTTGAGGCGAGCATCTCCTTCAAGAGCCTTTTCTTGACCTTCTTCGTCCTTTGTGAGCATAAGCTTAGGTTCCAGAACGGTATCCATGACAAAACCCCAAAGCTTCTTTTCTTTGAGATTATTTTCCATTGCCGATGCCCACATCATATAATTCTTTCCATTGAGCTTGAAAGATAGGTCAATCTTTGCCTCCATGATGTTGCCAAGAAGTGAGAAGATATCCACTAAATATGAGATACACGAACCACCTTTCTTTCAAGAATCGAGTGGCTCTGATACCATGTAATGAGATATTGCGGAAATATAAAGAGTGCATACAAGCACTTACAACAATGAATAAAAGAGACAATATCACAAGTCCACAAAGGGACAATACAAGCACAAGCCTTTAAGAAGGCAACAATATAAAAAGCCTCTTATTGAGAAGAGAGAAAGCTCTCAAGAATGAAAATACACAAGGGGTTCACCCCTATTTATACAAGAGGGAGAGGAGGAAAAAGGAGGGCCAAAGGGCCTCAAAAAAAGAGCCAAAAGGGGGCTCCCATGGAGTCGTTGGGAGCCCCCAACGGTCACATTTCCAACGACTCTATGGTTGGAGCCCCTCTTTGGTTCTAAAAAATACAAAAATAAAAAAAAATAAAGAAATTTACATTTAAACAAAATAGTTGTTTTCTAAAACAACTATGTAAAATTACAAAAATACCCCTATCGGGTATTGATGTAATATATATATATATATTTATATATACATATATATATACGTATATATATATACGAGGTACATTTTAACAGTAAATTGGTATGCTTTCTTAAGCATTTGGATAATACAAAAGCATTTATTTTATTCTTGACCCTTGTGTGGGTGGTGTGGATTGATCAATTAGTGTTCTTGTTGGGTTGGTTGTATTCTTGTAAGCCCATAAGAGACACTTATTTTGTTTTTGCTCTTATTTCATTACATGCTATCAGAGCTTTGGTGTTTTGGGGTTGTTATTCATTCGGAAAGGCCAAGAGGAGGAACGTGAGATTGATGGAGCATCGGTTCGTGGGATTGTTGTATCGAAAAATGCACCATCAAAGATCTCCTCAACAAAACTCTCTCTCTCTCTCTCTCTCTCTCTCTTTTTTATTATTATTATAAAAATGAAAGATGAAAGAAAAGTAATCGTCTCCATTCCTGTCAGACTCAATGATACTATGTGAAATGGGCATCCATAATGAAACATAAAATATAGGAAAAGGGTCTATGGGGTTTAGTTGATGGCACCGAAAGAGAGCCTAAACTTATACTTACGAAGATTGAAAATGGAAAAGAAGTGGCTCTTCAAGGAGAAGAGATATCTAAGGTCATCACTGAATATGAAAAAAAATGAAAAGAATGGAGGATAAGTCATTCCAAGATAATTGAATGGTTTATCAATAGTGTTACATCAAAAAATGTTTTAACTTAGCAAAATTTGATTTTAATAATGATGCATGAAAGTATCTTAAAGATACGTATAGTCTCAAAGATATTGCTCACATGTGAAATATAACGACCCCAACTCGTACCCATGAAAAAGTGGCAATTTTTTTTTAAACAAGTGCAGAAACATTCCTAGAGACTGGGGCCTTTACAGTTATAACAAATTCACAACCACAAGGGATCTTATACTCATCTTTCAAACTAACACAAACTTTAATTATTAAAGTGCATAGAGTCTGAAATATAAGCAAATAAAGTAATAATAAAGCAAAAAGAAGAGTCACATTGTCCAAAAGAATCTGTCAAGCAGTCGTGTGGTCCCCTCGTAGCGCTCTTGAAAGCAAGTCGCCTCACTGGGCCTCTGCGGCTGTAAAAGCAAAAAAGTAGGAGTGTCAGAATCCAAAGAATTCTGAGTACGAATCCCTCTAATGAAACAAATAAGTAAAAAAACACAAATAAAATTCATGCAATATTTTAGAGGAATGCAATCATGACAAATTCATAACTCAATTAATCATTCATAAAATAAGAAACAATTATTAAGCATAAAGGAACATTTATTAAACACCAGAAACCACAATTTAAGCAATAAAGACGTTTAGCATGCATTAAGAAACAAATATCATACATTCACCAATATATAACAATTAAGAGAACAAGTAAATATACATGGTCTAATGCATAGCAGAAATATGCATGATTTCAATGCACATGCATGAATAAATTATTATCGCTTATTAGAGTTTTTTTATATGCATGTCCTTATTAAATGCACACAATTTAAGTTCTTTTTATTATCGTTGCCCGCGGATATTTCAAACGAGTAACATTTTGCGAGGTCAAATTAGATCTCAAGGGCAACTTAGCAGACAAGTTATATTTTATTACTTGGTTCTAAACTTAACTCTCGACTAAAACAGTCTTCGGAACATAATAACAGTTGTGTCTACACACCACCCCACACTACCCCAGGTAAAGTGGCGGATTCTCCCTAAAACCGTAGCCAAGAGAAGAATCTCAATATCGGGTTCAGGGGTAACAACAATGCACATGAAGTTTTAGTATCCTCACGGTTTCCCAAAACTGCAACTCTAAAAGTCTCATTCTAAAGGCAGGATATCTCAGAACGTATATTACATTGTTCTCTTTTTTTATCTTGTTATTAATACTCATTCATTAATTTGCAATTCAGCATGCAAAATTAGTAACACAAAATCGCATATCCAAATACGAGGCCCATCACGAGACCACAACCCATAGAAAAACATAGAACAGTACAATATAATGAAACAATATCAATGTAACTTTTGCGATGCATTAAAACAAGTAAAGAATGAGCAATCCAAGCTCAAGGCTCACACAGCCCACAATGCTCTATTATTTGATCATCAATGCATCATATGAAAAAATCATAACATGTCATATATGCAATGATGTAAACGTGCTTTCTGATGCACATTTATATATGTCAATTTAACGATGTGCATGAACTACAACATTCATATGCAAATGTTCACTATACATGTGCATGTGCTTTCATGTAATCATTCCACATACACGCTTTTATTCATGAATCATTTCAATTAGAACATAAGAACATTCATGCATTTACGTACATGCGAAAAACACATCCATTTCATGTATGCACATGCACTTAAAACAAACTTTATAATAACATATTGCTTAAGCATATCATATCAAGTCCAAGCATGTGAAAACTTTCACTCTTAGCATGTATAAAAAAATAGAATACATACACTTAGCAAAATCTGGAAATTTACATGCATATTAAATTTCGAATTCCAAATTTTAAGCAAACACAAGGTGTTAAAAATTATATTTTGAAGTAAGCCAATCTAGCCTAGCCGACCCCGTCGGTTGGGGTTCAGCCCCGACCCAGCTGAACCCAAAAAGGGTGTTGCAAGCCTACGCCTGTCACAAAAAAAAATCCTTTTATTACATTCTGAAATCCCCTTTTTGTATAAAATAGTCCAACACCCAATCGGCTAGGGCTCGGCTCCAGCCCAGTCGACTGGATCGGCTGGGCCTGGCAGGGAAGCACACAGCCCAGGTTGGGCCTGTGCACCACCTGCCAGGGCCTAGCAGCCAGCCAGCCCAAACTACAAAAAAATTTATGTTATTTCTGGGGGGGGTTTTAATTTGGCCTAGCCGAATTCCACTCAGCTGGGTCCTAGAGGATTACTTAGGCCTGGCAGGCCAAGCCAGGCCAGCTGAATCTGTTCAGCTGGGCCTGGCAAGCCTGGCACGGCTCTACCGAGTCTGGCTAAACCAGGCCAGACGAGCTGAGCTCGACTGGTCTGGCTGCCAGACCCAAAACCTCTAAGGAAAGGCAAGAATAGCCTGCGATCTTTTTAAAACAAAGCATGGACATATGCATATTATACTTAGATGAATAGAAAGTACCATAAACATATATTGATCTGTACATACATGCATTTACAAGCTTCATGGCACAAATATGCATACTAAAGCATAATCATGTTTATATATGCTCACCAAAATCAAATCGAAAACACATGCATGCCATGAACATTTGGCCTACATGTATATGCTTATTCAAGAACACATGAATATCCAGATTTCTCAACTACAACACCATTATACAAACTTTTAATGAAAAATGCATGCATATAATATTGTTTCATCATATATTTACATGCCTCTAACAGTCCATAACATGGATCCTCTATGGAAATCGATAATATCATAATGCAAACACATAACAAGCTATTTTTATCATGAAATAAATTCTGTTTTAGCATAAAACTAAGTATGTACAGAATTTTATTTTTGAAAGGATGAAAGGAATCAAAAACACATCCATGGAAGAGGATCCATGAATCCTCCTCCATGCATTTTAGAGTAAATGTCCATATTTACTCTTTTTCCATGGATTTCCATCAAAATATTGCATGGAAATCCTATTTATATTCAATTTCTCACTTGATTCAAGAGAGGAAACACGTACCTTACGCAAAGATCGAAAGAAAAACACTAGTGGTTGGTAAAAACGTGGATGGCTGGAGAAGATGGCCTTCTTCTCCCTCCTCTACCTCTCTTTTCTCTCTCTCTCTTTATGTCTTTCTTTCTTTCTCTCTTTTTCCTTCTCTTTCTTTTTTTTTCTTTCCTTGTTTTTTATGCTTAAATAGGCCAAGAGGGGTGTGACCCCCCCCCCCCCCCCCTCTTCTCCAGTCCCTTCTAGATGGGTTGGAGATGGAGGGTTTCCCTTTTTGGGACTCTGACACCCACTTTCCTAAAATTTTGAAATTCTTTTATTTTGTTGACTTTTCAAAGTTCCATTTTAAGTAGATTTTCTAAAAAATTCTTAAGTCTTTTTAAGCCTATATAAGGACTCTATTAAAAAGTCCTACACAACCAAACAAATGAAATTCGGAATTAAATAAAATTATTTATTTATTCATTTATTTATTAACTATTAAATAATAAATAAATTTTCAAAAGCTTTCAAAAGTTGCCATATTAACTTGGGAGACTTCTTAACATTAATTAACTTCAATTTAAAGCTATCTAATGAATTTAAAGGTGAAAATTTGTTGGGCATGGATTTGGATCCGGATCTGAATCTATCTCTAAAAATCCAAATGGGTCTAGGGCTAGATCAAATCCAGATTAATATGGGTCTTGGGTAGAGTCCAGATCCATATTAATTTGGATCAAATCCATTGAATCCAGTTCAATCCAAATCTGGACCCGAACTTCCAAATCTGGACCCGAACTGACAAATTGCTCTTTTTTCGAAAAAAACGTGATTTTCGGGCCAACCGTAGCCTGAATGCAGAAAAGTAAAATATTGTTACGCTTAAAATTTCGAGACACATCCAACGATATATAACTTGAATTTTGCTTCTGAAATTTGTCCGAAAATAACCCAAATTTCACTCGAATTTTGCTTGAATTTAAAAGTAAAAAATAAAACTCTTTCTCACGTTTTAAGTTGCTCATTTAGGCTTTGACAATGAGACCTAGGAAAGGCATCGGCCTAAAATCAAGAATCTACCGATTGTTTCTTCTATAGATTGCACTTTTATTGTCATAGTACATCTTTGATGGAGTTGAGACAATGATACCCATATCACTGAGAAGACTTTTAAGCCACACAATCTCCATTGTTGTTGTAGCCATGGCACGATATTTGGCTTCAGTTGAGGATAGAGATAACTTTTGTTGTTTTTTGCACCTCTAAGAAATTAACGAATCTCTTAAAAAAATACAAAAACCGTTAGTTGAGATTCTATCATTTGGATTACCTCCTCAATCAGCATCAGTATAAGCAGTTAAATCAAAAGATGAGGAAGAGGATAAAAAAAACCTTTTAAAATAGTGTTTTTAATATATTGCACAATCCTCATTATTGTTGCTATGTGCACTGTGGTAGGGGCATGCTGAAACTGACTTGCCGCATGAACAACATGAGCAATATCAGGTCAGGTGATGGAGAGATAAGTAAGAGATCAAATTAATTGACAATATGGAGTAGGATCTTCAAGTAGAACACCATCTTCAAGCCTTAATTTAGCATTTATAACTTCTGGGGTCTCCACCTTCTTTTCATCTGAGATTCCTGACATAGCACAAATGTCAGCTAATTTTATTTGAGAGAATATATCTTCTAGAGGAGTAGGTCACTTCAATGCCTAAAAGGTATCTCAAGAAACCCAAGTGAGACATATCAAAAATTTTCTTTAAGATTGTTTTAATTTCAATCACTCATTCTTTGTCGTTTCATGTGATGATCATATCATCAACATATAGAAGAAGAATCACAATAGTATCACTTGTTTTCTTGACAAAGAGAACATTGTCAATGTAGCAAGAGATAAATCCTAAATTAATTAACACATTACTAAATTTGTCATACCAAGCATTAGGAGCTTGTTTAAGACCATACAAAGCCTTTTTAATTTTAAAATTTTTCCATTTAAATTCACTCATGAAGAAGGTTTCATGTAAACTTCCTCACCAAGATCTCCATTCAAAAAAGCATTTTTAACATCTAATTGAAAAATAGGTCATTTTTTAATAGTCACAATGGCAATGAGAGCTCGAACACTTGTCATTCGTGCAACCGGGACAATGGTTTCATCATAATCTATTCCATATTCTTGAACATACCTTTTATCAACTAACCTTGCTTTATATCTTTCTAACGACCCATCACTTTTGGTTTTTACTTTAAACACCCATTTACATCTTATAGGTTTCTTTCTTAGAGGAGGATCAACTATTTTCCATGTGTTGGCTTTCTTAAGAGCGTTAAGTTTAAATTCCATATCTCCATTCCAAAATGGATATTGTTTGGCATCATTATAAGGAGATGGTTCATAGTAAGAGTGAAGAGTTATTAAATATGCTCTAAAGTTTGGAGAGAATGAGTCATATGATACAAATCTAATTGGTGCATTAGAAATACGATTTGATTTTCTAGGTTGGGACTCTTCTAAAGATATGTTTTGAGACAACTTGTCAAGGTCACATGAATGATTACCTTCTCCCAGTCTAGTATACACGTGTACTACTTTATATATGTTCATTCAAATTCTCATGTTGATTATTATCCGTATCATCAAGAGAATGTTCATTATTAGAACCATTGTCAAAAGATTAAAAAACCTCAATAGAGTTAGACTTATCATTTCTTAGTAATAAATCAAATAGAAATGAATAATCAATGTTTCCTCTTGATTCTTTACTTTCAAACCCATTTTCATTTTCAAGAAAAGTAACATCCTTTGAAATATAAAGTTTGTTATTTATTGGATCAAAACATCGATATCCTTTTTTATTTTCTGCATAGCCTAAGAAAACACACTCAATGGCTTTTAGAGATAGTTTATCATTTTTACGAGTAATAACATAACACCTACAACCAAAGATTCTTAGTCTTTTAAAATCGAGTCATTTTAAAAAGTTTTTTAAATAAAGAAACATTGTTTAATGAGATTGAAGAAGTTCTATTAAGTAAGTTGAAGTTAGAACGGCTTCGGCCCAAAAGAAATTTGGAATATTCTTGGAAATTAAAAGTCCTAGTGGTTTATATTATATGTCTATGCTTTCTTTCCACTAACCCATTTTGTTGCAGAGTTCTAAGATAAGACCTTTGATGGCAAATTTCATTTTATTTTAAGTAGTTTTAAAAATCATTAGACATATATTCTCCTCCCGAATCCAATCTTAGAATAGAAAGACTGCTTAAGAATTGATTTTTAATCATTATATGAAATTGTTTAAAGAAAGAACACGTCGGATTTATTATGTAAAAAATAAATCTATGTGTATCTAGTGAAATTATCAACAAAAATCACATAATATGAGTAACCGCCTTTTGACATGATAGGTGAGGGACCCCATACATCTGAATGTACTAATTCAAAAGGTCGTGTAGGAACAAAAGTTCTTTGGGGAAAGGGAATATATTTCATTTTTCCAAAAATGCAATCTTTATAAGTTGTCTTTTTTATTACATGTATTTCCCCAAAAAGAGAAAAAAGACATCTTTGAAAAGCTAGGGTGGCAAGTCTCTTATGTCAAACATCAATACTTTTGACATTTACAAAATTACAAGATGACTTGAGTAGAAAAGACAAAAAATCCATAAAATAAAGATCGTCTCTCCTATGGCATTGTCCAATCAGCTTCCCTGACTGGAGATCCTGCACGATGCAATCTTTATGTGAGAAAGAAACTTTGCAACCATGATCAAAAATTTGAGAAACAAAAAAGATATTTAAATTTATTTTTGGAACCACCCTTATTTTTAGAACTAAAAAATTTTGAAAATGTTTTGAATCAAGTGTTCCAACACTTTCTATTTTTAAAGAAGTTGCATCGGTCGTTGAAATATAAGATGAGGAAGGATTAGAATAAACTTTAGAAAGAACATTCTTATAAGGTGTCATATGAAAGGAGGTACCTGAGTCAATAATCCACATACCTGGAGGAGATGAGGATGATGCAATGGCGGCACCCAAAGTTGAGGATGATTTGAGAAGTTGTTGAAGTGTCTCTGATATTTGATTAAGTGTATCTTTAATATCTCCTTCATTTGTGCTTGTTTCTTCTTTCTTAGGTTTGATTTCACCAATGGAATCAACTTTACCTTTAAGCTTAGGACATACGGGTCTAATATATCTCAATTCATTACAATAATGACAAGTGACACCCTTCCTATAGCCACTATTATAGTTGGTTTAATTTTCATAGTTATTAGGTTTTGCAAAGTAAGGTGGCTTATAGGTTTTACATTGGAACCCGGGCTAGTAACGGCCAAAATATCATCATTCTTATGGGTTATGCTAAGACGGGTTTCTTTTTGGCATACTTCGGCAAAAGCATCTTCAATGGGCATAAGCCTTACTCCTATGAAGGAGAAAAGTCTCGCTTGTTCAAATTCCGGTCTTAATCCATGAAGGAATTGAAAAAAGTGTGGTTTTTCAATTTGCTCTCTTCTCAATTCAATATCTTCGGGAGCCACCCATTTAGGCTCAAGAAGAGCTAATTCATCCCAAAGAGGGGACAAAGTACTAAAGTAATCATGTACACACATGTCCCCTTGCTTAGTGGATCTAATTTTATCTTGACAAAAATATTGTTTAGCAAGATCCTTTTGGGTATATATACCCTTAAGGAAGAACCAAGTTTCATTGACTCTTATAAACTTTGCAATGTCGGCACATATTCTTATGTCAATATTGTTCATAAACCACGATAAAATATTAGCGTGGTTACTTTCCCAATCTTCTACCTTTATTTGATGATCATGAATGGCTTTAAGACGATCATCCCCAATTAGAGCTTTTTCAACACCTTCTTCGGCTTTGGTGAGCTTCAATGATGGTTCAAGAGAGGTTCCCATCACAAAGCCCCAAAGTTTCTTCACTCTAAGATGATTTTTCATAACCGATGCCCACATCAAGTAGTTTGATCCATTAAGCTTGAAGGAGAGCTCCACTCTTGATTCATACTCCATGACAATAAAAAAAAAATTGAGACAAAGAAAGTCATAGTACTTTTGTCACGATCTTTAAACACCACAAGAAAGGCTTCCAAGATCAAGAGAATCCAAGTGGCTCTGATACCAAGTAATGAAGTAAGCGAAGATACAAATACCAAGTGTAAAACAATTACAAGTCCAACAATGGACAAAAACAAAGAGAGTATACAAGCACTTTAAGTGCACACGTATAAATCCACAAAGGGATAATACCAAAAGGCAAAAAAGGTAAATATTATTGAGAATATGAGTGAGAGAACTCTACACAAATGAAGGGGGAACACCCTTATATATATACAAGAAAAAGGAGAAGGTGGGAGCTCCCCACTCTTGGAGTTGTTGGGGAGCTCCCAACGATTATATTTATGACCGTTGGAGCCCCAATGTCTCCAAAAGTGAGGCCCCAATGCTCAAAAAGAAGAAATAACAAAAGGTAAAAACAAGAAAAAAAAAAGAATAAGTTGTTTCTAATAAACAACCTAGTATACAAGTAAAAAGACCAAAATGCCCCTATCGGGCAATACAAAGGAATTAGATATATATATATATAACAATTTTTGTGGATGATTATAATAGACATTCTTGGATATATTTTCTTAAACACAAATCTGAAGTATTTGATTGTTTTAAAAAATTTCATTGCTATATAAAGACTCAGTTTAAAATCAATATTAAAATATTTAGAACTGATTCTGAAGAAGAATTTGTATCAAAGGAATTCAAAAATTATCTTTACTTAGATGGGATTATTCATCAAAAATCATGTCTTTATACTCCCCCAACAAAATGGACTAGTTAAAAGGAAGCATAGAAATATTGTTAAGACTACTAGAACACTTCTTATATCAATAAATATTCCAAAAATGTTTTGGGCCAAAGTCGCTCTTACGGCGGTTTATTTGATAAATAGGATGCCTTCAAAAACCATTGAAAACATTTTTCTTATTAAAAAATTATTTAAAATATCTTTCAATTATAAAAGGTTGAGAGTCTTTGGTTGTAAATGCTTTGTCCTTACCGACAAAAATGACAAACTTTCCCCAAAAGCTATTCTTTGTGTTTTTCTAGGTTATGTCGAAAATCAAAAAGGGTATAGATGTTATGTAATTAAAATGAACAAATTATATGTTTCAAGAAATATTACTTGAAAACGAGAAGGGATTTGGTAAAGAGAAAATCCAAGAGCATTGTGACTATTCATTTCTTTTCGACTTTGTCAATGAGCATAAAAGATGTGATGTCATTCGTGATATACATGAGAGCATGATGCACATGGGAATGTGAATAAGGGTCTTGATAATATAGACCTATCTCATAATGAAATTCAAACATATACTCGACGTACCGAATACTATCCACCATGTGCTTTAGAAAGATATTCTTAAAATCAAGATATAGATTCCTCTAGTGTTAGAAGATCCATGAGAATTTCAAAGACTCCTAATAGATTCATATCATATGATTCTTTTGAACCTAAATATAGAGCTTGTCTAATGGCTATACACTCAAATGTAGAATCATCATCTTACCATGATGCTAAAAATCATCAAGAATGGATTAAAGCAATGAATGATGAATTAGAATCTTTAGAAAAGGCAAAAACTTAGAAAATTCAAACATTACCTAAAGGAAAGAAAACTATAGGATATAGATGGGTCTATAAGATAAAAACTAAAAGTGATGGGATATTAAAAAGATATAAAGCTAGATTAGTAGCCAAAGGATATAGCCAAGAATACGGAATAGACTAGACATTTGCTTCAATCGCTTGAATGACTATTGTTAGAACCCTTATTTTTATAGCATCAATTAAAAAACGGTCAATGTTTCAAATGGATGTAAAAAATGTCTTTTTGAATGGTAATCTCAACGAAGAAGTTTACATGGATCCCTAAAGAGATTTAAGTTTAGCACATGAAAAAATTCTTCGGTTACGAAAAGCATTGTATAGTCTAAAGCAAGCCCCCAAAGGCTTAGTATGATTGATTCAGTAGTGTGATGACAAAACTTGGCTTTAAATCTTGTTATATTGACACTGCATTATTTGGTAAGTCTTCTAATGCAGGAATGATGATATTACTTTCCTACATTCATGATATGACTATCACAGAAAGTGATAAGGAGTTAGTCATAGCAAAAATCTACTCAAAACTAACTTTGATATGACAGATCATAGTTTTTTACGGTATTTTCTTGAAATAAAAGTGGCTTACTCACCTCGTGGTTATTTATTATTGCAGACTAAGTATGCAATAGAGATCATCGAAGGGCCAGGACTCTCAGATGAAAAACGAGTTGATACTCCAGAGGTCATCAATGCAAAGATGAAAAAAGATTATGGAGAACCTCTGAAGGATCCAACTCCATGTAAACAAATGATTAGAGTTATGTCTTATCTCTCTATTACTCATTCTGATATTTCTCATGTTATTCATTTTGTTAGTCAATTTCAGCATGCTCCCACTACATCACATATGAGTGTTGTAATGAGAATTATTAGATATACAAAAAATTCTATTAATTATGGGTTATTTCTTTCATCATCTTCCTCATTAGAAGTTATTGCACATTATGATTCTGACTAGGGAGGGGATGTAAATGATAGACGCTCAACCACTGGTTCTTATATTTTTGTAGGTGATTCTCTAATTTCATGGTGATACAAGCAGCAGAAGGTGTTCCTCCTCTACTGAAGCAGAGTATCATGCTATGGCAACAACTGCGTATGAGTTAGTATGGTTTAAATAGTTATTAAAAGATTTGAGAATTCATATTACAAAACCCTTGAGATTATGTTATGACAACAAGAGTGCAGTATACATTGAAGGCAATCATACATTCCATGAAAGGACCAAACACATTGAAATGGATTGTCACTGCATTCGTGAGGAATTTCTGAGGAAGACCATCACGTTGCCTTATGTTCCATCTGAGTATCAACTGGCAGATTTCTTCACTAAAGCGCGTTTGTCACCTAGATTTCAGTTCTTACTTGGCAAACTCTCGGTTGTTATGCCATGAGTTTGAGGGGGTGTTAAGATGTGCTTCTAATATATATATATATATATATATATATATATATATATATATATATATATATATATATATATATATATATATTAGAAGCACATCTTTAACACCCCCCTCAAACTCATGTCTATACGTATGTAAACCGAAATACTCATCAGGGGTATTTCAGTCATTTTACCTTGTAATAGAAGTCAACCCATTAAGGGGCCAACTGTATAATTGTTATTTTTTTGTTTTTTGTATTTTTTTTTGGTACAATCGATTGGGACAGCTCCAACTAGTTGTTGAAGTTGTGTGACCATTGGGAGCATCCCTATAGCTAGTTGGGATGCTCCATATCTCTCTTGTTTGTTATAAATAAGGCTTTAAGCCCTTGTAAATTAGCATGCTTTCTTAAGCATTTGGGTAATACAAAAGCATTTATTTTATTCTTGACCCTTATGTGGGTGGTGTGAATTGATCAATTAGTGTTCTTTTTGGGTTGGTTGTTTTCTTATAAGGCCATAAGAGGCACTTGTTTGCTTTTGTTCGTATTTCACTACAGTATATTGGAGCTCTGACAACCTTGTTACGCATTATTGGACCTCTGGATTTGGGGTATTAGTTGACTTATTAGACTTATAGTAGAGGTTTTTCAGCCCAGTTGGATTTAGCCTTGTAATTATTTGACCCTTGGTTTGTTGGAGTTGTCAGCCTCTCAAGTGGGCTAAAGTTTATTGGCCAGTTGAGATTATCCATGAGATTATGGATTGTTACATGTGGAGCCCGCACCAGTTCGTACTATTGGTCCATCATAAGTAACAAGGAAATTTTATTGGCCCAAATAAGTTTTGAGATTTATCAATGCTTTGTATCTTCAGTGGGGAATATGAATTAGATCTAAAAGAGAATGCTAAAAGTTTATGAAATAACAAATTGTACAACTGTACTACACTCAGAAAACTGGTTTTATAGCTTTATTTGAATTTGCAAGTGTTTTAAGGTATATCGTTTTGTTTTTTGTAAATTACTTTTTAATTAAAACTTGCAAAATCTTCACAATATTAATTATTAAAGTTGTAAGTTGTAAATTGTAATTAGTTGCTTACTGAGATTTAGCTCATTAATCATTTAATAATATATTCCAAAGTGAACAGTTTATTGGAGGTAGCAATTTAGAGATGCTTACAAGATACATGAATGAGGACACATTGACAAGAAAGTCAGGCATCTTGACCTACAATTGAGTCATATCTGTCAGGTTTATCTTTTGAAAGACATTGTAATCATTTCAAAGTTGTATTTTGACTTGCATTGAAGATTTTAACTAAAGTTAAAGATTTTTCAATTTTCATATTTTTTATTTTTTTATTTTAACTCTATTAGGTTTATCATTTATGTGATTCATAAAGACTTGACAACAGAAACAAATAGCCTGATGGCCACATCATGAGGAATGACTATAGGTTTGTTTTTGAGCGTGATAGTTGTTTCATCAAAATAGGTACTAAATATATGAGCATCATTCAACTTCACATTTGTCGCTACTATTACTAGATTTCAAGCCTGTGGTTCATCAGTCATTCATTCAGTACATGGTTCAAATACTTCTGCAGAAAATAAGTGAGTATATTCATATATAATAAATTTGATTATCAAGTATCTGGGGTTCTATGTATTCCATCTGAACTTATGCCTTTATAGTTTGATCATCTTATCTTTCCTTTCTCATCCATGAGAAAAATGATCGAGAACAGGCTCCCTATTCATTCTCATTTAGATATTGTTTTTTACATGCATATGGAATCATTCAAGGAGAATCGTCATAATTCAGACTGATGTTTTGTAGCAAAAGTGCTGCTAATACATGAATCTTCCAGAAGGGAAGAGATCTGAGATCTATTTGCTGTTTACAATAGGTATCAATGATTACTTTTGATCCTATATTTTCTTCCTTCTATAGTAACTTGGACCACACCACTTTAGCTTCCAACAGTATCTTCACCTATCTATATACATGTGTGTGTGTGTGTGTTCATAAAGATGTTCATCTCCATGTGGAGCAGAGGCATTAACAACAAGTCACACAGCTCCACAAACACAAGCAAACCTGTGCACATGTGCTCTATATTTACCAGGTGTGTGGTGCTGATAATAGATGGTGACCACACAAGGGAAAAAATAAAGGATGAGAAAAGAATCAAGTTACTCCATTTCCAAAAAGCGGCCATAAAAAATTAGATGGGAGAGAGTATCTGCATGAGTGGTTTTTATCAAGAGCAATCAGTGAGACTCGAGAAGAGAAACTCAAAAGAGAGGAAGGATAAAAACTCATATTCCATTAAAACAGAATCAAAAAATACAACCCTTTAAAAGGGAAAGACTTCTTTGTTACACTACAAAACAAAATACAACTATATAAGATTGACAAAAATAGCCCTATAAATTAGAATATGTACACTTATGAGGGGTAGCACAAGAGTTATATGAAAACTATATTATATGTCAACACTCCCCCTCAAACTTGGGATGATGCTAACGGAATCATTCCAAGTTTGGAAAGAAATGTATTAAAACGGGAAGGAGAAAGACTTTTAGTGAACACATCTACAACTTGCTCTTTGGTTCCCACATGTAAAAGTGATATTATGCCATCCTCATAAGCACACCTGGTGAAATGACAATCAATTTCTATGTGCTTTGTCCTCTCATGAAATTCAGGATTATTGGCAATGTGGATTGCACTCATGTTGCCACAATAGAGAGGAGTCTTCCCATGAATGTCTACGCCAAGATCTTCTAGTAGCCATCTGATCCATATGAGCTCTGCTGTCACCAGCACCATGGCTCTATATTCAGCTTCGGCAATAGACAATGCTACTCTTTGTTGTTTCTTGATCTTCCATGAAATCAATGAGCTCCCAAGAAACACGCAAAATCCTGATGTAGATAATCTATTGTAACGCCCCAAAATTTCGACTTGTGATTTCGAAAACCTTATCAAAAAAAACCTTTCAAAGATTTAAAGTTTAATTTTTAAAAAAAAAAAACAGCGGAAGACATTTAGAAAGGAACACAAGTCAACAATCCTGGGTACGTTAGCTGAAAAACCATCATTCACATGTACAACATCTTAAAGGAATTTAAGAAATAAGGCAATCAATTAAAATCTGCAGTTTATTACAAAATGAGCCTTTTATTCCAAAGTTCAATAAATCTAAGAAACAACTCCAAAAAAAAAAGTCCCAGAGCCAAGCCGCCAGCAGAAAGAAAATGAATCTTGATCCACGTTGCACCACGCCATCGGCCGCCAGTGATGTCCTACTCCTCACCTGCCCATGAAATGGGTCAGTTTCATAACAAACTAGTAGGTGCACGAACAGATAAGTAGAATAAACATAAAACAGGACATTCATGAGATAAGCAGTTATGATATTTAAGCAATTAAAGCAGTTGTAGTCTATTCTAGCAAATGTAATAAGTGCAAAGAGAAGCAGTGTAAGTCTCAGTCATCTATATCTATTCCTGAATATATTCTTTAAGTTTTGATATTAACTGGCCTGTGGGTACGCACAGACGCGAAACGTAGAAACAGCCGAGACCGATCCGGGGGTTTATTATGTCAGGTGTTTTCATTAACCCGGATGGCTGACTGAGTCCGCTCCTAAGGGGACGGTCAGTGACCAAGAGAGTAAATCCCCAAAGGCATTCGTGGCCCATGGATGCATCCAACTTCTGCAGAAGTGCCTGGGAATTACCACCTAGGATAATTTATGGTAATCCTAATTCCCCTAACTCCGATGACTGGGGAAAACCGAGTCTTTTGCTCGTGGGGTGGTTGTTAACAACCTGTTCATCGGAGTCTTTGTACCATCCATCCTCTCCCTTGATGAACCGTGAAGATCGGATGGGTCCGACGGGGGTTTCTTAACCGCCGTCCCATCCTACATGCTCTGGTCCATTAGACCCACTCGAGCATCTTGCCTGTGAAGGCGAAATGGTCACCATTTTATGTGATCTCAGCATTTTGCTAATAGCATACATCGAGGTTGCCACAACCTCATCATCCCACCATCGTAACCCACATGGGACGTACTTGTCCAAAAGTACGATCGTACCTTCCTAGAGGTACAACTACGATGAGAGGGCAACATAATGGTTTATGATTCTTTTGTTTCCTACATGACATGTTTTGCTTTTCTGAGCAATTGGCTTGTGGAGACCGATATTATTAAATTCGGTAAAGTATAGATTTCACCCTTCAATACCCTCCATGATCTTACATAAAATTCATATTGTACCTGCCTTAAGGTTTGGTTATAATGGCAATTGCAGTGGTTTTGAATCTCTTCACAAAGTCTATCTCAAGTATGCAGTTTCAAAGGAATAAGCATGCATAATAGACAATTATGAGTTAAGCATTCGTACACGTAAACAGGCATGACAAGTAAACTACTTGATTCTTTTTAGAATGAGTCTACCTAGAGGATTTATATTATGAAATAAAAGAATCACAAAGAGTAAAACATGGATCAACAAATATTTCTTCAGAGTCGCAAATATGCAAAATAATTATTTTATCTCAGAAGTCTTATTTCATTTTGTTCATACACACTATTCGTGCGACTTTTCCCTACCTCGGGATGTCGTGCAGCTGCGTGCGTCTACGCGTGTAGATGATACGAGGCTCGGGCAGCGGAGCCAGAGCGAGGGGTACGATGCGAGGTCTGCAACACTGCTACGTTAATTATCATGCGGAGCAAAAGAAAGACAAACCTGCCTATAGGAAAAAAGAGGCAGCAGAGGTGTGCCCCTGCTGGCCGAAAACAGACAAGCGGCGGGGGAACAAGCCCCTGCCTAAACATAGCGTAGCGGCAGGGGGCCAACCCCTGCCGACAGCCACCAAGTGGCAGGGGCTGAGCCCCTGCCAACGGCACACAGTGGCAGGGGCTGAGCCCCTGCCGACAGCAATGGATGGCAGGGGGCCAGCCCCTGCCGGAAGCAATGGATGTCAGGGGGCCAGCCCCTGCCGGAAGCAATGGATGGCAGGGGGCCAGCCCCTGCCGGAAGCATAAGGATGGCAGGGGGCCAACCCCTGCCAGAAGCACATGGATGGCAGGGGGCCAGCCCCTGCCGAAAGCACAGGTCGGCAGGGGCCAACCCCTGCCGCCAGCACGAAGTGGCAGAGGCTGAGCCCCTGCCGACAACACAGGTCGGCAAGGGCCACCCCTGCCGACAGCACCAGACGGCAGGGGGCCCAGCCCCTGCCGAAAGCACAGGTCGGCAGGGGCCAACCCCTGGCGACAGCACGATGTGGCTGGGGCTGATCCCCTGCCGACAACACAGGTCGGCAAGGGGCCACCCCTGCCGACAGCACCAGACGGCAGGGGGCCAGCCCCTGCCGAAAGCCACGAGGTGGCAGCAAAAAGGGGGTGCCACAGGGGCCACCGGTCCCCTGCCGGCACTCCGGCGAATCGCAGAGGGAGACGGGGACGACAGGGGCCGCGTAGGCCACCTGTCGGGGCCCTGGCGACACAGAGAGGCGGTGGGAGGCCGCGGCAGTGGCTGTGAGCCACCTGCCGGCCTCCCAGCGAGGTGACAGGGAGGGGGTGAGGAGGAGAAGAGGGAGGAGAAGAGAAGAACGGCGTACCTGGGGGGGTTCCCGGCGTCGGCGGCGGGCGCAGCAGGGAAGGAGACCGGCGCGGGGGAGGAAGCTCGAGAGGGGAGGCGTGCCTCCCCTCGCCCCCCAGCACTCCTCATAAAGAGCTCGGGGGGGAAGATGAAAGGGGAAACCTCGGTGGGTTTCCCCAATCAACCCGAAAACGAAGGGAAAGAAGAGGGGGGGGGTGCGGCGCTTGGGACCCTGCGTCGGGTTACTTAAAACCCTAAAATAAAAAGGGGCCCGGGTCGGGTCCGGACCCGACCCGGCCCGGGTCCAAACCGATATTATTTTTTTTTTTTAAATGGGGTTTTACATCCTACCCCTCTTAAAAGAATTTCGTCCGCGAAATATCTATTACCTTGAAGAATCAAAATACAGGTCAGGATATTTTTCCCTAATATCGTTCTCAGGTTCCCAAGTACATTCGTCAATTCCATGATGTTGCCACCGAACCTTTACAAAGGAAATGGTATTTGATCTAAGCACTTGGTCACGACGGTCGACGATCTCCACTGGTCTTTCTTCGAATGTCAAGTCCCTTCGAATGTCCACATCATCATAATGAATGATATGCGATGGATCGTGAACATACTTCCTCAACATGGATACGTGAAAAACATTATGGATCTGAGCATACTGCGGAGGTAACGCCACGCGATAAGCTGCTTCTCCAATCCGCTCCAGGATTCCGAACGGTCCGACGTATCTAGGACTTAGCTTTCCCTTTTTCCCGAACCGAAATACGCTTTTCGTCGGAGATACCTTAACAAAAACCATCTCGCCAATATCGAAGACAAGCTCTCGTCGGCGTCTATCTGCATAGCTTTTCTGCCGACTCTGAGCGGTACGGAGTCGTTCTCGAATCATTTGCACTTGTTGAGTATAGTGTTGCAAGACTATAGGTGCCTCCAATTTTCGCTCGCCAACCTCGTCCCAGTAAACAGGTGATCGACATGGCCTCCCATACAAAGCTTCGTATGGGGCCATCCCGATGCTCGCATGATAGCTGTTGTTATACGCGAAATCCGCCAAACTGATGTGGGAATCCCACTCTCCCTTCCAGTCCATCATACAGGCTCGAAGCATGTCTTCCAAGGTTTGAATCGTACGCTCCGACTGCCCGTCCGTCTGAGGGTGAAACGCATTACTAAACTTTAACTTTGTGCCCAACGCCAACTGAAGTTGTACCCAAAACCTTGAAGTGAATCTAGGATCACGATCGGAGATAATCGAGACTGGAACACCGTGCAATCTCACAATCTCTCTAACATAGAGATCAGCGAGACTATCTAACGATTGGTTGAGACGGATAGGTAGAAAGTGAGCCGACTTGGTGAGTCTATCGACGATCACCCAAATCGCGTCATGCTTTCTCCGCGTCCTCGGAAGACCGACTATAAAGTCCATGGTAACATCTTCCCACTTCCATAGAGGGATCTCTATCTGCTGCATGACCCCACCGGGTCTCTGGTGCTTAATCTTGATTTGCTGACACGTTAAACACTTCGAGACATACTCAGTCACATCTCGCTTCATACCGTTCCACCAATAACTGTGTTGCAGGTCCTTGAACATCTTCGTGCTACCCGGGTGAATTGTGTACCTAGACTTGTGGGCTTCCGCAAGAACTTCATCTCGAAGAACCGGGTCATCAGGAACCCAAAGGCGCTCCCTCAACCATATACTTCCATCCTCCTTCAGACGAAAAGGTGTATCTGCCAATACCGCTTGAGCCTTCAACTTCTCGTAGCGCGCATCAGTCTTCTGCCCATTGATGATTCTCGCTAGTAGCTCAGGTTGAGCAACAAGGTGGGATAAACCGATTGAACCTTGAGTGATTGCGAAAGGTTCCCATGAGGCTAGGTTTTCGACCAACCTCCATCCAGCAAATAAAGCATTAATCGAAACTTCCGGTGCTTTGCGGCTGAGGGCGTCAGCCACGACGTTCGCCTTTCCTGGGTGGTAGGAGAGGGTGAAGTCGTAATCCTTGAGGAATTCAAGCCAACGCCGTTGTCTCATATTCAATTCCTTCTGTGAAAATAGGTACTTAAGGCTCTTATGATCGGTGAATGCTTCAAACTGCTCCCCATACAAGTAATGTCGCCATATCTTCAGTGCGAACACCACCGCAGCTAACTCTAAATCGTGAGTTGGGTAGTTCTTCTCGTGAATTTTAAGTTGCCGAGAAGCGTAAGCGATCACCTTCCCATTCTGCATCAGCACAGCCCCTAGGCCTGACCCAGAGGCATCGGTATAAATCACAAATCCGCCTTTACCAGAAGGTAAGGTCAAAATAGGAGCACTGGTAAGTCGCTCCTTCAATAATTGAAAACTCGCCTCGCACTTCTCGTCCCATAAAAATTTAGCCTCTTTCTTCAGTAACTTTGTCAGGGGTAACGCAATTTTAGAAAAATCCTGAATGAATCTTCTGTAGTAACCCGCTAGTCCAAGGAAACTCCTGATATCACGCGCGTTCTTTGGTTGCTGCCAACCAAGTACAGCCTCCACCTTTGCAGGGTCCACGGACACTCCTTCTTTAGAAATAACGTGTCCCAGAAACATGACTTCCTCGAGCCAGAATTCACATTTAGAGAACTTGGCATACAACTGTTCCTTTCGCAAGGTTTCTAACACAACGGTTAGGTGCTCTCGATGTTGCTCTCGACTTTCTGAGTACACCAAGATGTCGTCGATGAACACGATCACGAAGGTGTCCAAAAATGGCTTGAACACCCTATTCATCAAGTCCATGAAAGCTGCGGGGGCATTGGTCAGTCCGAACGGCATGACTGTGAACTCGTAATGTCCGTATCTCGTCCGAAAGGCCGTCTTAGGAATATCCTCATTCCTAATTCTGAGCTGATGATATCCAGACCTAAGATCGATTTTCGAGAAAACCTTGGCCTTCTGCAACTGATCGAACAAGTCTTCGATACGCGGCAATGGGTACTTGTTTTTTATTGTGGCCTGGTTGAGCATTCGATAGTCGATACACAACCGCAAGGTCCCGTCCTTCTTCTTCACGAAGAGCACAAGAGCTCCCCAAGGAGAAACGCTGGGGCGAATGAATCCCTGATCCAACAACTCCTGCAACTGCTTCTTCAGCTCCTCAAGCTCAGCTGGCGCCATCCTGTAGGGTGCTTTGGAGATTGGTGTTGTACCTGGTAGCAATTCAATATTGAATTCCACCTCACGAGACGGGGGAAGTCCCGACAGCTCTTTAGGAAAAACGTCGGGATAATCGCGAACAACATCCAGCTCACCGATGGGAATAGGCATTGGATCTGACTGGATAACACTAACCAAAAAGGCAGTGCATCCCTTCCGCAAAAAGTTCTGCGCCTTACGCGCCGAGATCCTCCGGCTTGCTCGAACAGGTCTGGGAATTCTGAATTCTACTCTCGAAGAGCCTGGAGGTGATAAAACGATCTTGCCATCACGGCAAAAGATCTTGGCATGATACTTGTGCAACCAATCCATGCCTAGGATAACGTCAAATTCAGTCATCTCCAGCAGGATAGCACAAGCAGGCAAGTGTCGCTCTGCCACAACTACGTCCAATTCAGGTATGAAAGTGGTGCAAACCGTGTTCTTCCCAACGGGGTTATACACGTCTAATGCATTATCAAGCGTTTTTACCGTTATATGCAATTGTTTTACGAATTTTTCTGAAACAAACGAATGTGTGGCACCACAATCAAAGAGTGCAAAAGCTGCTTGATCAGCAACAAGAATGGTACCTTGAACGAGATCTCCTTTGGTCAATTGATCGACCGAGGCTGCATAAACTCGACCCGGCTCTCTGCCACTGCTTGGTTGTGTTCGCTGTTGTTGCTGATGAGGTGGTCGAGGAGGCTGAGATACGTTGCCGGTTCGCTTGAGGTCATCTGCTGCTTTCTTCCGGCAGTCGCGTATGAAATGGCCCATCTTGCCACAGTACAGGCATCCGCCAGTGTCCCGCGGACAAGATTGTCCCACATGAGGCCTCTTGCACCTGGGCCGCCGGAAAATGTCTTCTTCTGCTCGCCACCTGACGCGGTTGACGTCTTGGCTTGCACACTTTTTGAACGCTCCCAATCCTCGTTCAGTAGGGTGGCTACTGCTACTGCCGCTGAAAAAGTCGCGGGCATGCTGGTGAGAACCCTATGCCTGAGTCCTTCCTTCAGTCCGCGAATAAACTTCCCGGCCCGCTCATGATCATCCTCGAATAGGTGAGGACAATAGCGCTCCAACCGTTGAAATTTGGCGATATATTCGTTCAAACTTAAGCTTCCTTGGCACAGCTCCAGAAATTCTACCTTCTTTTTTTCCCTCGCATGAGGAGGAAAATAGTTTCCGAGAAAAACCCTTCGGAAGGCCTCCCACGGAATCACCTCAGCACCCGGAAACTGCACCTCCCGCGTAGTGTCCCACCAGTCGCGAGCGTCGTCCTTCAAACGAAAGGACCCGAACATTGTCTTCTTATCATCAGGAACGGACAACACTTGGAACACCCGTTCCACCTCTTTAACCCAACTCTCCGCCAAGTCAGGATCAACCTTGCCCGAGAAAGTAGGAGGGTCCAGCTTCAGAAATTTTTCATATGTGGCGGTTGGTGCATTCCCAACAAGGGAACCTGAATCCTGATGGGGGCGACCCTGGTTACGAATCGCCTCAGCTAAGGAGTTGAGGGTATCCATCATGAATCCCCTCTGTTCACGCAACTCATCGGCCATGCTGTGGCTTGAGTTTCCCGCCATCCTTAAAAAGCAACCAAGATTAAAGTCAAAAACACTGAAGACGTACCAGTAGGCATAAGTATAGAAACAAAGGCAAGAACATAAATCTTTATTCCGAGAGTCAAATATTTAGAATCCAGCTGTGCTGGTACATAAGCAAAAGTTATATTCCGTAGTTATAAATGAGTTCACAGACTCCAACAAAACTGGGTGTGTGCTACCTCCCCTTAGGGACGACTAGAATACTTCCTAAGATATTCCCTTCTATTGCCTGTGCGCCTGAATCTGCGCTTAGGGGTGAAGGGAAGTGGCTCATCGTAGGAGGGCTCCTGCCCGTAAAGAGGCGTCGCCGGAGTATATTCCGGTGAGCCAAGACTATAATCTGAAGAATCCGTCGCAGGTGTATATGTGGGTGATACACCGCCCACTGGGTCTGCCGGAGGTGGCGGTTGCTCCCCGGCAGTCGAAATTGCGATCTTGTCGTCATGCTCAGCCTTGTGGAAGCAAGCATCCATAGTGTGGCCTGTTTCTCCGCAGAAACCACACTCCTCTGCTAACTCAGGGGGAACAAAATCTCCCGATGACTCCTGTGGTGTCTGATAGTGCACCTGAATGTGTGAAGGCGCGAAACCACCTTCTCGAGCATGCACTTCAGCCCACGCTGCTGCCAAGGGTATCTAGTAGGCGATCGGTAGTGCGAAGCCTTGCTCATCCGTAAAAATGGGTAGAGGAGGGCGGTTAGCCCAGTAACCAGCCCCGAACATCTCACGTCCGCCCCTCCCCCTTACGGAACGGCCACGTACACTACGCGTGCTCCTACCGCGAATACCATTAGAACCAGTAACTGGATCCATATATCCAACGGTACTACGAATAAACAAGAATATCATTTAGTCTAAACATGCTATGAAATATCAAAGATTTACTTACAGCGCGATGGGATGCTCAATAGTCAAGATTCACTTCTTTCTGATCTGGCTCTGATACCAAGTTGTAACGCCCTAAAATTTCGACTGGTGATTTCGAAAACCTTATCAAAAAAAAGCTTTCAAAGATTTAAAGTTTAATTTTTTTAAAAAAACAGCGGAAGACATTTAGAAAGAACACAAGTCAACAATCCTGGGTACGTTAGCTGAAAAACCATCATTCACATGTACAACATCTTAAAGGAATTTAAGAAATAAGGCAATCGATTAAAATCTGCAGTTTATTACAAAATGAGCCTTTTATTCCAAAGTTCAATAAATCTAAGAAACAACTCCAAAAAAAAAAGTCCCAGAGCCAAGCCGCCAGCAGAAAGAAAATGAATCTTGATCCACGTTGCACCACGCCATCGGCCGCCAGTGATGTCCTACTCCTCACCTGCCCATGAAATGGGTCAGTTTCATAACAAACTAGTAGGTGCACGAACAGATAAGTAGAATAAACATAAAACAGGACATTCATGAGATAAGCAGTTATGATATTTAAGCAATTAAAGCAGTTGTAGTCTATTCTAGCAAATGTAATAAGTGCAAAGAGAAGCAGTGTAAGTCTCAGTCATCTATATCTATTCCTGAATATATTCTTTAAGTTTTGATATTAACTGGCGTGTGGGTACGCACAGACGCGAAACGTAGAAACAGCCGAGACCGATCCGGGGGTTTATTATGTCAGGTGTTTTCATTAACCCGGATGGCTGACTGAGTCCGCTCCTAAGGGGACGGTCAGTGACCAAGAGAGTAAATCCCCAAAGGCATTCGTGGCCCATGGATGCATCCAACTTCTGCAGAAGTGCCTGGGAATTACCACCTAGGATAATTTATGGTAATCCCAATTCCCCTAACTCCGATGACTGGGGAAAACCGAGTCTTTTGCTCGTGGGGTGGTTGTTAACAACCTGTTCATCGGAGTCTTTGTACCATCCATCCTCTCCCTTGATGAACCGTGAAGATCGGATGGGTCCGACGGGGGTTTCTTAACCGTCGTCCCATCCTACATGCTCTGGTCCATTAGACCCACTCGAGCATCTTGCCTGTGAAGGCGAAATGGTCACCATTTTATGTGATCTCAGCATTTTGCTAATAGCATACATCGAGGTTGCCACAACCTCATCATCCCACCATCGTAACCCACATGGGACGTACTTGTCCAAAAGTACGATCGTACCTTCCTAGAGGTACAACTACGATGAGAGGGCAACATAATGGTTTATGATTCTTTTGTTTCCTACATGACATGTTTTGCTTTTCTGAGCAATTGGCTTGTGGAGACCGATATTATTAAATTCGGTAAAGTATAGATTTCACCCTTCAATACCCTCCATGATCTTACATAAAATTCATATTGTACCTGCCTTAAGGTTTGGTTATAATGGCAATTGCAATGGTTTTGAATCTCTTCACAAAGTCTATCTCAAGTATGCAGTTTCAAAGGAATAAGCATGCATAATAGACAATTATGAGTTAAGCACTCGTACACGTAAACAGGCATGACAAGTAAACTACTTGATTCTTTCTAGAATGAGTCTACCTAGAGGATTTATATTATGAAATAAAAGAATCACAAAGAGTAAAACATGGATCAACAAATATTTCTTCAGAGTCGCAAATATGCAAAATAATTATTCTATCTCAGAAGTCTTATTTCATTTTGTTCATACACACTATTCGTGCGACTTTTCCCTACCTCGGGATGTCGTGCAGCTGCGTGCGTCTACGCGTGTAGATGATACGAGGCTCGGGCCGCGGAGCCAGAGCGAGGGGTACGATGCGAGGTCTGCAACAGTGCTACGTTAATTATCATGCGGAGCAAAAGAAAGACAAACCTGCCTATAGGAAAAGAGAGGCAGCAGAGGTGTGCCCCTGCTGGCCGAAAACAGACAAGCGACGGGAGAACAAGCCCCTGCCTAAACATAGCGTAGCGGCAGGGGGCCAACCCCTGCCGACAGCCACCAAGTGGCAGGGGCTGAGCCCCTGCCAACGGCACACAGTGGCAGGGGCTGAGCCCCTGCCGACAGCAATGGATGGCAGGGGACCAGCCCCTGCCGAAAGCAATGGATGCCAGGGGGCCAGCCCCTGCCGAAAGCAATGGATGGCAGGGGGCCAGCCCCTGCCGGAAGCATAAGGATGGCAGGGGGCCAACCCCTGCCAGAAGCACATGGATGGCAGGGGGCCAGCCCCTGCCGAAAGCACAGGTCGGCAGGGGCCAACCCCTGCCGCCAGCACGAAGTGGCAGAGGCTGAGCCCCTGCCGACAACACAGGTCGGCAAGGGCCACCCCTGCCGACAGCACCAGACGGTAGGGGGCCCAGCCCCTGCCGAAAGCACAGGTCGGCAGGGGCCAACCCCTGCCGACAGCACGATGTGGCAGGGGCTAAGCCCCTGCCGACAACACAGGTCGGCAGGGGCCAACCCCTGCCGACAGCACGATGTGGCTGGGGCTGAACCCCTGCCGACAACACAGGTCGGCAAGGGGCCACCCCTGCCGACAGCACCAGACGGCAGGGGGCCAGCCCCTGCCGAAAGCCACGAGGTGGCAGCAAAAAGGGGGTGCCGCAGGGGCCACCGGTCCCCTGCCGGCACTCCGGCGAATCGCAGAGGGAGACGGGGACGACAGGGGCCGCGTAGGCCACCTGTCGGGGCCCTGGCGACACAGAGAGGCGGTGGGAGGCCGCGGCAGTGGCTGTGAGCCACCTGCCGGCCTCCCAGCGAGGTGACAGGGAGGGGGTGAGGAGGAGAAGAGGGAGGAGAAGAGAAGAACGGCGTACCTGGGGGGGTTCCCGACGTCGGCGGCGGGCGCAGCAGGGAAGGAGACCGGCGCGGGGGAGGAAGCTCGAGAGGGGAGGCGTGCCTCCCCTCGCCCCCCAGCACTCCTCATAAAGAGCTCGGGGGGGAAGATGAAAGGGGAAACCTCGGTGGGTTTCCCCAATCAACCCGAAAACGAAGGGAAAGAAGAGGGGGGGGTGCGGCGCTCGGGACCCTGCGTCGGGTTACTTAAAACCCTAAAATAAAAAGGGGCCCGGGTCGGGTCCGGACCCGACCCGGCCCGGGTCCAAACCGATATTATTTTTTTTTATTTTTTTATTTTTAAATGGGGTTTTACATCTATCTCTGGTGGATCCCCAAAAATCAGCATCACAATGTTGTAAGATCACATGAAGTAAATGAAGAGAAGAATATACCATACTATATTGTATCTCTAACATACCTAACTATCCTTAGAACTGCAGCCAGATGTACAAATCTTGGTGCACTAATAAGCTGACTAACAATGTGCACAACATATGAAATATCTAGTCTGGTGATTGTCTATATAAAGTAGGATCTTCCAATGTTTCTTTATCCAAAGCCCTTAGTTTTGCATTTGCTTCTATAGGAGAATCCACTCTTTTTGTGTCCTCAGCAAGTCTTGCATTAGTTACAAGTTCTGTGGCATACTTATGCTGGACCAAATAAATTTCACGTCTTGAGTAAGCAACTTAAGAAGTATTTCAGAATCCCCAAATCCTTCATTTCGAATATTTATTTTGGCAAACTTCTCTTTTGTCTCTGCAATCCTTTGAGCATCATCACCTACCAGCCATTTCTAAGATCGTACTTTCCAAGATTAAGGGAACCTTTTGAAAAGAAAGTGCATCTCTTATAAATTACAATGGCATTCTTAGTGAAGCCAAATTTATAGTGAGACGGTGGACTCTCCCATAGGACAATGACAAGGTGGAAGACAATTACTGTATCAGGTAAAATCAGAGACAAGCCTCAACAACTACTCTTTATACCTGCCTTCAATGCCATACCACTGGTAGCTCTCTCTTTTGAAGGCCCTCTTCACAGTAAAAAGTTATTGAAGTTCAACTAAACAATATTATTGCTGCCAATTTTTTAAACAATTTCTATCTAAATATCTTGCAGTTAACAGTACCTTTCCTTTCTACTTACACCAAGATAAAAATAAATGTCAAAAAAGTATATACCAAAAATGGAAACAATGGCTTACTCAGCTTACTGACATGTTGGTTTTTGCATGATGTCTATCATGTTTGAAGCGCCATGGTTCATAAGGATATATGAGGGGCAAAAAAGCCAAAGTTCCAACAACATCCTCCACTATTTTGTTCTTCGAAAATGACTTATGTGCACAATCATGGCCTATAACAAAAAACTTCAAAAAGAAAAGAGTCCAGATAACTATGATGAGAACTTTTAACAAATACCTAAAAAGTTAGTGTTTCTAAGAAAAGAGAAAATGCTTACTCCAGTTACTGCAGTGCCAGTCCATGCCCAGGCTAGAGGAAGCAAGTACCACGGGGATTTTGCAATCATAAAAATCCCCAGTGCATAGGAAGTAACTGATATCAGAACTGATTTCCAAGCCTTATATTCATTGATTTCAAATACCTAACATGAAAGTTGGCAAGCAAGTGAACACCAAACAAAAGAAAGGACCAAGTAAGACCAAAACAGACATCTTCCTAACCTCCTTCGGAAGCGTATCAAGGACATCCTTCAATGTGATATCTTCTGAAAGTGGTTCTCCAATATGTGTGAAACCATATCTTTCTGACATCTTGTTTTTATCCTCCACGCTGTCTAAAGAGGATGGTGAAACTGGAAGTGCGACTGATACTCTAACATCATTCCTCTTCAAGGTTCTGGAAGCTCGATTGACCCTGATATGTTTGTCCAGTGGGCTCCCCCATTTCAGGTTATGAATTCCTGGATATAATAGAATCCATCAGAATAAGAAAAAAAAAAGATGATTACAAATAAGCAGCCAAAAGAAATGTGGCAATCTTGGTAAATAATCAATTAATTATTTCTAACTTAATTAAAAACAACCTAACCTGATGTGCAAGAAAAAGAAAAGCCTCTAAAGTATCAAATCAAATCAGGAAAAAAAAACTCAGAATTGTAAGCTTTAAGAATGATTTGTTCGCAACTATCATAGCTTTCGAATAAAAACACTACAAAAAAAAGAAGCCATTGGGCATAGAGAAGAAGAGAATTACCATACAACTTGGATATGAAACAGGCAGAATATTTGAAGCAAACCAAAGAACTATTTCCATGCAATAGAGAATTACTTGGTGGTGCAAATATCACACACTGTATGCAATCCAGTTTTTATTTAGATATTGGTGTTACATGGAGAAATGTATCGAGCAACTTCGAAGTAAACGATTCAACCTCCCACTGCCATTTCCATACTCATTCTTAAACAATTGCATCTATACTGAAAAGGCAACCAGATTGATCAGGTCATTGAAAATTTACTGCTAAGTTGATAGTATGTCAAAAAGGCCCATCTGTCAAAGTAGGTGCTAGAGATCCAATCGCGAAGGTCTCTAATGCTACCATCCTTCCATACAAGTATAAAACAAGCCCTTCAGGCAGTTCCTAGTCACTACAGTGGGCGATACGCGCGTATTGGAAAGCCAATCTGCATCATTGGATGTCTCGTTGGATCGCAATCTCCATCGGTTGTAACTATTTTCATAATTAATAGTATGGAGGAGTGCTTGGTCCCCCATAATGATCAAAACCAAAAAATAATAGGAAAAAAAACAGAAGAAAAAGAGAACGGCATGTAGACACTGAACAAAGATTTCCATTGAGAGAGTGAGAGAGAGTAATTGCTAATTAAAAACATATAGGCCTGCAAAAAGGAAAAGGAAAACCAACAATAGAATTGAGAAAGGGAATGGATGGTGGAAGAAGGGAAAAGAAACAATCGACCTCTCCCTATGGACAACCCATAGTTGCTAGAAACCGCCACAAGCATTACAGGCACCACTAAAGAGAGAGAGGGGGGGGGGGGGGGGGGGGGGCGTAATGGGTTATTGTTGTTGAAAGGGGAAACGAGAAAAACGATTTTCTTCTTCTTACCAGTTAACCTCGGTAGAGCGGACCGTTTGCGGTGAGCTGCCTGAGCACCCGAGTACTGCATCACCACAACAAGCAAAATAAACAACAGTAATAATAATAATAATACTCTCTCTCAAAGATACAGAATGAGCGGGAAACAGGTGTGTGTAAGAGATGATTAAAGAATGTAGCAATTACCACGTAGCGGAATCCACAGTCTAAGAGTCTGCAAGCCATTTTTGAGAGAGAGAGGTCCTCCCACCCAACAGTTAGCCTCAGTGACACCAGGTGGGAATTGGGAAGAGGACCTCCTCCCTTAACCCCTCCTCTTATGAGCTCCCCACCCCACCCCACCGCACCCCCTTTGCTGCAGTCAGTGCCAAGAGAGGAGATTCCTCTCGCTCTTTTATCTGTGTGTGTCCGTGTAGGTCTCTCTCTCTAGTTTGGGGTTGGCGGGTCCGCCATCCTTCCCTGGCCGGTGGGCGGCCAATCAAGATAACGTGCGTTCTCATTTGTCTTTCCCCTGGTCCATCTCAGCGATAAAAACTAAAACCACGTGAGTCCAAGCCCCCGTTGGGATCCCCACATTATCGTGAGGAGAGCCTTTTTTTTGTTTTTTCCATTTTTCTTCAGTCTTTTTATGATATGTGGAAAAGTCAAAGAATAGGTCTTATTTGAAAATTAGGAATAAAAGTAGGTAAGACTTCGACCATATTTTTTGGTATGGGATTGGGTATGGAAGTCTAATAAAGTCTACTATAAGAAAAATCATACTAAAACCTAATAAAAATTACATGAATCAAACCTGAACTGGAATGCCAAAAATCCAGGACTTGTAACTTTTTATGAAAAAATTGAAAGCTTCGTAATCATTCATTTATCAGAGTTTTTAAATAGTAATTTAGCGAAAAATAGTGTTTGAAAAAAAAATTTGATAAACCTTGAACGCATTACAATGCAAACTTTTTTTCACAACAGATTTAGAACTTCGTACGTTTTAAGAAACCAAAGAGATTATGAAAATACAATTTTTATAGTTTAAGACTTGTACAAACGAGAGATTTTCAAGAAAACCTTTATTCAAATTTATCAAAATGTCCTCAGAAGCAAAATGTCAGGGAAAAAGTCTCATCTCAATTTTATCACGTCATTGTGACATCGCAGTCTGAAACATCACATACCCATAAAATAGGTTAGTTTCATAAAAAACTGATAAGTGCACAAATGAGATAATGTGAAACTGAAATAAGCACTAATCAATTTGCAATACTCTGGAACAAACATGATTAGATGATTTACCCAAGAAAGGAAGTCACCTAAAGTGTAATGACCCCAACTCATACCCCTTGAAAATGTAGAATTTTTTTTCCTTAAACCATTGTGGAAACATCTCCAGAAACCTGAGGCCTTTACAATTCCACTCCCAATTGGATAAAACAACCAACCACAATAGAGCTTATAATTATCATCAATACCAAACCAAACCTTTATTAAAATAATGAATATTAAGTCTAGAGACAATTGCATAAATAAAATATTTAGAGTGCAATAACTACTGAATAAAACAAAAAAAAGAAATAAAAGTAGATTGAGCTATATTGTCCATCTGTGATATGTCTAGCAAGTGCATGAGATTTGTAACTTTCCCAGAAGTCAATCACTTCATTGATCTCCTGCGACTACGAAAAACCACGGAAAGAGGGGGTCAAAAATTCGAAGAATTTTGCGTACAGATCCCTCTAATGAAAATAAATGAGCATAAATAATGCAGAGAAGATTTTATGCAATAATTCAAATGAATGCAATTATGACAATTACATAATTTAGGTAAGCATTTATGCAACAGAGAATATTTATTAATCATGAAGGAACATTAATCAATAACAGGAATTACCATTTAAGTAAGCAGGATATTTAACATGCACTAGAAATTAAAATGTCATGCATCCACCAACATGTCACAATTAAGGGAATAAGTAAATATGCATGATTTATAAGCAATGCATGAATACTTTATTATCTTTCATTAAAGTTTTTCTTTCCATATGCATGCCTTATTAAATGCATGCAATTTAAGTTCATCTTTTTAATTACAGTTGCCTGCGGATACATCATACGGGTAAAATCCCCGAGGTCAAGTTAGGTTCTCAGGGTAGCTTAACACACAAGTTGTATTTTATTACTAGATTTTAAACTTAGCCCTCAACCGAATCACCTTCATAACATTAGACCTCCACATTTAATGTTGGGGACACTAGAGACACTTCACGATCACAAGTGTCACTTTCTTGGTATACCAAAACAACATCTATGTTGAACACACCACCATCAGGTAAAGTGATAGACTTTCCCTAAAACCGTGGTCAGGAGAAGGAACCTCAATATCGGGTTCATAGGTCAAAGTAAAGCACACGAAGTTTTTGTATCCTCGTGGTCCCCCAAAACCGAACCTCTAAGATGCCCATTCTTCAAATGGGAGATCTGAATTTATATTTTACATTATTCTCATTTATTATATTTTTATTAAATATCAATTATTAAGTTTTGCAATTCAGCATGCAAAAGCAAAAACAAACACTCACATCTACCTCTGCGAGAGTCACCACGAGACCATCGCCCGCAGAAAAGCATAGAACAGTGTAAACACAGTGCAATAAAAATAAATATGATCTTTACGATGCATTTAAAAGTAAGTAAAGAAGGAGCACTCAACACTCGAGGCTCACCAGGCCTGCGATAATTCACTTGGATCATCGATGCACCATATGCAAGAACTATACCATAATGCACTATTTTTAAATGCTTCTCAAGGCACACTCATTAATGCCATTTAAAGATGTGCTTAAACGATAATATGTGTGAGCATGAATTTACAACTTTATATTCACTGCATGTTTTCCATCGGTGCATAGATTCAAAACAATTTCAATACTTCTAATCATCACCCATAATCATATCCAACTGCATATCTTCCTTAAGTACATGTTAATGTCAATGCATGTTTTTCATTTAAATAAACATCACGTGCACCTTTTTACCAAGTGCATATGCGACTCTCCATGCGTTGTTTTACTCTAGAACAAACATATGCACATAAACATGTGGCTACTCATGCAGCTACACATATGCAACATAATCTAATATTTCAGGTTTACACATACTCATAATTTACACATGTAACTAATATTGCATTTGAATATTGAGCATGCAAAATCAGTCAATCATATGCATGCGAAATTCACTTTCTGGTCTGCACATAGTTGAGGCTTTCACAAGGGCAGAAAAAAAATCTAGAAATTTACAAAGGCAGCATATAATAACTAAATGTGTATTTTTTTTTGTTACATGACCCAGCTGACCCAGTCAGTTGGGTCTGGCACACAACCCAACCCTCCCAGCCGACTGCGAGTCGGCTGGAGCGCCAAACAGCTTTAAATTGTTGGCTTCTTTTTTTTCTTATAAAAACAAGAATCTCGCACCCTTAACCTTTCTTTTTTGAAAGGTTCACACATGGGGTTCCTAGCAAGCCCAGCTAGCTTGAGTCAGCTGGGTTGGGTTGGTCCAGCTCTGTTAGGCATGTCCCAGCCCTGCCCAAGGGTCGAACTGGGCCAGGCAGGTAGTTAACCAGCAGGGCTGGCCGTGACAGCCCATGCACAGGCCCTAGTATGAGCTTGTGTGCTGTCAAGCTGAACAACCACCATATTTAAAAAAAAAAAACTCAGGCAGAGTCCCATGACTACCTGCCTTACATGGTCCACCTCTGACAGGTACAGACACACCCGTGCGTCAGTGGGGTTCAATCATGTGCTTTCATCTCAACACCCTCACAACCACCTAAACATGCAGTTACAGAGAAATCAACCATAGGAATGATCCATGGGTTATCCCCCAATTCCAGCAAAAAAAATAACATAAAACCGAACCGGTGTCTGATTTCTCATCTAATTTCAAAAGAGGACACCCGTACCTTAAAAAAAATTTTGACGCTTGGGGTGGGGGGGGGATCCCAGAGATGCCAACGGCGAGGAACGGCTCAGGCGGAGGTCGTCAGGGAAAAGGGGTTGTTGACCGAGGGTGGTTGCTGGAGAGCAAGGTCAGAGAGAAAAGGGAGATGGTGACGGGGAGGTTGCTGCAGCGAGAGGAAAGCCGCTTCCACCGACCTCGACTGCTTCGGCACCGCGAAGGGGTTCAAGAGGGAGAGGAACATAGAGAGAGAGAGAGAGAGCATGAAGAAAGGAGAGCAGGGGAAGAGAGGAGTAGAAGAGGCGTTATGTACGAGGGGGGGAATCTCCCGAAAAGGAAGGAGGCGGTTATCCCTCCTTCTCAGTGGTTGCACACTCCCCCTCTCACCATCGACTTGCGTTAAGGTTCATTTTGAACACCAACGCCCACTTTATCGAGCTGGCATAGCTTTAATGATGTGCTTTTTTTTTTACTTGTTGGTTACGCGGGGTGCGGCTTGGGTCCGGGTCTAGGACCCAGGATCCAACTGCGTGTTGGATCCATGGCTTGTCTGCCTAATTGGATATGTGTGTCTCAAGCGACGTGGATCCGCAGGCTGAATCCAATTGCGGATCCCCGTGTTAATGTTATATATATGTATATTTTATGTTTATTTTTTAATATTGTTAACATTATTATCATTTTTTTTTATAGTATATCTATATACATGATATTATGTATTTATATATATGGACCCTAATTGATATGGGTCCTGGGTCAAAAACATGGATTCTAGCCCCAAGCTCAAAATTTTATGCATCATTTTAAAATAAATTCAAGAAAATACTGAAAAATTTAGGGTTATTACATAAAGCATGAGCAATAAATTATATAAATAAACAAGTGTCTCTAATATGAGCAATTGAGTTAAGCAACTAAGCAAGTAGTTGTGAAATCAAGTGAGCGAGTATCACAAGGTATACACAGTTTCCCGTCAAGTAGATACATTAATCATAAGATGCATAAAAAGTGGTTTTATAAATCACCCGATGTAAGTTGTAAGAAGTCATACGACAATAGTTATATTAATCATAAGTTGTAAGCAGCTTATAAGACAGGGAGTTATATTAGTCATTAGTTGTAAGTAGTTTATAGATTACGAGTTGTAAGCAGTTACATTAGTCATAAGAGACTCAAACCAATAAGTACTTTGAATAGGATATTTATTGTTTAGATATTAGCTAGCCTGTGGTTACGTATAGACATGAAACATAAAAACAGTCGAGACTAAACCGAGGGTTTATTATGCCATGTATTTTTTATTACCCGAATAGCTGACTGAATCCGCTTCTAAGGGGACGGTCAGTGACCAAAAGATGATTCCCTAAAGGTCACTCGTTCAACGGATGCATTCAACTTCTGCAGAAGTGCGTGAAGCTACCTTTTGTAGCTCATTTCTCCTAACTCCGATGACTAGGGGAGCCGAGTCTTTTACCTGAAATAACCATGAATGTCCATTGGAGTTTTGTACCATCAATCCTCTCTCTTGATGAACCATGGCAAACAGGCATGACAAAGGTTTCTTAACTGTCGTTCCGTTCTACATGCTCTGGTCCATTAAACTCACTCGAGCATCTTGCGTGTGAAGGTGCATAGTCACAATTTTGTGATTTCAATAATATGCCATTACACGCTTCGAGGTTACCATAGACCTCTCATCTTATTCATCTTAGTACGCAACGTATTTGTTCAAAAGTACAACCACGATGAGAGGGGTCAGGATTTCTCCAAAGAAATCCCCACAACATTGTTTTGTAAAAATACATTGTGTAATCATTCAAGTTTAAATTTGACATGTACGCCATTTGTATATTTCAAAGTTGCCACAACCTCATTATCCGATCATCGTAACACCAATGTGACATACTTGTCCAAAGGTACGACCATACCTGTCAAAAGGTACGACTATGATAAAATGGTAACAATTTTTCAAAAGAAACCCCAACATTTATCTTTTATAAAAGAAGTGATACAATAATTACTCAATTTGACAAAATCAAGTCTTTTAAATTATATTAACAACAATAGCATATTGCACGATACGAGATCGCCTCGGATCTCTCATCGTAGTACTACCATGCCACACATGTCTACTAGTACATTACGACAAAAGGGGTATAGGTTTTCCAACAAAAACCCCAACACAAAAATTACTCTAAGATTCAATGCAAATCAGAAAATGCTCAAATGTTGTATTCACTCTTTTGGAGTGACGATACAATATTGCATGCAGGAGATCGCTACGAATCTTGCTTCCATTTTCTAGAGACACGTCAATTTGGGAGACTTGATTGTTATATCGCAACTCCCAAAACCATCGATCTTGCTTTGCAAGACTGCACACTCAATAAGTTGTAACCCTTTTCAGAGTTTCTGAGTCATATCAAAATATCAAATTATAGATGTACAACATTCTTTTTGAAAATGCCAACTTGGAAAAACTTAATTGCACTTTCGCAACCTGCAAGACTTTCAATCTTTGCTTTTGCAAAATGGTGCATTTGAAAACTGGATTCGCATAAAGAATCCTTTTAAAAAGAACTGTTGCGCATAAGCGCAACTCGCATCCTTTAAAGATGAGCAAAAACAAGATATATAAAAGGCTACATTTACTTGTATACCACAACTGCGAGCATGTGCACATTATAGCGTGATAACAAAGTAGTAAGCAATACTCGATGCACAAAATTGCATATTAAGCAAAAAATGCATAAGCAAAATACACAAGGTACAAAATTGTACCTCGACCAAAAAGATAGGTAAGCAAGTAAATGTGTAAGCAATGCATGAGGTACGAAACCGTACCTCAGCCAAATATCTAAGCAAGCAAGTAAATGTGCAAATAATGCACGAGGTACAAAACCATACCTTGACCAATAAGCGTGCAGGCAAGTAAATACGCAAAGCAGATAAGTACAGGAAAAATAAAGTAAATCTAGGCATATCTAGCATGGCTATTTTAATTATTTCAACTTAATTTGGTTCATCTACTACCGTTTTTGTGTAACTTTCCCCTATATTGGGGAGTTATGGTATTATGTATGCCAACGAGCGTACGTGAGGATGGGCTCGGGCCATAAGGTGCAAGCATGCTCCGTTGCACGATCTACAAAGGTACATCACATTAGTATATTAAAAAGGAAGAAGCAAGAAAGAGCAGGGCAAGGGGCGCGCCCCTGCCAATTGCTGCCAAAAAAAGAGGTAGGGGGGCAAGGTTTTGCCCCTGCCCACAGGTTGCTGGCAGGACTGAAGCAAGAGGTGGGCACAACAACACCCTCCCTCACAGAGAAGGCATGAAAAGTCGGGGCTTGGCCCTTGCTTATGGATCAATCAAAAAGACGTCAGGGGCAAGAGGGGCCTTGCCCCAGCCAGTGGGACCAAGATGATGGCACGGGATTCATGTCTTTGCTTGCAGGTGACAGAGGGCTTGGCAGGGGTGGGTTTAACAACCTGGTCGAGCTCGGCTCAAGCGAACAGAGCATGGTCCGAGCCTGCAGATCCCGGGTCTAGCAAGGATGGGCTTGATAACCTGACCGGGCCCAACCCGAGCTTGATCCTTCCAAGGGGGGGGGGGAAGAAAAAGGAGGCCAGAGGGCCAATGCTCTTCGGTCGGTGCCAAAAGAGAGGAAAAACAAGGAGGGGGGCTGAGCCCCTCCCTTGTCAAACAAGAAAAGAGAGAAAGCAAGGAGGTGGGCTTGCTTGAGCCCAACCCATAGCAAGCAATGGGGAGGGCAGCGACGCCCTCCCCTCTGCCGCACACAGTCGAAGAAGTCAAAGACAAAGAAGTCGAAGAAGATAAAGAAGAAGAAGACATGCAAAGGGGGAGGAGAGGCGATGAAGAGTGGCGAGCGGTTGCGGTGGAGGGTTAGGGTTCTTCTGAGAACCCTAACCTGCACCCTCTCTTAAAAAGAGATTGGAAGGGGGGGGGGAGTGTTATCATTGCAAAATTTTACTTTTGCAAGTCAAACTGACATTTGAAAAAGATTTTGAAAATAACTCACCTTCGTTTTAAAATGCGAGAAAATTATGAGAAATGGGACTTGCCTATCGGTATAAGGTTCAACCGTTCTTGACGCCATAACCAGGGGTAATCGAACCAAGAATCAATCTAGTGCTTTGCTTTGCTCAACTGTCTAAATCGATGTTCTATTCCTAAATACACAAAGAATCAGGCATGTGCTATGACTTAGCAAAATTTTGACTGAAATCATAATGCATGCTTAAAATATTTTGAAAATTCTTGGAAAAAGAACACTTTAAAAATTGCGAATCATATTGAGAGAATACTTTGAAGAGAAGGAAAATCGATTTCTGAATAAATTTTGACGTTTTGAGAAAATTGACTTTTGAAGAAAATTCAAATAACTTTGATAAAGTTGATTTCTCTGAAATGGATTTGTGAAATAACCCAACAAGGAGGGGCATGTGGCCTTATGAAATCTTTTCATGATGCTATCTAAACCTAAATGATGCATGAATGCAATTTGTGAAAGTATTTTCTAAAGAATTTATGGAAAATTATTGATAATTTTTTTTTTGTGGCTTATAGAATTTAGACTAAATATATTTGCCATATATTCCTGACTATGGCCACACATATGTATTGAACAGTTCATTTGATTCTAAAAGGGAAAAATACTTAGAAAACTTTTGAGAATATGCAATATTTTTTTAAGGTAACTTAAGAGTGTGGGCCGTTTGTGGCTTAAAAGAAGACGATAAATCTGGATATTGCTCGTATTCTGACTATGGTCACAAATATGAACTCAATCGAGTTTATTAACTCTTTAGAAGCGAGTGCACGTGCCATTCGTGTTGACCATGGTGGATTTAAAATATGCATGAATCATCATCCATCACACAATCAATATTATTGAAAATAAACTATATGTAATGCAACCCTAATTTAAGCAGGAAAGTAAATTCGTATTCCAAATTTATAATTTGATTTACATCAATAATTGAATTGAAATAAAGAAAAGAGAAAAAGAGAATAAAGAAAAATATAATCTTGAGTGTCCATGCAAAACTAGGAAACTCGTTAGTGGATAAATGTCAGTTTTTTGGGATTTATCCCATAATATCTAAAATTGAGGAATTTATCCGGATATAAGCCTTTTCCTATGTTTTTCTGAAATAAACATAATAAATGCTGATGTAGAATTGAATAAATAATAAAAATAAACAACTTTGAAATTTTGAATTTTGAGAAAAATGACCAAAAATATCCTTGAAATTTGACCTTTATTGCAAAACAGGGTTTCTCATAAAATATTTCTGTAAAATGCTTAATCTGAGGATCAAACAGATTCAAAACAAATCCAAATCGGATGGAGAGCACTCTGATATGATTATGAACATGATCAAACCATAAAAATATAATATTTTTCATAAAAAAATTGAAATATTATAAAAAATTTAAAATTTGCTCGTATTTCAGTTGAATCAAGACTCTGTGGGTACCCTATTTTTATGAAATAACTAAATAATATATCAAATGAATCCCAAAATTCATAAAAATTTACATAGACATTTCTAAAAACCCTAAAATTAAAATTCAATGGAAAAATATAATTTTTGGGATTATTTTGATATAAAAATTTGAAAATATGTGATTTGCCTTCAATCACATACCTTTCACAGTGTTAGACTCGAATCAGATATCAAATAACAATGAAAGTTTATGAATTTTTACAGGGCAAAACTAGACAATTAAACAAAAGTAACATTTTTTACAAATTATAAAATAATCTTTAGTTAGGGAGATATGATTCCGGCAGTGCGTACCTGATTCTGACCTATACGTAACAATATGAAACAGATAGATCCGGTTTCGGGTGTAGGGAAATATAGCAAACAATCTTCAAAATTTATAAAATTTTAAGACATAGTAGAGATTCTGACGGAAATAACTCTTTTTACGGATCATCGATCGGATCTTTGGTTAGGGAAAAATCATTCTGACAAGTTGGCTTTAATTTTAAATAATGAATGATAGTTACAGAAATACAGATCTGATTCTTAACTGAAATAAAATAGCAATCCACCATAGAAATTTAAAAACATTTCATGAAACAAACTAGAGATTCAGACAAAAACAACACTTTTTATGGATCATTGATCGGATCTCAGACGAGGGAGATATGACCTCGAAAAGATACTCTTGAATTTCTATAGTATTATCCCAACTTAGAAAATAGGTTCCGACTTTGATTTTTTAACACAGTGTTACAAACCTCTAAAAATCCTAATTTTTTAAACAAACACCGTAGACACATGCATGATTCTACCATAAAAAATTCAAATTGTATTGACATATAAACTGGCAAAATAAATATATTAACAGACGGCCAAGATCATAAATAACGAATCTAAAACCCTAGAATGAAATAACATGGATTATTCATGCTTAAAACATAAAAAATGTGTAAATAATGCAATGAATCATGATTTGATGCTTGAACAACTAAAATAAACATGAATATGATGAAATAAATAAAAAAATCAGGGAAGCACAGTTAGAAATTTGATTTAGCCATTAAAAGAGGGATTCAACCTATAAAATGGTCGAATCTCTATCTTTTTTAGGCCTTTAACGTAATAATTGATTTGCCAATGATTCCAATAGATCAAAAATGTGGAAATAATCATGAATGATTAGTGGATCATCATCTTTAATGGTGGAGCATGGGCCTTGAACAAAAAAATGAGAAGAGCTCATGCATAGGGGGCGGCAATGACAAAAATGCCTAAAAGAATAATAAAAAATAATAAAATAGAAAAAAATGAATAAAGGAGAGAGAGGCTTACCTAAGAAAGGAGGAAGCTTGGGGGAGAGAGAGGAGAGGAGAGAGCATGCTGGTCGACCCCCCTTGTGTCCCTATTTATATTTTTTTTTCAACTCTTAATTAGAGAGTTTGGTTTTTTTTAAACTCCTCTTAATTAATTAGGATAAATCAAATGTGTGTGTGTGTGGGGTGGCGGGGGGGGGAGGCAATTTTTGCTTGGGTCTTCTAACCTAACTAAGATACTAATTAGCTAACCTAATTGATTTGAAATAACATCAAATGTGGCGCCATCTCTACGGGCCCATAATTGGTTTTTAAAACTTTAAGTAAAACTTAAAAACAAGGTTTAAAAGTATTAAAATGAAAATGGAGTTTCAAAATTGATTTTGACTTTTTCAAAACTTCTAATCTAACTATAACACTAACTAATCTTGAATTAACCTAAATTTTTTCAAATGTGGCACCACCTACTGTGGGCCTCATTTGATTTTTCAGAAAATGATTTTGAAAATCTAAAAATAATGATTTTGAAAGAAGTTAAAATGAAAGCTAGATTTTGAAAATAAAAGTTTTTAAATCAACTAGAGTCCTAAATGAGTTTAAAATCTCTCAAATGTGGCACCAGTTGTGTGGGTCCCATATTCGGGTTTTGAAAAGATTAAAATAAAGATTAAAAAGGGTTTTTGAAACAAGGTTAAAATCACCAGATAAAAATTAAAAGTTTAAATAGAGTCCTAAACTAAATAAAACTCCAGACTAGAGTTCTAAACTGACTGAAACTCTGGGATAAAGTCCTAAAACTTTGAAATTTGTTTTTTTGAAAGATAAATGAAGAGGTTTTAAAAAGATTTTCTCAAAATGAAGTTAGGGTTAGAGTCCTTAACCAACTGAAACTCTAGAACAGAGTCCTAATCTAACTAAAACTCTAGAATTTTGGTTTCTTTTGAAAGGTTTTCTTAAAAACATGTAAAAGTAGAAATAAAAGATAATGTTAAAATAGAGTCCTAAACCAACTGAAACTCTGGGATAGAGTCCTAACCCGACTAAAACTCTAAAAAAGGCCAAATGAAAAAAATGGGCAAGGGGTAAGGCCACTGTTATCATTGCAAACTTTTACTTTTGCAAGTCAAATAGACCTTTGAAAAAGATTTTGAAAATAACTTGCCTCTGTTTTAAAATGCAGGATAATTCTGAAGAATGGGACTCGCCTGTCGGTACAAGGTTCAACCGTTCCTGGCACCTTTACCAAGGGTAATTGAACCAAGGATCAATCTAGTGCTTTGCTTTGCTCAACTTGTCTAAATCACTTTCTATTTCCTAAATGCACAAAGAATCATGCATGTGCTATGAATGCAGGTTTGAAAACATGATGTTTGCCTTAAAGATTTGAAATACTTAGGAAATCTTTGGAAATGATAATACTTTGGAAATCATGAGTCTTATTGAGAGAATATTTCTGAAGAAAAAGAAGATTGATTTCTGAAGAAATTTAGAAGTTTTGAAGAAATCGATTTTTGATAAAACTCAAAATGACTTAGAGAAGATTGATTTCTCTAAATTTGAGCTTTGAAATGGGGAATATAACTTGGAAAATCATGAATTGGGATTGGGAAATACTTAAAGAATCCTTGAAAAACCAAGGGTTTTGAGAAAATCGATTTTGAGGAAAATTAGGGCAAATTTAAAGAAAATCGATTTTCTGAAATAAAGCTCAGAAATAAATCTAAAGGAAGGGAGTGTGGCCCCATTGAATATGTTCATGATGCTTTCTAAACCTAGATGATGCATGAATATGATCTTGAGAAAATATTTTTCTGAAACATCTTGAGAAACTTATTTGAAAAGGAATTTTTATGCCTTATAGAATTTCCATGAATCAAATTCTCTACATATCCCTAACTATAGCCATAAATATGGATTGAATATAACCCATTTGATTCTAAAAGGATAAAAAACATTTATAAAAGATTGAAATATGCAATGGTTTTTTAAAATAGCCTAAGAGTGTGGGCTGATTGTGGCTTAAAAGAATGTGATAAATCTGGATTTCGTTCGTATTCTGACTATGGCCATAAATACGAACTCAACTGAGTTTACCAACTCCCTTAAAAATAGTGCACATGCTATTCATGTAGACCACAGTAGAATTAAAATACGTGCATGAATGACAAACATAACAATTATATATCAAAGTTTAAACTATATGCAATGCAAACCCTAATTCTAAAAAAGAATTTAAATTTTTATTCCAAATTTATTTACAATTTACATCACTAATTGAATTTAAAATAAAAATAAAAGGAGAAATACAAGCTTGAATGTCCCTGCAAAACTAGAAAACTTGTTAGTGAAGATATGTTGGCTTTTCTAGATTTATCCAGTAATATCTGAAAATTTCTAGATTTATCTAGATATAAGTCTTTTTCTATGTTTTTCTGAGATAAACATAATGAAATATGAAATAAAATTGGAAAAATAATAAAACTAAACAACTTTTAAATTCAGAATTTGAGAAAAAATGACAAAAATACCCCTAAAAACAAGATTGGCCTTGAAATTATGGTTTTCAGAAAATATTTTGGTAAAATTTTGGATTTAGGGTTAAAAAAGACTCAAATCAAAGTCAAATCGAATATGAAGTGTCCTAGCATGATTCTAAACATGACCAAACCCTAAAATATATACTTTTATGAAAAAAATGAAAAATATCACAAAATCATGATTTTTGCTTGAATCAGGGACTCCGCGGGCATCCTGTTTTCATATTTTCATCAAATGACATACCAAATGGATTAAAAAATTAGCAAAAATCGGCATGGTTAGTCATGATAACTCTAAAATTGAAATATAATAAAAAAGATCAATTTTTGATATTACTTCAATATGGAAATTGCATAATAACCCTAAAATATATGATTTTTACCCGCGGGCATATACCTATCCCAGTGTTAGACCCGAATTAGGAACCAAATTACCATATAAATTCATAAAATTTTTCAAAAGAATACTAGACAAAAAAATAAAGATTTTTCTCTTTACAGATTAGAAAAATCTTCTCCGGTTAGGGAGATATCATTCCAGCATTGTATGCTTGAATTTAACGAATATAAAATATATTAAAACAGGCACTTTCAGTTTTGGGTACAGGGAAAAATAGCAAACCGCATTACAAATTTATTAAATTTTAGCAGTGAATAACAAACATATAGAAAAAGGTTTTCCTTTTTATAGATTGTCAATCAGATCTCCAGTTAGGGAGATACAATTGACACAAGTCAACTAAGAGTTTAAATGAAGCATAACGAGTTCTGAGAAATTGATCTTACTTTCTGACAGAGGAAAAATAACAGACAGAGACAGAAAAATATGATAAAATTACATCAAATAATAGACACTAATATGAAGCTACTACAATTTACAAATTATGAATCGGGTCTCGGATGACAAAAATATCACATATGCAAGTTATACTTGAATCTCAATAGTGATTTCAAGGCTAAGAAATTATGGTTCAACTTTTTATTTTTCTGACAGGGTTCTCGAATCCAAATTCATATGATTTTTTTACAAAGAGTTACTGACAAATCCGTGAACCTACCATAAAAATCAGAATTTTCTAACGAATATTTATACATAAAATAATATGATTTTTACGGCTCCGGGATTGAAATACATGAATATCCAATAAAACACTAAAAAAACCTAATTTGAACATGCAAGTTAATGAAAAAAAATATGTAAAAGCATAACGAAATTGAAATAGTTGTTGGAACATGTGAAATAAACACTAATATGATAAGAAAATAAAAAAAAATCCAGGGAATCCATGGTTAGATTTGATTTACCCTTTGAAAAGATGGATTTAGCCCATTTAACGGGCAAATCTCATCTTTTATTGGTTAAAAATATAAAAACCCTATTCTAATCTATTCCAATGGATCAAAAATGAAAAATCCACCTTAAAACAACATCTAATCCATTCCAACGTTCTTGATTCTATTTTAGGGTTCTTGATTCTATTTTAGGGTTCTTGAATGAATGGTATGGTCGAATCCAACATCAAATGGGCGGCAATGGCTAGAATATGAAATAAAACGAAGAAAAACTAAAAAAATAATAAAAAGAGGAAGATAATCATACCTTGGATGTTGCAGCAATGGGGGAAGTAGCTGGGAAAAGAGAGAGAGAGAGTCCAAGAAAGGAGAGAACAAAGCCTTAGGGGCCGACCCCCCTTTGGCTTCTATTTATAGAAATAAATTAGGTCAAAGAGTTTGAAAAAATCTCTTTTCTTAATTGGACTTCTTAAGGGGGGGGGATTTTTGTGGAGGATTACTAAACTACTCCTAACCCTAACTAACCTAATTAACATCTAATTAAACTCCTAATTTACCTAAAAGACCTTCAAATGTGGTGCCACCTAGTGTGGGCCCACATTGGATTTTTGAAAACTCTAAATTTAAAACTTTGAAAACTAATGGTTAAAAATCAAAGTAAAAACAATTTTTCAAAGTTAATTTTGACTCTTCTAAACTCCTAACCTAACTAGAACACTGACCAACTCTAGTCTAACCCTGACTTCTTCAAATGTGGTGCCACCCAGAGTGAGCCTCATTTGATTTTTCAAAAACGGTTTTAAAGCTTGAAAATGAGAGATTTCGAAAGAGGTTTGAAATTAGAATGAGAATTGAAAGTTTTTGAAATAACACAGAGTCCTGACTGAATCAGAATTCTTCCAGATATGGCACCAACTGAGTGGGCCCCACATCGAAGTTTTTTTAAAAAAAGTTGAAATAAAGATTAAAAATGGTTTTAAAATGGGGTTATAATCAACAGATGAAATTCAGAGGTTTTGAAAATAAAGCCCTAAGCGAACTGAGACTTTGAACCAGAGTTCTGAACCGACTAGAACTCTGAGATTTGGGTTTTTGAAAGCCAAATGAAGAAGTTTTTGAAAGATTTTATCAAAACTGGTAAAAATAAGTCTGAAAGTACATTCAGGGTTAGAGTCCTAACTTAACTAAAACTCTGAAGTAGAGTCTTGAATCAATCAGAACTCCACAAAATGGACCAATTTTGGAAAAACAAGTGGAGAAAATAAAAATGAAAGTAAAAACAAGATTCAGAATAGAGTCCTAACTGGATTAAGACTCTAGGACATAGTCCTAATCGGATTGAAACTTTAGATTTTTGGTATTTTCTGAAAAATAAATGAAAGAATTTTTTAAAACTAGTGAAAATAGAAACAAACAGTGAAATCCAAACAGAGTTCTGATCCAATTGAGAGTCTGGGGACAAAGTCCTAATTTAGTCAGGACTCTTAAAAATTAGATTTTCTGAGAAAACAAACGAGAAGATTTTGGAAAATAGGTGAAAATAAGGTAGAAATTGAAGCCAGGTTCAGAATCCTGATCTGACTAGGACTCTGAGGAAGAGTCCTAATTTGACTAAAACTCTAAGAATTTTTTGTTTTCTAGAAAACAAATGATGAGATTTTAAAAAGAACTTTTGAAAACAAGTGAAAATGAAGTAAGAAAATGAACTCGGGATAGAGTCCTGATTTGATTAGGATTCCAGGATAGAGTCCCAGAATTTTGAAATTCTGTGATAAAAGTGTAATAATTTTGATTTCTAAAGAGGTAAATGAAAAGATTTTTGAAAGATTCTCTCGAAATTGAAATCAAGGTCAGAGTCCTGATCCAGCTGGGATTCTTTGAATAGAGTCCTGGTCCAACTAAAACTCTAAGTTTTTGACTCCTTTCAAAAGATTTTGAAAGATTTGGTTGAAAACAAGTAAAATAACAAGGAAAGATAGAGGCTTAATTCGACTGAAACTCTGAAGTAGAATCCCAGTCTAGCTAAAACTCTAGAATCTTGACCAGAATGAAGGATTTTGACAAAACTTTGTTGAAAATAAGTGAAAATAGAGATAAAAAGTAGAGTTCTAGTCTGATTGAAACTCCATGATAGAGTCCTAATCCCGCTGAGACTCTAAGATTTTGGTTCTTTTGAAAGTCAGATGAGAAGATTTTCGAAAACAAGTGAAGAACAGGAGTGAATGATGAAATCAGGATAGAGTCCTAGTCCGACTAAAACTCTAAAGAAGAGTCCTGATCCAGCTAGAACTCTAGAATTTTAGCTAAAATGAAAGATTTTGAAAGGTTTTCTCAAAAACAGGTAAAGATGACAATAAAAAGTAGAGTTCTGATCCGACTAAGACTCTGGAAAAAGAGTCCTGATCCAACTAGGACTCTAAGATATTGGCCAAAATGATAGAAATGGATAAGGGATAAGAGTGCATCTGGTTTAAAATCAAAATGAAGTTTTAAAAAAGTTTAAAAGATGAAAAAACAGAGTCCTGATTCAACTAGGACTCTAGAATTTTTAAGAAATTTGATAAGTAGAGGAATCCAGAAGCGACACCACCTAAATGGATCTTATTTGAGAATTGAAATCAATTAAAATTGAGTTTGAAATGAATTCAGATCATTTTATGAGAAAACATTATGTAATATAAAATCTTGGGGGTTGACAAATGACAAAATGTCGATTCAAAACCCAAGTTTTAAAATTGATTTTGAAAGATGAGTTTTAAAATCGAATCTGGATTAAAAGATTTTGAAAAACATGAGTGCTGGATCTCGATAATGAGATGCAATGCCATGAAATGCAATGAAGTGATATGCCAAATGCATGCAGTGATATGCAATGACACATAAAATGTAAACCCTGGATGAGGGACTTGGAATCCCGAACCCCTGGCAGAGACAAAGAATTTGGAAACTCTTATATGAGAATGAGAACCGATAATTAAAATTGAGGATTGAATCTTGATTGCAGGATGAAGTATTGAAATTTTTTATAAGATTTGGGCTACGAATAGCCATGACTCAAATATCGACCAGTTGGTTCCCTGAAGACTGCAGAGAGTGGATACCTGTGGCAGGAGGCAGATGTTTGTGAATGAGGGTGAAAATTTGGGGTGTTTACAACCACCTCTGGTTCAAAACCAATAAAATGAAAGTTTGAAAATGTTTAAAAGGTAAAAAGACAGAGTCCTAATCTGACTAAAACTCTGAAATAACTAAAATTTGAGAAATCTAAATAAAGGAAGTGATCCAAAAGCAATGCCACCTAGATGGGTCCCATCCGAGAATTGAGATCATTTAAAAATTGAGTTTAAAACGAATCCAAATTGCTTTCTAAGGAAAATATTTTGAAATAAAGGAATATAAGATCCTAGGAGTTGACAAATGACAAATATTGATCTAAAACCCAGGTTTTTGAAATTGATTTTGAAAGAAAAGTTTTAAAATTGAGTCTGGATTTGATATTTTAAAAAACAAGAGTGTTGGATCTCGAGAATGACACACAATGTGATGCAATGCGATGAAATGACATAAAATAAAATAAAATGATGTGAAATGATATGAAATGATTACAAAATGTAAACCCTAGATGAGGGATTTGAAGTCTCGGACCCTTGGCAGAGACAAAGAATTGAACATTTCCGTTAGAGGATGAAAATTGTTAATTGGATTCAGATCCGACATTGGATCTGATCCAAATATAAAATGGGTGTCGGATATAACTAAGATTTTTAGAAAAAGAATTGATCCGAGCTCCGATTAGTGGTTGTACCAATTGAAAGAAGAAAAAATGATGTTTTGGACAAAATGATCCGAGAAATGATTTTGTCCCTGCAGGGCATGGAGTGACACTAAAAAACTGGTTTGAATCGGTTTCAACTAGTTTATACTAAATCCTAGGGTTTCTGAACTCAGATGAATTAAAATGACACTGACTTAAGCAAACTCCTAGACTGAATGATCAAGAAATGGTGTGATTCTCAGAGAAATTGTGAGAAATGACCACCAGAATGAAATAAACCACAAAAATGCACTGGGTTTGAGCTATGATAAAGATAAAAAATACTAAGGTGAACTAATTTCAGAGCTCAATCACTAGCTCAACTGATGAGGGTTAGCTCAATTTCAGCTGAAATGGGCTAAAGTGGACTGTGACATTATGAAGAGTAGACTTGAACTAGATCCGAGCCAATTGAACTTTTGGTGAGCTCAAGTTAGACTCAGAGGAACAAGACTAACTGGACTTGACAGACTCAGAGACAATTGACTGGGATTCAAGCTAGAATTGAGCTCATTTCTCAGAAAATGAACCAATTTTAGCTGAAATGGTTAGAAATGAATCGGATTTACTCATTGTGAGCTCAAGTGAGCCAGAAATGACTGATATTCTAACTGTTTTGAACTTAAGAATGAGCTTGGTCGACTCCGACTGATTGAGATCTAAGGTTATCTAGAGCTAAAATAATAATTTTCCTAATAAAAAAAGTGAAATGACACCTAAACTAGAATCAACCTAGGGCTAGATTCCTACATTGACCTACATGGGGTTGGCATCTGCTGAAAAGGGGTGTATGAGGATGAATGGGGAAAGTTTGGGGTGTTTACAAGGAGACAGTGCAGGGGGCACGGGGGATGGAAGAGGGCGATAGGTGGGAGAGGGGATCTGTCGCCTGCCCCCTCTCCCCCTACGTAGCCTAAAAAGCAGAGCGGTGCCCTGACCCTGATGCCTATTTTGGATCCAGGTCAGGTCCTGATTCAGATCCGACCCAGGTCCAACTATAATTTTTATATGGATTTTACATCCTTCTTTCCTTAAAAGAATTTCGTTTACGAAATTTTATTACATGGTTACCCTATAGAGATCATAGTCTAAGTTGATAGATATGGACAAGGATACACAACATGTGTATGATCCTAAACATGTATGCTTTTAAAGTGATCAGGATAACTCAAAATGAGTTTCTGAGAAAGCTTTCAGTTAAACTAACTATATGCGTGATTTCATTGATAAACTTTTGTTTCTTGAATGGGGTCTCGATATTTTATCATTATCATGTCATCGTTTGTTGCCTTTACTATTCCAACAGACTCTTTGTCTTAAATATCTTAACTTATTCCCATATCTCAAGGCCTTGTGCGGCCAGTTGTCTCATGTCATGACTTCGCTTAAAGTGTCATTCTTTCTCAAAATGGGCCAAAACATATTCTTATATAAAGATCTAAAATTAATAAGGATCTGATTCTCTAATATGAAATTCGTATATAATCATGTTATAACAGAAAAAGCTAAATCTATAGATTCATAACTGGATATCTCAATCAATCTGAGAAGATCGCCATAACTCAATATAACTCTCTATGTAATCAAAATTCATAAGATCCACGCCAAATCACCTGGTCTAAGAAACATACGACCTTATAAGGAATTACCGCTCTAGATGGTTTACTTGGTTTTGGACAATACACTTCCTCACAGGAATATACCGTCTTTGCGGCTACTTGATCTTGGACAATGTACTTCCTCACAGAGATTTACCGCTCTAGCCGGGTTACCTAATCTTGATCATACATATCTTCACAGAGAATCCTTTGGAGACCAGGTCCTCAACAGGTACCAAATTTAGTGATACACGCATCAATACAAATGACTGCCACAAGAAACATTGCATTTCGAAAATTGAACCTTAAAACATGCATAGCCAAAGCATGAGCTCTATGCATATGTGAACATGTACAAAGGATTCACGTCATATATGCATCTAAGACATTCAAATCATTGCATCATCTTCATAAGCTTTCACAATTCTTATATTAAATCACATTCGATCATGTCAGCGTGACACTCACATACCTGCTAAGAAATTTAGTCAGATATTAATAATACTCATCAATTATGCTATACAAGTATGATATAACCACTCAAACAATCATAATGTGATCATTTGCAAAAAAGCTATGTAGAGGTGATGTGTCATTCACTTAATAAGTAAAATCTAATCATTTGTAGGCGCGATATGTCATCCACCTAATAGGTCAAAACTAATCATTTGTAGGCATGATATGTCATTCACCTAAATGCTAATATAAACATCACAATCATAAGAATCTTGAGAGCACATTTGTCCATAGAAAGTTGGAGGGTTATCACATCATCCTAAGTTGGTGCTTTTGCAAACCAACTCATCCACCTTATGATCCAGGTTCTGGACCATTGCTTAGAGCTGTATAACTGCTTCAGTCAATGCATCTATTGACTCAATCAATTCATTAAACGACATCTAAGCAGAAACACATTTCTTTGACTAAAATAAATATAAAATAATTTAAATAATAATACTTATAGTGTGATGGAGATGCCGAAAGATCAAGATTCACTATTTTTTCTGTCGCTCTGATACCAAGTTGTAATGCCCCAAAATTTAGGACTTGTAACTTTTTATGAATAGTTTGAAAGCTTTGTAATCATTTATTTATCATAGTTTTTAAATAGTAATTCATTGAAAAATAGTGTTTGAAAAAGAAAGTCGATAGACATTGGGTGCATTATAGCGCAAACTTTCTTTCACAACAAATTTGAAACTCTGTACATTTTAAAAAACCAAAGAGATTATGAAAATGCAATTTTTATACTTTAAGACTTGTACAAATGAGAGATTTTTAAGAAAACTTTTATGTAAATTTATCAAAATATTCTCAAGAGCGAAACGTCAGGGAAAGAGTTTCATCTTGATCTCATTACTCCATTGTGTCATCGTAGTCTGAAACATCACCTGCCCATAAAATAGGCCAGTTTCGTAAAAAACTAGTAGGTGCACAAGTGAGACAATGTGAAAATGAAATAAGCACTAATCAATATGCAATACTCTGAAACAAACATGATTGGTTGATTTACTCAAGCAAGTAAGCCACCTAAAGCATGAGCAATAAATTATACAAATGAACAAGTGTCTCTAATATGAGCAATTGAGTTAAGCAATTGAGCAAGTAATTATGAAATCAAGTGAGCTAGTATCACAAGGTATACACAGTTTCTTGTCAAGTAGATACATTAATCATAAGATGCATAGAAAGTAGTTTTATAAATCACCCAATGTAAGTTGTAAGCAGTCATACAAGAGCCACTATATTAATCACACGCAGTAAGCAGCTTATAAGACAAGGACTTACAATAGTCATTAGTTGTAAATAATTCATAGATTACAAGTTGTAAGCAATTACATTAGTCATAAGAGACTCAAACCAACAAGTACTGTGAACAAGATATTTATTGTTTCGATATTAGCTGGCCTGTGGGTACGTAAAGAAGCAAAACATAGAAACAGTCGAGACTGAACCGGGGGTTTATTATGCCATGTGTTTTTAATAACCTGGATAGCTGACTGAATCTGCTCTTAAGGGTACTGTTAGTAACCAAAAGAGGATTCCCTAAAGACCACTCGTTCAAAGGATGCATTCAACTTTTCTAGAAGTGCCTGAAGCTACCTTTTGTAGCCCATTTCTCCTAACTCCGATGACTGAGGAAGCCGAGTTTTTTGCCCAAAATAGCCATGAATGGCCTGTCCATTAGAGTTTTTGTACAATTCATCATCTCTCTTGATGAACCATGGTGAATGGGCACAACAAGGGTTTCTTAACTGCTGCACTGTTCTACATGCTCTGGTCCATTAGACCCACTTGAGCATCTTGCATATGAAGGCGCATAGTCACCATTTTATGATTTCAACAATATGCTATTGCACGCTTCGAGGTTACCACAAACATCTCGTCTTACTCATCGTAGTACGCAATATACCTATTCAAAAGTACAACCACGATGAGAGGGGTCAGGATTTCTCCAAAGAAATCCCCACAACATTGTTTTGTAAAAATACATTGTGTAATCATTCAAGTTTAAATTTAACATGAAAGTCATTTGTACGTTTCGAGGTTGCCATAACCTCATCATCTGATCATCGTAACACCAACTTAATATATTTGTCCAAAGGTACGACCATACCTTTTAAAAGATACAACTATGATAAAAGGGTAACAGTTTCTAAAAAAAAACATTTATCTTTCATAAAAAAGTGATACAATAATTACTCAGTTTGACAAGATCAAGTCTTTTAAATTATATTAACAATAATAGGATATTGCACGATACGCGATCGCCTTGGATCTCTCATCTGATCATCATATTACTACCATGCTGCGCATGTCTATAAGTACGTTACGATGAAAGGCGTATAGGTTTCCCAACAAAAACCTCAACACAAAAATTACTCTAAGATTCAACACAAATCAGAAAATGCTTAGATGTCACATTTTCTCTTTTGGAGTGACGATACAATATTGCATGTAGGAGATCGCTACGGATCTTGCTTTTATTTTCCAGAGACACGTTACTTTGGGAGACTTTATTGTTATATCACAGCTCCCAAAACCTTCGAGCTTGCTTTGCAAGACTGTACACTCGATAAGTTATAACCCTTTTCAGAGTTTCTGAGTCATCAAAATATCAAATTATAGATGTAAAACATTCTTTTTGAAAATGCCAACTTGAGAAAACTTGATTACACTTTCGCAATCTGCAAGACTTTCAATATTTGCTTTTGCAAACGGTGCATTTAAAAGCTGGATTTGCATAAAGAATCCTTTTAAAAAGAACTGTAGCACACAAGCGCAACTCGCATCCTTTGAGGATGAGAAAAAACGAGATATATAAAAAGCTGTATTTACTTGTATACCATAATTGCGTGCATGCGCACATTATAGCGTGACAGCAAAGTACTAAGCAATACTCGATGTGTGAAATCACATATTGAGCAAAAAATGCATAAGCAAAATGCACGAGGTACGAAACCATACCTCAGCTAAAAAGATGGACAAGTAAGTAAATTTGTAAGCAATGCATGAGGTACGAAACTATACCTCAACCAAATACTTGAGCAAGCAAGTAAATATGCAAATAATGCATGAGGTACGAAACCGTACCTCGACCAATAAGCGTGCAGGCAAGCAAATATGCAAAGTCGATAAGTACAAGAAAAATAAAGTAAATCACGACATATCTAGCATGACCGTTTTAATTATTTCAACTTAATTTGGTTCATCTACTGCTCTTTTTGTGTAAGTTTCCCCTACCTCGGGGAGTTGCAGTACTATGTACGCTAGCGAGCATAAGCGAGGATGGGCTCATACCACAAGGCACAAGCATGCTCTGTTGCGCAATCTGCGAAGATACATCATATTAGTATATTAAAAAGGAATAAGCAAGAAGGAGCAGAGCAGGGGACGCGTCTCTGCCGACTACTGCCAAAAAGACAGACAAGGGGCATGTTTTTTCCCCTGCGGGCAGAACCAAAGCAATAGGAGGGTACAATAACACCCTCCCTCGCAGAGAAGCAGGGGTCAACCCTTGCTTATGGATCAATCGAAAAGATGGTAGGGGCAAGAGGGGCCTTGCCCTAGCCAACAGGACCAAGATGATGGCAGGGGCTTCATGCCTCTACCTGCAGGTGACAGAGGGTCTGGCAGGGGCTTCATGCCTCTGCCTGCAGATGACAGAGGGACTGGCAGGGGTGGGTTCGACAACATGGCTGAGCCTGACTCGAGTGAACAGAGCTTGGCCCGAGCTAGCAGAGCTCGAGTCTGGCAGGGGTGGGCTCGGTAACCTGGTCGAGCCAAGTTCGAGCTCGACCCTTACAAACGGGGGGGAAAGAAAAAGAAGGCCGAAGGGCCAATGCCCTCCGATCGGTGCCAAAAGAGAGGGAAAACAGGGAGGGGGCTGAGCCTCTCCCTTGTTAAATGTAAAGAGAGAGAAAGCAAGGGAGTGGGCTTGCCTGAGTCCGACCCATAGCAAGCGAGGGAGAGGGCAGCGATGCCCTCCCCTCTACCGCACACAGTCAGAAGAAGAAGAAGAAGAAGAGGAAGACACACAGAGGGGGAAGGGGTTACCTAAGGGGAGTCATCGACATCAGGCAAAATGAGGAAGGAGAGGGAAACAAGCGAGGGAGGAGGGAAAAGGGGGGTGTCGACTGGGGTCAGATGCCCGGTGAGGTGGCATCGGCGATGCTGTCGGAGAGGGAGGCAGTTGGGTGCCTAGCGAACCAAAATAGAAGAGAGGGAGATGGCAGTAGAGATAGGAGGTCGGGAGGTGCCCCAACTAGGGTCACCGACGGAGGTTGGTGGCCGGATGCGGGGTGGTGTCGAATGTGGCAACCGACATGTGTGTGTGTGTGTGTGTGTGTGGGGGGGGGGGGGGGGGGGGGGGGGGGGGGGGGCTCCGACGAACAGAAGAGGATGAGGGAAGGAGGCGAGCGACAGTCGGGGTGGTGGTGGTGGTGGTGCTCCGAAAAGGGGGACGACAGCTGGGCTATCGGCGGTAGATGGCCAAAGCTCAGACAGGGGAGGAGAGGCTACTAAGAGGGACGAGGGCGAGCAGCTGCGGTGGAGGGTTAAGGTTCTTTTAAGAACCCTAACCTACGTCCTCTCTTAAAAAGAGATTGGGGGGGGGGGGGGGGTGGACAGTGCAGGTGACACGAGGATGGAAGAGGGCGACAGGTGGGTGAGGGGGTCTGCCGCCTGCCCCTCTCCCCCCTGCATAGCCTAAAAAGCAGGGCGGTGCCCCGACCTCGATGCCTGTTTTGGATCTGGGTCAGGTCTGGATTCGGATCCGACCCGATTCTAGCTATAGTTTTATATGGATTTTACATGGACCATACCCGGTAAAATCAATTTTTTTAATTTTTATATTTAAAAATTGTGGGTCTTAATAGAAACTCGGGTCGGGTCGGGTCGGGTCTGGGACTGGTATAAAATTTCACAAACTATACCCGAGTCCATGTATTACTCGAACCTTCAGGTTGGACCCAAGTCTTAATCGGGTCTTCTTATTTATCACCATAACCAAATAATATAGGGTTTAGTTCAAGTCGGGTTCGAGTAAACCATACCCATTGACACCCCTAATCAAAGGTAGCGAGAGTAGGAAGTGGTGAATAATCAGGGCCGAAATTGTTTGAAATGGATGCAGTTATGGGAAGTGATGGAAGTCGGTGGTATTTAACACTTTTACTTTTACATTTCACTTACCACCTAGATGATGTGGAAGTGGTCAAATTCTACACCAGTTCTCACTTGGGTGACTGCTCAGATGAGCTTTCCAATGCTCTTTCAGTTTTAATTTCAGCTTTTCAGCTGCATTCTAAGCAGTTGAATAAGTAGAAATGATAAATCCCCAGTTGAACTGTTCCACCTGTCTCAAACAACCATGTGATTTGCTAAAACCACAAAATTTGGGAATTTCATAACTGCATGATTAGCTTGCCACCAACTGGCAGTTTCCTAACAGAGAGAAGGACGACTTTAACCAGCGCCAACCTAAACCACTGACTCAAATTTAGACCCACAGATAGGGATGTCAGTGGGGCGGGGCGGGGCGGGGGACAAGGTTTCCACCCCCGCCCTGCCTCAAAATTTTATCCTCCACCCCCGCCTTCATCCCCGTTTCATATCCTCCATCCCCGGTTCAAACGGGGATGAGGCGGAGCGGGACGGGGATATTGCGGGGAAAAGTGGTCGGGGCGGGGACGGGGCGGGGAAAAGTGCACGTCCATCCCCGCCTCCACCCCCGGACGGGGATGGATTTTAACCTTCGTCCCCGCCTCCATCCCCGGTCCAAACGGGGCGAGGCGGGGCCCCGCTTTCCCCCGGTCCACTGCCATCCCTACCCACAGATCAAACACGTTAGTTGTATCATTTTTAGACGGGTCTGGCATTGGACCCAATTCACATGAATATGGATCGTATCGCATTTCAAACTGGGAAGCTGGAGGGCCAAATGATAGTTCCACTTCCACGGTTGGGTTGCATTATCATAGGTGAGGGATCTAGAGTCCAAATCCCACCGGTTATCCTCAAGCTCGACTATCCAACACAAAAAGAAAAAGTACACTCCTGAAAGGGTACAGTCGGGTCTTTAGAAGCTTATACCTTTTAGGACTCTTTAATTAAGAGAAAAAATACTTCTTAATATTCAAAATTGTTTTTTCTGTTTTAAGCTTTACGCTTCAAAAGGCACTGAGACTTCCTTCTCAAAACACCCCTAAACTTTTGCCTCGTCAGAACTTTTCTAAAATGGGCCATTAAACATGAGCAATCAATTTCATAAGCAAGCTCATAAAACCAATCTCATAGGGTTGATTTGAATGGGGCCTACACTCAGGTGTTGATGGCCAACTCAATGATGCCATATGACTGCTTATGAGATTGCTGACTATTGGATCCTGTCACGTAGATAGCTTCCTTAAACCCTCAAGGACCGATACAAGGATCTATCATACTTGGTCCCAAGCAATTCAAGCTCTAACGCGGAGTTTTTCTTTAAATGCTAAAAGCTGCTAGATAGGGTGAAACATCCACAACGACACTAAAGGCCTGTTTGAAATCTCCCCACTGGGATGGGCGTTTATGCATTTGGTGTTCTGGTCAAACGCCCATGGTGGACACATTTGGAATCTCAGCGATAGGATGGGCGTTTATACATTTGGGATAGGAACTGAGGCCCTTTCTCCTGGAAGCAGATCAGGTCATGCTGAACATGAGCGTTTTTGCTCCTGCCGACATGGTGGCCATCCAATTTGTATTTTAAAAAGCAAAAAAAGTCAACAAAACCACGTGGCATTCATCCAAAATGCAAACAGACGGCCACGATGTCGGCATGAGCAAAAACGCTCATGTTCAGCATGACCTGATCTGCTTCCCTTTCTCTTTTGTATTTACACTAGAGGACGGATTTGGCTAGAGGTGGTAGCTGCCAAAGCAGCTGCCACTTCTTCAAATGCATAAACTCCATAAACGCCCATCCCAGCTACCGATCCCAAACAAGCCCTAAGGCTCTGTTCAGAAACCTTAAATTAGAGGTACATTGCAGTTTTGACCAGTGCAAGGTATTGCGAAAACACTGCATTGAAAATGGAATGGGCAGCCCCAACACTATATTTCAACATCATTCACAAGAAGTTTTTGACAAATCAATTCCATCTTCATCACCACATCTGTTGCAATCTCAATGAGATGCTCCCAAACATAGCCTAAATTACATCATTATCCAGTGCCGGTGGCGTTGGGATAAACAGCTGCTCACAAGCTTAAGGATCAGATGAGACAAGCTTCTTGGTCCATTGTTGTTGTATGATCAACATATAGTAAACCTTAAGGGTTCCTCTCATTTGTTAGGTGCGGCTACTAAACATCACCAAGTTGACAGGATATCATGAGTTAGAAACGCACGAGTTCAGGCTGCTAATGTGTGGTTGGTGATTGGGGAGGTTCCCTTCGCCTTGCCAGGGAAATTTTTTTTAACAGGTAAACCTCGTCTTGGATGGGGCTAAATCTATGTTATTTAGTACTTCTATTTATGTTAGCATTTGTTCATACACCAGTTGGATTCCTGTTGGATGGATATGCATAAAACGCTTCAGGACTTGAGAATATAAGGCTCCTTTAAGGATATCAATTATGAAACCGGTTTAAAAAAATAGAAAATGACTGTATTGTACGAGTAATTTAACCAGATTTCTTAAAAACCCTAAAAATTTTTATATTCTCCCAATGTCCCAAATATCTAACACTTTTATCCTTTGCAACTACGAATTTAAGCTTTTTTGCGATAAAATTTTACCGCCCATCAAATATGTCCAACACCCACTTAAATCTAGAATCGCAGGTTTTTTTATGCGAATTTAGATCTCATGAAGTCACATACATTTATTTGCAAAATCTCGATAATACTAAAACCACCAAAATCACAAATATCATACTCTTTCGTATATATTTCATGAAATCGCAAAAATATATGTGTGAAACTCTAAATTAGCAAATATCATATTTTTTCACATATACTTCTCGAAATCACATAAATTTATATGTGAAACTGCACTTGCCACCAAATTCGTAAATATCTTACTTATTCGCATATACGACACGATATTGCATAAATTTATAACATTGTTTTATTTTGTGAAACCTCACTAAATTTGCAAATATCTTACTTATTTGCATATACTATATGTTCTCGCATAACATAATATGTGGATGGCCTTATATCACAAATATCATACTTAACCATTTGTGAAATCATGACACATGAGATCTTGCTTATTTGTTATGAAATATTTTCTTGAATCATATATAAACTTGTTGTGGTCCCCAACCTAATTATTTTTTGCATAATCTAGGGTTTTTTTTGTCTTTTGTCCCAAACCAATGTTCCCTTACCTGTTTCCCTTCTAGCAACTACTTTCGTCAAATATTTCTGACAACTATTCATCAGAGGCATTTCATCGTTGATAAACCATTGATAATGTTTTCGTCAAATATTTCTGACAACTATTCATCAGAGGCATTTCATCGTTGATAAACCATTGATAATGTTTTCGTCAAATATTTCTGCAACTATTCATCAGAGGCATTTCATCGCTGATGAACCATCGATAATGTATTTTTTCAATAAGCACACTGTGTCCATTTGTTTAACGGTTGAATCAAACACTGTTCCATTTTTTTAATGGCTAAATGAAACACTGTTTTCATTGTATTTAATGGTTGAATCAAACACTATTTTATTTTGTTTAACGGTTGAATGAATGAAACATTATTCACTTTTGTTTGGTTTTTCTGAAATGCAAATATGTTTTTTATTTTTTGCAATGCTTATTCAATATTCCCTATATTGTTATTGCAAATTTTTTGAATATGTTTATTAATATAATATGGCCAATAAGAAGAAGATTGTGTCAAAGGGGACCACACACACATCATCTAAAATTTCTCAAGCACAACAACAAAAGCCAACGAAGAAGTATGAACTGTGTCATCCTGGTAATTTGGAAGCACGACTTAGTGTGCATAAGTGGGTAGAGAGGGAGCCACATTCATTGCCAAAAATATGGTTGTTTGATATTTTTCACAAAAAATGCACCATTGATAATCACATACAACTGCGTTTAAGTAGTGAGCTACAAATTCCAAAGTGGCTTGTATCTAAGGCAGAATGTGCAGAAAAAGTTAAGAAGTTTGTGGGTATAATCGTGTCTCCCATCTTAAAAGCATTTAAGGAGGGAGAGGGTGACCCATTGGTTGGTTGTGAGGTTGTTTCTAACCTCAATTCCCAGATAAATGAAGCTAAAGATGCAGCCACCTGTAGTGACAGTGGTGAGAAGGCGAAGAAAGTACCTGATCAAAAGGTTGTGCTTAATGTGGACCCTCCTCAAGAAGTAGATGTAAGTGAGAGTCATGCGGCTCGGTCGGATGCAAACACCGCTCATGAGTCTAATGATGCTCTCCACGTGCAAGAGAAAGTGCATGCTCTAATGAAAAGGTCATAGTAGGGAAGAATATTCGGTGCACATGAGTAGGTAAAAACTCATTGCAATAGACTAATTTCATTGATTAAATGGATATATATATATATATATATATATATATATATATATATATAGCTATTGGTACTATACATGAATTCATTGAAATTGACTGATTTGAGTAAAATTAATTTAAATTACAGGATTCTCTGCCAATGATTTATAAGAGCCAACATTCTCCATGCACTGGTTTTACTGGAACCAACCATACCAATGATTTTTAACACTAACGGTGGAAGCGAAGGAGTTGTTGAATCAAATGTTTTTTTGTAAATTCTTGGAGATCACACCATGGAACATCGGGCACCCCCTCTTAGAGGCCATTGTGCAGTTTTGAAATCCGACAACCACATATTCCAATTCATCGATCCTGAGATGACCATCACGTTAAAGGATGTGGCACGAATAACTGAATTGAAATACCATGGAAAGCCAGTTAGTGGATAGCGGTGGAGAAATTTCAAGCAATTGTGTGATATTTATTTGCAAGTAGATGATGATGCGTTCAAAACTGACAAGATCAAGTTTTCAAAGCTTAGGAACAATTATGATGGCAGTAAGGCGAGGAGGATGAAGGTGAAACTACCATGCATTGAAAGAAAGGGCAATAGTAGGGTGAACAAGACAGTGTGAGCATTCTTGCTATACTTTGGCTCTTGTTTATTCATTGACGTGAAAAGTCGGTCTATGCATCATATGTCAAATATTGAAAGACCTATATCGGGTCGATCAATACGCACGAAAAGCAACCGTACTTGCACACTTGTATACAAGTTTGAGTAGCACGATGAGCAAAAGAAAAAACCTTGCAAGGATGTTGGTGTTGTTGGAAGTATTTATTCCTTCATTGTACCTAATCTTTTTTATTTATAGATATTATTATACTTATATACTATATTTTGATACATATTGTATATTAATTCTTGTTAATCACTGTTATGCAGGTTTGGATATGGGAGCACATATCCCTTGAAAGGCCTCAGATACTTAACATTGTGTAATATTCATAATTTTTTGGCAATTATTTAATAAATAAAGATGATTTTTATGTTTTATTTATGAATTTTTAGGTATTCAAATATGCATCGGGATTAAAAGTGATTGTGTTATTAGTTTAAAAATTTAATCTTAAGGGAATTGATATTTTACTTACGAGGTAGGTGCATCAAACACATAGGCATTTGTCGATCTAAACACATGGGATATACATGGGGGTCATACCAAGATCATAACTAAGGGTGGATCAGACCTTGAAATAACAAAAAAGGATTTGGTTTTGGTTTTTAAAATTAGTTTTGGTGAAACCATGTCATCATAATTGATTTTCGAAAACCAGTTTGACAAAAAACAAGATTTGAAGCCTTAAAGCAAAACTCGGTTTTGGAGTAGATTAGATCTATGACTAAGTGTTGGATCTCAATTATTTCAAGCATATTTAATGTATAAATGATGGGTTATGTGTTACAAGTATAATTTATAAGTTCCTAAATTTATTTGGGCTTGAATCTTGGTTTAAATCAAGTAAAATATTTTATAAAGAGATTTTGGCAAAATTGATATGGAGTTTCATATCTTATGGTTAGATTAGATTCTAATTAGCATGCTAGTGAGTTATAGTAATGTAAATTAATATGTTAATACCTCTGAAAAAGTACCATGGTTATGCTTTGGTTGATTTTTAAATTGTTTGTTGGTTAAGTCTATGCTTTCAGATTGAATACATGAAAGAACCATCCTTTTGAAATGATGTATTTGGTTATTTTAATTGTTTTTTACACAACAAAACTTTTAATAATTGTTGTGATGTATTATCAATGTGATCAAACATCTGAATTTAGGGTTAGTCATGTATTTATAACTTTCTTGGTCTTAGTTATTGGGTAGATCATGAATATTGCAAATCACTGTTATGTTGTTCTCGCTTTTTATCCCATCGGTCTAAAAAAAAATTGTTCCTCCTAGAATATGAATCCAAAAAATAAAAATAAAAATAAAAATAAAAATAAAAATAAAAATAAAAGTATTAGGATGTTTTACACATCCATGAATTGATTTTAGAATCTTATTTGGTCCTGTTTGAGTAAGTATTGAGGACAAAATTATTGTTGCAATAGAGCATAATTTTTATGTCATGTTTGCAGAACTATTTCTATAATGCCCCAAAATTTTAACCCATTTTTTTTTGAGAAATTTCTTTTCTTTTAAAAACAATGAAAACAACTTTCTTCTTTGAGTTAAACATTCTGGGCGGGTTACAATACGATTAATCATTATAACTAAATAAAAATGTGAATAACATTTACGTTTAAAATTTAATTCAGTCTCAATAATTTAAAATACATAACAGAGTATTTTGGGTCCAAAATAACAATAAATATTTTTTTTTAAAACTATCCCTAAAAAAGAAAAAACTGCTCTCAATGTCGCCCAAGCATTCTGCATCTACTCCACAACTATATATCTTATTTCACCCAAAACTCCATAAAACGGGTCAAACTCGTGCAAGCGTGATAGGGATTACCAATACAGGTGAACCAGAACCAGTATACATGATCATATTCCTATAACTTGTACAATGCTGCAAACAATTATCAATTCAAACATGCATAACATCTCGGTGCATCACAAGATTATCATTCATAAATAGTTAAAATTTTATGCATGATCAGATAAACATGAATGCACTTACCATTATAGGATAGAGAATCATTTATACATGAGTGACTTAAATTACCTTTATTTAGGTTTTCTTTTTACGTGATGCATGTCATGAATATCTAAATGCACAAATAATTAAGATTCTCACTTCTTAGCCATGTGGGTACTACACAAGTAGTACTTGGATCAGGACCACAACTTAGGAGGCGTATTCATACAATTTGTGGCATTACCCTGGTCAGGCACCTTTCACAAGTCCTGGGTGAGGGATGACCTAGTCGAGATAGAGCTCCCAACACCTCCATCCTGATGCATCAGACTTCCACCCATGAGTTTTGTAACCATCCACCCTACGACTAATGCCTATCTTCATAGCTGGGGAGGAGTAACCTTTTGTACTCAAAACATATTTATGAAGTTAGAAGTATCACTTACCCTCTCATTGTAAGCCCAATAGATTTAGTGTCACATGATTATCTTTTTAATTTGTTAATTTCATCATCTATCTATGCATAGAATGAATCTAATCTACGATTCAAGCCTTCCATTCAGGCTCATGAATTCAGAATTCAATGCCAATGAAACTAGTATGTCATATATGCAGTTGTGACATGTCAAACTTATTTATGCATTCACCAATAAGCATTGATCATAATTAACTAGATGCATCCATACACAATTACATAACACGTAATGCATAGTACATTCATTTCAATATCAATGTGCAATAAGGCATACAAATGCAGAGTAAGCTCTTTTCAGTTCATGCCCCTTTAGGCACTTAACACATGCATAAATACATCATTAGAAAGTGAATTTACAAGTTCAATTAATATTTCAAAACATTCATTCATTGCATGCACTGTTGATCCGGTCCATAGCCGGTTCGGGACTCGATTATGCCCCAAACTATCTTGTTGTTCCAACTATCATAGTTTTGTGTATATTCTAGGAACAGAGCTCAGATTCTCATAGAATGTGAAAAAATTTATCAGCTTTTCAATGCCATAAACCGCTCTTAAAAACTCCTCTAGACGAGAAAGATACAACGAATTTGGGCTCGTATATGCTTTTCTGTTCTAATTGTCATTGTTTTGTGCACACTCTGAGAACATAACTCAATTTTTTTTCACAAATTATGAAAAATTTCATCAGCTTTTCAACTTTGTAAGCCATTCATAAAAACTCCTCCGGACGATGGAGATACAATGAATTTATCGGGTGTATATTAGATCTTCCACACATAGTCGGGAATACGCATTTGGGTGCAACGACTAACACATGTTTTATGCTTTCTTTTCACTGATTCTTCAAAACCAAAATCTGTAAATTTCTTATTTTTTTTTCTTTTTATGGATTGGGTTTAAACAAAACCCCAATTTTGATCTATTCAAGTTCATCACTGATTTGAAACGATAAACACATATAAGTTCTTTCGAAAACCATTTTAGCTTTTAGAAACAAACCACATACATTATTTTTTTTCATTTTTTTATCATTTATGACAGACTGAATGCATGCATACTTACAAACATATTAGTTCCACAACATCAATATGAATAATAAGGTTGAATTCAAGACGCCTAAGGACAAAGATTTGTGAAATACCTACAGGTTTTCAAAAACATTTTTTGAAGAAACCGTTTTTGAAATACCTACATCGTTATGGTCGGACCCAAGGTCAACTATACATGTCCATATACGAATTGAATTCATACATGATCAACATATAACCATGACTGTAACAGCCACACACACATATAGATACGCACATAAGCCTCCACCCAAAAACATTTTTCTCATAAACATTTTTGGTAAATCTACTCTATTCGTAGATTTTAGCTCTTATTATATTAATTTTTTTCGTGATAGGAATTTGACCAACCCAGCCCAACGTGGTCTAGTTAGTCTGTTCCTACGTTGATCAAAACTGATACACAAGAGAATTCGTTCAATATCCCTCGTGCGACCGATTTTGGACCAATCGGCTACGCCTGATTTACACACACACACACACACACACACACACACACACACATATATATATATTTGAAAACCCCATACCCTTACATGTATATAGGTACATATACATATGTACAACATAATTACAATCATACGATATTCATGATTGATTCATACTTGAATCGGTAATCAGTTTTGAAAACCGATTTGATGCTTAGTAGGATGGGACGACATCGATTTCTCATAGGTGATGATCGATGTATGGTTTAACCTATTCAACATCGGGATATGCTCGTGCATACGAGCCCCGACCCACGAGTATTGAGTAGAACCTCCTACTACTTTTGACGAAATCAGTGAGTCTGGGCACCAAAAAGACCAGTTTGTTAGCATGTATCACTCCCGTCCTTTGAAGTATGGTTGCAACTTCTTGCTCAGCCCTGATTTAATTGTTGTTTAGACCACCTTAGCTCAGAGAAAAAGGAAGCAAGGGGGAAAAGAGAGAGAGAGAGAGAGAGAGAGAGAGAGAGAGAGAGAGAGAGAGAGAGAGAGAGAGAGAGAGAGAGAGAGAGAGAGAGAGATCAACTAACAAAAGAAGGTCAATATGGGGGGTGTGAACCCCTCCCAGCCCTTTTTTACTCTCTAACGTTTCTACCTTCTCAAAATAATCTTAGCCCTTCTTTGTTTTTCTTTTTCTTTTTACTAATATATCTCTCCTAATTATTTTCAAAATTTTCTTTCTAATTAAATTTTTTTCTTACTAAGGCCATACCTTAGGTCTCATACATAATTCATATGATGTACATTATCATGTACATCATATTGCCATGTAATCAAAGGGGTCCACACACTTGCTTGAATAGCAAGTTCATGACTTTGCTATATTTTTTTTTCTATTCTTCCTTTCCTTCCTTGTTACTATTTTTTTTCTTGTTTGACAACCCAACCTAGAGAACCTTCTAAGATGGGACGTCCCACCCTAGAGAAAATTCTCTTCTAGTCAATAGCCAACACAAGTTGTCTTGTATTGGTTTTTTGCAAGTTTTAATTTAACCCAAATTTTATTTTTAGGAAACTTTAAAAAAAAATATTTTGCCTCTATTTTTAAATTTTAACTTTTGAATTTGAATTTCACTTGAGGTGTCACATAACATGGGCCCACATAGGGGGATGCCCCACCCTATAGACCTCTATAATTCTATTAATTTTAATTAAACCTAATTTTCTATTTCATAAAAATCTATTTTAATAATTAGCAATATTTTGTATTATGGGTTTCAAATCTATAAAAGCCAAATCCTAATTTAATGAAATGACATTACATACATGTTAAATTATCCTAAATTCATCTTAAATTATATCTAAATTAAATTAAATGCTAAATGTAAATTCACACTTAATTAAATTCAAATGCAAACTAAATTTTAAATCTGAATTCAATTAAGATTCAAATTAACGTGCAATTCAAACTCGAATTAATCATTCCACTAAATTCTAATGAAAATTTGAATCAAATCCAAATTCAATTAGAATATCTGAGATCCACTTATTAAATCCGAATTAAATGCAAATCTAAATTTAAAATTTCAGAAATCGAAATTCATTAAGACTCCAAATTCAAATCTCGACTAAATTGAAACTCTAAATTGCAATTAAGTCTAACTTAAATCTAGATTAAATCTGATTAAAAATCAAAACCTAATTCGAAATAAATTTTTAGTTTGAGATTCATTACAAATCCAAATTAAAGCTCAAATTACAATTAACTATCATTTTAAGTTCAAATAATATTTTAGCATTAAATTCATATTTATTCCTCATAAAAATATCGAAAATTCATGGGGTTTACAATTTTGAACTATTATTTTGAAAATTATGGAAAGCTATTCAAAATGACTTAAAATAAATTATGAAAAATCTGAGTGGAAGCCACTACATAGAAGAAGACTGTAAAAAAGATTTTATCAAATGAGTTCACAGTAAATCCTAAAAAATTCTTCAAGTTTGGAAAAATCTTTGCAAGTTACAAAATCTGTGTTTGAATAGAGGTTTGTTACAAAATTTTTATGGATTTATGGAGAACTATTTTGGAACTAAAATTTTGGTGGTCTGTTCCTGACATGTTAAGACAACTTAAGTTAAATTCTGGAGGCCAAAACTATTTTTTGTAATTTTTGGTGATTTTTTCAAAATCAAGTAAACAGAGATCCCAATTTCCTAAATAACATGTGTTAATGCCTAATTGTTTTTCTACATTACTAAGCATGATGAGTGGTGGTTAAGACATGATTTGTGATATTTTATGCATGTTAACTGAATATTCTTCATGCTGAATCATGTATGTTAAGAAGTCATATGCCATGTATGAGAATGTGCATTATGCATCATGAAGCATGATCTTAAGAAAGAATTGAATACACATGATTTTATTGAATGAGCATAGTTATGAATGAAGTTATGCATGCAACCTTTATATAAGCATGTGAGTGGGTAAATTGATGTTTGCATAATGACAATGAATATGTGGTATGAGCATGAACATGGCTTGTGAGTGAGCCTACGTTCGATGGAACCCACAAGTGTTTGTTGAGCACCAAGAAAAGAAAAGACTTAAAAAGACATGCACATAATCATATAATTGCCTCAAGCATACCGTGCTTAAGGTTACCAAGAGATGAAATTTATATTGCAAGCAGTTTGAATGGGTTAAGAAACAACCTTGTGTTATGAAATCTCTTCGAGTAAAGCTTGGTCTATTGAGCCTGTGTGGTTAAGATCACTTGAAATTAATTTATGAACTTAATGTTAAATAACACCTAATGACCCATTCAAACCTATGACCACCTTAGGGTGGTGGTACACTCGATCGGTTGACCGTTTGTTTCTTTGGAGTGCTAGATGTCTTCGTTGATTCCCAATCATCGGTCATAGGGGGCTAGACTATCATGTACCCTTGGTGGTATATCCCGAATCTCTGTAGAGTAGGAATCGATTTTGTATGGACCACTAAGAGTTTTCTCTATCACAAACTGCTCTAATAAAAAAATCTAAAAGGAGTTGGTAGATTCATCTAGTCACTGGGGCTAATAAATTACATGGCATAACAGATTCCCCATTGGATTGGTTGAATAAGAGTTAGGAACCCTGAGTGTATACCCTTCAGGGTGAAAAAAGAGAAACAAAAATTAAGTACTAAATCACTGTCATTACTACAGTTTGATAATGACTGCAGGGTTTATTATGAATTATCAGTTTACCTTTAAAATTGTGCATGGTAGGATACTTATCTTGAATGTTTCTTGTAACCATGACTGAGTTATGAATTTATGAAATGTGTATGCCTAAGCATTATAATTGCATAATTGGAACCTCTATCTAAACATGAATATGTGTATAACTCTTGTGTTTAGACTCTATCCATGTTTATGTCATTTAGTGTATCCTACTTGGGCTGTGGATTAATGACCCCCTACTTTAACATTTTTCAGATAGTGCATGAGCTAGTGTGATGGTGGGCTGCTCGGTGGCATCAAACAAATCATTATCATTCACTTTATCAGGGGATCTAGCTTCATTTTGGATATTTTTATATTAAGTTGTATTTTTATTGAGACATGTAAACTATGAATTTAATTGAGTACGGGTTTGAATTAATTTCTTTAATTAAGTTCATTAAATATAATTGTCTGTGTTGATGTGTTATTGTAACCTACCCAAAGTTTGAATCAGTTTCAAATCTTCTATTCTGTTGTGTTTGCAATTAGATCAATCGAATTAAAAAAAAATCCTTCAAAATTTTTGATAAAATTTTAGGGTGTTTCACGTTGCCTATGAATTTTCATGTGCCACAATGTGAAGTCAGTCATGCAATGAAGAGGGTCGTAATTGAAGATTAGTGGGTCCTTGCATGTCATGTGTCAACTACGCTGCATCACTTCGCAAGTTGAGTAGGGCAAACATAAGTATTGTTGTTGATATTTTGTATATTTTTTTAATAAATGCATGTATGCAGGATTAACCATAAAGAAAATGTAGGTAAACTGGTATCCCTATGAAGGCACGTTGGAGGAGGAGGAGAATGCCGATGTGGTTATGGGGGCGAAGGACATCGCCAAGAAAGACATTTTGATGCACAACATGAATGAAATTGAATGCCAAATGATCAATCGAGTCATTCGACAGTTTGGGTTTGTTCAACAATCAACCAATCGCCCTCATACAGTTAGCGAGCTTTTATCGCATGTTACAAAGGATTGGATGAAGGATTACCCCACGGTATTCCTCTCTGGACTTTAAGATTTAAGTGAGGGCAGCAAAGACATCGGCTTGTCGTCCATGAAACGTGCCACCAATGACAATTTTGTAGCCGTCCAGTAGGTTGCATGTTCTTCAATGACAAAGAGGGTCTTTCAAGATGAGAAGAAAGTTGGAGAGAAGCACAAAAATAACATAAGTGGATCGAAGGAAGGTCAACTCTTGTACTTGAAGAAATCCGCATGTTGAAAAATATGGTACGTACTCAAGAGGATATGATATATAGTCAAGCTAGAGAACACAAATAAGGTCATCGAGGAGCTATGATCGTGGCAATCACAACATCCTCAACCGTAGAAATTCATTTGATTATTTTTTTTTATATATATTCAAAGATCAACATTGTAACTCATTGATTTTTATATAATGTCATTTGAATGTTTCTATTAATGAATTTTTATATAGATTCATTCATTTGTATATAATGTCATTGATTGAATGTTTAAATGTAAAACTGAAATGACTGTTGAATGTTTAAACTAAAATCAATGCTCTTGCATTTTAGAGGTTTTGAATGTTCAAACTGAAAGCACTATTGAATGGTTTGTATATAATGTCATTGTTTATATATTTATATATTTTCAAATCATTTGAATATTTAAATGATTTGAATGTTTATTTGTTTACATTCACTGTTATTTAGGTTGTTATATGCGAAAATCCATAGTTGGTTTATATATGATTCGAGAAATTCCTAAAAAATAAAAAAATTTGTATATTTGTTATAATTTTACAAATATTTAAGTACAATATTTATGATATCTGAAGATTCACAAATAACCATGCGAGAGTGTTCAATATATGCGAAAAGTAAGATATTTGCGAAATTAGTGGTAAGTGTTTCACAAATATATCTTTGTGAAATATTAATGTATATGCGAAAGAGTATCATATTTGCGATTTTGGTGGTTTCAATTTCACCGAGATTTCACAAATAAATTTATGTAAGTTCATGAGATCTAAATTCGCGATTTTGAATTTAAGTGAGTATTGGACATATTCGACGGGCAATATAATTTTATTGCAAAAATACCTAAATTCGCAGTTGCGAAAGGTAAAAGTGTCTTAACGAGGTTGAAAATTTGCGATTTTGAACATCAAAAAAATATAAAAAATTATAGGCTTTTTAGAGATTCGGGTCAAATAACCCATACAGTGCGATTATTTTCCGCTAAAAAAATCACCATTGTGAAGAACAAGTCAAGTTCTGCTCAAATATGCATGCTCGGCTTCTCTCACAAATTAGATTTACAATATCACTGAGTCTATTTTGTTAATTTCAGGACTGTTCACTAAGCTGAATCGTGCTTTTGTACATGACTTATAATCAGCATATCTTTGCTCAAATTGATCCGTTTACTAATTAGGAAGAATTTGTGTAACTATCTACTTGCACATGAATAAAACAATAATTAAGAGAGCATATCACTACTAAAATACATCCGTTTTCTAATTAGGAATAACTACGATAAAACACATGCTCTTCAAGAAGTCAATAATTTTCATGTCTCTGATAAGTCTATCCCAAAGTTTTAGTGGCATTTTGGTTCTCCATCCCTTTCCTAAAATGACACAAAAATGCTTCAATTTTGGCGAACAATGTAGTGACCAACTACATAAGGCTCTGTTTGGGAGCCCACAGTAGGTGGGTGTTGGAGGAGATTCACAGGTTTCCCAACCACCACCATTATTTGGGAGTTTGGATATGAAAAATCCCATAAGACGGGATGAGATTTGGTAGCACCAAATCCCTTCCACCTCACAAATCCAGCTGCAACCATTATTGGTGTAGTTGAAAACTCCAACTTGTGACCACCCTTGTCATCTCCTTCCTCAACTCCTTTTTAGTTTATATTGGTTGCTTGTGAGCTGATGGTTGGCAAATAGATCGTTTTCAGCTGGTTGTCAAATGTCAGCTCCAAAAGTCATGGGATTCGCCAAATCACAATGCCCCCAAATCCTGGATTTGAGAATTCTAAAACTTGGCATTTCGATGCCAAATACAGGCTCCCAAACGGAAACTAATTAGCTGAATTGATCGAGTTAGAATCGTACTAGGAGCTATGCCCAAGCTTGGCTGGGTGGGGAAGTGTATAGTTACCATTAGGGGTTGGGTGAGCAACAAGTTGGGCAGCACAGCATTGCTAATCCCACCTGTCCCAACTTAGGCTGGGTTTGTGTCAGGGTTTTAGGCCATGATCCATTTAGTACCATACTGAAAACCACCCCTTTTAATAGTGGGTTTAAACTCGGGTCAGCCCATGGGCTACATGGCCAATACATCGGGCTTTACTTGAACAACATTGACGGGCCCCAAGGTTTCTTTATGTGGCTTCAAAGGGAGAAAATAACCCAAAAGAAAAAAAAATACAAAAATCTAGTAAGTTAACGAGGCAGGCGAACATCGTACCTCTACCATGCGTTCATTGTCAAGCACATTCGCGGAACTAATGAAGATACTTCCGCTTCTGCAATTATTCTCCTAAAATTGCCCAAATTTGAACCGGCGAAGTTTTCCAATATTGAACGTGAAAAGAGGAATGCAAAACTTGTGCTCCGAACGGCACACCATTTACTTGTCGCCAAACTAGATACATATTTTTCAAAACGATTCTGCTTTAGCACTCGATGGCATTACAAAAAACACGTGAGACTGCACGTGGAAAAGAAAGGAAAAGCAAAAGGCTGAAATGATGTTACAACAAATACAGTTGATGAAAGTTAGTGCTTTACAGGATGACTAGTGGAGTGATCGGCAGCCCTCTCTTCTTCCCAGATCTAAAACAGAGAATGGGAAATGAAAATAAGTCAGCAAATCAACCATGACATGAATATCCAAAAGCAGAAAAGGCCATGCAATATATAAATAATGAGCAAATAGTAATGTACACAGCACCAATCAAGCCGTTCAAGAAGGCTGAATAGCAGGATTAAGGAAAGATACAAAAGGGCAGATAATCAGCATTTGATTCCCAAAATCGCCAGCACAGATTTAAGGCCCTGTTTGGAAACTAGTAGCTGGGATGGGAAGTGGCAGCTACCACCTCCTAGAGGTGGTAGCTGTCAATTCCATGCTTTAGTGTAAATACAATGCCACTTCCCATCCCAAATGCATTAACTTCCATCCAAGCTACCAGTTTCCAAACCGCCACCAGGTGGTAGTTTGACCAACTTTTTGCCAAATGCATTAACTCCTATACCAGTCCTAGATTCCAAAAAGGGCCTAAGAGACTTTATCAAGTGGTCTCCACGTAAACACATGCAGTAATTGAAGTTTGATCCTACTCACCAAGGATGAAACTCAGAGTTGACTTCAGAATGTCTCATTGCCCTTGACATCAGCTTATTCAGTTTATCTACCACGCATAGCTCTTCATTGCATGGCAAAACTATTTTGACCAATCTTCCTTTCTTTTGTTTCATATACATTCTTAGAAGCACGAGAACCACCCACGAGCATGAAAAAACACCAAATCTTGATGGTATCAGAGCATTGTGGTGTATGTACAGTTTGAGCTATAAAGAAAATATTGATTATTTGACACCCTTGACTGGAGATCCAAAAGGTTGTTCTGCTCCCTTCTTTGGAGTTGAGACTTTCAGCTGCTCATGTTCTACTTCTCTTTGAGCTTTCTTTCTCTCAAGCTCAACCTGTCTACAGTTTTCTTCATGAGCGTGCCCAAACATCTTTGCAAAATTTAGGAGTGTAGAGACAACTGCAAGAATTATTCAAAAACAAATTATACACTTCTAAATCCACCAGAGTGGATGAAGGAAAGCCATGACTGCTATTTCAATTATATTAAAATAAGGGAATGGAAAGAAATAAGAACTATTGATAGAATAGCAAGTACCATCACAGCAGAGAGAGAATGAAACACCATCATACGATAACAAGAGTCCTTAGAATTTCAATTTTCAACAAGTTAGATTGCAAATATTTAAACTAAATCTGCCATTGGCAGCATGCCAACTCACCCATTTGCTAATACCAACCCAAGATAGGAGGTAGCCACCTTGTGTGACTGGTTGGCAGCCAGCTTTTCAACAAACTTTCTAAAAGCTCACAAAATGTCTTATAATAAATTACACTAATATTAAGGTGAGATGGCTTCTCATTCTATTCATGTCAGAGTTTAGTTCCTTGATCCATCCGTTAGGTTTAGCAAAATATAAAATGGACATAGAAGATGCAAGAATACCTCCTTGCTTGCACATATGGAAAATGAATTTATAATTGGAAGTGTCGCTCTATTTATATGAAGATATACTTGCATATTGAACAATGAAGGAAACTTATAGTACAACAATCTGGAGTTGGAATTTTACACCAAATTCTCTTCAACCATAGCATAAGGGCACGTTTGCTTGGCCCCCAAGTGAGAACCGTTCTCTCACAATGGTGAGAATGATTTCCATATGCAACATTTCTCACAGGTGAACAAGCATGAGAAAATGAGGCGATGAGATTCAAAATCATGTTTGGGGTCATTTTACTCACTTCTCATGTGATTCCAATCACATAAACCACATTGTGATTTGGAATCATATGACTTTGGATCACAAGGGATGGAATTGTGTGATTTCAATTCACAAGATGCAAGCAACATGCCCATAATATGAAAACAATTCTGAGATCCCTTTCCTAATAATTATAAAGCACACTCTAAGGAAAGATCAAATTTAAATTAAGAAATTAATGAGATCAACATATGCAATATAACATCTAGAGCAACAAGTAGAAGGTTGAGCTTTCTTAAAAGCTAAATGAAAATATCAAGTGTGGGAGTACCTTGTTCAAATGGGCAGCGAACAGGGTCCTCCCCAAAATATAGGGCAAGTGCATCTGCATTTCTACCCTGAGCAAGTGGATATAACAATTAGGGAAGTTACCTGAAAAGGTTCATGAGCATTTAGTAAACCTGTTCACATACCACTGCAGAATACAGCAAGGTTAAGGATCGTACTTCAGATTCAGCAACAGTAAGGAATCCCCTCAGGGTCTGAAGAATAAGAATAATATAAATATCCATGCACATAAAAGAATTGTGAGAAGATATAATTGAAAAGAAGACCAAATAAACATATATTGATAGAAAAAAATGTCCACATCACTCAAAATACATAATGATGAGGGAGCTTCAAAAGAAATGAATTAAGAAATAACACAAGTAAATTGTAGAATATCTTAGACTAAAAAAAATGAGTATGTTGTCTTTAAGGCAGGAAATAACATTTATACAAAAAAAAAAGTTACAAAACTTCCCATGGAATTCCATAGATTTCTTACAATGAAGGTCAAGAGTGAAAAATGAATCTAATTGCTAGGTTATATGGCTTAAGGAGGAAACAACTGTTGCTGTTGGTCATGAATCATTGAATTTGCCCAAATAATCAACTGGAACTTCTTCAATGAATGATGGTTGAAGGTTCCAAAGTACCAATGTAGGGTTTGATGGAAAATTTATGCGGACTGGTCGCAATCCTCCAAGATTTTGATTGGTGCAACAAAGAAGCTAGGGTACATTAAGAAGAACTAAGAAACCACCGAGAATGACCCCAACTATTAAGACTCCAAGTGTGCAAACTATCTTATGATGGCATGTTCCCTCAATGAATGGAGCCCTTCATTAGAGGAACCTTTAGAGTGTTGACAACGCTGCATAAGTGTGAGATGGCGTGGCTGCTACTCAGAGAAGTATGAAGTGAAAAAACATGATGTCTCAAACACAATCTGAAGATGTAAGAGGGCAGACCCTTGAATTAGTATTACATGAACTTAAGAAATTATAGGAAGATCTAAGCTATTATTATGCAAAAGTGGATAATGATGAATTTGATGAGAAGGCATTTGAACTTGATAGTAGGTATGATGTAGTGAAATATGTGAAAAAACAAATATAAAGTCTAATAAAGAACATTATAAAGCACTAAGGCACTACACAAGCACATAGTGCACATACAAGACTTCAAAGAGTCAAAAAATAACACAACATAAAAAATATAATCTTTATTGAGTAGAATGCTTAGGAAAAGTATTAGAAACAAATGGGGTTTTTACCCCTATTTATACACAAGAGGTAGTCTCAATAAAGTTGTTGGAATGATCCAACAACTATGTCACATGGGTGCGGGTGCGGGGATGCGACACTTCCAAAAAACCTGGGTGCGGCAGGGGCAAAAATGTAAAAAAATAATATATATATATATATATATATATATATATATATATATATATATAATTTTGAAGTTTTAACAGTTTAACATTTAACATTGTCTGAATATCATTCATCATGATGCAATATATCAACCTAAATATCAAATTATCAATCAAATAAGTAAAGCAATTACAGAAATCAACCTAAATATCAATCAAATAAGTAAAGCATAAAAGAATTAAATTACATACCAAAGTATATCCTGATGAAGTAATGGATGTTAATAATTTTCTTCTTCATCATCAAATGCATCATTAGAAGGAATACTGGGCTCAGATAAATCCATGTTTGTTATGTTGAAATCATGCTCTCCCTCGAAGTCACACTCTTCTGGGTTTACATCCCAAAATTTGGATGTTCCTTGTCTGTATTACAAACCCAATTTGAAAATGTTAAATACAATGCAAGTATATTTAAATGAAAAACTAAGAAATAATCGAATAACTAAGAGAGCAAATTAGTACCTGTATTCATCATTGGTTCGCGAAAGTAGTCGAAGATTTGAATGAACATATACTAAATCCTCTGCACGCTTGCTGATGAGTTTGTTTCTCTTCATATTGTGGATTTGAGAATATGTGCTCCAATTTCTTTCACAACAAGATGAACTAGCAAGCTGCGATAGCAATCTTAATACAAGACGTTTGAGAAAAGGTGTTTCTGATCCAAATGTTGACCACCATGCGATAGGATCTATATTATCTTCTTCTCTCGAGAATAATGCCGGTCCATATAATCTCAAAGATGAAAATTTTTCAAACTCTTGTGTGACTTGATGTAGAAGATATGCTTCTGGAAAAAGTCATCATACACATATTTCTATGTTTTGATAGCTCTGGGTCTAAATTTGGAGGGACACGACCAATACCACCAGCCCGCCACTTTTACAAACTGGAGCATTGTCCGTAATGATTTGTACCACTTTCTGATCACCCACTTCTTTTATCACTTCTATAAACAATCTCTTCAAATACTCTGTATTTTTATATTCCCCAGATGCATCAACCGCTTTCAAGAATATTGGGTCACTAAGCGAACAAGTAATGAAATTGATCAATGGACGCCTTTGAATATATGTCCATCCATCAAACACAATAGAAACTCTAATTTTCTCCCATGAATATTTTTTAATCTCCAGCAACCTCTCCACATTTACCCTCTCTTCTGCAAGAAGTGTGGTTCATATTTTTTCTGAACTTGGAGGCACATAACCACTCAAATTACAATTTGCCAAGGATGTTACTAAATCCTTCCAATAAGTATTTCTAGCCGCATTAAATGTGAGTGAACCAGAATAAAAATACCTCGCAACTTTTCTATCCAATTCTTCTCTTCCATATGTATTAAATGATGCTTGTATCGTTCTTCTACCTCATATATTGATTTTTTTTTCCGGCATCTTCTTGGTGGCTTGCAAATGGCACACTAACTGCAGAAGAATCAGCCATTGCCTTTCTCTTCTCATATTCTTTTTGTATTTTCTTATATTGTCTTCGCGTTGCCTCATCAACTTTTCTGCAAGCTGAAAGGCCATGTCCTGGTATCTTCAACAAATGAGCCTTCACTCTTGTGTAAGACCCAACAAAATCTCTTTCACAGAGCTTGCATCAAAATCTCTTGTTTCCACCACCGCCTTCTCCAGTTTTTGCAAGTTTATCTACATGTACCCATAGTGGCCCCACATCATCAATCCCACTACAACTAGCAGCAGAACTCACATGTTGGGATGAAGATAACGCAAGTCCTTTCCCTTTATCCGTTATTTTTATCTTGAAAACAAAAAAAAATACATTCAAAATTTTAAATCAATTATACAACATTATCTTGATATAAAATCACCAAGGAGGTGGGATCTGCCCCTTCCCTGCCAAAAACAAGGAGCAGGATGGGGGCTCGACCCCCTCCCCTGCCAAAAACAGAGGGAGCAGGGAGGCTCAACCCCTCCCCTGCCGACCCAACAAGAGAGCGAGAGGGGGGGCTCGGCCCCTCCCCTGAAATCAAAATGAGCAGGATGGGGGGCCTGACCCCTTCCCTGCCGAAAATAGGGAGGGGCTCAAATCCTCCCCTGCCGAAAACAAAGGGAGCAGGGAGGGCTCAGCCCATCCCCTGCAGACCCAACAAGAGAGCGACAGGGGGGGGGGGGCTCAACCCCTCCCTTGCCGAAAACAGAGGGAGCAAGGGGGGCTCAACCCCTCCCCTATAAAAAACAAAGGGAGCAGGGGGGGGCTCAGCCCCTCCCTTGCCGACCCAACAAGAGAGCGAGAAGGGGGAGGGGCTCGGCCCCTCCCCTGCCGACCCAACAAGAAAGCGAGAGGGGGGGGGGGGGGGTCGGCCCCTCCCCTGCCGAAAACAAAGGGAGCAGGGGGTGCGCGGCACCTCCCCTGCCGAAATCATAAGGAGCAGGGGGGGGGGGGGGGGGGCTCGACACCTCCCCTGCCGAAATCAGAGGGAGCAGGGAGGGCTCGACCCCTCCCCTGTCGAACCACCTTTAGAGCGAGAGGGCACGGGGGGGGGGGGGGCTCAGCCCCTCCCTTGTTGACCCAACAAGAGAAAGAAAGGGCACAGAGGGGGCTCGGCCCCTTCCCTGCCGGCACACGCAGAGAGCGAGAGGGACGTACCTGCGACGAAGGAGAGGAGGAGCTCAGGAGGTGGCGTCGGGAGGAGAAGGCTCGAGCTGAGCTGTGCGGGAGAGGAGAGGAGTGATTTGGGCAAAATTTTTTTTTGCCTAATCACTCCTTTTCATCGGGATTTTTTTTAACGTCCGAAATCTGGACGAAAATGACCCTGGGTGTGTTGACCGCACCCAAGGTCGTGTTGACCGCACCCGCGTCGCGTCGACACGGGCACCTACTTTGCTGAGTCCCTGTTACTTAGTCCAACAACTATAAAAGCGTTGTTGGACTGTTCCAACAGTTCTTTTGACTAGTCAACTCTATGTTGACTAGTCCAAAAAGAACCTAACTAAAAGAGACCCTTAAAACCCAAGGCAATTACAAAAAATATCAAAAACAAAAATAAATATAAAATTGTCCCTGTAGGACAAACCTATATACAAAAAGTAAAAAGACTAAAATGCCTCTTATGAGTTACAACAAAATACACACACACACACACACACACACACACACACATATATATATATACATATATATATATATATATGTGTGTGTATATATACACACACCACAAAACAACTTACATTTATCAATCATAACCAATCCACTGAATTCTTTTATTAATGAATCAATAAGAGTAATATGTTCCATGTCAAAAATGAAATATCAAACTGCAGGAAATCAGAAGAACTAAAAGAAAATAAAGTAGAGCCACTCTGTCCGTAAGTGAAGTCGTCTGAAACAAATGTGACCCTCGTATCTCTCAGAAGCTAGTCGACTTCACTGATCACCTGTGCCTGGAAAAAACCAATAAAATAAGAGGGTCAGAAATCCGAAGAATTCTGCGTACAAATTTCCCTAATGAATCAAATAAGAAAAAGAGCATAAATAAGATCCATGTAATATTTTGAGGAATACAATTATAGTCAATTCTTAAGTCAATTAACCATTCATGCATAATTAAACAGTTAACAGGAGGGAACACGAAATATGCAACATTGATCATAACTTAATCAATATGGCAATTAAATGTAAAATAGAACAACATCATACAATGATCAACATAAACAACTAAGTGAACAGGTAAATATGCATGAACTAATGCATAGCAGGAATATGCATGATTTGTGTGCAATGCATGAACCATTTATTATCTTCCATTTAAGTTTTTCTCTTTCCATATGCATGTCCTATTAAATGCACACATCCTTAAGTTCCTCTTTTTAATTACAGTGGCCCGCGGATACACCAAACGGGTACAATCCCCGAGGTTAAGTAGGGTTCCCAGGGTAGCTTCACACACAATTTGTATTTTGTTACCGGGTTCCAAACTTAGCCCTTGACCGATATCAGGAAACAACACCATCCATCGAAACCTTGGAAAACAGCATCCAAAGTCGGGGACACCAGGGAAAACAGCATCCACTGGCGCCACTTTCTTGGTATACCAAAACAAACTCACAGCTGTGACCAACACACCACTCCCGGGTAAAGTGGCGGATTCTCCCTAAAACCGTGGCCAAGAGAAGAACCTCAATATCGGGTTCAGGGGCAACAAAACGCACACGGAGTTTTTGTATCCTCACGGTTTCCCCTAAACCGCAATATCCAAGATTCCCACGCTAAAGCAGGGACATCAAGGAGAAAGTGAATTACACTGTTCTTTATTTTCTTTTATCTGGTTATTAATTCATTTCCTTTTACATTTGCAAATTTACATGCAGAATTAATAATATAAGCTTGCACATCAGCATGCTAAGCTTTTCACGGGACCACAACCCGTGACAACATAGAACAGTTCAGTAAAATAATATCACATTTGATTTGTTGCAATGCACCAAAAATAACTAAAATAGAGAACAACTGGTTCTCGAGGCTCACCCAACCCCTTATGATCCAATTGACCATCAATGCCTTCATAAGCAAAAATCATCAAGAGTATGTCACTTATGCATTCTTATCACACACTTTTCAATGCACATTCTTCTGCGACCAAAATCAATAATATTTTAATACATGAGCACGAGTTTCCACACCAACAATGCAATGCATACTTTCATTCATTGCACAATCCCTGCCAAATGCATGATTTCATTAATGAATTATTTCAGTTAAAACATACGAACACTCATGCTATTTTGATCTTGCAAAAGCACCTAAATTTCGTATATGTACCTGCACAAGTAAGCCTGCTTGCAACAACAATTTTAAATAAGTATCACACAACAAGTTCATTCACATAAGGAAAAGCACCCCTTTTGTGTGCATATGATTAGGCTCAATACACTTAACATAATCTGAAATATTTGCAGGCATAGCCTAACCAATTCATTTTTCATAAACAGAGAATTTGGGTCTGTCCAATACCAAACTGCATATATATTTTATATATATATATATATATATATATATATATATATATATATATATATATATATATATATATATATATATATATATATATATATATGTTTTTAAAAGGGAGACACCCAGCTGACAAACAGTCGGCTGGGACTCGGCTCCAGCCCAGCCGACTCGGTCGGCTGAGCTTGGCAGTCACCATACACGCCCAGCTGGGCCAGTGAGCACCCTGCTAAGGCCTAGCAGAATGCTGCCCAGCTTGCACCAGTCCGACCGGGCTGGACTAGGCCTGACAGGGCCTGGCATGCCCCAACCGACCCACTCGGCTGGGCTGCCAGGTGTCCAACTGGTACGAAGATGGGTCTGGTTCAGCCTGACCAGCATCCATCCTATGATGTTCAAGGAAGGATTTAAGTTAACAACGAATAAGTATGAACCATACAGAAAAAAAATGCTATATGTCTAGAGAAATAATGCAACTTAGCCTTTGACATTAATGTACAAAACAAATTCAAGAAACAAATTAGAAAAATATGAGACAACCACCTAAAACAGGAAATAACCATGCCAATCGAATAAAATAAACATGTAGAGATAAATTCCTGACTCAAACAAAATAAAAGATTATGAATAACATAAACTGGGAATATGCACTATAAAACCGATGGGAAAGAAGTATCAGTGCCAGGTCAGTCCTGCACAATAGATCAACCCATTTGTTTCCAAAACTGCTACTTTTTAATATGTGATCTAAAACGAGGTGCTCCAATGACATTCACCATGACCAATCATGCACACCTGACACGAAACTATGACAACTGTTGTGGGTACACTTCATAGCCCCACAGGCTTGCATAGGCCTTTGCATCCAGACTTTTTCTACAAGTACTCTAAAGGGGATAAACATACCACTCAACACCAATGTTCTCAACTGAAAGCACATAAACATACTATATCTCAAATCCTAAAAAGAAATATTGCCCATATGTCAAGATAGATAATACTCATGCAGTTAATTTTTTTCACTAAGTGGACGGTGAGTCTCATTCATATTTGAAAAACCTGCAATAGGCCTGCCCTTGGTTGGCCTGGCAGGGCCGACAGCTGCCCCAACCGAGCCCAGCTCGGTTGGGCTGCCAGGCACCCTACTGCGGCCAACAGCCCACATTAAAATATGTTTTTTTTTTTTGACATCATACCAAATTTCCTAAAAAGTTTCAGAACAGCATGTATGCTCACATAACTCAAGTATACACATATTTACAAAGTTCATAGCCATGTCATGAAATAAAATATCAGTCATAAACATACGTTCACCAAAGTTTTTTTTTTTTTTTTGGCCTTATTTCCAAATTTACATGTCTTACTAATCCACAACATGGGTTCTTCAAAGAAAATTAACATCACCATGGGCTCACACATGACAATCCCAATTTTGCACAGATAAAAATTCTGTTTTACTATAAGAATGCATTCATATGTACGTTGTTTCAAATAACCTAAAACAAAAGACCATGAAACACATGGATTTCATCAATGGATTGTAGAGTAAATGCTTAGATTTACTCACCCACATAGTTCTACACTAAAATACTTCAGGGAAATCGAATCCATGTTCGTTTTCCTCATTTAACCCAAAAGAAAACCCGTACCTTTTTCGCTGGTTTTCCGGCGATTTTACCGGCGATCGGAAACTGTAGGCGCGTCCCTTGCGGCTGCTGTGACAGGGGTACCCACCGTGGCTGCGGTGGGTGTTGTTTTCCGGTGACCTCCACCTCCCCAGAACGTGCCCACACAGTCCGAAAGAGAGAGGGACGAGGGAAGAGGGAAGAGAGAAAGAGAGAGACGCGGGAAGAGAGAAACGAGGAAGACGAAGGAGAGACCCCCTCTCCCTTCCCTTTTATCGGCTGATCCCCCCCTTTCCATGCCGAGATTGGTGGGGATCGGTTACGCCAGCCGACCCCCCCCTTCCTTCCTTCCTCTTTAGAAACAGTTTGCTCTTCCCCAATTTTTAAAAAGGCTGCAGCCCGATATAGGGTTTTAAAAACCCTATCGGGTTATGGATCTGGGTCGGGTCCGACCCGGGTCCAAGAGTTCACTTTTTTTTTTTTTTACTTACCTGCTAAGGGGGAGGCGCGGCCCGGGTCCGGGACTGAGACCCGAGATCCTATCACTATCAGGGCCAATGGATCCTTTGCCGATTTGGGTCTGTGAATTGGATCCATGACTTACTCGAAAAGGTGGATCCACAGGTTGGATCCAACTGTGGATCCCTGCACTAACCTTTAATTTTTTATTTTATTTCTTTTTATCTACATATATGATATTAACTATATATATTCCCCCTTATGGGTCCTGGATCCGAAGTACGGATCCTTAGGCCCATTCGCACATTTCGCATTATTTTATAAATGAAAATTCATGAAAATTTCTGGTTATTACATATAAGCCTAGACATGTTTATCCATCTTATCATGCTTCTTTCTACAATTCTAGACATGCTAAAATATTTTATGATAGAAAGAGTGATTATTTTCAAAAGAAACCAATATCCAAATAGATTTGGGTTCCTAAGACTAACTCTCATGGACCCAAAATGAAAAGGGGCAAAATGTTGTCTTTCAATTTTGTTGTAGATACACAAAATAAAGAACAAGTGGATCTTGGACAGCGGATGTTCCAAACATATGACTGGAAGGCCGGAGTTATTTTTCATCCATCAAAGTAAGGATGGAGGAACCATCACCTTTGGTGATAATAGCAAGGGAAAAGTAATCGGTATTGGTAATACAAACTTTCCTTGGATAGAAAATGTTCTTTTAGTAGATGGATTAATACATAATTTATTATCTATTAGTCAATTATGTGACAAAGGTTTTCTCATTTCTTTTGAACATAATTTATGTTTGATTTATGATTCTTGTTCTAAAATATCATCTTTAAAGGAAAGAGAAGGAACAATGTGTATGAACTTTATCTTGATGAGTTACCCACCCTCAATGAAAAATGTCTTATTGCTTCAAATGAAATTCAATGGTTATGGCACAAGAGACTTGGGCATGTTAACTTCAAATTAATTTCTAAGTTATCCAAGAATGATCTTATTAGAGGCCTACCTAGAATATCATATAAAAAGAATCACTTATGGGATGCTTGCCAAATGGGTAAACAAATCAAGAGTTCTTTCAAAGCAAAAGATATAATTTCAACAAAGCGTCCTCTCGAACTTTAACATTTAGATCTTTTTGGACCATCAAGAATTCAAAGTTTGAATGATAGTAAATATACTTTTGTCATAGTAGATGATTATTCTCGTTTTACTTGGGTGATTTTTCTGAATTTTCTTAACTCTGTAGAAGAATTACAAATGAAAATTTTACCTCTATTATTACTATTCGTAGTGATCATGGAGGAGAATTTGAAAATGAATCTTTTCTAAAGTTCTATGATTTACATGAAATATCTCATAACTTTGCTTTTTCTAGAGTGGCTCCCCAAAATAGAGTCGTTGAAAGAAAGAATAAAACATTGCAAGAATGTGCTAGAACTATGCTTCAAGATAAAAATTTACCAAAATACTTTTGGGCTGAAGCAGTAAATACATGTTATGTTTTAAACCGTGTTCTTATTCGACCGTTTTTACATAAAACCTGTTTTGAATTGTATTATAATCGTATACCAAAGATCTCATATTTCAAAACTTTTGGTAGCAAATGCTTCTTGTTAAATACCAAAGATAATCTTGACAAGTTTGATTCAAAATTAGACGAAGCAATATTTCTTGGATATTCTTCTAGAAGCAAAGCTTACTGTGTTTTTAATAAAAGAACTTCTTGCATTGAAGAGTCTTTACATATTGTATTTGATGAGAATGGTGAGCAAATTGCACCTCTAAGCGAATGAGAAAAAGTTATACCTCAAGGAGAACCTTTGATAGAAGGGAGTGACAAAAGCCTTATACTCCCCAATATGTTCAATTTTGGAATCACATTTCAAAGTTTCAGCCATACTGAAGATGCAATTTAATTTCAGCAAAAAAAAATCAGATTACCTCACTTGAACAACAAGTGTTATAATCATGCGTCAGGCAATATGACAGCCAATAAGAATATCAGGTCTTCAGGGCACGGTTAAACAAATCAGTCATATCTCGATCACAGGCAACAACACATGAAATGAATCTCGATCACACGCAATAGCACAGGAAATTAAAATTTCTGCTGCTCCCAAACAACAGGAAATCACGGCAGAAAAAAAATACTCCAAACTGAGGAGCTCAAGGGTTACGACTCCACATCTGCTCCCTTAGATCTGATGACAGATCTGGGTCAAATCCCAGATCTGTTATCAGATCTTCTCAGTTGGTTTGTCCATAAACTGTCTAACTTTGCTTACTGCTAAAGCAATATCCGGCCTGGTCACAGTTACATACAGTAGCTTCCCTACTATGGAGCGATAGCTTTTGCTATCAACCGGTTTTGACCCTTCTTCAAACAATTGAACTTTATGGTCCATGGGAATATTTGTTGGTTTAGCTCCCAACATTCCTGTTTCCTTTAATAAGTCAAGAACATACTTCCGTTGAGACAAAACCATCCCTTCACGGCTCCTGGCAACTTCTATACCCAGAAAATATCTAAGTGAACCAAGGTCTTTTGTAACAAAGTGTTTTTGAAGATGAGCCTTTGTGGCTTCAATAGCTTTCACATCATCTCCTGTAAGAATGATGTCATCCACATATACCACCATAACAACTATGCCAGACTTAGTTTTCTTGATAAATAGTGTATGATATGCTGCTGACCTATTAAAGCCAAAGTGTGACATCACTTCAAACAACTTTTGAAACCATGCACGAGGACTTGGTTTCAAGCCATAAATCGCCTTTCTCAATCTACACACCTTTTGACACTTCCCCGCAACCTCGAATCCTGGAGGTTGTTGCATGTAAACAGTCTCAAATAGATCCCCATATAGAAATGCATTTTTCACATCTAATTGGTACAAGCTCCAAACATGTTGAACAACTACTGAGAGAACAAGACGAATGGTACCCATCCGTGCAACAGGAGAAAAGGTTTCAAAGAAATCAATACCATATGTCTGAGTATACCCTTTTGCTACTAATCTGGCCTTGTACCTTTCAATAGAACCATCAAATTTGTACTTTATTGTATATACCCATTTACATCCAACAATGTCAGCATCCGCTGGGGAATCAACTGGATCCCATGTATGCTGAGATACTAAAGCATCCATTTCTTCTTGCATGGCCAGCTTCCAGCGGTTATCAAGCTCTGCCTGTTGATAGTTCAGAGGAATAGTTTCAGCAGATAAGGCTGAAATAAAAGATTTCATCTGATTTCCAATTCTGGCATCAGAGACAAAATGAGATATGGGATATAAGGTACATTGTCGTGTCCCCTTGCGTAGAGCAATAGGCCTGTTATCATCATCATGAAGATCACTATTGTCAGTAGAACTTACCTCAAGGGAAGAAGAAGATGAAGGCACTTGCGGAGGTGGAGCTCTACGCACATATACCAATGGAGGATTATTAAATTTGAAAGATGATGAAGTTTGGTTCAGTAATGAGGGCACAAATTCCAAAGGAAAAGGAGGTATAGGTAATGAAAAAGACTCAACTGGATCAACCTACAGCGGGGAACCAGTACTAGAGTAATATGGAGTGGATTCCAAGAAAGATACATCCGCACTGACATACTCTCGGCGATAAATAGGATCATAACATCGATATCCCTTTTGATTTTTGGGATAACCTATAAATATGCATTTTTTAGCTTGAGCAGCTAATTTATCACGGTCAGGGCCAAGTTTGTGTACAAAACAAACACATCCAAATATTTTTGGTAAGAAAGAAAAGAGTGGGGCATTAGGTTTTAGGATATGTAATGGAATTTGATAACCCACAGAAGACGAAGGCATGCGGTTGATCAGATAGCAAGCAGTGGTAATCGCATCACCCCAGTATAACGCAGGAACATTAGATTGAATCATAATGGTCCGGGCAACATCAAGCAGGTGCCGATGTTTTCGCTCAACCACCCCATTTTGTTGAGATGAATAGGCACAGGAAGTTTGGGATTGAATGCCATGATCTTGGTAAAATTGTAACAGACCTTTTGATTTAAACTCAAGAGCATTATCAGTGCGAACAATCTTGACAATAGATTCAAACTGAGTTTTTATTTCAAGAATTAAGGATTTGATAATACTTGGAACTTCAGATCGTTCTTTTATTAAAAACACCCATGACAACTTAGAGAAATCATCAACAATAACAAGATAGTATCTGTAGAGAGATGCACCGAACCCTAGGTAGAGAGAGAGAGAGAGAGGGGAGAGAGAGAGAGAGACGGCTGCACAGCAAGAGTAACTCGTTAATTCACATTAGGGCTCTCTCTATGTTAAATAGAGAGAGGCAAAAAGAATAAATTACATCTAAGTCCCTTATTAAATAAAAATTTCAAATAACCTCCAAACTAAGAAGATTTAAACTTAAACCACCTATTCTCAACACTCCCCCACAAGCTGGAGCATAGATATCAATCATGTTCAGCTTGTCACAACATTTTGAGAAATTTGGTCTAGCAAGGGGTTTTGTAAACATATCTGCAACTTGATCTTCCGACTTTAGATATTTGATAGTGATATGTCCAGCTTGAACCATATCTCTTACATAGTGGCAATCAACCTAAATGTGCTTTGTTCTCTCATGAAAGACAGGATTGTTCGCTATATATGTTGCAGCCTTGTTATCACACTTCATGGTCATAGGAGAGAAAACCTTCACCTGAAGATCATGAAGAACAGTACGAACCCACATCAATTCAGCAGCTGTTTGGGCCATAGCCAAATATTCTGATTTTGCACTCGACCTAGAAAACACATTTTGTTTCTTACTTCTCCAGGAAATCAAGTTGTCTCCCAGAAACACACATAATCCTGTGGTAGATTTTCTATCCACTACAGATCCTGCATAGTAAGAATCAGAATAGGCCACTATCTCCAGAGTTCCACCATTCCTGAACAATAACCCCTTTCCAGGAGAAGATTTTAGATATCTGAGAATCATAATAACTGCATTCCAGTGTACCTCAGTTGGTTTGTCCATAAACTGGCTAACTTTGCTTACTGCTAAAGCAATATCCGACCTGGTCACAGTTACATACAGTAGCTTCCCTACTAGGGAGCGATAACTTTTGCTATCAACCGGTTTTAACCCTTCTTCAAACAACTGAACTTTATGGTCCATGGGAATATTTGCTGGTTTGGCTCCCAACATTCCCGTTTCCTTTAATAAGTCAAGAACATACTTCCGTTGAGACAAAACCATCCCTTCACAGCTCCTGGCAACTTCTATACCCAGAAAATACCTGAGTGAACCAAGGTCTATTGTAACAAAGTGTTTTTGAAGATAAGCCTTTGTGACTTCAATAGCTTTCACATCATCTCCTGTAAGAATGATGTCATCCACATATACCACCATAACAACTATGCCAGAGTTAGTTTTCTTGATAAATAGTGTATGATCGGCTGCTGACCTATTAAAGCCAAAGCGTGACATCACTTCAAACAACTTTTGAAACCATGCACGAGGACTTTGTTTCAAGCCATAAATCGCCTTTCTCAATCTACACACCTTCTGACACTCCCCCTCAACCTCGAATCCTGGAGGTTGTTGCATGTAAACGGTCTCAGATAGATCCCCATATAGAAACACATTTTTCACATCTAATTGGTACAAGCTCCAGCCATGCTGAACAGCTACTGAGAGAACAAGATGAATGCTACCCATCCGTGCAACAGGAGAAAAGGTTTCAAAGAAATCAATACCATATGTCTGAGTATACCCTTTTGCTACTAATCTGTCCTTGTACCTTTCAATAGAACCATCAAATTTGTACTTTATTGTATATACCCATTTACATCCAACAATGTCAGCATCTACTGGAGAATCAACTAGATCCCATGTATGCTGAGATACTAAAGCATCTATTTCTTCTTGCATAGCCAGCTTCCAGCGATTATCAAGTTCTGCCTGCTGATAGTTCAGAGGAATAGTTTCAGCAGATAAGGCTGAAATAAAAGACTTCATCTGATTTCCAATTCTGGCATCGGAGACAAAATGAGATATGGGATATAAGGTACATTGTCGTGTCCCTTTTCGTAGAGCAATGAGCCTGTTATCATCATCATGAAGATCACTACTGTCAGTAGAACTTACCTCAGGGGAAGAAGAAGATGAAGGCACTTCCGGAGATGGAGCTCTACGCACATATACCAATGGAGGATTATGAAATCTGAAAGAGGATGAAGTTTGGTTCGGTAATGAGGGCACAGATTCCAAAGGAAAAGGAGGTATAGGTAATGGAAAAGACTCAGCTGGATCAACCTGCAGCGGGGAACCAGTACTAGACTAATATGGAGTGGATTCCAAGAAAGATACATCCGCGCTAATATACTCTCGGCGAGAAATAGGATCATAACATTGATATCCCTTTTGATTTTTGGGATAACCTATAAATATGCATTTTTTAGCTTGAGCAGCTAATTTATCACGGTCAGGGCCAAATTTGTGTACAAAACAAGCACATCCAAATATTTTGGGAGAGAAAGAGAAGAGTGGGGTATTGGGTTTTAGGATATGTAATGGAATTTGATCACCAACGGAAGAAGAAGGCATGCGGTTGATCAGATAACATGTAGTGGTAATCACATCACCCCAGTATAACGCAGGAACATTAGATTGAATCATAATGGCCCGGGCAACATCAAGCAGGTGCCTATGTTTTCCCTCAGCCACCCCATTTTGTTGAGATGAATAGGCACAGGATGTTTGAGGTTGAATGCCATGATCTAGGTAAAATTGTAACAGAACTTTTGATTTAAACTCAAGAGCATTATCAGTGCGAACAATCTTGACAATAGATTCAAACTGAGTTTTTATTTCAAGAATTAAGGATCTGATAATACTTGGAACTTCAGATCGTTCTTTTATTAGAAACACCCATGACAACTTAGAGAAGTCATCAACAATAACTAGATAGTATCGACACTGAGTCCTAGTAGGAATCTTACTAGGACCCCATACATCTGCATGAAGAAGTTCAAAAACTTTATTACTAGATTGACTCTGATTCGAAGGGAACGAGCTTCGATGAAGCTTGCCCAGTTGACATGCTTCACACTGAAAAGATGTGGTGGAAGGAATTTGAGGAAAGACCGAACGAAGCTTTGACAATGAAGGGTGACCAAGTCGGCGATGCCACTGAACAGGACTGAATGAATGTTCCACGGCAGCATGAACATTACCATTGGATGATGTAGGTAGTAAACTCCATTTTCTTCATAGCCTCCACCAATCTTCTTCCTCGTCAGCAAATCCTGAAAATGACAACCCATCGGATCAAATATTACTCTACAGTTTTGTTCTTTTATAAGGCAACTAACAGAGAGTAAACTTTGAGGAAAGTTTAGAGCATGAAGAACATTTTGCAACTGTAATGAGGAGGATATAGAAATATTTCCCTGACCAACAACCGGGGAGGAACTCCCATCGGCTAATGAGACTCCTCGATGAGCATTAATATCCTTTAAATCTGAAAAAACAAGAGAATTTCCACACAAATGTCTGGATGCACCAGAGTCAATAATCCACTTATTGTCAGTAGAATGAAGATGATTTCCTGTTGAATAGGCAACACCAGCTACTGGAGGGGTGGAACTCACAGGACGAAGAGCTATCAGCTCATCATATTCAGCACGACTGAGGGTGATACTACTGTCACTTGCAGAGATATTTTCCTGTATCTTTGTTGCCTCGAGAGTAGTAACATTTGCTTTAGGAGCATATGAATTTGATGAAGAAGAGGTTGGCCGACCATGTTTATCCCAGCACCGATCTTCTAAATGTCCAGATTTTCCACAGAATGTACATTGAAGCTTTCCTCTGCCTCCCATACCTCGTCCACGACCTCGTCCTCTGATATTCTGAATATTTCCACGCCCATAACCAGAGGAGACAACTAGAGTAGATGACTGGGTCACAAGCTGTGATTATAGAAGAGATATCGCAAGTCTACTCAGGCGATTGTATGCATCAGCAAGAGTAGGTACATCTGATCCAGTCAACATTTGGACTTTTGCAACAGAGAATTCTGAAGATAAGCCTGTAAAAAAATGAGCAACCATAGTCTGTTCTTGATGATCCTTCTGCTTCGAACAACAAAGAGGCCTGTGAACATTAAGTCTTTCAAACGCAGCTTTTACTGATGCATAATACTGGGCCAAGGTCTGATCTCCTTGTTGTAAATTATATATCTCCTGTTCGACTTGCAGGATACGACTCACATTAGTCTCTTGTGAATACGTATCTCTAAGATTGTCCCACATCTGTTTGGCTGTATTATAATAAATTAAACCATCTGCAATATGGGTTTCGACACTATTCATGATCCATGACATAACTATGTCATTATCTTCATCCCAGGTAACATATTTTCCCACTTTTTCAGTGGGTTCTTCTTCCAACAAGATATGTTTTCTACGATGTCCAGATACCGACATCATAAAAGTTCTGGACCACCTGGCATAGTTGGCTTCATTCAACCTTACAGAAGAGCTGTACGAGAAGGGATTGGCAAAAGCCTTATACTCCCCAATATGTTCCAATTTGGAATCACATTTCGAAGTTTCAGGCATACTAAAGATATACTTCTGTTTCAGTAGAGATAAAAATCTGGACAGACTTCAATCAACACAGGGAATAGCGTGTGTTACACTCACACATCAACCAATATGACAACCAGCAGCTGTTCACACACACAAAACCACGACAGTAAGAAATAGCAGCCCACAACAAGCGTAATTTCCCAGCACAGCAGGGAATCAAGCCTGCAGTTTCCACGACAGTAGTGAACAGTAGCCCACAAACATGAATAATAGTTCCAATTTTTTTTTCAGCACAGCAGGGGATCACGACCAACATAACTATGCATATGCATAAACTGAATCATAACAGAGGCTGCTCCCAGACATATATAGCTTGACAGTCATATCTCAATCACCAGCACAGCACAACAAGTGCGATTGGTGTTTCTCCCAAATAACAGGAAATCACGACAGGAAATCACGAAAAAAAAACCACGACAAGAAGATTGCTGTTGTGCCCAAACATCAGGATATCACGACAATAAAACTTGGCAACAAAACATCACGGTAGGAAATCCAGGAAATCACGGCAGAGATAAAACTCGGCAACAGGGAATTAAAGCTACAAACTCGGCACAAGAGAAAACGAGGGATATCACGACAACAGGGAATCACGACAGAGATATCACGACAACAGGGAATCACGGCAGGGATATCACGGCAACAGGGAATCACGGCAGGGATATCACGGCAACAGGGAATCACGGCAAGAAAAACAGAAAACGAGGAGCACGCATCCACGACCAGCAACACGCATCCTGTTCCCTTAGATCTGATGACAGATCTGGGCCATGACCTTGGTCAAATCCCAAATCTGTTATCAGATCTTACACAGAAAAATAAACAACTGACGTGGAAAAAAATTTCGTTGGTGTAGAGAGAAACTCGGCAACAGTTTGATCATGATCAATTAAGCTCCCACAATCGATGCTCTGATACCATGTAGAGAGATGCACCGAACCCTAGGTAGAGAGAGAGAGAGAGAGAGACGGCTGCACAGGAAGAGTAACTCGTTAATTCACATTAGGGTTCTCTTTATGTTAAATAGAGAGAGGCCAAAAGAATAAATTACATCTAAGTCCCTTATTAAATAAAAATTTCAAATAACCTCCAAACTAAGAAGATTTAAACTTAAACCACCTATTCTCAACAGTATCGACACTAAGTCCTAGTAGGAATCTTATTATGACCCCATACATCTGCATGAAGAAGTTCAAAAACTTAATTACTAGACTGACTCTGACTCGAAGGGAACGAACTTCGATGATGCTTGCCCAACTGACATGCTTCACACTGAAATGATGTAGTAGAAGGAACTTGAGGAAAGACCGAACGAAGCTTTGACAATGAAGGATGACCAAGACGACGATGCCACTGAACAGGACTGAATGAGTGTTCCACTGCAGCATGAACATGACCCACTGGATGATGTAGGTAGTAGACTCCATTTTCTTCATAGCCTCCACCAATCTTCTGTTAAAATGTATCTCCTAAAAATCCTTATTGTAAATATAAATATATATTTATATACATAGAGATATATTTACATATAATATATTATATGTACATATATCTCTCTATATATAAATATATATATTTATATATATATTTACCCAAAAGGGTATTTTTGTCATTTCTTGTTTTGCGCATATTCCCTTTTGAAGTATGTTGTAACTTCTTTTTTTATTTTTTGTAATTCTTTTTTTTCTTTTTATTTTTGACATTTTTTAATGTGCATTGGGGGTCCCCCAATAGAGTCGTTGGGGGCCCCCAACGGTCACAAATGTGACCGTTGGGGGGGCCCAACGGTCACAAATGTGACCGTTGGGGGCTCCCAACGACTCCTTTGGGAGCCCCCCCTTTGCACTCTCTTGCATTTGTATAAATAGGGGTGTTCCCCCCTTGTATTTCTTAAGCTTGAGAGTCTCAAGCATTTGGTTCTTTCTATAAAATACATGCCATTGTGCATGTTTATTATTTTTACGCTTTTGCGTACTTTGTTCAAGTGTTGCGAGAGTGCCTTCGTGCACATCTTTTCTATATTATTTATGCTTGTTTGCGTATTGTCTTTTCATAGACAATTTTACATGGTATCAAAGCAAGGTTGATTATTGAAGATCGTGGGATTCTCCATTTTTTAGTGCCTCGAAAAACATGCCTTCCGATCTTTGAAGTTTGAAGTGGTGGATCTTTCTTCTCAAATATTTTAGAAGAACCTTGTGCAAAGTTGGTGTTGGAAATATTGTGTTGGTACGCTTTTTTCTCTACCTCTTTACTCTCTAATGGGCGAAAAAGAGTCCCATTTTGCTCTTGGTTTCAAATTAAATGGGTCCAAGTATCATGTTTGGGCCAGAAATATGGAGGCTCATATAAAAGGGAAAGGCCTATGGGGATATGTACTTGGCACAATTCCGGAACCAGAACCCAAGATTACCGTAGTAAATGGAGGCAAAATCAAGATTCTTGAGGGAGAAGAAAGAACCAAAGCCCTTGAAGAATACTCCAAGAAACACGATGAATGGGAAATGAAGAATTTCAAGATTCTTTCATGGTTTTTCTCATCCGTGGAAACCAAGATTAATGCCAACATTATCAAATTCAAAAAGGCATCAGAAGCTTGGCATTATCTTGAAAAAATGTACACCTTAAGGGATCTCTCTCATAAGTATTACCTTCAAAAGAAGGCTATCTCCCTTACTCAAGGTGAAATGACGATTAGGGAATACTTTGCCGATCTTTCCTCTATTTGGGATGAGCTTGCAATGCTTGAACCAAAATGGAGTGGAGAGGCAATTGAGCTCCGTCACAAGCAACTTGAAGAAGATCGGTTCTTCAACTTTTTGAATGAGCTAAGGCCCGAATTTGAGTAAATAAGGTCATCTCTTCTCTCCTCTTTTTCTCCCCCTTCTCTTGAAGATGTTCTCACCAAATTAAGTGGTGAAGAGACTCGTATGAATTTATGTAAACAAGGACCAAATGTTCTTGCGGTCCCTTATAATATTGAAGAAAATAGTGAGGTCAATGCCCTATCCAGACTCGGAAACAATGTAAGAACCTATCGTCCCCCGCACTTTAAATTTCAAAATCAAGGTGAAAATGGTGGTCAAAGAGGAAGAAGGGACTATAGCAAAACTATTTGTCATTTTTGTAAAGAACCGGGGCATATCAAACCCGTATGTCCCAAATGGAAGAAACTTCTAGCCATGGCTACCACTGGTGTACCGCAGAAGGATGAGGCATCTTCGAGTGGGACCCTTTCTATAAATCAAATAGTGGAAGCTCTTCAACCTCTCCTCAAGGGATCTACCTCCGGTGCGGCCGTATCCACTTCTTCCTCTCCAGGTAAAATCTCTTGGCTTTTGGACTCCGGTGCATCCTTTCATATGTCCCCAAACATTTTTTCACTTTTCGATTATTCGAAAAATGGTTCTCCATCTTATGTCTCCACTGCTGATGGAACCTCTCTTGAAATTAAAGGAATAGGCAATTTTGAAACTCAAGAATTTTCTATTCCAAAAATCAGATTTATACCTAAACTTAACTTAAATCTCCTCTCTGTTTCTCAACTCACGGACCATGGCTGCGATATTAAATTCTCTTGTGATAAATGCTTAATACAGGATCGCCAGTCCGGGAAATTGATTGGGGAAGGCTTTAGAAGAGGAAATTTATACTATATGGAATCTCTTCAAGTTCCAAAAGTTTTGTGTAATGTTGCCCGACATAAAGATATAAATGTGTGGCACAAAAGACTTGGTCATCCTAATATCACCAAGTTATCATATTTGCATTTTGCAAAAGACCTATGCAAAAGCTCTTTTTCTTGTAATGACTGCATTCTCGGAAAAATGCGAAGTTTACCTTTTGAGCAAAGAACTATGTTCTCTTCTAAAACTTTCAAAATTGTTCATTCGGATGTTTGGGGACCTGCACCTGTTGTTTCAAAAGGAGGTTTTTCTTATTACGTAATATTTGTGGATGATTTTTTCAGATATTCGTGGATATATTTTCTTAAGTTTAAACATGAAGTGTTTTCATGTTTTAAAAATTTTCATTCAATGATTAAGAATCAATTCAACAGCAACATAAAGATTTTTAGAAGTGACTCTGGAGGAGAATATCTCTCCAATCAATTTAAGGTATATCTTGAGGATCACAGAATTATTCACCAAAGGTCTTGTCCTAAAACACCTCAACAGAATGGGTTGGCTGAAAGAAAACATAGGCACATTATTGAGACCACTAGGACCCTTCTTATATCTCAAAATATTCCTAAAAGCTTTTGGGCTGAAGCAGCTTTTGCTTCTGTTTATTTGATAAATCGCTTACCATCTAGGATATTAGGAAAAATATCTCCCTTTGAGGTATTACATAAGCTTGAACCTGATTATAATAGGTTAAGAGTCTTTGGATGTAAGTGTTTTATACTTACGGATAAGAATGACAAGCTCTCTCCCAAGGCTATACTTTGTGCCTTTCTTGGTTATTCCGAAACTCAAAAAGGTTTTCGTTGTTATGACCTTAGAGATGATAAGCTATATGTCTCTAGAAATGTAACTTTTTTAGAAAATGAGAGTGGTTTTGAAAAAAATGTTTCTCAACAAGAAAATTTTGATTACTCCTTATTTGACTTATTGTCTAGTAATGATGATATATCTAGTGATGATGAGGTATCATTAAACCATGATGAGGAAAATGATGCAGATATTGGTGAATATAACCCACTCAATGAACAAGAAAGTAGAGTTCCAAGTGAGCCAATAACCTACTCTCGCAGAGACCAAGACACCTTTAGAAGTGCTATTGATCAATATAGTGAGCTTTCTCCTATTCTTGACCATAGAGGATCTGAAAGGAATAGAAGACCTCCAACTCGTTTTGTATCCTTTGACTCTTTTTCACCCCGATATAGGGCTTGTCTTAGTGCCATTCACTCTTATTTTGAACCAATAAATTTTGAAGAAGCTAAAAAATGTATAGAATGGCAAGAAGCCATGCAAAGTGAACTTAATGCTCTTAAAAGGGCAGAAACTTGGGATTTCCAAACTCTACTTATAGGAAAGAAAACTATAGGTTGTCGATGGGTCTTTAAAGTTAAAACTAAGAGCGATGGTTCTCTAGAAAGGTATAAAGCTCGCTTAGTTGCAAAAGGGTATGGGCAAGAGTATGAAATTGATTACGAAGAAACCTTTGCCCCTGTGGCTCGAATGGTTACCGTTAGGTGTCTTATTACTATTGCATCTATTAAAAATTGGAACATTTTTCAAATGGATGTTAAAAATGCCTTCTTAAATGGTGATCTTAACGAAGAAGTATATATGGATGCTCCACCAGACATGAAGATTCCTAAAGATAAAGTTCTTCGTCTTCGTAAAGCTCTCTATGGTTTGAAACAGGCCCCCAAGGCCTGGTATGATAGATTTACTAGTGTAATGTTGGAAAATGGTTTTTCCTCATGTTATACTGACACCGCTCTATTTACTAGAAGATCTAATGCAGGAATTGTGATTCTATTACTCTATGTTAATGACATGCTAATTACAGGTGATGATGTTCAAGGAGTCAAGGGTATTAAGTCCGTCTTGACTTCAAAATTTGAGATGTCAGACTTGGGTTTTCTAACATATTTTCTTGGTATTGAGGTTGCCTATTCGCAACGTGGTTATTTTCTATCTCAGTCTAAGCTTGCTTGTGAGATTATTGACAGATCAGGAATTTCTGATGACAAAGTTTGCGAAACTCCTGAAGTCATGAGATAAAAAATGAAGATTGACGATGGTGTTCCCCTAACAGATCCTACTCCTTACAGGCAGTTGGTAGGCTCTCTAATGTACCTTAGCATTACTCGACCCGACTTGTCGCATGCTATTCACATCGCCAGTCAGTTTCAGCATGCTCCTACAACCGTTCATATGAGTGATGTCCTTCGCATCATCAGATATTTGAAAGGAACCATGAACAAGGGAGTTTTTCTATCTTCTTCCTCTGAATTAAAATTGCTTGCTTATACTGACTCAGATTGGGGAGGTGACCCTAGTAACCGTTACTCCACCACTGGCTTTTGTATTTTCTTAGGAGAATCTTTGATCTCGTGGCGATGTAAAAAGCAACAGAAGGTCTCCTTATCATCCACTGAAGCCAAATATAAAGCCATGGCATCTACCACCATGGAAATTGTATGGATTCGACGTCTTTTGGAAGATATGGTAGTAGTTGTCAAAGAACCAACAAAGCTATGCTGTGACAATAAAAGTGCAATCTACATTGCCAAGAACCACACCTTTCACGAGCGAACAAAGCATATAGAGATGGATTGTCATTATGTCCGAGAAGAATACTTGAAGAAGGTCATTGATCTACCATATGTGACATCTGAGTATCAACTTGCCGACTTCTTCACAAAAGCTCTATGTTCGCCTAGATTTCATTTCCTTCTTGACAAACTTGCAGTTATCACACCGTAAGTTTGAGGGGGGGTGTTAAAATGTATCTCCTAAAAATCCTTATTATAAATATAAATATATATATTTATATACATAGAGATATATTTACATATAATATATTATATGTACATATATCTCTCTATATATAAATATATATATTTATATATATTTACCCGAAAGGGTATTTTTGTCATTTCCTGTTTTGCGCATATTCCCTTTTGGAATATGTTGTAATTTCTTTTTTTTCTTTTTATTTTTGACATTTTTTAATGTGCATTGGGGGTCCCCCAATAGAGTCGTTGGGGGCCCCCAACGGTCACAAATGTGACCGTTGGGGCTCCCAACGACGCCTTTGGGAGCCCCCCCTTTGCACTCTTTTGCATTTGTATAAATAGGGGTGTTCCCCCCTTGTATTTCTTAAGCTTGAGAGTCTCAAGCATTTGGTTCTTTCTATAAAATACATGCCATTGTGCATGTTTATTATTTTTACGCTTTTGCGTACTTTGTTCAAGTGTTGTGAGAGTGCCTTCGTGCACATCTTTTCTATATTATTTGTGCTCGTTTGCGTATTGTCTTTTCATAGACAATTTTACATCTTCTTCCCCGTCAGCAAATCCTGAAAATGACAACCCATCAGATCAAATATTACTCTACAATTTTGTTCTTTTGTAAGGCAACTAACAGAGAGTAAACTTTGAGGAAAGTTTGGAGCATAAAAAACATTTTCAACTGTAAGGAGGAGGATATAGAAATATTTCCCTGACCAACAACAGAGGAGGAACTCCCATCGGCTAATGAGACTCCTCGATGAACAGTAATATCCTTTAGATCTGAAAAAACAAGTGAATTTCCACACAAGTGTTTGGATGCACCAGAGTCAATAATCCACTTACTGTCACTCGGATGAAGATGATTTCCTGTTGAGTAGGCAACACCAGCTATAGGAGGAGTGAAACTCAAAGGACGAATAGCTATCAACTCATCATATTCAGTACGACTGAGGGTGATACTACGGTCATTTGCAGAGATATTATCCTGTACATTTGTTGCCTCGATAGTAGTAACATTTGCTTTAGGAGCATATGACTTTGATGAAGAAGAGGTTGGCCGACCATGCTTATCCCAGCAACGATCTTCTAAATGTCCAGATTTTCCACAGAATGTACATTGAAGCTTTCCTCTGTCTCCCATACCACGTCCACGACCTCGTCCTCTGATATTCTGAATATTTCCACGCCCATAACCAGATGAGACAACAAGAGCAGATGAGTGAGTCACAGGCTGAGATTGTGGAAAAGAGATCGCAAGTCTACTCAGACGATTGTATGCATCAGCAAGAGTAAGTACATCTGATCCAGTCAACATTTAGACTTTTGCAACAGAGAATTATGAAGATAAGCCTATAAGAAAACAAGCAACCATAGTCTGTTCTTGATGATCCTTTTGAAAAGAAGTGTTTTCTCGGTTACGGGTCATGGATCTGAAGATCCAGGACCCGTGACATCCACTTCTTCATTAATGGCATTATGTAATATTGATTATTGTAATGAGGGGTATTTTAGTACCCTAAAATTTTGTAATCTCTTGTTAATATGAAGGAATACACAGCAGCCGACCCTATTGCTGAAGGGGTATCGGTTTCTCCCAACTTCTCTCTCCCTTTCTCTCTCTCTCTCTCTCTGTTTTTCAGATCTCACGCGTGGAAGGACCTGGAGATTCAAAATCTAACATGGTATCAGAGCCACGCTTCAGTTGAAACTGGATTCGATCTCAAAAGGTACGTCCGATAGATCTATTCTTCTCGATTTCTTCTTCTAAGTCAAGAACATATCCCTTCGTTCCCTACTTTCATTTTTTTTTTCACGAACGACCCCCCACATCCCTTTCTTCTCTATCAGATCTGATATCAATCAGATCTGAAGATAATCAGATCTGATTCAGATCTGGCTTCTTCTTCTCACAGTCTTCTTTTCGCCTCTTTCTATTTTTCTTTTACCTCGGTGGTGGCTGAATCTCGATTCCCCCACAACCTTCTTTCTATCCCCTGAGTAACTCAATCCAGATTTGGATTTTCGACTCCACAGCCTTCTTTCTATCCCTTAAATAACTCAATCCAGATTTTCGACCCAAATACCTAGTTTATCGCGGTTGATAACAGCGTGATCTAATCACGCAGGGTCCTTTTTCTCATTCTATCACTCGCATACCTAGTTTATTGCTGTTGCTAGCAGCGTGATCTAATCACGCAGGGTCCTATTTTGATTCAGCTGCATCCTTAATTAAGCCGATACATTCATTTTCTGTTTCATTCATATCAAATCAGAAATCTGATTGACATTCAATTTCTGTTTCATTCATATCAAATCAGAAATCTGATTGACATTCAATTTCTGTTTCATATCAGCAATCTGAATTGGTTTCTGCAGTCTGATAGCATCGATCTGAGTTAGTTCCTGCAAAAAAAAAAAAAAAAAACTACAGGTGTAAGCAGATTGTACTGAATACTTTCTTTATTCTGTGAAACATGAATTCACTTCCTTAGTCAATCAGTTCTTTCTTCCAGTTTTCTCAGTCAACTCGTGTCTGAAAAATTAAATAATGGTAATTTCTTGACTTGGAAGAGGCAAATCATACCTTTCATTAGGAGTCAGGATCTTTCTGGACACCTGGATGGATCTATTCCAGTTCCTCCTGAGTTCCTATCACAAGAAGAAAGGGACAGCAAAGGGGAAGCTAATACTGTATATGTTAGAAATCCTGAATTTGTGGCTTGGATGAAAAGAGACCAAGCGCTTGTTGCTTATATTACATCAATACTGTCACAAGAGGTTCTTGTAGCCATTCCAGATGACTGCACTGCCATGCAACTTTGGAACAGACTAGTTTAGACATACTCACAGGTTTCTCAGGCCAGGATTATGTTTCTTAAAAGAGAATTTCAAATGCTAAGAAAGGATTCCATGTCCATCATGGAATATTTGAACAAAATGAAGGTTATCACAGATCAGTTAGCAGTTGTTGGAAGTACAGTTTCTGATAAAGATTTGGTACAACAAACCCTCAGTGGATTGGGACACGACTATCATATGATTGTCACTTCTCTATTATGTTTACCTGAGCTGCCCAACTTTGAAGATCTGCGCGCAAAATTGTTACAATATGAGATGAATCTAAAGGGATTTTCTGAAGACTCATCTATGCAAACTGGGGCACAAGAAGTTCTTGCTACAGGGGTTACTTATGCACGAGAACGAGGAAGCTATGATATCAAGGGAAAAGGAGCACAAGGGAGAAGTAGCCATGTCGGTCGTGGATTATTGCCTACACCCAACTCATATACCAACTCACAAAGACAGAGGCCAATCCCTACTTGCTTTCTGTGTAATAAAAGGGGGCATATCAAAGCCAACTGCTGGTTCAATCCCTTAAATAAAGGAAAATCAACACAAACTGAAGCAAAAAGAGGCACAGACAGTACAAGGACCAATGAAGAAGTAAAAGAGTTGTTGTTGTCAGCCTTAGCAGAATTGAATCTGAAACAGAATGAGCAAGGTACTTGGTATGTGGACTCTGGCGCAGCGACTCATGTTACTGGTGATGCAGGTAAGCTCCTAAAACTTGTTCCTTACATTGGTAGAAGTAGTATAGTTACTGGAGATGTATCACACCACTCTGTCTCGCATATTGGAAACTCCATCATACCCTTGCCCGAATCTTCCATCAATCTTTCAAATGTTCTTTATGCTCCTAATATCAAGAAAAACATTGTTTCAGTTTCTAAACTTGTTGATGATGTCAAAGCCTCAGTTGAATTTACTCCTTCTTCTGTTCTTGTTAAGGATCTCTACACGAAGGAGACGTTCGCTAGAGGAAAACGACAAGGCAATATGTATGTTTTTCAAGAAGATCCTTCAGCACATGTTAGCTCTGCAGATCCAAACTTGAAGCTCCAATCATCGTTGTCTTCTGAAAATCCTACATGCGTTTTTAGTGTCTCTGAAATCAATAAGCCAAATCTTTGGCATGGTCGTCTAGGTCACTGCAGTAGTAGTTTCATTGAAAAGCTTGTTTCGAATAATCTTATTCCCAAGTCAAGTCTAGGAATAAATGTCAATGACAATAAATGTTCTAGTTGTCTCTTATGTAAGAGTCATGTTTTACCATTTCATTCTATCAATAAAAGAGCTTCAAGACCTTTTGAGACTATCTGTTCTGATGTTTGGGGGCCTGCTCCAGTTACTTCCATGTCTGGAACTAGATATTATCTTTTATTTGTTGACAGTTATTCTCGTTATTCCTGGATATTTTTCATGAAACATAAATCCGAGACTTTCAAGTTGTTCCGTAACTTCCATTCCTTTGTCAAAACCAATTTTCTGAAAACATCCTAAGTTTCCAATGTGACGGAGGAGGTGAATTCTCTTCCATTGACTTTACTAACTTTCTTCAAAGTAATGGGATAAGAAAAAAGGTGTCTTGCCCACACACACCTCAGCAGAATGGGATTGCTGAAAGGAAGCATCGTCATATTGTTGAGAGTGCGATGAGCATGATGCATGACAGTAATCTTCCGATCACTTTATGGACAGAGGCCTTTCATTCTGCAGTTCATGTGATAAATCGATTGCCCATGACTATTTTGGAAAACAAGTCTCCTTACTTGTCTCTTTTTGGTATACACCCCAACTACCATGATTTGCATGTCTTTGGATGTTTATGTTATGTTCATGTTGATAGTTCAAGGAGACATAAGTTTCAGGACAAGGCTTTAAAGTGCAGGTTTGTGGGTTATGCTGATGACTATAAAGGGTACAGGTGTTATGATCCGGTGAGCAAGCGCATCAAAATATCAAGAAATGTCATCTTCGATGAATTGAATTTTGATTGTCGATGTACTAGTTCTTCAGAATCAAAACATAGAGTTGAGGCTTATTATCCTTGGTTGAATTATGAACTTCTCTCAGGAGCTAGTGATGCTTGCTCAAATTGCATTCAAAAGGATAAGACACTTGTGTCTACTGATGGAATGATTGATCATGAAAATACCGACTCAACTTTGAATCCAGGAAGGTATAAAGGTCTTGTCTACACTCGACGAGGAAGAGAGTCACCCACCATAGTTGATTCAGACATGGACGCATCCTCAACATCCAACATTGTTGATACTAGAAGATCCACACGTTCTCGCCATCCAATTGAAAGGTGGGTCAGTTATGAAAATTTCTCATTAGATTTTCAACTCTTTCTAACAGCCTTGAATAAAGAAGATGAACCCACAACGTTCTATCAAGCATCAAATTCCAGAAGATGAATTGAAGCAATGAATGAGGAGATGGAAGCTCTACATGAATGTGGTACGTGGGATGTCGTATCAAGACCACCTGACAGAAACGTTGTTGGTTCGAAATGGGTGTACAAAATAAAGTATAAACCGGATGGGACTATAGAGCGATACAAGGCGAGACTTGTAGCCAAAGGTTTTACACAGGAGCAAGGACAGGATTATGATGAAACCTTTAGTCCAGTTGTGAGGATGGGGACAATCCGAGTCATACTTTCTTTAGCCATTGAACACCAATGGACCATTAGCCAACTTGATGTGAAGAATGCTTTTCTTCATGGAGATTTGAGAGAAGAAGTTTACATGGAACAACCCACAGGTTACGCAGAAGGTAATCCTACAAAATATGTCTGCAGACTAAAAAGGGCGATATATGGATTGAAGCAGGCATCTCGATCTTGGTTTGACAGCTTTTCTCTTGAAATACAAAAGTATGGTTTTAAGAAATCTCTTCTTGACCACTCCTTATTTATATTTAAGAACCAAGACACAATTACTCTGTTGTTGATATATGTGGATGATATTATCATTACTGGCAGTTCCAATGAGCACATTGAAGAAGTCAAACATCTCTTGAATCAGAGGTTCAAAATGAAGGACCTTGGCAAACTACGGTACTTTCTTGGAATTGAAGTCGACAGTTCCTCTGAAAAAATGACTCTCACTCAACATAAGTATACCATTGATGTTCTCAATAAATCGGGTATGAAAGACTGCAAGCCCTTGAGCACTCCTAGCGTTCATCAAAGGCTTAGCTCTCAAGACGGAGATCCATTTGATAATCCCACACAGTACCGTAGCATAGTGGGTATGTTACAATACCTCACTTTTACTCGCCCTGATATAGTCTACTCCGTGAATCAAGTTTCTCAGTTTATGCATGCCCCATGTGAAGGGCATATGGAAGCAGTTAAACGGATACTACGATATCTGAAGGGAACGGTTGGAGATGGTCTCACATATAAGCGAAAGACAAATGGGCAAAGTGCACATGAGATCACTATTTATTCTGACGCGGACTGGGCGGGAGATCCAGATGAACGCAGATCAGTATCAGGCTATTGTGTATTTGTTGGGATGAATTTGGTTTCTTGGAGTAGTAAGAAACAAAAGGCTGTTGCCAGATCCAATACAGAGGCTGAATACAGGTCAATGGCAGCCGCCACTGCTGAGGCTACTTGGGTTAAACATCTACTGACAGAAGTCGGAGAATCGATATCTCGATCACTTCTTCTGTGTGACAACCAGAGCGCCATTAGTATGTCTTTTAATCCAATCCATCACAGTCGTGCCAAACATATTGAAATAGACCAGCATTTTGTGAGACAAAAGGTAGAAGAGAAAGAGATTGAGCCTGAATTTGTTCGAACTACAGATCAAGTGGCGGATATATTTACAAAAGGATTGACAAAAGACAGATTTTGGATGTTAAAAGGCAAGTTGTTCATGATTCAAGATCATGCACAACTTGAGGGAGGGTGAAAAGAAGTGTTTTCTCGGTTACGGGTCATGGATCTGAAGATCCAGGACCCGTGACATCCACTTCTTCATTAATGGCATTATGTAATATTGATTATTGTAATGAGGGGTATTTTAGTACCCTAAAATTTTGTAATCTCTTGTTAATATGAAGGAATACACAGCAGCCGACCCTATTGCTGAAGGGGTATCGGTTTCTCCCAACTTCTCTCTCCCTTTCTCTCTCTCTCTCTCTGTTTTTCAGATCTCACGCGTGGAAGGACCTGGAGATTCAAAATCTAACACCTTTTGCTTCGATCAACAAAGAGGCCTGTGAGCATTGAGTCTTTCAAACGCAGCTTTTACTGATGCATAATACTGGGCCAAGGTCTGATCTCCCTGCTGTAAATTATATATCTCTTGTTCGACTTGCAGGATACGACTCACATTAGTCTCTTGTGAATACGTATCTCTAAGATTGTCCCACATCTGTTTGGCTGTATTATAATAAATTAAACCATCTGCAATATGGGTTTCGACACTATTCACGATCCATGACATAACTATGTCATTATCTTCATCCCAGGTAACATATTTTCCAACTTTTTCAGTGGGTTCTTCTTCCAACAAGATATGTTTTCTACGATGTCCAGATACCGACATCATAAAAGTTCTGGATCACCTGGCATAGTTGGCTTCATTCAACCTTACAGAAGAGTCGTACGAGAAGGGATTGGCAAAAGCCTTATACTCCCCAATATGTTCAATTTTGGAATCACATTTCGAAGTTTCAGCCATACTGAAGATGTAATTTAATTTCAGCAAAAAAAAATCAGATTACCTCACTTGAACAACAAGTGTTATAATCACGCGTCAGGAAATATGACAACCAGTAAAGAACATCAACCCACAAACAGGAAGAATTTTCCAACACAACAGGGAATCACACTTGCTGTTTCCACGACAGAAAAAAAAGCAGCAGCCCACAAACAGGGAAATTTTCCAACACAGCAGGGAATCACGCATGCTGTTTCCACGACAGAAGGATAACTGAAACTAACATGCTTCTTTCACAACACGCATGTTAAAAAAAAACCACGACACAGCAGGGAATCACGACTGTTGAAATCCATATTCTGAAATAAAACAACCAACTAAAATCCAGGGAATCACGACCATTGCTGCTTCCAAACAAATCACGACCAACAATAATATGCAGGCGCAGAAAAGGAATCACGACAACTGCTGCTCTCCAAACATATAAGGCTCGACAGCCAATAAGAATATCAGGTCTTTAGGGCACGGTTAAACAAATCAGTCATATCTCAATCACATGCAACAACACATGAAATGAATCTCGATCACACGCAACAACACAGGAAATTAAAATTTCTGCTGCTCCCAAACAACAGGAAATCACGACAGGAAAACACGAAAAAAAATCACGGCAGAAAAAAATACTCCAAACTGAGGAGCTCAAGGGTTACGGCTCTACATCTGCTCCCTTAGATCTGATGACAGATCTGGGTCAAATCCCAGATCTGTTATCAGATCTTCCACGACAGAAAGAACAACAAACCTGATTTTAATATAAGTTTTTTTTTCGTTGGTGAAGATCAATCCCTATTGATTACGCTCCCGAGATCGAAGGCTCTGATACCATGTAGAAGGAAGATGTGATGGGCAGTCACCTGGGTAGAGAGAGAGAGAGAGAGTCGGCTGCACAATAAGAAATTCGTTAACTTGTTATTAGGGCTACTCTCTATGTTAAATAGAGAGAGACCAAAAAGAATAAATTACATTTAAGTCCATCATTAAATTAAAATTTCAAATAACCTCTAATCTAAGAAGACTTAAACTTAAAACCACCTATTCTCAACAGAAAGCACTTCATAAGAAAACATTCCTCAAAATCTTCCACCGATTTGGAAAGAACTTCGTAATCATCCACATGAGCAGATTATTGGAGAAATAAAGAGTGGTGTCCAAACTAGAAGCCAGTTGGAAGAATATATTACAAATATTGTTTTCATATCAAAATTAGAACCAAAGAATATCAATGAAGCTTGTGATGATGAATTTTAGCTTTTGGCAATGTCTGAAGAACTTAACCAGTTCACTCAGTATGATGTATGAGATCTAGTTGATAGACCAAAGGATCATCCGGTAATTGGAACGAGATGGGTCTTCCAGAACAAGCTGGACGAGAACGATGAAGTCATTCAAAACAAAGCAAGGCTAGTAGCACAAGGCTATAACCAAGAGGAAGGCATAGATTTTGATGAAACCTTTGCTCTTGTGGCTCGATTGGAGTCAATTCGAATGACGCTTGCTTTTGCTAGTTACATGAATTTTAAGTTATACCAAATTGATGTTAGGAGTGTATTTTTGAATGGATACATCAATCAAAAAGTTTATGTAGAACAACCACCAGACTTTGAGGATGAGAAATATCCAGAAAAAGTCTACAAATTAAAAAGAGCTTTGTACAGATTCAAACAAGCACCAAGAGCATGGTACGAGTGTAATGAAAAGAGGCGGAAGCACCAATATAGCAAAAGCACTCTTTAAGAGTGACGCCAAGAGCCAAGAACACAAACACTAGAGGTGTACACACAAAACTCACAAAAGTAGAAAATGACTTAAAGTCATAAGTTGAATATTATTGAAGAAAGAAAGAGAGGGGTGAAAAACCCATGCCTTACAAGAGAAGACACCTCCTCTATTTATAGAGGAGGGAGTGCAAAGGAAGGGACCACAAGGGGCTCCCATGTAGTCGTTGGGAGCCCCAACGGTCAGAAATCTGACAGTTGGGGCCCCAACGACTACATGTGTGAGGCCCTTGTGGTCTTACAAAAAGGAGAAAATAAAAAAGAAAAAAGAAAAAAGAAAAAAAAGAAAAAAGCAAAAAAGTAAAAGAGAAAAAGGGTACATGTGGTTTTACAAGAATACTCCTATTGGGTATTTTAAGAAATGGAAAATGTATATATATACATATATGTATATATACTTATATCTATAAGTATATGTATATATATACATATTTTAACACGCCCCCTCAAACTTTACGGGGAGAAGACCGAAAGTTTGTCAAGAAGAAACATAAATCGTGGAGTTGGGAGCGCTTTGGTGAAGAAGTCAGCCAGTTGATATTCTGAAGTGACGTATGGTAATGTGATAGTTCTTCTGAGGTATTCATCTCGAACGTAGTGGCAATCCATCTCGATATGCTTGGTCCATTCGTGAAACGTATGATTGCTTGCAATGTAGATCACACTTTTGTTATCACAGCAGAGCTTGGTGGGTGAGGAAATGAGGACACCCATGTCACCAAGGAGTCCTCTGAGCCACACGATTTCCATTGTCGTCATTGCCATAGCCCGATATTCAGCTTCAGTGGATGATAGTGAGACCTTCTGCTGCTTCTTACATCTCCACAAGATGAGAGATTCACCTAAAAAAATGCAAAGACCAGTAGTTGAGATGCGATCATTGGGATTTCCTCCCCGGTCAGCATCAGTAAAAGCAGTTAATTCAAGAGATGAGGAAGAGGATAAGAAGAGTCCCTTGGATATGGTATTTTTGATATATCGCACAATTCTCATTACAGCTGCCATATGAACTGTAGTAGGTGCGTGCTGAAACTGGCTTGCAGCATGAACTACATGAGCTATGTCTAGACAGGTGATGGATAAGTAAGTGAAGGATCCAATTAATTGACGATAGGGAGTTGGATCCTCAAGAAGAACACCATCCTCAAGTCTCAGTTTTGCATTGATAACTTCAGGAGTCTCAACCTTCTTTTCATCAGATATTCCGGATTTGGTACAAATGTCTGTTGCCAATTTCATCTGAGATAAAATGTATCCTCGTGGGGAGTATGTCACTTCAATTCCTAAGAAATATCTCAAGAATCCAAGGTCAGACATATCAAAGGTTTCTTTTAACATAGACTTTACATCATTTACCCCCTTTTTGTCATTCCCAGAGATGATCATATCATCAACATATAATAGAAGAATAACGATGAGATTACCTGTTTTCTTAACAAAAAGAGCAGTGTCAGTATAGCAAGAAGTAAATCCTAAATTGATTAAAACACTACTAAACTTATCATACCAAGCTTTAGGAGCTTTCTTAAGACCATATAGGGCATTTTTCAATTTCAAAATTTTACCATTTAAATTCATACCCGGAGGTGGTTCCATGTAAACTTCTTCATTTAAATTTCCATTTAAAAAGGCATTTTTGACATCTAATTGAAAAATAGGCCATTTTTTAGCAGAGGCTATTGCAATAAGAGCTCGAACACTAGTCATTCGAGCAACAGGGGCAAAGGTTTCATCATAATCTATCCCATACTCTTGGGCATATCCCTTGGCCACTAACCTAGCCTTATATCTTTCCAATGAACCATCACACTTAGTTTTGACTTTAAAAATCCATCTACATCCAATGGGTTTCTTGCCATTGGGAGGATCAATGATTTCCCAAGTTTGTGCCTTTTTAAGAGCATTAAGTTCTAGTTCCATAGCTTCATTCCAATGAGCATATTGTTTAGCATCATTGTAGTGAGATGGTTCATGAAAGGAGTGAAGAGCAAGTAGACATGCTCGATAGTTGGGAGAAAAAGAATCATAAGAAACAAATCTATTTGGTACTTTTGAAATACGATTTGATCTTCTTTGAGAGGTTTCTTCGATTGACTCACTTTGAGAGAATTTTTCAAGGGCACAAGGTGGATTTCTTTCATTTCTTCTAGAGTAGAATTGTATTTGTCTTGACATATTTTCTTCTAAATTTTGATCATCATTTGGATGTTCAAAATGATCTTCAATGAGAGGTTCACTAGGATCAATATGATCATCTATGATGTTTTCTTTAGGCAACAAGTCAAATAAGAAGGAATAATCAATGTTTTCATTTGGTTGGTGCGAAAAACCATTTTCTTCTTCTAGGAATATGACATCCTTTGAGATATAAAGTTTGTTTTTGAATATGTCAAAACATCGATACCCTTTTTGTTTTTCGCCATATCCTAAGAAAATACATTCAATAGCCCTAGGAGAAAGTTTATCATTTTTGTGAGTTAGAACAAAGCATTTACATCAAAAAATTCTTAGTCTTTTATAATCGGGAGACATATTGTAAAGTTTTTCAAATGGAGAGAGATTTTTCAAAGAAGAAGAAGGGGTTCTATTGATAAGGTATGTTAAGGTTAGAACCGCTTCGGCCCAAAAGGATTTTAGAATATTTTTTGAAATTAATAACGTTCTTGTGGTTTCTATTATGTGCCTATGTTTTCTTTCCGCAAGACCATTTTGTTGCGGAGTGTTGGGACAAGACCGTTGATAACAAATTCCGTTTTCTTTTAAATAGCTTTGAAAATCATTGGACATGTATTCACCTCCCGAATCGGACCTAAGAATAGATAAGTTTCCCAAGAATTGATTTTTAACCATCGCATGGAATTGTTTAAAGAAGGAGAACACTTCGGATTTGCGACTTAGGAAGTAAATCCATGTAAATCGAGTGAAGTCATCAATAAAGACCACATAGTACGAAAAACCTCCTTTAAACAAAATAGGGGAAGGTCCCCATACATCAGAATGAACAAGTTCAAAAGGCCGAGTGATGAAGTAACTTCTTTGAGGAAATGGAGTAGCTTTAGATTTCCCAAAAATGCAATCTTTACAAGCCATGTGATTGTCTTTACAAGTATTGTTCAAAAAAGGAAAAAGAGACATTTTTACAAAATTTGGATGATCAAGTCTCTCATGCCAAATTCCAATACTTTTGTCTTTTACAAGATTGCAAGATGACTTAGATGGAAGAGTCAAAAAATCCATAAAATAGAGATCACCACTTCTATGGCCTTGCCCAATCAGCTTCCCTGACTGGAGATCCTGCACGGTGCAATCTTTAGGTGAGAAAGAGACTTGGCATCCATGATCGGTGATTTGGGAAACGGAAAAAAGATTTAGATTAATTTTTGGAACGATTCTTACTTTAGGAACGAAAAAGTTTTGAGAATTTTTAAAATCAAGTGTTCCAATACTTTCAATTTTCAAAGATGTTCTATCGGCCGTTGAGACATAAGAGGATATGGGTTCGGAAAAAATATTTGAAAGAGAGTTTTTATGAGATGTCATATGAAAAGAAGCACCAGAGTCTAGTATCCACATACCTGGAGGTGATGAAGAATAGGCGATGGCGGCTCCGGATGTTGAAGAAGACGTCTTGAGAAGATGTTGGAGAACTTCGGAGATATGATTAAGAGTTTCTTTGATATCTCCCTCTTTGGCACTTTCTTCTTCCTTCTTTGGAGAATTTTCTCCAACCGCGGCTACTTTTCCCTTAAGTTTGGGACAAACCGGTCTAATGTGTCCCGGTTCATTACAATAATGACATATCACTCATTTTCTAGGCCCATTGTTTTTGTTAAAGTGAGGAGGTCTATATGCTTTTACATTTGATCCAGGCCTAGTAACGGCTAAAACTTCATCACTCTTAATGCTTAGGCCAAGTCGAGTTTCTTCTTGGCATATTTCGGCAAGAGCGTCTTCTATGGGTAAGGCTTTGCTTCTATGGAGAAGGGATGCCCTAACTTGTTCAAATTTCGGTCGAAGACCATCAAGAAATTGAAAAAAGTGCTCATTTTCTATTTGTTCCCTTCTTAACTCAATATCTTCCGGGGCCACCCATTTGGGCTCAAGAAGAGCAAGTTCATCCCAAAGAGGGGTTAGAGAGCTAAAGTAATCCCAGACACTCATATCCATTTGTTTGGTGGAACGGATTTTTTCTTCACAAAAAAATTGTCGAGCAAGATCCTTTTGGGTATACATACCCTTAAGGAAAAACCAAGCCTGATTGGCCCTTCTAAATTTGGCAATATTAGCATAATTTTTAAGGTCAACATTGTTCATAAACCATGCCAAAATTTTGGCATGGTTACTCTCCCAATCCTCAACTTTGGATTGATGGTCATTGATAGCTTTGATGCGCTCATCACCATTTAAAGCTTTTTCAACATCATTTTCGATTTTAGTGAGAACAAGAGAGGGTTCGAGAGTAGTTCTCATAACAAAACCCCAAAGTTTCTTACCTCTTAGATGATTTTCCATAGCGGAGGCCCACATAAGATAGTTGGACCCATTGAGCTTAAAAGAGAGCTCAACTTTAAAATCACGTTCCATCGGCACCAAATATTCTTCCTTTCTTTAAAAGTTTGAGAGGCACACGTCCCAAGATAACAAAGAGAAGCCCAATCACCAGCCGAGCTCTGATACCATGTAATGAAAAGAGGCGGAAGCACCAATATAGCAAAAGCACTCTTTAAGAGTGACGCCAAGAGCCAAGAACACAAACACTAGAGGTGTACACACAAAACTCACAAAAGTAGAAAATGACTTAAAGTCATAAGTTGAATATTATTGAAGAAAGAAAGAAAGGGGTGAAAAACCCATGCCTTACAAGAGGAGAGACCTCCGCTATTTATAGAGGAGGGAGTGCAAAGGAAGGGACCACAAGGGGCTCCCATGTAGTTGTTGGGAGCCCCAACAGTCAGAAATCTGACAGTTGGGGCCCCAACGACTACATGTGTGAGGCCCTTGTGGTCTTACAAAAAGGAGAAAAGAAAAAAGAAAAAAGAGAAAAGAAAAAAAGGAAAAAAGCAAAAATGCAAAAGAGAAAAAGGGTACATGTGGTTTTACAAGAATACCCCTATTGGGTATTTTAAGAAATGAAAAATGTATATATATACATATATGTATATATATACTTATATATATACGTATGTATATATATACATATTTTAACAACGAGAGACTACGAAGTTTTCTAGAACTATCTTTTTTTCTATCGGTCGGGTAGACTCCACTCTATTTATTAAAATTCTAAATTCAGATATTCTTATTGTGCAAATTTATGTTGATAATATAATATTTGATTCTACTAATCATTATCTTTGCAAAGATTTTGCTAAAGCTATGCAGGAAGAGTTTGAAATGAGTTTGATGGGCGAATTGAACTACTTCCTTGAACTTCAAATAAAGCAAACCGAAAAAGGAATCTTCATCAATCAAACCAAGTATACAAAAAAACTTCTTAAAAGATTTAGCATGGACTCATCTAAATCAAGAAAAAATCCTATGAGCACAACTACCTCTCTTGACAAAGATGAAAACAGTAAAACTGTAGATACTAAGCTCTACAGAGGTATGATCGGATCTCTATTATATTTAACTGCTAGTCGACCTGATATAATGTTTAGTGTATGTATGTTTGCTAGATTTCAAGCTAATCCGAAGAAATCACACTTAATTGTTGTAAAACAAATTCTTCGATACTTAAAAAGATAGTTCAGACTTTGGATATTTTTACCCAAAGTCATCTTCCTTCGATTTAGTTTCATATAGTGATGTAGATTTTGGTGGAAGCAAATCTGATCGCAAGAGTACTAGTGGAACTTGTCACTTCTTAGGACATTCCTTAGTCTCTTGGTTTAGTAAAAAACAAAATTTGGTATCACTCTCAACAACTGAAGCAAAATATATAACAGCTAGTTTAGCATGTACACAAGTACTATGGATGAAGCAAACCTTAAGAGATTTTGGTTTGAATTACTCCACAACAACTATTTATTCTAATAACACTAGTGCTATAAATCTTTCAAAAAATCTTGTTCAGCACTCACGAACTAAGCATACTGAGGTGAGACATCATTTTTTACGATATCATGTTTTAAAAGGTGATATTTCTTTGAATTTTATACCCACAAATGCAGAACATGCCGAAATTTTTACTAAACCACTCAAAAATAAAGATTTTATGAGAATTAGAAGAAAACTTGGTATTTACTCATTATTGGACTTATAATGTTTTTTTTGAAATTTTTGTTTTACTTAAATTTTTTTAAGACTAACATTTTTTTTAAACTTTGATTGCTATGATAACATTTTTTGTTTGTAATATTTTTGAACTTGTATCTGCATGTATCTTTTTGATACTATGACTTCACCCACTCCTTTTGATAATGACAAAAGGAGAGAACAATATGCATGTGAACAATGTGTGATATATGGAGAACAATATCATGTGAACAATGTGTGATATATGAAGAACAATATGCATGTGTGATATATGTTATTTGATATGCTAACTTCTTATGTTTTGACAACATATTGATAGGGGGAGTAAGTTATTCTATCTGTTTATCAATGCTCAATTTGTGACTAGTTTGACATCATAAAAAAAGAGGAGATTGTTAAGATAGGGAAGTTGTATACGATAATTCAAGTACGATATTTTGATGATGAACAACTGAAACAACTGGATTTCAGCTATGGCAATAAAGAAAGAAGAAAAAAATTGAAGAAGTTTACAAGTTCTACATTGAAGAATTGATTGAAGATTTCGTGCAAGTGTAAATCTCTTTAAATTCTTAGATTCTTGTAAGAGCCTTACTTTGATTGCATATCTCACTTGCATTACACTTAAAAATACTTAGGAAAACTTTCCTAAAAAGAACCCTTTGCAAAAATCATTTTAGAAAGCCCTTTACCTATATTTTTAGTTTTATTAGTCGACCAATAGTCTTATCAGTCGACCAATTTTCTCGCGTCTTTTTTCAAAGCCAAATGTCTATTTTTTGATCAGCCGAATAATCTACTCTTAGTCGACCGAAACGAATGTCCGATTTCTGAAAAATTTAACAGAAGTCGATTGAAAGCTTTTTTCAGTCTACTGATGATTTTTATCAGTCGACTAATTTTCAAAATCCCAAATTCAAATCTTTTTAGCTAGACACAGTAGTCGATTGATTTAACAATCAGTCTGGTAATATTTGATTTCAGTCGACTAATAACTTTTTTAGTAGACTAATATAGTCGGGGGGGGTTGAACTTTTCTGAAGTTATGTTCTTTCTTTTTTCAAACATTTTGACTATTCAAAACTGTCAGTTTGACACCCCTTCGTACCACCAATGTTTGAAATTCTTCAGCTATAAATAAGAGTGAGATCTACACTTAAAATCAATGAATTGAAACATCGAATTCTGTGTTTTTCACTCCTATTCTTTCAAGCATTCATTTTCTCACTCACTAAGTCTTTTCACTCAAGTTCTTCACTCACATTCCTTTTGTGAGTCAGTGAAATCGTGAGTTGAGTATTTTTGAAGCCTTAAAAGCCTTTGCAAACCTATTCCACTTTCTTTGCATTCATAAAAAAGGCTTATAGGCTGATTGTAAGTTGTTTATTTCATTTTTTCTGTAAAAGGACAGAGTCTCTTTGGTTTAAAGGAGAAGTTTGCTTTCAACAAGGTTGTTGCTGAAAGTGGGACCGGTTTTGGTCAGTTTGATCTTGTCGTGACACAAGTTTGATAGTGAAAATCTCAAACGGGTTTTGCTTGGGGACTAAATGTAGGTCTGGAGGACCGAACCAGGATAAAATCTTTGTGTTCTTTGTGTGTGATTGCTTTGCAGAATTCAAAATTTTTCAAATTCCAAAGACTAAGTTTAAAAACACTATTCACCCCCTTCTAGTGCTGGTTGCATCGATTCTACAGTACTTTCATGGTCAAAAGAACATAGAGTCATTGAGAGCATCTCAACAACTATAATTAGAGCCCTTTGGCTCTCCTTGTATACAAAGGGACTTTTTGTCCCTATTCAAACCAATGCTTTTCTTAAACATTTTATAAATTATTTCTATTATTTTTACTTGTGTTCTCTCTCTCTTTGTGAGCGATTCATGTATGCCTTTGTGGCTTTTGTATTTTCCCATTAGTGGCTTTTGTATTTGTGAACAATTTGTACTCTTGTAGACCTTAAGTGACATTTCTCTTGTGCTGATTGCATCGATCCTACAGTACTTTCATGGTCAAAAGAACATAGTCATTGGGAGCATCTCAACAACTATAATTAGAGCCCTTTGGCTCTCCTTGTATATAAAGGGACTTTTTGTCCCTATTCAAACCAATGCTTTTCTTAAACATTTTATAAATTATTTCTATTATTTTTACTTGTGTTCTCTCTCTCTTTGTGAGCGATTCATGTAGACCTTTGTGGCTTTTGTATTTTCCCATTAGTGGCTTTTGTATTTGTGAACAATTTGTACTCTTGTAGACCTTAAGTGGCATTTCTCTTGTGCAAACTTTGATTTCATTACATATAATTGGCTCATATCTTCACCAACTCAATAGATTGGGGCATGTAGATCTATTAGGCAAGTTGAGGATAATTAATATCTTCTACTTTTTCTCAACTTGAGGGTAGTGCAATAGTGTTAAGAGTCATTTTCCTCGATATTGATGTTGATCATGTTGACCAAATGCCACAAGTGGTGATTGGAATATGTTTTGTATTATTAAGGGTACTATTGTCTTTCTATACAATTTCTCCATCTAAATAACAAAAGAACTAAGCAAGCAATTGTAGGTCATGATTTTAACCCCGAAAGTATCAAGTCTTCACTTTCTTTTCTTCTTCATTCCTCCCTGTGCTTTCTTATAGCAAAAGACCATCAATCACACCCTCCAACAAGGAAAAGGAGGTTGCTGATCACAAATACTATTGAATGCACAAAATTTTGTAATGTAAAACGGAGAAAAAAAGGAGAGAGATTAGTGTATCAATATTAGCCATGTCTTTGTTGATTTTTCACTCTAGATCAGCCACAATATGCTTCTGCTTGACAAATACCATGATACAGATAAATTATACACCATAAACAAAGCAGACAAGAAAAAAACTGAAAGGCCCTGTGAAAAACTTCCTTCTCATTCATCAACCATAAGAATGCAAAAAGGGGTTTAAATGTCTAACGTTACCTGTTGAAAACCATGTGACACAGGACCGTCATTCACACAAGCTGTCAATTCTTGTTCAACCTTCTCTAGACCTTTACTTATAGCTTGCATCTCTTCTGCCAATGATTTCAATTGTATCTAAGGAGTAACAAAAGGAAATAATAAGGCATCTCTAAAATATGAGAAGAAAATTATACAATTATCGAAAATGAATTTAAATTGGTAAGTTGGGAAATATACCTTTGATGCAACTTCTAAGCTTATGAGGTCTTTGTGAAAATCTAGAAGCTCTGGAAGCTTATCAGCAAGCACCTACAATTAGAAAACAAAAATAATAACAATATAATAATGAACAAAAAATTGGAAACGGCAATCATATATCTATATGTATGAAAGGCTGGCTTTTTGACTGATCACCTCAACAGTACTAGGACCATCACAAAACTAAACTCATGAAATATATCAAGTGGACATCACATAAAACTCTTGGGAGAAGAGAAAACTGAACCAAAGCATCTAAGTGACATGGACATGAACATGGATGCAAATTCAATATGGATATGAGACACAAGTTCACAATTTTTTTGAAAGCTAGGATATAGAATTTTTAGTATTTAATTGATAAAAGAATATACTTTCGATATTTTAATATGTAAAATTTATAAACAATAACATTAATGCTGGATATATCAAAGGGTGTCACATGGCATACACATGTGTCATGCCATGCTATGCCCCCTAGACAAAGGACCGTATATAGTGTGTCCCTGTGTTAGAACTTACAACAAAACATTGAAAGAGATTTAGTGCATACCAAGTCTTCAAAGCAATCGATATCCAGGAAGCAACTCAAGCAAGAAAATTGACCTTAGATAAACCTGTGTTTTAAGAATGTTGCATACCCATCTTATGCACACATACCTGTGTTTTAAGAATGTTTCATACCCATCTAATTATGTGCGTGTAACATATATGCATGTTTGTGCTAAATTTTCTGCACCTATAGGTGTATCAGTTACAATTACAACATACATAGGATACTTTAGCTAAAAGAAATTTCTGGTTTGTGACAATTAAGGACATAAGTCTAGTAGTCAGAAGGCTTTACCTTAAATAAACCCTGAAACTGTTCTTTGATGATAAATCCATGATCTCCAGGCCTTGCCTTAACATGTGTAAAAAGTGCATGTGAGAATTATAATATAGTATTGAGGACTTAGCGATAATAGAGTTGTGACATTGCAATTATCGCTTTCTTAAACTTTATAATTTCATTAATGTTTAGTAAGTGTTGAATTAAGCTAACTACAATTCATACAAAAATAAGTTCATAATTGAACCTGTAATTCAGTGAACCATAAAAAATAAGTTCATAATTGAACCTGTAATTCAGTGAACCATAGTGATGGCTTGTGAATACGGGTTATGCCCTTATATGTAAAAAGATGTATTGGTTTAACACTGGCTCATGAATTGCCAAGTTTGTTACTTGAGGGTTTCGCAGTGGCCCCTTGAGTTTATAAAGCTAATACACAGGTAAACTTAAATATTAACTTTTGTCTGATTGGTTTAAAGATATCAGAGCATTTGTGCTCGTCTGATTTAAAGGTACCAGAGCACTCTGGGTGAGATTTGCACAATTAAGTGGAGAAAATTAGTAACAAACCTATCTATGGTAGAAATAATTGGGAATATACTACTACTGTAGTATGATTCATAATTTTTGCGAACACATGTGGCTTTGAGCTAGTGGGTACAAATCAAGGAAACCCTGAAAAGTTAGAGAACAAAATTATTAAGATAAGAAACCCACTCGGACTTGGGCTTACCTTGGAGAGGGTAGGTGGTACATAACTTCGAGAACATGTGATCTTTAGCTTCGAGCGACAATGGCTCGTTGCTCCACAACCCTCGAAGTTAGGGGACTCAGACTACCAATTTATCCTAAGTGGTAGGTCTAAGTTCTTTTGCAGAAATTAAGGATGCATTCTGTTTGTTTGGCCATCGGGAGGTTCTCTCGGTTATTTAACCGCTCGCTTAGGATTTCAGTTTCAGTTAGACATTCGGGTTAATAAAACACTAAGCATAATAAACCCCCGAATGTTCTCTTCTTTTACGGTTGTCTTGGCCTGCGAGTACCCGCAGGATAATTACAGAGAAACTTAAACTAAGCATGTTTATGTTCTTCAGTCAGCTGAAAATTTTTGGAATACAGTGATTGAACCTGTTATTATTTATTCATTGATAGTCAAGAATTAGAAATGTGATATGCAATTGAATGATTTCCTGTTAATGTTTTAATTTATGTCATGTTATATCACAACTTTACTTTTCATTGAATATTCAATTACCTTGCATATTCTTGATACAAAGTACATCTTCATAATCATAGTTTCCAAATACTCAGACCGGTTGTAGTCTGATTTAATTTACTTTACCATTTTTTAAGTGAAGAATAGATTAATCAGAGCGGTTGCAGGATCATGTATGGGCTATGATGCATGAATTATTGGTGTTTCCAGGATGTTCAGAAATAGAGTAGTTATTTTCAATGCTGCCATTATATTGTTCAGAACACTTGGTTTATTATTAATTTTCATTAGAAATGGAATGGATGGTATTGCTTTGACATGCCCGAGATGCTTAACCTGGTTTAAATTGAATATTTTCGCTGTTATAAAAAAAATCCTCGAAATTTGAATTAAATTTCGGGTCGTTACAATATATATAAAAGAAATAAAGGTCAAATGTAATTAATCAAGTATGACTGCACATTGGAAGCTACAACCTGCCATTTTGTAAGGAGTACAAATAATTCAAGAAGGAAGCAGAGCTATCTCCATCAACTAGTGAAACTTAGCTTAATTAAAAATAAAAAAGGACACTAGCAGACTTTTAAATGACTAAATCATATTCAAAAGAAACAAAACAAACAAAAAAAAAGCAGTAGAAAATGCATTTTTAAGTCAAATTGACACCCTTAAGCTCAAAATGGACTAATAGGAACAGTCAAGAGTTTGCAGCAAAAACATATAAACAAACAGTAGGATGTAAATCTATGCTAAAATCCAATTTATTCTTTAAGACACGTAAGTTAGATAGCACTGGAAAGGGATTATTATCCGCATCTGGAAGAAATGGCACCCGATTCCTTTTTCAGATCCTTGCCTGGCTGAAGTCAACGTTGCAGGTTAGCAGCACCTATCTCTTAGGAGTATCCATCGCGGAAAGTGGACATTGACTCTTTTTGTTCATCAGGATCATTTCACTGATCAAACTACAAGGAATCTGCCCGAGGTTAAGTTCTGAAAGAAAGGGCACCGGCACTGAGCATTGAGTAGGAGGTTACCTGCCTCTTCCAATGGAGTTCCTAGAGTAGAATCAATGGACCTTCCTCCTATTTAATGAGACAGAAATAAGCTATTTGTGAAGTCATACAATCCTGACTTAGGCCCTGATACCAGATTTTAACATTTCTGCTGACACCAGTAATCATTATTGCTTCTTGACGCACAAGAAGAACAACAAATATTCAGAGATAAATGCATAGCATGGCAGCAGATTGTTGAACACTAATGGAAAAAATAGATTCTGAGGAAAAAAGAAAGTCCAACACAGTCCCTACTATTACAAACACATTAATGATCCTTAGCACTAGTTCACTGAAATGATCTAAAGAGTTCTGATTAACAAAATGAATGGTTCATATCTATGTTGGACTTTAACCGAGTTAAGTAGATTACCCTCACTTCCAATTGGTGAAATCTACAAGCACTTGTCACTTAATGGATTGAAGTTTAAATTTAAAAGCAACTACATGCCTGTTGTCACAGTGACATATGTACAAGTGTTACAAAATGTGAGAATCAAGAATGAAAATGTTGTGTGAAAACTATGTATATTTCTTAAGAAGCTGAATACATACATCCAAACCAATGACCACTTGAGTACAACATAAAGAACATTAAGAATTAATAAACATCCAGTTCCATATGATTGAAGAGAGATGAATAAAGAAAAGGATCTAATACATGATTTGTATCATGGTTTCAATATTTTGCAGTTCTATTATTGTCTGGGGGAAAAGAATATGCCATAGGCCTCTCTTTATCAAAGAAATCAGAACATAAAAGCTAAGACAACTTGGGCTGATCATATGCATAAAAACTCTATGCAACTTAATGTTAAAAGATCCTACCTTACAAAGATAATGCATAAGTGTCATCTTGGTGTTGCGAGCACGTGTATCAGTTAGTTTCAATAGGCTGTCCAACCTAAAACCAATTGCAGAACCTGGAAATTTTGGATTCGGTTATGTGTACTCACCAATTGCAACAGAAACACCAATTAAATTTGCTATACATCAGTAGCTTAGAAAGAAAAATCAGGAACCTTGAAAGCTTGTAAATTTGACACATTAGTTACAACTTTATGCAGGTTGTCAATTTAGTAGAAAGAGGTTGGCATGGAGTAAGCAATAAAGTCATGTCCATGATTACATGGATATAGATATAGACACAGACATGATACAAACTCAAGACATGAATAAGCAATTTTTACAAAAATTAAGACACATCAATATGCGTTGTCTTCAAATATTTGATATATAAAATATACTTCTAGCAGTTACAACAAATAAGAATATGTTTGGAATAAAAAATGATTAAATTATATAAATGGTGTAAAAAATGTGTTGCATGTGTTGTCCAAGTGTTGTTGTGTCATGTCCCCCACACAAGGGGCTAGGATGTCCCTGTTACAGGCTACGTCAATTGGATACAGAAGTAGATAGTGGTTACTGCTATGTCACAGGGATTCGGCTAGCAAGGTGCCGCACCCGCGTCGACGCGACTCGACGCGGGTGCGGTCAACCCGATCCTGGGTGCGTTGACCGCACCCAGGATCATTTAGGTCCATTTTTTTTTGGATTTTTTTAAAAAAAAAAATCCCTATGAAATGGGCTGCGATTTTTTAAAAAAAAAAAACTATGCTGACAGCAGCTGTCTGTCAGGGCTGCGATTTTTTTTTTTTTTTAAATTTATGCTGACAGCAGCTGTCTGTCAGGGCTGCGAAATTTTTTAAAAAAATTTCTGCTGACAGCAGAAAAACTGTCAGCAAAAAAACCAGCGTCGGGGAACCCCCGACCCCCTTTATATATATATATATATATATATATATATATATATATATATATATATTTACATTTTTGCCCCTGCCGCACCCCCGCACCCAGGTTTTTTGGAAGTGCCGAATCCCCGCACCCGCACCCACACCCATGTGACATAGGGTTACTGTCATTTTATGGAGTTCTCCATTATGAGTTAGTACGATAGTAAAAAATGGAGTATCCATATGATATAGAAATAAAGGCTCATAGGCATACATTTGTGTTAAAATGTAATATGTATATATATAATAATTATATTATATTATATTATTATATATATTTGTATTTTTCTTTTATTCATTTTTTTGTTTTTTATTATCTAGTTCTATTAGAACTAGAATTAATAAACCAGTCAAGTCCCAACTAGGACTTGACTAGCTAATGGTCGTTGGACCCTAGTCCAACAGCTATATTTAGAGCCATTAGACTAGGGTCCAACGACTCTATGGAGAGCTCTAAATGAGCTCTCCTCCTCCTCCTCTTCTCAAATGTGTAAAAATAGGGGTCATTCCCCCCATTCTTGTATTAATGCTTCTTAAGCATTTTGGTTTTCAATAATAAAGATTTATTATTTCATTTTCTGTTCTCCCTTTTATGGGTTTTGCTTGAAGTGTCGTTTAGACACTCTTTTAGTGGATTCAAGTGCTTTTGTGGAAGACCACCATTTCATTACAATTTGAAGCAAGGGCAATCAGTAGGTATTAAGTCTTCTCTAGCTAATTTTGCAATTTATGGTGAGAAGTACATTCCATAAGGGCTGTAACTTTGAATAAATATTTTTTTCAGAAAAAACTAAACAGCATGAGGAGAAAAACAAAAAAGAGGGTAGTTTTTGCAAGAATTTAAGGTTTTGAAGGCAATTTGGGAAATTTCTATTTTAACTTTATGGGAATATCACAAGAGAAACCTAAAACTTACTTTTACAATGAAGTTGGAACTTGGGAATCTATTCTACAACCCAAAATTTTCTTACACATAAAAGGGTGAGAAATACCAAAAATGCCATGAGGCATTTTGACTAATCCTTGTTGGGCAACAGCAGTATTTAGACCCATAATAGGCATTGGATTGGATCCATAATAGTTAGATTTAGACCCAACTCTAGATCCTCAATGCTTTTGGACCAGTTATACAGGTTTTGATTATTGGCCTAAAATGATTGAACCAAATGTAGATCCAGTTAATAGATCAAAATAAGTCATTGCATTAATTTGAGCTTTTATGGACCCAAGTATATCATTGTGTGATGATTCCAATTGTAGTATACATGTTAGTAGAGGTTTTATAGTGTCACATCTTTCTAGAACTGGATTGACTCAACCCCAGCATGGCTCCTTCCATTGGGGTTTCAAATTCGAAACTATCTCCAATTGATATATTTTTAACCTCTGGAGCTAAGCCCTATATAAATCTACGTAAGCTTATCCTCTCTTTAATGAGTCCCAACACTTGAATCCCTAGGCCCAATGATTTCAGACCCTCCATCTATCCAATCCAGATTACATATTTTTAAAATAATTCAAACATACTCTACAGGTTCGAAATCAATCTGACAAAAAAATCCAAGCTATACATACATATATACGAACTCACATACATATATACATATAATATATTTACATCCTTCATTCCAATAATCAGACTTTTGCATCCTTATTTCCAATAACGGATTCTTGGATTATTAACTTTACTAAAATTCATCTCTTTGACAAACAACCATCCATATTATTGATATTATTCTATATAGAGGACGTATATGATTTGCTTAGTTGAAGACATAAACATATCACTCTAAATATGAACAATCAATTGGTCTACAAAGCATTCCTTGTTGCAAAAAAAGTGTCCTGTCTCTCCTTACATATGGATTTGTTTATCCTTGGTAAAAACAAATAAGTTTCTTCTCTCGAAGGGCTTCCTCTGCACATTCATTTAGTTTAGTATGCTGTCAAGGAGAAGGCTTTGAATCATCAATTGGTCAAGAAATGGATGACAAATCATCATAATAAAACTAGTCATGAAAAGGTTGGTGGTAATCCTATATATGTAGGATCATGATGACATAGCTAGGCTAGCAATATATTATGAAAAAGAAAAAAATAATTAGATGCTGGTGCCTCAAGAAACATGTAACTATCCATCGCATTAGCAAGCCATGAGAGATGACAAAGCACAGTGGTTGATGGCAGAGCATTTGGCAATGGTGCACACTAACACCTGCTACTGATCCACTCCCAAAAGTTATTTGAGGTCTGTAGGTTAATGAGTTGAGTTCAACTGCACTGTTCGGTGAGGAATCTAGACCTACCTTCACTCATGGAAATTTTAGGCTTCATTTGGTTTTGCCACCTGCAATGCTGGGTAGAAACGACACCTTAATTGAACAAATATTATATTGAGGATGAGAACTAAACTTAGTTCAAAGTATGTCAACCAAGGCCATGCAATATCACCAGTCATGGTTCATAACAAGAATATAATGGGATTTAAAAAGTACTATAAGAATTATCTGAAGTCTCATGGAACTTGCCTAAAAAAACTGCACATTTGGATATTCTAGAACCACTTGGATCTTGATCTTCCATAAATGAATTTCCATTGTATCTTTTAATATGCGATAATGCAAGCACCTTTCAACTTTTGAATGCATTTGGATCAAGATTGCCACAAAGGGAAACAGAATTGGAAATGCCTTCAGAAATGGAAGCTGGAAACATGGTTTCTCTAAGCTCATGGACACACATGCACACGCGAACACACCCACCGCCCCCCCCCCCCCCCCCCCCCACACACACACACACATATATATATATATATATCATAGTCACATGTATCGTTAAAGGTAATTTCTCAGCGAGGGTATTTCTCGGAGATATTTTCAAAAGTTGATAAATCTCGAGAAAATCTCGGGAGTTTAAAATTTTGAAAAAATATAAATAACAACAAAAAAGCTAAGAAAATAATAAGTTTTGCATTATTTTTCTTTCAAAAGTATAAAGAAACATGTTTTAAAGGTTTTAAAATATAAAAGAAACAAAAAATAGGAAATGCAAACTTAAAAAAAAAGAAAGAAATTTTCTAAAAAAATATTGCGCTATTTGTTTATGGCGATATTTTGAAAATATCGCGATATATTCCCGATATTATCGGCTACCTTGAAATAGCCGATAATATTGGCAAAATATCACCAGAATTCATATCACAATATTTTAAAAAAAATATTCTTATATATTTTCAGCCAGTGCAATTTTTTGGTTTCTCTTGTATTTTAAAAACTTTTCAAACTTATTTCCTTATATTTTTGCAAGAAAAATTATACAAAACCTATTATTTTCTTATCTTATGTTAGCAAAGAGATATGCAAGATAACATGGACATCTCTGTCAATGTACTTTATTTATGTTCGTAATAGTTTGTGACACTATTTAAGTGACACTAAATTTAATATACTTGCAGTCAATGTCCAAATGTACAAGACCTTGTGAAGGTTATCTCCAACTAATCACAAAAGAGAATAGGGCTTCTGCCCCCTTAGTGTGGCTGCTCATTTTAACTATGAAATTCTTGGTCACTCTCAATCTCTCACGCCTTCTTGTACTGTCTTCCTTATTTTATACTTGAGTATTTCCTTTTTTTGTGTGCTACGGCAGACCATACACAATTTTTCCAACAGTACATTGAGACATGATGCTTCAATTGTCCTTCATCCATGAAGAAAAATAGTAGCATTCTCAAGCTCATGAATTTGTAAAGCAGCATAGAATAGTGTCTAAACATATTTACCATCAAGAACACATCACCTCCTTTTCAGTGCATCATCAGACTAACTGTCTTGATTTATAGTTCTTTTGCTATATTATTATTGCTGCTAAGAAATTTCACTAGTGTTTAACCATTGACTACTTCTCACCTTTATATGTATTTCCAACAGATGAAACTACAAATCAATGAGACTTTAAGAAATAAATTGGTACCAAAATTCACCTCTTGCAGTCCCTTGATTTAATGCATTCCCTAGTGATAGAATTGTCTGCATAATTCTCTTCAATTTGACAGAATTTCTTATCTGATAAACATGGGGAAGTAATGTAAGACAAGCTATGTGTCTCTACTTTGCACAAATGGAAAAAGAGAAAAGGAGCTAACCTCTTCAGAGGCAGAATTTACAATGTTCAAATTATTCCTTAAATCTGAAACCTGCAAAGCAGTCACAGAAAATAATGCCAAACTCTGGAATTCAAAAGGATGGAATTTGGGTTCCGCAAGCAAACCAATATGGTTGACCTTGGACAGTGAAAGTAATCATCATTATGCCATAAGCTCAACCAACCTGGGAAGAGAATTGAATTTTAAAAGAAAATACTCTTAGCTTGGATTCCACCCGAGGTACTTTCATTAACTCCAGGAAAAACTGTTATGAATATTGAAAATTTATCAGAATCATGGAGAATAAATTGAATGAAGGAGAATCTAGTAATGCAGATTTTATTCTTCCAGAGCTATGAGTAGTTCTATTGCACAAAGGTGAAAGCACAAAAAATCACCACTAGGCCAAATGAACACAGAGTGGCCATAAATACAAAATTGAAGGACCGGTAGCTACTGAGCAAGGCAACCTTTCTCAAATAAAGCACTCAAGTATTTAGAGCAGCTAATGAACCTGCTCACATTTTCCTAAACTCTCTTTGTCTCCAGCATAGCCCTACGAGTGAGGCAAAAGTAAATTAGTGAAACTTCAAAGAAAAGCCGCTACAATATACATCAAAAGAAGTAAATAACTGGCTCTATATGAGCATCCAAAAGAGTTTATCCCATGCAAATATATATTGTTCAACCTTGAGCAGTTCCATTTCCTCTTTGGTGGGGCAGAACTTTATAAGATTGTCCACCTGATCAATATCTAGTACTGAATCATCCAAGGCAAGCAGTGCACTCTGTAGTGATCATAAATGGTATAGGTCAGAACTTTGAATGCATTGTATTAGCAACCCAATTTTGTAATTGCAGTAAGGAGGCAAAACATGCAAATTGATCTTTTTTAGCTTCACAAAGACGCTGCTAGAAGCACAGCACATGAGGACATAATAAAGGAGAGGAACTGAAAAGCACATTAATAATCCTCAGCATGAACCCAAAAACAATAACACCAACAGCACAAGGCTATATATGATCAGTATGTAAAGAGCTTCCATTAGGTTGTGCCATAAGCTCGTGGCTTTATTAGAATCATGACCAATATTTTATGTAAAAAAAATGAACCAACAAAATTCAATGACTGAGATGGACATTAATTCCCAAGAATTCCAAGACATAAGGATTCCCGTTGCCTCTTTCCTTCAACAAGAATCACTTCATGCATGGATCCTGCACAAAGAAGCATAGGATAAAGGACTATATAATAGATGTGACATTAAAAACAGGGTTCATTTCACAGAACAATAGATTATGTTGGGCAATCATAGGTGTCCGGCGACAGTAGATACATTTTCTTCCCCAGCATGAGGGTTATGATCAGCTTTACTAATCCTGTTACAATATTTCTGAGACCTTCGAAGAGAAAGATACTCATTAACTCAACCATGTCACCGGTAGCATGCCTCACTACACCAGAATTAATTTACCAAGATCATATTCAAAACTGCTGTTTAAGTTTACACAGGATGCAGAGCTCAGGGAGCATTTCTTGCTGCTAAAAAGAATATTATGATTTGAACATTCATTTAGGGGCATTTTTTGTGCAAGTCATTTATTCGATCTTTAGGTTTATTGCCATGCTCAAGGTTGTCACAGTCATTGTTACATGTATTTATCATAAAGTTTAGGGGTATAATCTCTTAATCCTTTGTTATATATATATATATATATATATATATATATATATATATATATATATATATATATATATATATATTCACTTCATAAGGCAAACAAATAAAAGATCAGTAGGAAGTGAGGTTCATTGGTTCAAAGAATTCCCTTGCAAATCTATTTAGAAAAGGGTGCAAGAAGAGAAGATTTTTGCCTTCAAAATCCAAGTTGTGCATGGTCAATAACCGTGTACAACTTGAAGGCTAGAAGCTATTAAAAATGTAATTTTTTCAGTGGCACCTTGGTAATATTTACTTATGTCTGTCTTCTGGTGTATTATTATAGCAAGGGCATTTCTGATATTATGGTAAGAAATTAATAATAGTGGCAGTATTGTAGTTTCAGAAGCATCTTAAAATAAAGGAGAAGAGGCACACTGCACAACACATTAGGATCGTGCAGTGTTGAGACCCCCAATGACTTTCATCCTTCTTTGCTCTTCTTTCTGCTACTTCTTCCATGCAACTAGTACAACTTCTCAAGTCATTAAGAGAGAAATCCCCTTCCGTTGGACTTCTTATTATGAAGGAGCAACCAACAACTTGAAAATTTACTATGCTTGCAAAGAGTTCAACTATATTTACTGCCGGATTTACACGTCTCAGATATTTTAAAAAAAGAACATGTGGGATTTGTGGAGACCAGATACTTTCTCCTACGCCATGGCAACACCAGATTATTCATCTCAACAAGCTCAAATGGTGTTTATAGAAAAACTATCTCACTATGATAGATTTTGAAATTATTTTACTGTTGACTGTGTTTGACATCCTTGAGGTACAACCTGGGTCTTCTTCACTTCTAGGTCTGTCAACTTTCACAATCACAAAGCAAAACACAAGGGACAGTCTTCAGCAACACTCTTACATGATATCAATATCACAAGAAGTTAACACAAACAGATCCCTCCAAACCTAACTCCAATACCGTAAATAAGGTCAAAATTCTGGAGGTAAAAGCTTATACTTTTATTAAGTGCAATATATACAGCGTATGCACATTTGATAATAACATAAACAAACCAACATGATGCCAACAAAATGTGAGGACTGTCCAAAAGACAAACACACCAAAACTAATAAATAAAGAAAAAGTAAATATTACTAAAAAGAATTTTCTAACATAAGACAATCTTATACAAATAATTATATAGCAAGCAACAATTACAAGATAACAAAGAGTAGCGCTTGGAGGCCTATTCCTAATAACAATATTCATGGAAGAAGTGAACTTATCAATATGATCCTTAATGTACAAAGGGTACGTAATGAAGGAATAAATGCTAAGTTAGATTTCAAAAGGAAAATGATACAGCTCATCATGCACATTTATGTAAAGAACAGCAGTCCCTAGCACTTTGGATTTCTTTTCTAAGAGGCATCCTAGCAATTTCATACTAGAAACCCAAAAGCTCAGAGCATTATAATTAAATACAATTCCAAAGATATAATGACCAAAAGTTCCAAGCTTTACTGTAAAGAATCTCACAAATAATCAAGTTTATAAAAACTTGACAAGAACATTCACTCATTAAATGCACTAAGGTGTAAATATCACAAAGTGCACTAAGGCACAAATATCACAAAGTGCTCCACGACACAAAACACATGAAATACTGAATATTATTGAGAGAAAAATCTCACTGGAAAGACACTTTACAATGGGGAAAATAGTCCCTTATTTATAGACTTGAAGGAGAGCTATAGCCGTTGGGCTACTTCCCAATGGCTCTAACAGCTCAACGGCTGGTCAAATAGTCAAATGTTGACTATTGACTAGACTAAAAAACAAAAAAGACAAAAAATAAAATAAGAAATATAAAAATACATATTACAAAATTGTATTTCATATATATATATACATACTCTTGTATTACGAAGAGTATATATACAACAACAACAACAACAATTTGAAGAGTATATATATATATTCAAGTATATACGTATATATGTGACTTTCTAACAGTCCCCTTCAAACTTATGGTGCAATCACTGAAAGTATGTTAAGTAGAAAATTAAATCTTGGTGAGCACAGTGTCTTGGTGAAGAAATCAACAAGTTGATATTCCGATCTCATATAGGGAAGATCAATAGTCTTCTTTAAGTATTCTTCACGAACGAAGTGACAATCAATTTCTATATGCTTAGTCCTTTCATGAAACTTATGATTTTGAGCAATGTATATAGAGTTTTTTGTTGTCACAACATAATCTTGTAGGATTCTGAAGATGAACTCCCATATCTAAAATTAGTTATTTGAGTCACACAATTTTCATGGTAGCAATCGTCATTGCTCTATACTCAGCTTTTGTAGATGATAGTGACACTTTTTGTTGTTTCTTGCACTTCCATGAAATCAAGGATTCACCTAAAAACACATAAAAACCAATTGTCGAGTGCTTGTTATTTGGATCCCCTCCTCAATCAACATTTGAGCATGCAATAAGATCTAATGAGGAAGGAGAGGATAAAAAGACTCCCTTATTTATTATGCCTCTGATATATTTGATAATTTTCATGACTGCACCCATATGAGCATGTTGAAGCATGCTAAAATTAATTAGCTATATGTATAACATGAGCTATGTCAGGTCTTGTAATACTTAGATACATAAGAGATCCCACGAAATGTCTAAAGGGAGTTGGATTGTCCAAAGAAACTCCATCATCAGTCTGCATCTTCATTCCAACAATCTCTGGAGTATCAACAACTTTGTCATCTGATAATCCTGACCTGTCAATGGTATCTAAAGTAATTTTTTTTTTGACAATATATATCCTCTGTTAGAATATGATACTTCTACCCCAAAAAAGTATGTTAGGAACCCAAGATCAGTTATTTTAAAAGAGTTTTTCAAAAAATTGTTTTACTTATTTAATTCCTTTTTTGTCACTTCTTATAATTGACATGTCATCAATATATAAAAGTAAAATTATAATACCTGCAGAAGAGTTCTTAATAAATAAAGTTGTGTTAGTATAATATGATTTGAAACCATATTTTGTAATAAGTTAATAACATTGTTGAATGTGTCAAACCAAGCTTTAGGTACTGGTTTGAGTCCATATAGTGTTTTTTTTTTAATTTAAGCACTTTACCTCTAGGGACTATCAACCCAGGTGGAACATCCGTATACTTCCTCATTGAGATTGTCATTTAAAAAGACATTTTTAACATCCATTTGGAATATATTATAATTTTTAATAGCTGCAATAGCTACAAGAATTCGAACAATTGTCATTGTGGCAACATGAGCAAATGTTTCTTCGTAATCTACTCCATATTCTTGAGATAACCTTTAGCAACTAATCTGACTTTATGTTATTTCAAGGATCCATTGCATTTTGTCTTGACTTTAAAAACCCATCTACAACCTATGGTTTTCTTTCTGATGGGTAGACTTAGAATTTCCCAAGTGTTGGCTTCTTCAAGAGCATCCAATTCTATATGCATGGCTTTTACCCATTCAGGTAGGTTTTTGGCTTCATTGTAACAGGAGGGTTCAAAATATAAATGAATAGCCAGAAGACATGCTCTATGTTTAAGAGAAAATGAGTCATAAAAAACAAATCTATTTGGAATCCCTGAGGTTCATTCAAATCTACGAATGATGATTTGTTCATAGGGAATTTCTAATGATTCATGATTATCTTGATTTACACATTCACCGGATATGTTTCTATTTCTTCTAGTGTATACTATTGGTTCAATTGTTGTTCTATTCTCAATAGAGGGTTCTAGATAAGTATCTTCATCGTTAGACAATAGTTTAAATAAGAAAGAATAGTCAAAATTTATGTTTTGAGACATATTTTCTTCAAATCTACTTTCATTTTCAACAAAGTTAACATTCCTTGAGATAAAGAGTTTATTATTTTTGATATCATAACATTTAAACCCTTTTTGTGTTTTAGAGTAACCAATGAAAGCACAAGAGATAGCCTTAGAATATAGTTTATCTCTTTTATCATTTAAGACATAACATTTGCAACCAAAGATTCTTAGTCTTTGATAGTTAGGTTGGTATTTGAATAATTTTTCAAAAGAAATTTCATTGGATAAAGTTTTTGAAGGTATCCTATTTATGAGATATACTAGGTTAAGGCAACTTCAGCCCAAAGATTTTTAGACACATTCTTAGCAATAAGTAGTGTCCTTGTAGTTTCCATAATATGTCTATGTTTTCTTTCTGAAATCCCGCTTTGTTGTGGAGTTATAGGACACGATTGTTGATGCAAAATTCCTTCATTTTCTAAGAATTGTTTAAAATCATTTGACAAATATTCTCCCCCAAAGTCTATTCTTAGGATTTTAATCTTGCTTTCAAATTGATTTTTAATCATATTATGAAAAGTTTTGAAGGTTGAAAATATATCAGATTTAAGCTTAAAAAAATAAATCCAACAATATCTAGTGAAATCATCGACAAACACAACATAGTAGGAGAATCCTCCTTTAGAAGTCACAGGAGCAGGACCCCACACATCCAAATGAATCAACTCAAAAGGCATTGAGGAGTAAAAAGTTCTTTGTCAATAAGGCAAAGATGTCATTTTTCCAAGTAAACATTCCATACATTCAAAATTATCTTTGCAAAGATCATTAGTAATAGGTACAAAATTCAATTTTCTTATATTTGGATGCCCAAGTCTATGGTGTCAAACTTTTATATCTTTTGTGTGGGCAAATATTACAAAATTATTCCTTTAGAATACAAAGAAAGTTCATATAATAAAGATCTCCTTGCCTAGAACCATCTCCAATCAATTTCCCAGACTAGCGATCCTGCACCCAACATTTATTTAATGAGAATATGACATCACATCCATGATTCGAGATTTGAGAAACCGAAAGTAAGTTAAGATGTAGTTTTGGTATAAGTCTTATTTTTGAAATATAAAACTTGTGTTTTATCAAATCATTTTTAAAAATCTCAACACTCTTTATTTTCGAGGAAGTTTCATCGACAATGGAAACAAAGGATGCATTTGAGTTAGGTTGACACTCAGATAAAATAGACTTGTGTGGGGTCATATGAAATGAACCTCCTGAATCAAGAAGCCAAGAGAACATACTAGTGGTTGAAGAAGATGCAATGGGCGCTCTTGATGTAGATCCTTTAAGCAATTGTTGTAATGCCTCCGTCAATTGAGATAATGATTTGGTGAGATCTTTGAGGTTTAGAGTATCCTCTTCTTGTTTTGACAGAGCCACAACAACCCTTTTTCTTGAGGTCTATAGTCCTTGAATCTAGGATATTGAGGTCTAATGTGTCCGGGCTCATAACAATTATGGCAAATTATTTTTGACTCTCCTCTATTCTTATTAAAATGAGGAGGTTTATATGGTTTGATATAATTTTCCGGTTTGGAAGCGCACAATCCTCTTGACTATTGCTAGAAATAGCAAGAATACTATCATTCTTACTCATGTTTAGCCTAGTATCTTCTCCACTAAGTTTAGTGAGAATCTCATGAATAGGAGGAGGTGATGAGGAAGATAGCAAGAAAGCCCTAGTTTGTTCAAACTCGAGTCTCAATCCATAAAGAAAAGAAAAGAAAAGAAAAGAGTCTATCTTCTTCAACATGAGATCTCCGCATCTCAATACACTTACCTTCCTGTTTGGGTTCAAATTGAGCAAGTTGAGTCTAAATGGATGATAACTCCATAAAATAATCTCTAACATTCTTATCTCCTTGTTTAATATTTCTAGCATTTACTTGGAGATAATACGTATGAGCCATATCTTTTTCGGTAAACATACTTTTAAGATACTCCCATGCTTCGTTTGCCTTTTTGTAATACAAGAGATTTTAGGTAATTTTTATTTCGACTCCACTTAGCATGTATGAAAGAATCTTGGCATTTTTCATGTCCCATTCATCTAATTTTTTATGATATTCTTCTATTTCTTTGTCTTTTTCTTCGAGACTTATCTCGACACCATTTTCACGTATTATAATTTTAGGAGTGGGTTCAAAAACATCACCTCTCACGTATCCCCACAAACCTTGACCTTTTATGAATGTCTCCAAGTGTCCCGCCCAAATGATGTAAGTGCTTCCATCAAGCTTGAATGGTGAAATAAAATTGGAGTTGCTTGAATTGTGTGGAAAGAATTCACCCATGATGAAAAGGAGAAGAAGAGAACCACAACCAAGGAAGAATTACGAGCATGCTTCACGAGGCAGCCTTTACGAGTGGGTATAAACCAAGCTCTGATACCATGTAAAGAATCTCACAAATAATCAAGTTTATAAAAAGAACATTTACTCATTAAATGCACTAAGTCATAAATATCACAAAGTGAACTAAGGCATAAATATCAAAAAGTGCTCTACCACACAAAACACATGAAAACATGAAATACTGAATATTATTGAGAGAAAAATCTCACCAGAAAGACACTTTACAATGGGGAAAATAGTCCCTTATTTATAGACTAGCCGTTGGGCTACTTCCCAACGGCTGGTCAAATAGTCAAATGTTGACTATTGACTAGACTAAAAAACAAAAAAGACAAAAAATAAAATAAGAAATATGAAAATACATATTACAAAATTGTATTTCATACATATATACTTCATATATATATATATGTGTGTGTGTGTGTGTGTGTGACTTTCTAACATTAAGGACACCATAAAGTTTGATAAGCCTTAAATTAAAGCTTCCTGGGAACTTCACATTCATATAATCAATTCAAAATATATGTTAAGAGAAACATAGTAAACAAAATTGAACTTAGAATTTTCACAACAAAAGTTAGATTACTAAAGTGAATCATCACTTCTAATTAATATATGACTAGGTATCCATTAGATAGCATGTTGTGGAAGATTACCATCAAATCAGACAATGGCATTTTAACCTTTGTAAGCATGATTTCACAATTGTTAGCTCGTCTCAAATCAATCTGCAGAACAAGTAACATAAAAAGTTGATGTCATTGAAAACATATCTTGGATAGAAAAATGGTAGTACATCAGTTCATGCTCCAAAGTTGTAGCTCAAGATAAGAACCATTCCAAGGTTTTTTCCATTTAGTAGGGCATCTGGTAGATAATAGATCTCCCAGGGATTAAGCATCGAGTTGCTACTTAATTTTTAGAGTCAGTTAGGGATGTAAACGAGTTGGATTTGGGTCGGATGTAAGCATTACCAAATCCGACAAATCGAATATGATTTTAGTTGGACTCTGATTCGGAGTCGGACAAGAGATTATTGAAATCGAATCCGAATCTGTCTAAAAGCTAAATAACCGAATCCAACCCAAAATTCACTTAAAAAGGTGATTTGGATCGGATTAGCTGTTAGTGGTTATAAGAATTAATGTTCAGCAATTTATCACAAGTGCAGAAATGCTTGGGTGGTTAGCTGCTAACATTAAAATTTCTGTTACTCTTAAGGTTTGCTGTTCTAGTTTTACTGGTGCCTCTTTTTTTTCTTGAAAATGTATAGCCATATAGAAACCCTGAGAATCCAGTCGGATATCGGTCAGAAAGGACTCCAAACCCGAATTTGACTGTACAAAAATGAATCCAACACAATTTTGTGATCAGATTCGGTTTTTTGTACCAAACCCGGCTAATCGGGTTCGGGTTCGGGTTCGGGTTCGGGTCGGTCAGATATCTGACCCAAAACAGAACCATTGACATCCCTAGAGTCAGCCGAGAAAGTGAGAGCATGGAATATGGTATAAAGTGCAATATCTCAAGTGTATACAAATAAACTATGTGCGGTCTCTCCGTGTGAGTATGTCTTAAAGGCAAATGTTCATGAATAGCTAAGCTTTAAAGCTTATCTTGAGAAGTTGCTAAGATCACCTCTAAAAGTACAACATTAAGTTATAGCACCTCTAATTATGCAAAGAATGGGTAGTGTCCTTAAAAGTTAAAACTCTGATGAATGTGAAGTGTAAGCCTTTATATCACAAAGTTATCAATATTCAACAATTTGATTCTAAAGTGAAGGATAATTGGAGTCTCTGACTGCCAAAAATATGATTGTCAGGAATATCTTCCTAAGAAAATATCAGGTAAGATTCTCTAGAAAGTTAGTTTTCTTATAAAACTACATAAAGTTGAAGAAAAGTAAACTATATTTTTGTAGGAAAAAATTGAAATTTGATATTTTCCAACTTTTGGGGTAAATACAGGATAACATAATCTTGTGATATTATTAGGATAGTATTTTTTTGAGAGGATTATTAGGATAATATTTTGAAGTAGCTTCATAAATTCAAATAAAAAAATATTTTGATAATATTGGAATATCCTTAAGATATTGGCTGTGCAGATATCATGGCAAAAATATCACCATGGTTTCAAAATATCGGAGGCATTTTTGACAGAGGGTCTCTACAATGAGTAGTTAGGTTGAGTTTCTTGAGTGGGTGCCAAATTAGGGCAAGATGGCCTCATTTCATGACTTCAGCAAGGCATTGACATGGCATTCAATCTTGCATTCTTGCCCAAGTCATTGCTATGCCATAGCCAACTAAACTCAACCAGATACATCTGTTCCTGAGAAAGTGACTTACTGTTATGAAGAAAGCACACAAAATTTTCAAGCAAAGAAACAAGGCCTCAAAAACTATAAAACCCAATTAAATTCAATGGAAACAGCATTGAAGAGAGACGTCAATATATGTGTCCATTATCCATCATCAAGAATAAAAGTAACTAAAAACTACAATTTTAATATATGCATCTGGCCAAAGAAAGATGTATGATTATATTAACCGTTCTAATGGAAAAGTAAGTTATTCTACACAATCCAACACACACAATACTGAGAATTTTCAAATTGATCGGATAATGATAATATGTTGATTTCAGCAAAAACAAGGGAACTGTAATGTGTGCTTCCTTGGACCAAAAAACTCCTTAGTTTCACAAACCGAGGTAAGTATCATAGCTCCACACACTCTATGTAGTCAAAAGCACAAACTGGTTCACCTAGTCGGCCTAGGCGTAAGTAAAACGCCTAGGCTTTGCAATTATAAGGTGGATACCATAAAAGCTACCAATTTTGCTTACTAAGTGTCGACTAGGCCGCTCAATCAACGGTTAAGCTGCCCTCGCCTAGGCACTATTGAGATGGACTGCCACTATGTTCGTGAGGAATGCTTGAGAAGAACCATAAACCTCCCATATGTTACATCAGAATACCAGCTGGCAAACTTCTTTACCAAAGCGTTGTGCTCACCAAGATTTAACTTTCTTCTTGGCAAACTTTCAATTATGTCACCCTAAGTTTGAAGGGGGGGGGTGTTAAAATGTAATGACCCTTTCATATATATTCATATATATATATATATACATATTATATATATATATGTATCTATCTAAGTATATATATTAATATATCTTCAAAACCCGATAAAGGGTATTTTAGTCTTTTCTTATTTTGCGCATATTCTCATTTGAGAATATGACTGTATTTTGCTTTCTTTTTATTCTTTTTAGTTTTTCTTTTTTCTTTTTATTTTTTGTATTTTGTGTCACATGAGGGGGCCCTCAACATAGACGTTGGAGCACCCCCCCCCTCCCCCCACTTCTCTAACTTTGTATAAATAGGGGTGCTTGTAATGAAGTGCCGGATGAAGTCTCCAAGCGCAAAGCAAGAGAGCACGCACATACACAAATAGCCACTAATGGGCAAAAGAACAACACAACCACTTAAAGTGGTAAGGCACCCAAAAGAAGAGGAAAAATATATATTCCACTCAAAAGGCTTCAAAGAAGCATGCTTTACAATGGGGAGAAACCCCTTTATTTATAGACAAAAGAGGAGGCCTTGGAAGGGCTCCTAGAGGGACGTTGGAGCCCTTCCAACGGTCATAAATATGACCGTTGGATGCTCTAACGTCCTCCTAGGTGGGGCCCATTCCAAGGTGGAAAAGAAAAGAATAAAGAAAAAAATAAAAAAGAAAGAAAAGAAAAGAAATAAAAGAAAAGAAATAAAAGAAAAGAAGAAAAGTTACAATATGCGATAAGAAGTAAAAAGACTGTTTTACCCCTATGGGTCTATTTACAAAAGATATATATATATATATATATATATATATATATATATATATATATATTTATATATGTAGATAGACACATAGGCATATATATAATTAATATATATATATATATATATGTATGTGTCGTAATCTATCTATATAAATATATATATGTACAACATATTTTAACACCCCCCCTCAAACACACGGTGAGATCACCGAGAGTTTGCTAAGGAGAAAGAAGAAACGAGGCGATGGCAAAGCTTTGGTGAAGAAGTCCGCCAACTGGTACTCGGTTGGAACATAAGGCAATTGAATGGTGCCTCGTAGGAACTCATCACGAACATAATGGCAATCCATCTCAATGTGCTTTGTTCTTTCATGAAAGGTGTGATTGCTGGCAATGTAGATAGAGCTCTTGTTGTCGCAGCACAGCTTTGAGGGAGTTGAGAATGAGACTCCCATATCTTTAAGCAAACTTCTTAACCATACGATCTCCGTGGTGGTAGTGGCCATCGCACGATACTCTGCTTCAGTAGAAAAGAGTGAAACTTTCTGTTGCTTCTTACACCTCCAAGAGATAAGTGACTCTCCAAGAAACACACAATACCCTGTGGTAGAAATACGATCATCGGGGTTACCACCCCAATCAGAGTCAGTATAAGCAAGTAAAGTAAGAGGTGAAGAAGAGGGTAAGAATAATCCTTTTGTTATGGTGCCTTTCAAATATCTGATAATTCTCATGACAACAGCCATGTGAATGGTGGAGGGAGTAGTCTGAAATTGACTTGCACTATGAACTGCATGAGAAATATCAGGCCTAGTGATGGATAAGTATGTGAGCGACCCAATCAATTGACGATAAGGTGTGGGATCAGCTAAAGGAGTGCCATCACTGGCTCTCATCTTGGCATTGATTATTTCTGGCGTCTCCACCTTCTTGTCATCAGTCAGTCCAGACCTATCAATAATGTCGGAGGCAAGCTTCATCAGAGATAGGACATACCCTTTGGGAGAGTATGCAACTTCAATACCTAAAAAATATCTTAGATAACCAAGATCAGACATATCAAAATTTTCTTTGAGAATATTCTTAATAAGGTTAATACCTCTCTTATCATTACCTGTGATAATCATGTCATCAACATATAATAACAGAATTGTAATGTGATCATTAGAATTTTTAACAAACAAAGCAGTATCAGTATAACATGAGGAGAAATCATTATCAAGAACTACTTTGCTAAAAAGATCATACCAAGCTTTAGGTGCTTGTTTAAGACCATAAAGAGCTTTATTTAACTTTAGAATATTTCCTTTACCAATTTCAAGACCTGGTGGAGGATCCATAAGGACTTCTTCATATAAATTTCCATTTAAAAAAGCGTTTTTAACGTCAAGTTGATATATAGGCCATTGTTTAATGGAGGCTAAGGCAATTAAAGTTCGCACACTAGTCATCCTAGCTACGGGAGCAAAGGTTTCCTCATAATCAATTCCATATTCTTGGGCATAGCCTTTTGCAACCAAACGAGCTTTGTATCTCTCAAGAGATCCATCACACTTGGTTTTAACTTTATATACCCATCTACACCCAATTGCCTTTTTTCCTAATGGTTGGGGAATAATACTCCAAGTTTGAGCTTTGTTAAGAGCCTCTAATTCAACTTTCATTGCTTCAATCCAATGTGGATGATCTTTAGCTTCTTTAAAGGAAGTAGGCTCACGATATGAATGAATTAACATGAGACAAGCCCTATAATTAGGTGAGAAAGTTTCATAAGATACAAATTTTTGTGGAGGTCTACTATTACGAGAAGATCTCCTAGGTGCATTAATAGGTTCTTCTAATGAGAGATCTTGAGAATATCTTTCAAGAGCAGGTTGATGTTCATTTCCTGACCGCCGGGTATATACATTTATTTCATTAAGATTCTCAATTTGAGAATCATTACCATGTTGGAGTATATCATTATGATGGGAGATGCCATCACAAGTATTATCGCAAGTAATTGCATCTGGTGTTTCAATTCTAGGAGCAAGATCAAATAGGAAGGAATAGTCAAAGTTTTCTCTAGATGTGTGAACATCAAATCCATTTTGTTCTTCAAGAAAGTTTACATTTCTTGATATATAGAGTTTATTATTTCGAGTATCATAGCATCTATAACCTTTTTGATTTTCACCATATCCAATGAATGCACATTCAATAGCTTTAGGTGATAGTTTATCTTGTCCTTGAACAAGCACAAAACATTTACATCCGAATATCCTTAATCTATTAAAATCTGGAGTAATTTTGAATAATATTTCAAAAGGTGATACATTTTTTAAAGAAGCAGAGGGCATACGATTGATTAAATATGTTGCGGTAAGAAGAGCTTCGGCCCAAAAGTTTTTAGGAACATTTTTAGAAACAAGAAGTGTTCTTGTAGTTTCAATTAAATGTCTATGTTTTCTTTCCGCAAGACCATTTTGTTGCGGGGTTTTAGGACAAGATCGTTGATGTAAAATTCCATTTGTTTTGAAATAATTTTGAAAATCTTTAGACATGTATTCTCCTCCAGAGTCGGATCTAAATATAGCTATATTGTTTTGAAATTGGTTTTGAATAAGGATATGAAATTCTTTAAAATTATTAAAGACATCGGATTTGTTTTTAATAATGTATACCCATGTATATCTAGTAAAGTCATCAACAAAACTAACATAGTAGGAGTAGCCTCCCTTGGACAGAACGGGTGTCGGTCCCCATACATCGGAATGCACAAGTTCAAAAGGTCTTTTTGACACAAAATTACTATGAGAATACGGAAGCGAATGAATTTTTCCAAGGATACAATCATTGCATGTGAATGTATTTGTATTACAAAATTTTTCCAAAAAAGGAAAGAGATACAATTTAGAAACACTAGGATGTCCAAGTCTTTTATGCCAAGTCTCAATATCTTTGGATTGAACATGATTACAAAATGATTTGGTTGGCAATGACAAAAAATCCATATAATAAAGATCCCCTCTTCTATGGCCTTGCCCAATCCGCTTCCCGGACCGGAGATCCTGCACATAGCAATGGGTAGGTGAAAAAGTGACATTACATTCAAATTCGGTAATTTGGGAAACGGAAAATAGATTTAAATTAAGTTTTGGAATAATTCGAATTTTGGAAACAAAAAATTCTTTGTTTTTATTATAAGTTTTCTCAAGATTCCCAATGCCTTCAACATCCAAGGATGTTCCATCGGCAGTGGAGACAAAAGATTTAAATTTGTTGAGACTTGTTTTTGATAAGAGTGATGCATTCAGAGTCATATGAAAGGAGGCACCCGAATCAAGAATCCAAGAGGTCATACCTGGGAAGGAAGAGATAGCGGCGCCGGAAGTGGATGGTGTAGAGGAAAACTGAGAGGAGCTCATCTTCATGAATTATTGAAGAGTTTCGGTAAGATGAACAAGGGACTCTTTTATGTCACCATCCTTCTTTGAGTCTTCATTTGGAGGAGCTTCACCAATGGAGGCCACCTTCTTTTTAAATCTTGGGCAATCCGGACGAATATGGCCCAGTTCATTACAATTATGGCAAATAATTTTCCTTCCTCCACCACCATTATTTTTGAAAAAATGAGGTGGTTTGTATGGCCTTACATTATTGCCGGGTCTAGATACGGCATGAACTTCATCAACATCTCGTTTTAATGCCAAACGAGTCTCTTCTTGACATAAGTCGGCCAAAATATCACTTAGAGGAGTAGAGGCCCTATGGAGAAGGGATCCTCTAAGTTGCTCAAATTCGGGGCGAAGCCCATGAATAAATTGGAAAAATCTTTCTTTTTCCATTTGCTCTTGCCTCATAGCAATAGCACTACCTTCCCATTGGGGTTCGAGAAGGACAAGTTCATCCCATAAAGAAGATAGGGCACTATAGTAGTCCCTAATACTCATATCACCTTGTTTGGTAGCTCTTACCTTTTCTTGTAGAAAGAAATGCCTAGCAAGGTCTCTTTGAGTGTACATGCCTTTCATAAAGAACCAAGCTTCATTAGCCTTCTTGAATTTGGCGAGATTTGCACAAATCTTTAACTCAACATTGTTCATGAACCATGCTAAAATTTTAGCATGCTCACTTTCCCAATCTTCTAATTTAGAACAGTAATCAAGAATAGCCTTCTCTTTTTCCTCTTCGTTCAAAGCTTTTTCCTCATTACCTTCAAACTTAGTCAACTTCAATTGTGGTTCCGGAATGGTTCCACATACATAACCCCAAAGTTTTTTACCTTTGAGATTGTTTTCCATAGCGGCCGCCCACATGCGATAATTGGTTCCATCCAATTTGAATGAGAGGTCGATTTTTGCATCCTTGTTGGCCATTTGTAGAAGAGGAATATGAATGCACGAAAGAGAAGGATATTGCTTGTCAAAAGAAGATTCGATGAAGCTTTATCAACCAATGCTCTGATACCATGTAATGAAGTGCCGGATAAAGTCTCCAAGCGCAAAGCAAGAGAGCACGCACATACACAAATAGCCACTAATGGGCAAAAGAACAACACAACAACTTAAAGTGGTAAGGCACCCAAAAGAAGAGGAAAACTATATATTCCACTCAAAAGGCTTCAAAGAAGCATGCTTTACAATGGGGAGAAACCCCTTTATTTATAGACAAAAGAGGAGGCCTTGGAAGGGCTCCTAGAGGGACGTTGGAGCCCTTCCAACGGTCATAAATATGACCGTTGGATGCTCCAACGTCCTCCTAGGTGGGGCCCATTCCAAGGTGGAAAAGAAAAGAAAAGAATAAAGAAAAAAATAAAAAAGAAAGAAAAGAAAAGAAGAAAAGTTACAATATGCGATAAGAAGTAAAAAGACTGTTTTACCCCTATGGGTCTATTTACAAAAGATATATAAATATATATATATATATATATGTGTATGTGTCGTGATCTATATATATAAATATATATATGTACAACATATTTTAACAGTGCTCTCCCTCTCTTTTCTTTATGCTTTTGTAAAGCCCCTCTTAGGATCCAATATATTGAAGTTGATATTTTTATGCCCTTGTGCATTTGTATCCGTGCCTTTGTGCACACTTCGTGTTTTTAGTGTTATGATTATACACAAAAATCTCTTTTTATAGAGATTTTTACATGGTATCAGAGCAAGGTTGCTTGGGAAGGAAAATCTTGTGATTCTTCACAATATCGAGTGCCTCGAAAAGCGTGCCTTCAATTTTTTTCGAGATTGACATGAAGACTTCTCTTCATCAAATATTTTAGAAGATTACTACAACAAGTAAGAGTTAAAATCTCTTTGTGGTATGTAATTTTCTTCTTCATCTTATCTCTCTAATGGGTGAAAACTATGTCACATGGGTGCGGGTGCGGGTGCGGGGATTCGGCACTTCCAAAAAACCCGGGTGCGGGGGTGCGACAGGAGCAAAAATGTAAATATATATATATATATATATATATATATATATATATATATATATATATATATATATATATATATATATATATATATATATATATATATATATATATATATATAGAAGGGGGTCGGGGTTCCCCCGGCGCGGGTCGGGGTTCAGTTTTTTTTGCTGGTGTGTTTGTTTGAAGACTTGTTACCCATGTTTTGCTTGTTGTGTACTTTAGCTCAACGAGACAAAATTGATGAACCGAAAGGATTGGCAATCTGATCGACCTGCGTTCTGTTGACTGTCATGATTCAATCATGTCTGAAACTCCCTGGTCTTCACGAAAAAAATATAAGCGAAAGGTTTGACGTGGTTTGTTGGAGAGAGAGACTTCACGAGGCCTACGGCGCCACTGCCACGCCACTGCCTAGGGTTCTTCAAATTTCATTTTATATACAGTTGCACACAGATGACAACTAAAAGAAATTTATTGGATTTGACATGTAGACAAGAGAGGTCTACACAAGGCTACGGCTAGAGCACCCATCTCGTCAGGAGAAAAGTGAATACTAATAGCCACCAAGGCTCTACCACCACCATTATCATTTATTATGGAAAGAGAAAATCCTTGACGAAAAAGGATCTGGTTGGTTGAAGCATAAAGACTTCAAAAGGCGCTTGAATTTTGGTTTTAATTTTTGAGGAAGATGGATCATCATTTCCGAGTCAACAGTATGTTTTACAATGCTGTGAATTAATTGTTTGGAGGCAGGAATAACATGGGATGCCAACAAAGCTAGTCAGATGTTGTGGACACAAGTGCCCCTTTATAAAACAAGAGCAGCAGCAGCAAGCAGAATTTTTTTTTTAATTCTGCAGCCCATTTCGTAAGGCAATTTTTTTTTTAAAAAAAAATCTAAACAAAAATGGACCGAAATGACCCTGGGTGCGGTCAACGCACCCAGGATCGGGTTGACCGCACCCGCGTCGAGTCGCGTCGACGCGGGTGCGACACCCTGCTAGCCGAATCCCTGTGACATAGGGTGAAAAAGACTCCCATTTCTCTCTTGGCTTTAAGCTCAATGGCTTTAATTATAATGTATGGGCCGGTAATATGGAAGCCCATATTAAAGGAAAAGGGCTTTGAGGTTATGTTCAAGGCTCGATTCCGAAACCGGAGCCAAAAATTACATTGGTTGAAAGTGGAGAAATCAAAATTCTTGAGAGAGATGAAAGAACGAAGGCTCTTGAAGAATATAATAAAAAACATGAGGAATGGAATATGAAGAACTTCAAGATTTTGTCATGGATTTTCTCATCCGTTGAGACTAGAATCAACGCCAATATCATAAAGTTTAAAAAGGCTTCTCAAGCATGGGAGTATCTTGAGAAGATGTACACATCTAGAGATTTGTCCCATAAGCATTACCTCCAAAAGAGGGCGCTAACCCTTCTTCAAGGAGAGATGACTATAAGAGAATATTTTGCCGAGCTTTCATCCATTTGGGATGAGCTTGCTATACTCGAACCTAATTGGAGTGGAGAAGCCATAAAGCTTCGTCATAAGCAACTTGAAGAAGATCATTTTTTCAACTTTTTGAATACACTAAGGCCCGAGTTTGAGCAAATTAGATCTTCTCTTCTATCTCCCTTCACTTCTCCCTCTCTTGAAGACGTCATTACTAAATTAAGTAGAGAGAAAACTCGTATGGGCATTAGCAAGCAAAATCCAAGTGTTCTTGCAATGCCTACAAATCAAGATGAGTGTGATGGAGCGAATGTCGTTTCTAGGCTCGAGAACAACTTAAGGACATATAAACCTCCTCATTTTAAAAGCCAAAATCAAGGTGGTCAAGGTAGAAGAAGGGACTATAGCAAAGTTGTATGTCACTTTTGCAAAGAACCGGGTCATATCAAACCGGTTTGTCCTAAGTAAAAGAAATTACTAGCAATGACCACCACTTCTCAACCACAAAAAGAGGAATCTACAAATGGAGATCTATCTCTAAATCAAATTTTGGAAGCTCTTAAACCGCTTCTTAAGGGGGCCACTTCTCCAACTTTGTATAAATAGGGGTGCTCCCCTTCTCTTTTCTTTATGCTTTTGTAAAGCCCCTCTTAGGATCCAATATATTGAAGTTGATATTTTTGATGCCCTTGTGCATTTGTATATGTGCCTTTGTGCACTTGTGAGAGTTCTCCTTTGTGCACACTTCGTGGTTTTAGTGTTGTGATTATACACAAAATCTCTTTTTATAGAGTTTTTTACAGGCACAAGGGCAGTTTAGTCATTTTATTATTATATATAATTTTTAAAAAACATAGGAAGGGAGGGGGGTTAATTTTAAATGATTATGTTTTTTATGTGTATGTGTTAATTTGTTTATGATGATTTTTTCTGTTAAAGGCTGAAAATGATATATATATATATATATATATATATAGAGAGAGAGAGAGAGAGAGTAGGTGGTAGGTAGTAGCTGCCTACCACTTTTCTAGCCTACCGCAAGCCTACTAGGATTTTGAAGGGTTTTTGTCACGTTTTCCTTAAATCTGACCATGAAGATGTGTTCTACAAGCTTAATTTTATAGGAATCGACTCTTGGATTGTCCATTTTTGATATACAGATAGTTTTTTTATAAGATTTTAAAATCAACGATCTAAGATTTACATAAATATTCAAGGCTTAAAAATCATGTTTTTTTATCGAAAAAAAACATGTTCCAAGTGTTGTTTTCTAGAAAAATTGACCATGCCAAATACATCTGTAGGGTCAGATTTGCAAAAAAACCTGAAAACACTGTTCACTCACAATAGGCTGGTGGTAGGCAGCTACCACTTTTCCTATATATATACATATATGTGTGTGTGTGATTTTTGTTTGTATATGTGCGAGTTTTCATAATTTTTTCTACAAAAGCCTGAAAGCATGTTTTTAGTATTACTGATTATGTAATATTTATATATGTATTTGTTACTGTGCTTTTGTGATTTTTTCTGTGAAAGGTGGAAAGTATGATTTTTTTATGTGTATATATACATATTTTGATTATGCTATGAATAAAATATGTGTGTGCGTGTGTGTTACAATCACTTTTTCCGTGAAAGGCTGAAAGCATACTTTGTTGATTATACTGAATATGTTATGAATAATTGAATATATATATATATATATATATATATATATATATATATATATATATATATATATATATATATATATATATATATATATATATATATATATATATAGTGAAAGCATGTGTAATTGGGTACTTGTCGGATGAAAACATCTTATTACCAAAAGAAGTAAACATATTTTTATATATAATTTGTACAGTTTTTATTTTTAATTGGGGTACTGATTAGTCCGTCTAGTCCTCGACTAGCCTTTTTAGGGGTCTACTGACTAGGCACCGCCTAGCCCTTTTGACTAGATAGCACACACTTATAATATCTGAACCAGCAAAGCATGGTAAAACAATATGGTTTGCAATAAAAATGGGTTTTGCCATGTAAGTCCAATTTTCGCTCAGACCACTTGTGAAATCCCCAAAATGACCAAATGATCAAGACCAGAACATACCAATGTATTATAACTTAACGAATCTAAAAAGTGGACTAAAAATGGAATGGAAAACAATGCAATGACAAGAAGGAAATTTCTGTACCAGATGGACTCTATCGGATCTATGCCCAATAGAAGTTCGGCGACTTGATTTTTCTCCCACACTGCTGTGTTCAGCACTAGGAACTGCAACTGAGAAAAGACTCTCAAGTTCTGACATGTCAAACTCTGGGGGCCTATCAATAAAAATTAGGATGGCAAAATAAGTTTTGAGTTATCAAAAATAGTGGTAAGCAACTTTAATCTATGTTAAATGAAAATCGTTAGATAATTATAAAAAATACTGACAAATAAAGGAAGAGTAAAAGAAATAACTATGATGGACATAAAAGGGAAGTGGTACTTGATAGCCTCATCATGCTTTTGAGACTCTGCCCATAAGCTTCCCTGCATTGCTCTTGTCACTTTAACCCAGTGCAATGGCTTCAATGAAGTTTTCTTTGAAGATGACTGCGAGCTTGGAGATCGTGTGAGCCCACGTCCTTTTATTCCGAAAGTTGAATTACCAGGAGCCCCTGAACCATTATTTGCAGCTTTAGCACCTACATGTTGAGGTACTGAAGATGCAGTTACTGGCCTCATGGGAGTAGGTCTGACACAAATGGGGTACAAGACTCACCTCCATCATGATCACCAGGTTTTGTATTTGGAGAGAGAAGGTTTGAAGAACCATGATGCTTTGAAGAAGCAGATGCAGAATGTGGTGGAGGGGGAGGTAGTGGCACCACTCCCGTTGCACTGGAGGCCCTAGAAGTTAAAGATGCCGGTGGTGGAGGGGGACGTTTAGCTGCTACTGCCACCACTCCGGTTCCACTGGTTTCCCTAGAAATTAATGGTGGTGGTGGTGGTGGAGGGGGAGGATTAGCTGATACAGCAGCATTCTTCAGCACTGGAGTAGGGGGCAGAGAGGGTAACTGGGAGGGCTTTTCTGTTAGTTTCAGGGGGAGAGGTGGGGCAAGAGGTGGTAATGGAGCATTAGCTTTAGCAACTAATGGAGGAGGGGGAGGTGGTTGAGAACGAGATATAACTGAATTGAAGACAGAGGTTAATGAATGCTGAGGATGCAGAGGAGGTGTTGAGGGAGGTGGAGGTGGTGGTGGAGGTGGGGCTTTTGATGGCAGTGGCAATGGAAATGATGATATAATTCCTGATGCCGAAACTTCAGATGAGCACGGTGCCACCATTGGAAGGGATGGGGATAGTGCACACGAATATATGGACGGCTTTGCCATATCTGTACCAGCATTCTTGCTGACATAATCCTGACAAGTGTGAAAGTCAGTTGATGCACTGTTTTCGTACACTAATTCATCTACAGTGGCATCACTAATTTGAAGATGTAATAAATTTTCTGCAGGTGAACTGCCTTTATCACCATTGAGGCTTGCAGAAAGCACTGAACTTTTAAGAGAAGCAAAAGAGTCTTTTACATTCTTGCCATCAGCATGATCCTGTAAAAGATCCGCAATACCAAGAATTGCTGGTGCACTATGGTATCTTGCAGTAGGCAAAGGTGAACCATCCAGAGAATTACAATGAGAAGGTGGAGCAGACAGAGATGATGGTGGTGCCCTCCGAGACAAGGCCTTTGGTTGAGTAAGATGAGGAACAGCATCCCACATTTCTTCTGGTTGAACCAAAGTCTTTGATGATATTAGATCACAGGATTGTTTCATGTTAGATTTGGTTTCACTCTGTGAAACATGTGGTGGATATTTTTCAACATTTCCTTCTGACAGTTGAACCGTTTTCTCTTGATGTACATCAAGATTCGATTCCTGCACTGCATCCTGAGTATCTAAATTATTTTTAGCAATGTTCTTTTCCAATTTCTGTCGGAAAACATTAGATGTTGTCATTTGCTCAAGCATATCACGCTCAACATCCCCCTTTTCATCTAACCAATCCACTCTGTTGAAGATCTCTTGAGCTTTATCAAATGCTTCCATTGGGAGCCCCTCCTTCTCTTCCACCCCTGTAACATCAACAGTGCTCAGTGTTGAAGCACTATCCATGTCAGATAGAAGAATCTGTCCAAAAGAAAAAGTGCAACTAAGTTGTCTACCAAAGCACATTATATTTTAGATTACCAAGAAAAGAATAAAAATCAGCAGCTATGATAGTATAACCAGGATACTTCATATTGAACAATTTGACCTCTGCTCTGAAGTCCTTCAGGAACCGATCCTTAGCATCCCACAAAATATCAATTTCATCACGGTTGAGAATCAAAATATTCGACCTGATGAAAGCTGTGTTGAACATAACCCTGAACATCATCTCTTCACGTTGCATATCCTCATCCAAGTTAATACATTCTAGCACAACATCACCTTGAATATGGCAGCGAATGTCAACTTTAACTAGGTCGCAGTTTTCCTGCCAAAAAGAAAAAGAAAAAAAGGATATATGAGAAACAATGTGGATTTTGTCAGTGCTGGTCTAACTAAATAAATAATTGCAGGAGCATTGGTTACATTGACACAGGAGCTCTGAGGAAAAGGGTTTATACTTATTTTCCAATATTGGGCCCAAATTGGAAACTTTAGCGTATTGCCAAGAGTTTCACACATCAATGCATAGCCCTTTATCTAAATGGCAAGCATCACTAAGGAATCCAACCAGAAGCATAATGTCTCCACTAAGCATACTGAACCCACTTAGAGGTAACTCCAGAGACATTTTCTGTGGAAAGATGAAACCCACAGGAACATAGCCAGAGAAGGGAACCGTAGTAAAGCAGAAAAACAGTAGAGACTACCTGCCGATAGAGCCGAATGTTCCTGTTTTTCTTTGACATCAAGAATAGCACTTTGGTACTTCGATCAGTAGCACTAAATGGGTCCTGACCATAGATGCGAAATAAAGGCCTGCATCCACCCTCTCCATCAAAGCTGGGTAGCACTCTGAGGATAACGCAGTCCAAAGTGAGTGGCCTATCAGCAGGAGGCCATTCAGAAGCTAAATTCCTCCTGGAAATGTAATTCAGATATCGCAATTGAGAAGGCAACGGATTCAAGGGAGACAAGAGCTGCAAAAGTTCCCGAGGGGCTTGCTTATATATCATATCCAAAGTCTTCTGCTCTCCGCTATACTGTTTCCTATAAATCAAGAGCCCTGCTAGCATGAATGCGAGCACCGGCCATCCTCCACGTTCGCAATGCATCATCAATACATTATGCTGCCCTTCCAGAGACAGCCAGCTTTCGCTGGACCTCAAGAAATGGTGTATCATCTCTAGAGTTATTAACGGGCATCCTTCATACTGGCGAGGGTAGTCCATCACTATCATATCATGCTCGGACAAGATGTCAATAAGCTGGCTTCTCCTTCCACCCTCTCTGAAGTTGAAAACCATATAAGATGCATCAGGAAACTGTTCGTGGAGCTGCTTCACAATGCCTTCCATGTAGGTTTTGTACATGTCTTCTTCCAAAACATCCGTAGAGAAACAACAATCGAACACTACACAAACGAAATGGAAAAAAAGGTGCAAACAATCAGATAACACCACCAAAGAAACAAAACTCAAACACCTTCAATTGCATGTGAACAAGGAGGAAACTCGTTATTACATGCTCTCTCCTCAATCAAAAGGAGCGCAAGGCTCGTAAAGATTAACCACTATTGCCCAAACACCTTCTTATTCAACACAAGTGGGATAAGTTGGGAACTTGCATTGTGCACCATACATCAGTTTCACAATTCCTTCTACTCTTCTAGGTAAGTGGGTATGCACACACACACACACACACATGCAGAGGTGCACGTCAAAGAAGAACTTGTCTCCGCAAACAGAAATCAAAGGCAAAAAAAGGAAACACCAACCGAGATTTGATTGAAACAACATTCTCAAAACCCGGAATCACCGCCAAAGCCTAACAGCTTTCTCACATCAAAAGGAGAGCAACAATGCCATAGTTGACGAAACTCACGATTGCCACAAAAAAACAACAACAACAGAAGATCCGAGCAAGAACGTACCGTAGACTCTCTCCGCAATCTCCAGAAGCCCGTCAGGCGGTTTCCTGTAGAAGAACTTCCTAAACAGCGCCATCTCCCCCCCCCCCCCCCCCGGGAAAATCACAATCGAGATCCTAGAACGATAAAACCAGCTCCGAATCCACCATCAAATCAACCCCTCCTCCCGACCGACTCAAACGACGCAATGTATCAATTCGAGCAACCAAAGTAGCATCCCCCATTTGCTCTCTCTCTCTCTCTCTCTGATTCTCACATTCACGAAGAGTGCGAATCGAGACAGCAGAAGATCGAATGGATTTTTCCTTTCTTTCCCGTCAAGATCTCCCACACAATCATTAGTTTCAATACTTTCTCTGTCCTTTCTTCGCAGGGCTTTGCTTCAATGACAAGTCTGAAAATCGTTTTGCTTAGACTGGCGGGCTTTCCAAGGCGTAGACCACGATAATCTCCAACTCATTAAAAAACCAGAAACCCTCGATCGGGAAAGTCTTCGTTCAGCATTAATTGCTCCCTCGCGGGATGGGATAGGGTCCGGCAGTACCGATCTTGGTCGTCCTAACGAAGGTTTGGGCGATTTGGACTATTTGTCTTGTTTGATGTTACGCTCCGCTTGCCTTAAACGTGGGTGGGGAGTACGCAGAGGACAGCGCCTTTGAGTCTTGACACCCTCTCCCTGTTGCTCCTTCGCCTGTCCTTATTAAATGATGACATTGATAAAAATAACTTTGGTCAGACGATTGAAGGATTGAAAAATGACATCTTGGCTCATGGGATATTTGAAGAATAAATCTCTGACATGTCCTTGCTGCCACGTGTAAATTAGGATAAGTCTTTCGACCCTCCAATTTTGGGTAATTTGCGTTTAATGTTCTTAATTTATGGCAATTTTCTTAGAAGCCCATGCTTGAATCTCATGAGGAATTAAAATTCTGCTTATAAGAAGTTTTGGTACGAGAACTTTTCTTTACTAAATGCAGGAGCTATTAGTGTACGTCACCATGTATTGGGATGTTGCAAGTTCAAAACCCAATGGTATTTTGTGTAACTGGTGGACCCTAACTAGCCTTTAAAAAAAATGTTTTTGTCTTGTTGGTGTGACATGAGAAAATCAGGTCAAAAAACTGTTAATGTTTTGACTTAGGGTGACGGCTGACCTCAAATTTTTTTTTTGTCAAAATCAACATAAAATAAAAAAAAATCTCTTCAAAATCGTTTAATTTACTTGAAATGAATGAAAAAGTTGCCATTTTTCCCTAACTTGATTTTTTTCTTATCATTTTCTCACTTCCAAATGTGCACTGTTCAAATGACCAATAAGATACTTTTACTCTTTAAAAATAACTTGTTTGCTCTCTCTCTCTCCCTCTATATATATATATATATATATATATATATATATATATATATATAACAAGGTTGTTAAATGCGATGAGGCGAAGCGAGGTGTTGAGCCTGCGCTTCGCCTCTGAGGCGTACGCCTCTCACAACTGGTATGGAAGTGAAGCGGTGGGAGGGGATGCAGGGAGCGGCGGAGGAGCAGTTGGCCGACAAGTGGCGGTGGATCCACCGGCACTTGGGGTTAGCACAGCCGACGAATCGGGCGGAGGAGGAAGACTTGGGGATGAAGGAGGGGGTTCTGGAGGTTGATGAGGGCCAGTTTGCGCATCACAGCACGCCTCAGTACCTTGAGCATGTGCCTCGCCTCTGAGGCGTACGCTTCAGGTACTAAGGCGTACGCCTCTCACAACACTGATATATATAGTGTGTGTGTGTGTGCAAACGGGTCAGATCTTGTTAGATCTAAATCTAAATTTAAAATTCAAACAATAGATCCGAATCTAGATCCATATCCGAAGAGGTTAGATTGAGTAAGAATCCAAAATACATGAAAAATTGGAAAAAAGCAAGCTGTTTACATGTAAGAAATGCATTCTGGTTAGATTTTGACTTAAAATGCTGACATGAATCCGAAAATGATCTGATTGAACAAATCGGAATCCAATATGAATTCTCATTCAAACTTTACTTAAAGAATCCATATCCGAAAAGCATGTTAGACTTGGATCAGCCGACCATATCCTGTCCGTTTGCAGCCCTAGGTACATTATGGCCATCTCCTCTATGCCCAATGCCTTCCCGTCTTTATGTAAAGCCTTCTCAAAATTTTTAACAAAACTGCCATCTTCATTTTCTCAAAAACCATCTTACTGTTTGCCCCAAAACAAAGGTCAAAATTGTCGAAAGTACCTATTATTTGGGCAGTTTGTAAAAAAGTAAATACCAAAAAAAAATTGAATGGTTTAAACATAAATGTTAGGTGCTTATATGTAAATTACTCCACAATTTTTCATTCAACTCTGTGCGTAGCCCTCATGAGTCCCAGAGAAAGATAAGATGTGGCTGAAGCTTTGTCAATTGAAGGCAATTGACAATGATTATGGATCAAACTGGGTCCAAGAGAAACAAGTATTTTGGGGGCATGAAACCTTCATTTTGAATTCAACTTACTCTACTATCTACCTCTAGGTCACATTTGGAAGTGGGAAAAGGATAAGAAAAGTTTTCACATGTGAGAATTCTGTATATGATATAAATATTCAATTTATTTAAGAAAACTTCAGCACTTCCTCAGAGGAAAAGTCCACATCATTTTCTATTGGCACGTCTAAATTAGCTAGACCTTTTCCAAAATGTTCTTATAAGTCCTATAATTTATTTTCTCAATTCTTTAACACTGAAGTGTTTTGCTTGAGTTTTAGAAATCATCTATAGTCACTTTAGAATGACAAGTTGGTCCTCTTAGAGTTGAGAGAAAAAGTTGACCTATGTCACAAGGATAGGACAAAAAGGATTAGGGCACGTAATTTTGTGGAATTTTATGAAAATTTTAAATACCTTCCAAATTTTGGGGTCTAATTCAAGCACACCAAAAATTTGAGACTTTGCAAATTTCTAACAAAGGTTTTACCTGGGACTCCTAGTGTAGTTATCTCTAATAAATTTGTTATATATTTATTAAAATAACCATGCTACCCATATACATTCTTCATCGAGGCCTATTTTTTTAAGAAAGTTTTTCTTCTTTTCTTGATCTTCCTAACCTACCCGTCTCTCTCTCTCATGCATGACAATAGCTAATTGGATTTTGGGTCAAATGAAGACGCAATTAATTAAGTTGATTTGGTTTGGGTTCAAATTTATTGGATCAGTCATTGAGAAACCAAACCATTAGTTTGTAATTGGAAAATTTTGATTAAACAAAAACAAAAACATTGGTGGAAATTAGAAAACTCTCAAACTCTTGTCGCGCACATGAATTAGACCTAATAGTTTGAGGGGCATCTGAAAATTTTTCTAAACTTTTTCATAGATTGGAATCCTCAAAAAAGGTCGGTGTGCTCGTTAAGAATAGTATATAAAGAAGACACGATAGAGAACTGAATTGGAGTATCCTTGTAACAGAGAAATTGACCAAGCTCAATAAATTAGTTCCATACACTCCCTCGTGGTTGAGTGGCCATACCAATAAAGTCATCATCAGTTGCCCACCGAAGATTTTGCCATGATGGTTGTGTTTGAAAATTCTGTTGGTTTATCAAAAACATAATGGTTTGAAACAAATGACATGAATCTCAATCACTTTTCTTGGTAAAAAAACTAGGTGAATTGTCAAAGCTGAGATGGTCAGTAATCACCAAGTCTCCCCGATCAGTCTCTGATCATTATGGGTTGTTGGTGATAGCTTAACCCAACCTCATCCTTCAAATATTTAAAGTTATGGGCTACTCAAGAAGCGTGTGGTGAGATGGTGAAATCTAGTTGGCGTATGAAGATACGGGGCTGCCCTATGTTTAGACTGGCAGCCAAACTAGATGTTGTCAAAAGGAATCTCTCCATGCGGCGAAATCATCTATTGGCCATATTCCGATTCGAATCAAAGCCACATCGAAAGAGCTTGTAGAGTGCAATGAGGAAGCAGATTCAGGGGTTCTAGGGGCGATGTCAAGAGAGTTAGCTTTAAGGGATGATCAGTTACAGACATTGCAAGAGCATGAAGAAATGATGTGGAGACAGAAATCTTAGCACAGATGGCTGAAAGGAGATCGGAACACATCCATTTTTCATGAACAAGTGAACAGAAAATGTCATGAGGAATAGAATTTCCCAAGTGAAGGTGGAAGATGAGGCTATAATAAGTTCACAAGAAGAAATTAAAGACGAGGTAGCAAGATATTTTGAGAATCTAGCAACTTCAGAGCCAAGGGATCAATAGGGCAGATTTTGCGAGCTCTCGAACCCCGATAGTTACAAAAGAAGAGAATAGTCTCCTAAATGCAGAGGTGTTGGATACTGAGATCCAACAAGCTGTCTTCAGCCTAGACCAAGAAAGTGCGCCCGGGCCCCATGGATTCACTGGGGCCTTCTTCCAAACCTTTTAGTCCATGGTGAAAATGCTCCTTTTCTTCAAGTCAGGAAGTTTGCTTAGGAGGATCAGTTGTACTAATTAATATAGTACTGATTTAAAAAACTAAAGGAACATCTCAGCGATCACAGTTCAGGCCCAACAGGTTTTTTTACGTGGAACAATCGAAGTTTTTTTTACGATTAATATAGTTTTTTTAATATAGTTTTTTTACTAATTAATATAGGCCCAACAGGTTTTTGTACTAATTAATATACTTTTTTTAAAAAACTAAAGGAACAATCGAAGAACAAACCCAGAACCAGAATATTCTTAAAGAAAAAACAAGAAAAGGAAAAACACAGGTTTTTTTTACGTGGTTCCAACTTAAGCTGATTGCTTAATCATACTCTATGGGGTGCTGGGGTATTTCCACTATCAAGAAAGTCTGAATAAAGAATTACAATGGGAGGCAACCCTAATTTGCTTTTATATCCCAAGCAAATTAATTACATCGCAGACCACAAAAAAAAATGCGTATACAGTAGTCCGGACCGGTCTCTCGTTGGTCCGGACCCGGGTCATAAAAATCCAGTCGGTCTTCACACTTAACAATCTCCCACTTGAAGATTGATTCAGACATTCCGCCAATCATCAATCGTGAACAACTGTCACCAACAATCATCAACACCACCAGCACCCAGCCTCCCACTCAAGCTTGGAGACTCACAGAAGCTGAACAGGACTTCAACGTCTCTACAATAACCACCTTCGTAAACATGTTTGCCGGATTATATCTAGTGTGAATCTTTTCCAAAGTGAACTGACCATCCTCTAACAAACAACGAATAAAGTGATACTTTATGTCGATATGCTTGGTCCTCGAATGAAAGGCTGCATTCTTTGCCAAATGTATCACACTTTGACTATCGCTGAACAATCTACAATTATCTTGTTCCTTACCCAACTCTTTCATGAAGCTCCTCAACCATATCATATTCTTGCACGCCTTCGTGGCTGCAACATACTCCGCCTCTGTTGTGGAAATAGTTACTAATTTTTGTAGCCGCGAAACCCAACTGACTGCTGCACTCCCTAAAGTAAAAACATACACAATAGTGCTCTTTCTGTTGTCAATGTCCCCAGCTAAGTGTGAATCTACAAATCCTTGCAAACAAATATCAGAACCCCCAAAACACAGCCAAATCAGAAGTACCTCTCAGATACCGCAGAATCCACTTGACCGCCTCCCAATGCTCCTTGCCCGGATTTGCCATGAACCTGATGACAACTCCCACTGCATAAGCAATGTATGACCTCGTGCTAACCATAGCATACATCAGGCTGCCTACTGCCGAGGCATATGGAACTTTGGCCATATAGTTTTTCTCTTCATCAGTTACTGCCCCTTTTTCCTTCGAAAGCTTGAAGTGACTCGCCAACAGTGTGCTAACAGGCTTAGCACATTCCATGTTGAATCTTTTGAGCACCTTTTCAACATATTCTTTCTGTGACAACTTCAACTTTCGGTTCACCCTGTCCCTACTGATTCACATCCCAAGAATTTTCTTCGTAGAACCCAAATCCTTCATTGCAAACTCCCTGGACAGTTGTGCTTTGAGATTAGCAATCTCATCCATACTTGAACATGCAACAAGCATATCATCTACATACAATAAAAGTATAAGATAAGATTTACCAAGCTTCTTAAAATAACAATAGTGATCCCCATGACATCTACTAAACCCTGTTACTCACATAAAAGTATCAAACTTTTTATACCACTGCCTAGGTGCCTGTTTTAATCCATACAGACTCCTTCGAAGCTTGCAAACCTGGCTGATGCATGTAAATATCCTCCTCCAAATCCCCATGAAGGAATGCAATTTTTACATCTAATTGCTCTAAGTGTAAATTCTCAACAACCGCAATATTAAGAACACATCTGATAGTAGAAATCTTCACAACAAGAGAAAATATTTCAGTGTAGTCAATATCTGGTTTCTTCTCAAAACCCTGTTTCTGCTCAAAACCCTTCACTACCAACCTCGCCTTGTACCGTTTACTCCCATCAGATTCTTCTTTAAGCCTGTATACCCATTTGTTGTGCAAAGCTCTCTTCTCCTTGGGCAATTGAACCAAATTCCAAGTCTGGTTTGATGAGAGAGAATCTATCTCATCATCCATCGCATGCTCCCACTCCTCCCTAGTATCCACCTGCAATGCTTCCTTAAAACATTTTGGTTCACCACTATGAGTCAACAAAAAATAGTTTAAAGCCGGAGAATAACGCGTTGTAGGTTTAACCATACGAGTGGACCTCCTAAAATGAGGAGTCTGTGGATCTGCTTGTGGAGTAGGTTGTGTATTAATATCATGAGGTTGTAAAAGTTTCCTGTTAGGGATCCCCTCAAACTCTACAAAGTCTGAATTTTCATTAGCCTCCTCAGATTGATTTTGTCTATTTTTATAGAGAGCAGACTCATTAAATATCACATCCATACTCCTGCGTGTTTTTCGGTTTTCAAAATCATATAGCCTATACCCATAGCTATCAGTACCATAGCCTATGAACACGCACTTTCGAGTCTTAGCGTCAAGTTTATTCCTTTCACTTGATTCAATATACATATATGCCATGCAACCAAAGACTCATAAATGCGATAAATTTACCTCTTTACCCGACCAAGCCTCCTTATGCAATCCATGATCCAAAGGAACTGAAGGCCCCCTTTGATTAAATACACCGTTGTATTCACTGCGTCAACCCAAAATTGCTTAGGTAACCCAGCATGTGACCTCATGCTCCTTGCACGCTCTAGGATCGTCCTATTCATGCGCTCAGCGACTCCATTCTGTCTTGGCTTCTTTGGGATCGTTTTCAACCTCTGAATCCCATTTGCAACACAGTAAGCTTCAAACTTAGCATCACAATATTTGCTGCCATTATCAAACTTTAAACACTTCAATTTCTTTCCTGTTTCATTCTTAACTAATGCTTTCCAGTTCTTGAAAACACCAAACACATTAGATTTGTGCTTGAGAAAATAAACCCATAATTTTCTAGTAGCATCGTCAATGAAAGTGACAAAATAACGTGAGCCACCAAGAGAGGATACCTGAGATGGACCCCACACATCTGTATGAACTAGCTCCAACTTTTCTGATTTTAAATTTCTTGCCACCTTTGTAAAGCTAACCTTTTTCTATTTCCCGAAGATGCAATCCTCACAGAAGTCCAAGTCCAGTGACTTACAACCCAGTAATTTCCCCTTCGACAACATTACTTTAATCTCTTTTTCACTCATGTGTCCTAACCTATGATGCCACATGGTACAATCAACCACTGATGCTGCCACTACGATGCTACTGTAAGTGCCTGAAGATACATATATAGGGTTCCTTCCTTTTCACCTCGAGCCACAACCAGGGCCCCTTTGCTCATCTTCCAAGCATCTGTTGTAAATGATGTGACTACTCCACCCTTTGACAACTGACCCATTAAAATAAGATTCCTTGTTAGATTAGGCACATGTCTAACATTCTTCAGATTCAGTATTGTCCTGTCTATTTGAGTTATCTGCATATCCCCTTTTCCAACTATGCTGCAGGCTTCATCATCACTTAAATAGACCTTTCCAAAATTTCACTGCACATAGTTCTGTAACACATCCATGCATGGAGTAGCATGGAATGAGGGTCACAAGTCTATAATCCATGACTCATTACGAGAATCCAGCCAACAAATTAGGGCTTCATTATCCGACTCATCGGTAACATTTACGTTGTTCTTACTTCGCTGATTATTCCCGTTCTGTTGTTTTTTCAGTGGTACTTTACAGTCTCGCTTCTAGTGCTCCGTCTGACCACAATTTCAACAACCTTCAGGTTTCGGATCTCTAAAACGAGATTTACTCCCGTTTCTACTACTTCTAGAATTTCTTCTTCCCTTACCCTTTTTGCCTCCCCTATTCGTAGACCTGCCCCTTTCCTCTGTGCTTAGTGCTGAACCCAAAACAACATCCTCACTTGATGCTCTTCTTCTAGTCTCTTCTCCTAATATCAACCCAGTAACATCCTCCATTTTAATTTTCGCAAACCCAGAGGAATTACTCACTGCCACGACAAGTCCATTCCAACTTTCTGGCAAACTCGATCATAGGACAAGAGCTTTAATCTCATCATCAAAATTAATGCCCACGGATTCTAACTGATTCGTTACCGTATTAAATTCATTAAGATGTTCAACAACAATAGAGTTTTCAGGCATCTTTAGGTTAAACAACTTTTTCATCAGATATACCTTGTTCACCGCAGAAGGTTTATTGTACATCTTTTCTAGGGCTTTGAATAAATTTGTTGTAGTCTTTTCTTTGGCAATATTTGACGCAACCGATGGCGCGAGGCTCAGTCGCACAGTCCCCAAAGCTTTGCGATCCAAAATAACTCAATCTTCTTGTTTTACGCTATTTGGCTTCTTTTCGTTGATCAACTGATATAGATCCTTCTGATACAAGATATCCTCCAGTCGCATCTTCCAAAAAGCATAGTTCGTACCATTGAACTTCTCGATCTTGTATTTGTCTTCAGCCATTGTGTTAGCCTTAGACCTCCGAACGTGGGCTCTGATACCAGTTGTAGGGAAGCTACCTTTGTAAAGACCCATGAGCAAACACACACACAATTGAAGAACAAACCCAGAACCAGAATATTCTCAAAGAAAAAATAAGAAAAGGAAAAACACAAAGGTTTTTTTACGTGGTTCCGACTTAAGCTGATTGCTTAATCGTACTCCACGGGGTGCTAGGGTATTTCCACTATCAAGAAAGTCTGAATAAAGAATTACAATGGGAGGCAACCCTAATTTGCTTTTATATCCCAAGCAAATTAATTACATCGCAGACCACAAAAAAAATGCGTACATAGTAGTTTAGACCGGTCTCACGTTGGTCCGGACCCGGGTGATAAAAATCCAATCTGTCTTCACACTTAACAGTTCGGGGGTTCAGGTGGCAGCACTCATTATACGCGGATGATGCTTTATTTTTTGTGTAAGATCATGAGAGATATATTCAAAATTTTATAGAAATTATGGAAACCTTCGAAGCAATTTCAGGATTGAAGGTGAGCATGAATAAGCCAGTTTTTTATACCTTTTAACTTTTCTTTGAATCTAATTATGCAGATACAGAGCTGGACTAGATGAAGTATCATAAGTCTCCCTCTGGTACATTTGGGTCTCCCACTTTTCAAAGGCAAACTAAAGTGGCAGATATGTGAGAGGTTGATCCTCAAATTCTGATATGGTCAGTTCTCGTTGTTAAGGCAGTAGACAAGTGAGTTTTGAGACTTTCCTTAGTACTCATCGTACTTTTACTCTTGTCTTTCCTTTGTTTTGGATGTTCTATTTTAAACTTATTGAATTTTGGTTTGATCCCTGAAGCAACGATGTGATTAATAAGGAAAGATGGTCACACTACGAATTTCAGCAGCAGACGTTGCGAGTCTCGAATCAGGTAATGGAGTCGATCCAATGATGCACATGGGATCCCAATAATAAGGACAAGCTAGTATGGAATAACTCAGATGAGTTCTCCGTGAGGGAAGTTTGGGAATGTATCCGAGAGAGAGAGGGCAACCAAACACTCTGTTCATCATTATCTTGGGGAAATGACATTTTCCATGGGCATCGCTTACTGTGAGATTTCTTGTGGAGATTAGGCTTTTGACTTAGGAAAAGCTGAAGGAGAAAGGAATCAAGATGGTGAGCTGGTGTGTGCTATGTTGCAAGAAGGAGACAACAAATCATCTCTTCATTAGCTGCTCTATGGTGCAACAAACATGGAGGAGGAGGAAGATAACTGCCTTGTCCGGTCATAGATGGAAGGAGGAAAAGAGTATGACCCAAGCTTTGATGGTTTGGTATGGGAAGAAGTTTAAGGATAAACAGGTTGGGTGAGCTTGGAAGTTGGCCTTCCAAATAACGATTTGCAAGGTGCGTAGTAGACAAACCTTTTAGGACAAGGAGCTAAATGAGGTCCACATAGGAGAGGGGAGTGCAGAAGCATGTCATGATAAGAAATGATAAACTCAGTACAATGAGTGGCGGTGAAATGTATAGGCATAGGCTCAAAGGTGTGGGTGGAGGATGTGCGTACAGACATCACAAAGTAGTGTCACCCAGACTTTAGATGGAAGAGGTAGCACCCACGACCCGCCAACCCGCCTCTTAGGCGGGTTCAGGTTTGTCTTAAACGGGCTCATGTCATAAACAGGTTGACCCGCCTAACCCATTTATTAAACAGGTCAAGTTCGTGTTAGGGGTATGCCAACCCGCTGACCCGTTTAATAAACGGGTTAGACAGACGCGTCAACCCGTTTACCCGAACCCGACCCGCCAACCCATTTACCCGAACCCGACCCACTCGTCAACCCGCCCACTAACCCGCCAACCCGTTTACCCGACCCAACCCATTTATTAAACGGGTTAACCGGGTCGTGTCGGGTTACCCGTTTAATAAATGGGTCGGGTTCGTGTTTGCCACAGCTGACCCGTTTAATAAACGGGCCAGACTCATGTTGAGGTATGTTGACCCGCCAACCCACCGACATGACCCTCCAACCCGACCCGATTGCCACCCCTATCAGGGGACAAGAATCATGTATAACTTTTATATATTCACACATGATTTTTTTGGCCAGTCAATTGGCCAAATTGGCTAGATCCAGGGTATTAAAGTCCCGGAAGGCCCAAACTGGAAACCCCAATGTTAAGGAGATTGTATTTTGTAAATTTCTTTTTGAATAAACAGGTAGGGGTCTGCCAAACCCCAGCTTAACTAAAATACAATGGAAAATGACTGTACTATATGCCAAAATTGATGCCATTTTCTAAAATGTCTTACAACTTTTGAAATCCACCTGATGTTTAAATTCATTTTTTTTGTTATAAAAAGACCTTTTTTTTACCCTTCGTACAATCAAATATTTTCCTAAATATGCAAATTTCCTCCTAAAGGCAGCACTTGAAGTGTTGCTAAAACTTTTAAGGGTGTTTTCAAGCGCCACTAAAGGCTTTTTACATTTAGCATTACTTTTGCAAATACTAGGCATGAGGCCCTTTGCCTGACATTCACAAATACAGTACGACATTTACAACCATGAATTACGAAGGTCTCCAAAATGTATGAACTCCTTTTACTAAAATCACATAAGAACATTCTTAAATGTGTGAGGACATTCACGTGCGAAGGTTAGGACATTTACAAATGTGAGAATATTTAATTAAAAAAGGTGTGCACCTTTTGGAGACCTTCATAACTGATGGTTTGTGAATGTCCCCAAAATGTGCAATAAAATTCATAAGGGGCACAAGCAAGAGAACATTTACAAATGTGAAGAAAATTTATATATTTGAATATTTGAAAGGAAATTTGCTTGTAAGAAGGTTAAAAATGTTATTTTATAGCAAGACATCATGCATATTTAAAAAATTATAGGCATTTATAAAAATGCATCATTTTTATCTTACAGTAAGGTCATTCTCCAAAAAAAAAACTTGGTGAATTGACCTTCATTTTAGTCTTATTAAGTTCTCGTGGCCAAGTATAGATTTAAGGCATGTTTGATTCGTTTCAAACAAATTGCTTTCTCAGGTTCCCTGAGAAAGCGACCAGTCGAACATGAGATTTCACCCATTAAAGATTTCAAATATGAATGATTCAAAATCACATTCGTGAAACAAAGATCTACAACTGAGAGTCGTATTTCATGGGTCTGCAACGACTAGTAGAGGAAGACGGTGTTTCCTCCTCTCTCCTATATGAAAAGGCCAGTAGAGGAAGACGATGCAGGAAGGAGCCACCAATCCACTTCGCGTTGCCAAGTCGGTCGTCAGAGGTCTCATTCCTGCTCGTCAAAAAAATAGGTAACCTGTTTTTTTTTCATGGTTGAGATAGCAGGGGGAGGGAGTGGAGAGGGCAGAGCTCATTGGAATAGATTGGCGAGCTCTACTAGTCTCGATGCAGCTAAAGAGGCAGAGATGGAGGTAGAGGAGCTCAACGGAATGGATTTCGGCTAGCAACCACTACTAGCCTCGATGCAACTGAAGGGGCGGAGGGGGTGGAGGAGCTCGCCGGGATGGATTATGCCAGGCAACCACCACTAGCCTTTTTTTGTGCTTTATAAGATGGGTTGGAGTTACAACCCCATTCTGAACTGGATTTGACCTCTACTGTTAGATTCAGAGAATATGTATCTAAATATGGTTTGGATCTAGAACAAACATGCTTGAGTCTATTCAGTTCTAGGTTGAAAACATACAAATATAAAATTTCATTGAAAGATCCAATGGATCTGAATCAAGAATTAGAACTGTTTGTTCAAAAGAACAAATCTATTTTTGGGTCAAAACCAACCCGCTTGCAACCCTAGTTATTGCACACATGCAGCTCAATAAAGTATTTAGGAGATTCTTGGTCCATAATGATCTATCACAATTTTTATCCCATTTTCTAAGATAAGTGGGTGCATTTTTTCTATTTTAACTATTTTTTTGTTATTTTATTCTTTGCTCATTGAACGACCGAATAGATTATGGTGAACTCCATCACCTTTCCTAGGAGTGAACACGGACCATATTTAAGATTTTTTTTATTTTTTATTTGTTGTTTTTGAAGCACATGTAGGAGAGTTCACTAAACGTCATAATTGATTTCGCTGAACTCCATCGCCTTCATATAGTGTTTGCATATATTCATGTGTTTGTTTTCATATTGTAGTCATAGCAAAAAACAAAAACAAAGAAAGGGTTGATTGTATGGATATGTAATCCCACTGTAGAAGAGAAGAAGAGAAGAAGAGAAGAAGAAAAATCTTTTTTGGAATCACGCATTGAACGAAAACTTTTTTGACTGTTTGATTGAACAACAATTACAAGGTTGTAAAAAAGGCAAGGGGTTTAGCAAGCAAGCTTGAAAAAAAAAAACAGATGATGGATATGTTTGGTCCAGAATTCACAATTGACAAGTTAAGAAATAGGATGAAAACTTTGAAGAATCATCATGAATTGATGCATTCAATACATAATTAGGGGTGGCAATCAGGTTGGGTCGGCGGGTTGGCGGGTCAGCATACCTCAACACGAACACAACCTGTTTATTAAACGGGTCAGATGTGGCAAACACGAACATGACCCATTTATTAAACGGGTAACTCGACACGACACGGTTAACCCGTTTAATAAACGGGTCGGGTTGACACGACCCGATTACACCTCCATCTGTACTCTGTTCTATCCTTTTTCAAGAAATGGTGCCTGTTAAAATGCTTTGGTAATGATGAAACATTGTAGGTCCTTTTTGTCACTACAAAAGTTAGTAGCATTCAGATAAAAAAATAAAATAAATAGTGACCAAGATAGGTTGATGATGCAAGAGATGGTCACCATAAATGCTCAGAGCCGCCTGAGTTTATTATTTCTGCCAGAGACTGAAGGACAAGAAAGAATCAGAGATTCAGGCAATGATGACATTGCATTCAACCTCAATGACAAGAACAACCTCGTGCTTCAGTCTTTTGCCTCCAACTTTTCAATCTAAAAAGCCTATGTCTTCCTTGCATCAAACAATGGTATTACTGTCACCAACAAAATTTAAATCCCAAACTATTCATCATCTATCCCCTGTCAAATGTTCTTTCAGTCAAAAGATGTTGATCCTAAGCACCAAACTCAGAAGTCTGAACCTTCAAGACTCACTAAATTACATAAATACCCTTAATGCAGAGAAAAAAAAAATGTGAAAACCCATTCAATGCACAAAATATCATAAGGTATTATATATGTCATTAAAAGCCGAGAGCCAAGAACTTATCCATTAAATAGACAAGACCAGAAATAATGTCGCCGCATAGCAAATTGCTGGAAAACCTTCTTTTTGGAAACCGCATCTGGGTTATCTTCCTTGAAACATATATATAAATGGGTTGCGGGTTGACGGGTTCGGGTAAACGGGTTGACCCGCCCGCCTAACCCGTTTATTAAACGGGTCAGCCGGGTTGGCATACCCCTAACACGAACCCAACCCGTTTATGACACGAACCCGTTTAAGCCAAACCCGAACCCGCCTAAGAAGCGAGTTGGCGGGTCGTGTCAGATTTTGCCACCCCTATGCATAATACATTTGGGTTTGGATCGAATGAGGAGGATAAAAAATTAGTTGTTGAATGAAATGTTTGGAGGGATTTCGTAAATGTATGAATGCAAAATATATTATAGTTAGTTCATTTATCTTAAACCTAGCATTATAAATTAAAGTACTTGTTTTTATTGTAGGCAAATTCCAAAGCTCACAGATTGAATGATTTCAGTTTGTATGATAAATTGTATCAAGTGTTTGAAGGAGTCTTAGCTATAGGCGATAACATGTTTGCCACAGGTGATGAAAATGAACTAGAGAAAAAGGAAACATAAGAAAAAGAACAAGCAAGAGATGAAAATAATCATGATTATTATTATCTTGGATGAAACTCTATTTTCTAATGCCGATGGTGAAGATGTCGGGGGTCTAAATGATATCCATAAATTTTTATACTCCAATGAGCACATCTTCGATGGCTTGTCCATCTCCTCGAGCACCATTCAGGAAGAAGGCTTCTGAAATTGCAAAGAAGAAAAAGAAAAAATATGTTGATGAATTCATTGACGATGGCTAATGTTAATGAGACTTTCAGAGAACTTGTCAACCAAGAAAAAGAGCAAAATGTGACACCTATTGAGCAAAATGAAACATACTACGACTTCGATGGCTATCGAAGATGTTGTAGTTTTTGGGTCTTAAATGGGTAGCTGGGTTTATGAGAATGACAATTTGCATGCCTTGGGAATGACATATTTTATTTAAAAACTTTGTTATTATATAATTAAACATGCTACTTTCATATTATAGGATTTTTAATTTGATGTTATATGCTTGTAGATGAACATTTTGCATGTTGCATGCTCATATAAGTATGTTATGTTACTTTGCTTGTGTTTTATGATTTTATGGTGTGTAATGTTTAATTTTTAAAGTTGTGTAGCTTATGATAAAAATCAACAGTGTTTAATATGCTTGTATGTTGCATGTTCATATAAGTACGTTAAGTTACTTTGCTTGTGTTTCATGCTCTTATGGTGTTTAATGTTTAGTTTATCACAGTTGTGCAACTTGTCAAAAAAATGAATGATGATTATGATGACATGATAATGAAGGCTGCATGGACAACCATGGCTATTTTAATGATCATTTCTATAATGATATTTAATCAACGATTTGTTAGAAATTGTGTTCATGATTCAATTAATAGTGAAAATAATTGTGTGACTGCCTTGAAGGACATCCTTGAAATAGCCTTAATTTATTATAAATGGAGCCAGAAATATTTGAACACCTTATCACTGAATTAAAAAACGTAGGATTGTTGCATGATAAACGGTTTGTGTAAATGGATGAACAAGTGGCTATATTCTTGATAACAATGGGTCATAATGAAAGCAACTGTGCTGTGAAATACATATTTCAACATTCAGGAAACACAATTAGCATATACTTTAATTTAGTATTGGATGCTATATGTGCGCTAGCAAACGATTATATAAAGCTGCCAGGCAATGCGATTCCTGTAAAGATGAAAGGCAATCTATGATTTTATCCATATTTTAAGGTACATGTATATCTTAGTAATTTTTAGTTGTTTATTTATAATCATATACCATAAAAAATTATATTTTGTTTTTTTATTATTAAGATTGTATTGAAGCGATTGATGACACTCATATCGTGACAAAGATGGAAACATTACTCAAAATGTGATGGCAGCTGTTTAAAAAGAAAATATCATGCTAAATGTATGTTATTTGAGCAACTTATGGTATAGAAAGAAATCATTTCAATACTTGTACATATCCATTAAATCATTTTTCTAATCTAGTAAATTCAAAAATTCATAATTTGTATTGGATCAAAGCTTAATCCTAACTGGATCCAAATATGATAAACCCAAACCATGCATGATTCATTATAAATCCAAAAAGCCATCGATCCAAGCCATGATCCATTAGATCTAATGTATGGTCATTAAATCCAAAAAAAAAAAAACATTGATTCAATCCATGATCCATTAGATCTAATCCATAATCCAATTTTTTAAAACATGAGAAAATGAATCCATGTCACAGTCATAGTGACAAACATTTTTTTTCGGCAAAATCTCGTTTGTCAAAAGCTCATGAGAGATTGAAAAATATTCATAAATCTCGCATTTTCTCCTGCAAAATCTCAGCAATATATAAAAAAATTAATTAAAATATATAAAAAATATTTTTTATAAGAAAATATTAATAAAAAGTAATAAAAAAATATAAATACATGGTTTTTCCATGATAAATAGCTGTTTAAAACATAAAATATCGTGTTTAAATCACGGTATTTATGGTTTTTTCATAATTCTTGCGATATTTTGAAAATCTCATGAGAAATTTTCATTTTAAACTTTTAGGCAATTTCTCCTGATATTATCGCGATGTTTGTTACAGAGGTCACAGTAACTAAACCAAAAAAAATAATGAATCTCATTTGTATGAGATTCTTTTCTCAAGCCAACCGAACATGAGAATCGCTTTCTCATGAGCTCATAAGATTCTAAATCACATGTCCTGAGTGCAGCCGAACGTACCCTTAAGTTCAAAGAACACTGTACGGAGAATGGTCCAAGAGAGATGCTGTTCATCACCAAAATGAGAACTCGAAAGCCTCCAAATACTTGCACATTTTAGACAAATTCTGTAGCCATCTGACTTCGAAGCTGTCAGTGTCATTCATTGCTAAAGCTTGTGGGGCCTCATCCAGGTGGAGAGCACATATTGGTGAGTTTTTCAGTGGATATGAAACAGCATCTGATGATGGGTTTTTGTCCAAGCTTCCTTGGAACTGATCCAAACTTTTGCGACCCCATCCATTTAAAACAAAAAAACTAAAAAGCAGTATCCCAGTGTGAAAGCCAAGTCATTTGGAGTGGAGAACCTCACATTTTTTTCTTATACTTTTTTATAATTTAACACTTTTATATGGTACAAAGACTTTCGTTACTATGAACCAATGTTATCAGGATCGAGTCGGCCTGAATTGGCCCCAAATCGATTCACTTCAAGGTCGAATCCGGCCCTATTGAAAATGGCTGATTCAACCCGAATCACATAAACGATTCAGCCTGACTTGATCTAAATCATGGTTGAATCAGTCCTTTTTGTTTGTAATTTTCATTATTTTTTTTAATTTAATCAAAAACAAAATCGACTGCATATGCTCGATTTGATTCAAGATCAGTTGATTCTCTGAATCTTTTTGAAAAATAGATTCGGTTCAGAAAACATATTTTGACAACACTGGTATGGACTTTAGCAATATTCAAAATCAACATTATAGCTCAAAATGCCACCGCGGCCATATCCAGTAGGCTTGTTGTGCGGCATTGAGATGAAGAAACCAGATCAAACCCCACTAACACGTGGATGTGTCCGTACCTTTCAGGGGTGGGCCACGTAAGGCAGGATGGTTGTGGGGGCCAGTGTTGTGAGAGGCGTACACCTCACGGGCGAGGCGCACGCTCAAGGTACTGAGGCGCACCCTCAGTAGTTGAAGCGTTCTGGAATTGCTTTGAATACATAATTATCTAAAATAATTTCAAATATAACACTGTTTGGATTGCCCTCACTATGATTTCAGCTAAATGTTTGATGCAAGTTTCAATAGCATTAATATCTCCGGATTAATTGCGTGGTGGTAAACCACTAAAAATCTTACATTAGTATAACTAACTTAAATTTACATATACCTGTATATAAGTAAGAGATGTGCGCAAAAGTGCATTGATGAAAAACTATAGTTTCATGATAGTTCTATTGCATGTATGCATTTGATATGTCCAAGAAAAAAACATTTATATGCATCACTAAGATTTTTTTTTTGTTTAGGCCATTTTTTATGGAAACAAATTCAAGGTTATAATTTAAAAAAATTGGGAGCTATTTATTTTTCAAGTCCTTCAAAAACCTTATATTTACTAAATCAACCATAAAACAAACTCATATATGTATATAACAAACTCATATAGGTATATTTATATTAAAAAACCACTTACCAGTGCGATTTTATTAATATTATATATTTTATTATTTTGATCATGAAGCTTACGCTTCAACGCCTCGAGGCTTACGCCTCGCTTCGCCTCATCGCATTTAACAACCTTGGTGGGGGCTCTATATGTGATTTTTCTTGTTTGAGCGAGTGTTTCTCGTCATGATATATATATATATATATATATATAACTGGAATATGTAAACCAACAAAATATACAAATTAGTATGAATTGAGATTTTCATAGTTTTTTTTTTCTGAAATGGGATAAGATCTAGATGCTTGGTTTTATAAAAACAGATTCTTAAATCATAGGATTAGGATGTATAAAAAGAATCTTTTAAGGCTTGAAAATTAACAGCTCCAAAATTTGTATATATATTCAGCATACAAAATCACATTTCTTGATCCGATTACAATGATTCAATAGTCAATTCCAAGCAAATGGACCATGCAAAATGCATCTATATAGTTCAAAATGCTTGACATGACCACTATTTCCCACATCTCCCAGCCTGTAAGCATGGCTTAAGCAGTGATTTAAGCCATACGATGGACCCGAGATAGGGTGACTCGTGAACGCCACCAACTTGTTGAAACACCATGAGTTCAAAACCCAGGATGTGCATCCTTTGCCCAAAAGCTCGTTCTGGGTGTACTTCTTGGGTGGGAACAGGATCCAGTCATCCCCCAAATCGTCCTTATCATCATACATTCCCATTCCCAAGGATCTCATTATTGCAGGCTGTATTAATCAAATCTGCCTCCATAGATGGGATTGAACATAGTCAATTTGAGAGGAATTAACCCTTAGATCATATTTTTAATGAAAATTATGATTTTTCAATGATAAAATTTTCAGTTTTTTATGACTGGATTTTTTTTAATTGCTAAACACCTGTTGACCGTGTAAATCACAGCTTTAGGGTCAGATTTGATCAAAACAACTTGCAATAATGAGACCTTAGCAGGTATAATGAGGGGAGATTTTGGTGATAACTAAAGGGACCAGGAGTTTTTTTTTTTTGAGAGGCAAGATGGGCTTAGGCAGAGACCCCCACCAGTTATTATTTAGCATACCAGTGGGTTTTGAACCTGCAACGTTCCACCACAACGAGACATGCACTAACAGCTCCAACCAACGATACCCATGAACTTAGTGAGGTGATTTTTCCACGGTTGTAAAAAAAAAAAAGTGTAATTAACCGGCATGAAAGGCAAAGTCATGGGCTAGCTCTCCATTGGAAGGGTATCCAAATCTAAGCAGACCCCCACACATTACTAACAACTAATGTGAATGAAACTCCTAGCATAAACATAAATACTAGTATTTGGCTTTTCTAGTTACAATAGTGAGAGAATTTTGCTGTTCCATGCATGTATTTTTTTTTAATTAAGTTCTATCTTAAAGGGTTTGGTTACCATCCAAATGCCAAAATAGACATCTAGATTAGGCCGCCCCAAGTTGACCAAGTGATTAGAGCAGTTTTTGGGAAGATATTTAAACCACGTACGCCCAACATCAATTGTCCCTGAAATCATATCTCTTGCTTGCACAATGAGTGTTATTGTGGCTAGGGCATTCACCCAGGATTATTAAATATGAGGATGCTCATTAAGTGACCCCCCTTCCTATATATGTTCCTCATCATAAAATAAAAATAGAAAATGAAAACAAAAAATACTATATATATAAGAATTAATTTAATATTAAATTAGTTGTGTTTAACGTTAGATTAATTCAACTTTATGAAAATAATTAAAAAACTTAAAATAATATTTCTTAAAATACAATGTTACTTTTTGAGGTAAAAAAGGTGGCTTTGATAGCTTTATAAAATGTGTTCCTTTAGACAGACGACTCCTATCCGGGCTTATCCCCGGGTGGTTATTAGTGGTCCTTACTTTTTTTATAAAAAACTGTTTCACTTTTCAAGTTAAAATACTTATAAAACTCAAAATTTAAACATGCATTTTAAAAAATATCATTTTTTCAAAGATATTTTAGTTATTTTCATAACGTTGAATCCATCTAATATTAAATACAACTAGTTTAACGTTTGATACATTTTTGAGTATTTTTTGTTCTATTTTTAAAAATTTAACCATACTGATGTGATCTACACTTGATTTTATACCGATCAACTCTTGAAGTGTTCGATTTTGACATGTGTGGGTTCTTATAAGGTTAAAAAATCAATGATCCAAAATCTGTGTAAAATTTTTTGGGCACTAAATATCATATTTTTTTTTATCAAAAATACATGATTTGAACACCAATTCCTACTAAATCAACCATGTCAAACACATCTACAGGGTGAGAATCGCAAAAAAACACCAAAAAGCCAGAAAACCCATTTGTTTTGTTTGCATCTCTCTCTTTCTCTATGTTTGAATCAAATACTGCAAATTGAAGCAAGATATTGGATTTTCTGTGTGTTTTTTTTTTTAATTCTGACCATACATATATGGTCTATATGCTTTTTTTTATAGGAATCACTTCTTGGAATATTTGATTATGATGCATAGATAGGTTTTTATAAGGTTTCAAAAATCAACAACCTACAATTTTTGTATATTTCTTAGGCTCCAAATACCATTTTTTCCATCTAAAATGCACGATCAAGTGTCAATTTCGAGTAAATCAATCATTGTGAAGACATCTCTGGGGTCAGAACTTTGAAAAAAATATCAGAAATTCAATTTCATGTTTCATTTACCACGGTGCCTTGCATGTGAGTTTTTTTATGCATGTTGGGCTGGACTTGCATCAAGACAATTTACAATAAAAATGGATCAAAACTTTGACCTAGTTCTGAAGTAGATTCGATTCATAGTGTTGGATGCAAAAAATGTAGTCCAGGTAAAGTCAGATTTAACTTCATCCAGGTCAGAATTTGGTAAGTAAACATGTTCACGACGTACCAAACAAAGGTTTAACCAACTTGTTTTGCCTTTCTCAAATAAAAATCAATATATTTGACCTATTTTCTCTTTATCCAGCATAATAGGATCTTAGAAAATATGTATTATGGAACTCCACAATGATATCTGAGTAACATTCAGATCTAAATTTGATTCACTTTTTGAATTTTTGATGTGTTCTTGGCTGAACATTGAAACCATGTCTAACCTGATTCTAAAAAAGTTAGTTGCATGTGATATGCAAGACTTGATTAGTAGATAGACCATATGTTTTTTAATGGTTTATAAACTAGACCTAAGATTTAACCTGAGATCGGCCGATAACAATTTATAATGGAAAAATATTAGAAATGCATATTTTCTGAATATATATCTTAGTAACTAAGCCTGAACAGAAGTCCAATATTGTGTAAAGCAGGTTTTGGATTCAATCACAAACTCAATACAATACCTCGAAGCTGATCTCAATCCAGACTCACCCAGGTCCAACATCCCACAAAATGTCAAGAGTTCGTTGTATATGAATCCAACTCTCTCTCTCTCTCCAATGACTGGTGATCACCGATCAGCATCACCTAACTGGTTTCTCCCCCCACCCCTTTTTATTTTAGCTTTCTGATTCTTCCTATTAACGAGTGGCAAAGCAACAACAATACAACGTAGGATGAATTGCTGGAGTCGTTTATCCATATTTACTTGGATTGCTAACATTCTTGTAAGCAGAATAAAAAATTCGGTTAATTTTTAAAATGAATAATCGTGTAATTGCAGTTCCACATATTATATATATATATAGGAAAATGTGTAGGTGCATGACCACTTTTGAACATGACCAAAAGGAACGCTTAGCGCAAGTCTGCGTCAAAATACACCTTTAGTGGTGACAAAAGTCCAGTTAAAGGTCCCATACCTTTAGTGATGACTTTTGTCACTCTAAAAGTCTTTTTGCAGAAATGATGATGACGCACACGATGAACACTTAGCGCAAGTTCATTTTGATCATGTTTAGAAGTGGTCATGCACCTACACACTACTCTCTCTATCTCTCTCTCTCTACGGCAAGGATGTTCGTTATCTTCACTTTTGTTTAATACAGTGGCAAAAGGACTTGCGGTAATTCTTAGATGCACGCAGACAAGAGGCTTCCTATAGTCATTGGATATCCAAGGATTTTTTGGACATATTATACAATATGCAGACGATATGATAGTCTTTGAAAGGGTTTCACTACAACAAATGCTTCGCGTTAGGCTTCTTCTCATGTTTTTTGCAGCTTTGTCCGGGCTGAAGCTCATTGAAAATAAGTGTTTGGTCACGCTATTGAATGGCGATCCGACCAGTCAAAACGCGGTGGAAAAAATTTTCAACTGTGCTTTAGGGTCGTTGCCGATCAAGTACTTGAGGCTCCCTCTACAAGTCAAGCCAACCTCTACAGCATCATGGGTATCGGTTGTTGACAAGGTGCGTCTTAAGCTCCAGTCTTGGTGTGCCAGATATTTGTCTCTTGCAGGCATAATTACTTTGATCAAGCATGTTTTGTCTGCAATTCCAAAATTTTTCATGTCGATTTGTGTCTTGCCTGTCAACGTTGAGCACCAACTTAAGCGCGTCCTGTCGAGGTTTTTGTGGTGTGGTGTAAATGGACTTTATAAGAGGTACTTGGTGGGATGGGACTCCATCGTTATGCCAATGACTATGGCTGGCTTAGGAATCTTTGTTTTGCGTAAAGGAAGTGTGGCATTGACTGTGAAGCAGTGTTGGTTGGCTCATACTTCACAGGATGCATGTGCAAACTTTCTTCGACTGAAATATGGTCACATCGATTCGCTTGCAGTTTGTCAGGGGGCTCGTGGACCATACACATCGCATTTGAAAAAAATATGATTTAAGGCATTGCATTTGTTTCTTGATAGGGATTTGAACGTGGAGGTAGACGAATCTTGGCTTCAATGAGCAGTCTCTAATGCAGAAGTTTTCCAAGTCTACAGGGTCTACCGTTCTCTTTTACCTCCAGGGACGGACTGACTCTCCAACAATGCTTTATGGGCGAAGGGACCATCTTTGATGACCAAGGTATTGGCTTGGTTGATTCTTCATGACCGGATACAGACCCATAACAACATCAAGAGGATGGGTTTTCAGTTTCCCAGTTGGTGTGTGCTTTGTTGACTGGCTAAAGAAACTACACAACATCTTTTTTTGTCGTGTGCAGTGTTTCAAGAATTATTTTCTAAAACTTGGAGGACTCCATCAGTTGTTGTGCAGGAGGGTCGCTTTGCGTTGTATCTTATCCTCGGTTCTGCTATAATTAGACGTGAAAAGAAGTGGAAGACTATTTGGAGAGTTTGATTATTTACAGAGTAGTGGATCATATGGATGACCAGAAATGATGCTACTTTTCGGGATGTTCCGTTCAACCTTAACCGTCTGACTCATAGGGTCTTGGCTGATGTGTATGCCATCCTCTACATATACCTCAAAGACCTGCCTCTGCCACCAACCGATCTCCATCTAGATGTCTGTGGTCGTTAATAAGTTTTCTGTTTGTGTTCGGGTTTTTTTTGTTTTTGTGTTAATGGTGTTCTCATGTTGTTGTGGTTATGCTTGTGAGACTCAACGCTTTGTTGAGTTTCACTTTTAAGTAATGTTGATCGCTTTTCATCTCTCTCTCTCTCTCTCTCTCTCTATATATATATATATATATATATATATATATACACAATCATGCTAAATGAGTTTTTCGTGCTTTTTTCATTTTATTTTTAAAAATCAACTGCATCAAATTTTTGTGGATAAAAAAAAAAATATTTTTTCATTGAAAATAAATGATTGGGTGTCGATTCCTAATAAATTGACCATGCCTAACACATCTATGGGGTTGGAATCGTTGAAAAAGCAGCAAAAAAACAAAAATACCCATTTAGCATGTTTGTACCAGTGTTATGTACCAGGTCCATGACATTGATATCTAATGCAGTATGTTGAGTCTGGGTAGGCAAGTGTCTAAGTTGAGTGTTTGGTTCTTAGAAGTGGGTGAGTTCTATGTCGATAAAGGGATCCAAAGACCCAGTTAGGATTGGTCCTCAAAGAAGAAGAATCTTGACTGAATTCATGGTAAATTCTCTAACAATCCACCCAATTTTCACCTCTAATTTCGACAATCGGGTTGTGGAATTCCCCATTCTTCCTCAGCTAATTCCCTATTTTCTCAGTTAGTAACAGGGTCTGAACGGGGCAACTAACACCAACTTTCTCGCCTGGTACCTTCCAAATTTGGCTCCAAATTGGCCTGAAGATGATGATCTTGATTGAGACCTAATGTGATCAAATCTCCACGCCGAGTCATATCATCCAGTAGTTGAATATTTAATTGACTTTATCATGGAATAATGTGATCTCATAGTGTTCCCATTTGCTTCAGCTAAGCATTTCTTTTGATTGAGGCTCTGCCATGGTCCGGATGGGACCATGAGTTGAATAATGTTCATTCAACTGCTTGCTTTGTCATGAGTGAATTCCAAATACTTGGAAAAGGTGTAAAATGATTTTTGCCCCTTTTTTTTTTTTTTACATATAGATCAATAATGAGGGGGAAACACAGATCCGACCCATTTTTATCAATCCACTTACCCCACTCTTCTGCATTTTGACAAGCTAGGAAACCTGGACATTGCTCTCTTTAACTTGCGTGACTATTCTCACAGTATGCCTAAGTCAGCTGCTAGGTTAATTCTTTATTGGTTATCTTTCATAAAATTAGTCGTCATATGCAGTGGTAGTCATTGAAAAAATGGTTACAAAGAAAGGAAAATTTGATGGCCAAACTTTCATAAAATTGGTCACTATACATAATGCGATTTTTAATTTACATCATTCAAACAATTGTAACAACCATTCAATATGCGGAAAAAATGGACAAGCTGTGATGCTTCAGTAGCATACGTATAAAATACATGATAAGTTGATAGGAGTTATTTGTGAAAATGCAATCCCTCAAATGTAACTAGTCTTATACCCTCAGACGAAAACTAGAGATAGAACAACCAGTTCCTTAATCTCAACCCTAAGATATGTCCTATGTTGGACACATCTCCTAGGCTATGTCTTCAGCACCTGTGGACTTCATTAAGGTTTTTACAATTACTAAAAAGGTAAAAAAATGATTTTAATCTTAAAAATAAGAACCATCTTGCTGGAGTATTCATTTTTCTTAAAAAATATTAACAATTTGCCTATAGTACGTTTTTTATATATTAAATTTTTTAACAAGCTTGTCAAATGCTTAAGAAGACTTGTTAAAAGTTGTATTTGGTTCGTTCAGACATGAAGTCAATTTAAATTTGGGTTCAGTTTGTCAAGGCCCTGCTTAGATGTGCCGTTAGAACAAAAACACATTTTATAAAATAAGAATTTTATCTTTATGAATCAAGTCAATTGTTTAGATCACAGATTATTTAAACAAGAATGAATGAGAGAGTGGTGTGGTGAGTGGCCAAACACAATGCTGGTCAGGATAGGCCTTCCAAAACAGCTTCAGCTCATGATAAGCCTTCCAAAACAGCTTCTGCTGTATGAGAGAAAGAGAGCCGTGGATGTAGGTCTGTCGACCGAACCATGTTAACTGTGTCTCTTTGGTTTGTGCTTTGTTTGTGTGTTCGATTTTCTTCTTCCTTGCGGTTGCTGTGCTGGCTTAGCAAGGTGGTAGTGATGATAGTCTTGGTGTTTTAAGAAGAAAAAGTGGTGATGGTAATGGCGGTGAAGAAGGGGTAATAGCTGCGGTAGTGTTGCTAGTAAAGAAAGGGTGGTGGTAGCAGTAGTGGTGAAGAAAGGGTAGTGGTGGTGGCCATGACAGTAAAAGAGAGGTGGTAATGACAGTAATAAAATGAGAGCATACAAGTTAAAAAAAAAAATCTCCTTTGTTTTTTGAAAAGTTGCTATTAAAATAAATACAAATGGCAAGAAACCTTTTATTCACAGTTCGTGGTTACCTGTATTAAGAGTAGACTACAGTGGCAAAACCAAGGGCTAGATAAAGGAAGCTTCATCATAAATGTAAAAGACATCATAGACAATGTTATTGAAGTACTATAAGGCTTGATTTGGGAGACGGGAGCTTGGATGTATTTGAGGATCCTACACATAAACTGCAAAAATATGGTTTCCTACTGCACTTAGTTGGGTTCAGCTTTAGAGTACGGCCACTTTTTTATGCCAATTTCACCTGAAATGGTACTGTTGTGGGAAAGAAGGGCCCGTCTCCATGACTCTTGCAAGATTTTAGCCTCTGATGGTAGTAAGAGAATTGAAAGCACCGTTTGAGTCGGCGTCCTCATGACATTTACAAATTAGCACCTCCCTACAGTGGTAGACTAGTAGTTGGAGTTTGGAACTTCCTACACAAACACCCTCATACACTTTTTTTTTTTCAGTTTTTCCAAATGTATCACGATGCACCTAAAATATGGTTGAAAAAAATGATGTTTTAACATGTGGGCTTAGCCTCAAACGTGTTTGGCCTAGTGGGATGGGACCTAGGCCTCTAGGCAGGTGGTCTAGTTTCAAATCTCATGGGTGTCATCCCTTGCGCAAGCCAAAGCGTGACGACTCCCTAGGTGGCAAAGGGTAAGCCCAAGACAGCGACCCTAAGTAGGACAGGCAGAGCCAGCGCGGCTAGGTCAGGTCCCCGATCTTGAGGGTGGTTTCTTCCAAAAATTTAAAAGAGCTTGTGGGGCCTGCCCATTTTTCGCAGGAAGAGCAAGCGCACCTCTTTCATGCATAGATTTGAGTATTCTGTGTACCTCAACTGTTAAGCAGAGCAGCATCTGAAGGTCACTTTTGCATGTTTCAGCTCATTTGCATGCTTTCTGATTTGTCTTGCGAAGCAAATGAAACAAAAGGTGTTCTTGAGTGTTGATTTGGGGACGAAAAACCAATAATAGAGTGGCTAAGAAGAAGACAACTGGACTGCTGTCAGCTCTTTTTTAAGCCATTTTGTTATAAAAAGAATTGCTTATCATGTATAAAAGAGGCAAAACAAAACGTTTATGATTATTTGAGGGTGGAAAACTGCTATTCTTGCTTTTTCATAAATTCTTTTGGCCAATTCCTAACAGAAATGTTGTAGACAAAAAACAACTTTCTTACCATGTGTTGTCGTCTATAAATATGCATATTTAGTTTAAAATATAAAATCATAATTTTATCTTAAACACCATTAATGCATAATGTAATTTTAAGTTTTAACAATTAAGTTTACAAACAATGATTTAGATGACACTAATTTTTAGTACAATACCATAACTGACCGGGGACTAGAGAATACAACAAACATAGCCTTTACTGCTTTTTTGTTTGGTCGAAATCATGGCACCTGATTTTTTCATAAGACAAGACGCCTGATTTTTTTTAGGCCGCAACTTATATGGTACCAGTATTTTGGTGTGACAACTTAGATAAGTAGCTTAAATTTTCCAGGTGAAAACGGGGTAGGACAAATTACTGTTGCGATATATATAGTACTTCGTTCTTCTTTTTACCCTTTGTTATTTTTCCCTGCGCACACTAACTGACCAAAGTTTCTTTTTTTTCTAAAGAAACTAACTACCAGGGTTTTTTTTTTTCTAAAGAAACTAACTGACCAAAGTTATTCGAATTGACTTCACGTCTCAATTATGTGCTACAATTAAGCCCAAATAAATTATCCAAGGACGGTGGTCATGTGCTTTGGATGAACTAGTAATGTGGACCGTTGGATCTCCAACGTTTTCCCAATCTGGATAAAGGTGGTGTTTGATGGAGGGACATGAAAAGATGGACCCCACAAAAAATAAAAATCGAAGCCCATCTGGCCTTTCCAGGTGGGGGTTGTGTCTCATTGACAAATAGGTTAGGCAGTGCACTGCTCTCCTTAGCAAAAGAGAGTAACCAATTATGCTAAATATGAAAGGCATCCGGTCATTAGCAGAAATTCTTTCTGTCAAATTTTTGACTTCGTGAAAACGCGTCACTTACTTTCCATACTTAGCTGAACTGCTTCCCCTCCTCTTTTTTTTTTTTGATTTGTGTGATTTACATAAACCCTTTTTTTTTGCAATTCAAATTCTAAGAAAACTTATAATTCGAAATCATGATTAGTTTTATCTTCAGTTATTCAGATTCATACCATTTTGATTGACTATTTTTACGTAGATGACAAGTAAAAAAAAAAAACAGTAGGAACTAAAATGAACAGCGGCACAGTATCAATAAATGTGAGCATATCTACTCAATACTCATACCCTGGTAACTATTCCCTTTAGTTAATAAATTCAAAACCAACCAGTTTTAACCTTATAAATATGCTTCTTTTTGTTCATTTCACCCTCAGTAATCTCTCTCTCTCTCTCTCTATATATATATATATATACATTAGGGAAAATTAACTGTTTTTCAAGTGAACTCATGAATTTGAGTCAAAATACAAAAACCGACTTAGTCATGATTTTGATTAGTTACAATTTACAAACTAATTGAGGCATCCAGCTCATTAATTATGAAAAAGTTTGGGTATGTTTTTGTAAATAACTTTTTTCTCATCACCTCAATGCGCATCACAAGAGAGGGAAAAAAGTGAAGCGGAGGTGGAATTTAATAACTGGAGCAGATTTCCTGACCCGACGATTGAATAAGATCTGACACTTTCACCCGCAGCACGCATGAAGAAATTAAAATCCACCGTTATTAGCAAACACCGTCATCACCAAACTCAGAATATTTCAACCTCCCCAATTTAATGCCCTGTTGTACCGGTATCCATCCAGTATCCACCCGCTCTCAACTTTTAAAGGCAGGAAAAAAGAAAGAAAAAATAACACACACCCCAAATTTCCTTGCGAGGCAAACAGGTACAAGACAATATAATCGCCAACCTTTTCTTTACTTTTTTATATTTTTCGACAGGGAACCTCCTCATACTAGTCTGGCAATAGGGTTTTAGTAGACATCTCCTCTCCAACCCCTCTCCTCTCACCAAAAAAGAAAAAAGAAAAATGTGTAGAGACGCCTGGGAGAAGAGAGAAGAAAAGTGGAAAACCATCGTCCTTTTTTGAACTCTCCTTGTTGATCTAATAAGTCACTGTCTTGCTGAAAAAGGTGTTTTAGAGATTTGGCAGAGAAAAGGGGGAGGCTTTTTCAAGCAGAAACCATTCAGCTTTTTGCCTGTGTAGAGAGAGAGAATAATGGCCTGTTTCTCATTTTTTCTGTGGCATTTTCCGGTCGCTCTGCTGACCCTTTTCGCTGGCGTTGCTGCTATGGAAGAGCCCAATACAGATGGGTTCTTCGTTTCTTTCTTCTTTCAGAAGATGGGCTTCTCTCACTCGGAGCTCCGCAGCGAGAACTACAAGGACGACCCGCCGGTGTGCTCTCAGAAAGGGGTGGTTTTCTGCGGGGAGGGAGGGCGGGTGACGAGGCTCGTGGCCTCCGGTTTCGGCCTCTCAGGCCCCATTCCGGACACCACCATCGGAAAACTCAGCCGCCTCGAGGATTTGGACCTCAGCAACAACTCTATCTCATCGTTTTCGTCGGATTTCTGGGGTTTGGGAGGCAGTCTCAGGAGACTCAATCTCTCCCGCAACTTTGTCTCCGGTGCCCTCCCGAACGACATGGGCAACATGGGCTCTCTTCTGGTGCTCGATCTCTCGAACAATAACCTCTCCGGAGAGATTCCGGCGACCTTCAGCTCGCTCTCCGCTCTGCAAGTCTTGAACCTTAAGGGCAACGCCTTCGAGGGGACGATTCCGGGAGGGATCGCGAGTTGCGCCTCGCTCGTTTCCCTCGACCTCTCCTCGAATCGGTTGAGCGGGCGAGTTCCCGACGGCTTCGCTTCTTCATTGGCGAAGCTCACAGAATTGAACCTCGCCAACAACGGCATCGTCGGAAGGGGTTCCGACCTCGTGTTGAAATCCGCCGTCTATCTCAACGTCTCCGGCAATCTGTTCCTGGGCTCCGTCGGCGGCGTGTTGTCCCTCCCATCGCTGCAGGTCGTCGACGTGAGCCGCAACCGGTTCCACGGCCACATCTCGCGGGCGCAGGCCCGGTGGCCGTCGAACCTGACCTTCGTCGACATGTCGGAGAATCAGCTCAGCGGCGAGATCGTCGTCGCCGCCGGCCGGTCTCTCCGGCACCTCAACCTCGCTCGCAACAGGTTCTTCCGTCAGAGCTTCCCTTCTGCATTGCTCGAGCTTTCCGGCCTGCAAGTGCTGAACCTGTCGAGAACCGGCCTTATTGGGGACCTTCCCTCCGGCAGGGAGATTGCCAACCTGAGCGGCCTCTCCGTGCTGGATCTTTCGAGCAATTTCATCGCCGGAAGGATTCCCGATGGCTTGGAGGGACTTTCCCATCTGAACCACCTCGACCTCTCGTGGAACAATCTCTCGGGCGAGATACCGCTGCCCCTCCAAGAGAAGCTGCCCAAGATGGCGGGATTCAACTTCTCATACAATTCCAAGCTCAGCATCTGCTCCTCCACCTTCTTGCCCCAGTCCTTCCCCCTCTCTTTCCTCGGCCTGTCCAGCGGTGTCTGCCCGATTGCGGTGAATCCGAGTGCCCCGAAAACGATGGCGGACGGGGCGACGGCGAAACACAGAGGACTCAAGCTTGCCGTGGCTGTAGTTTTGGCCGCAGTTTGTTTCGTGGTGGGTTTGATCTTCTTGGCTTTTGCTTGTAGAAGAAGAACCAGGCTGTGGGCTGTGAAACAAGTCTATTTCAAGGAAGAGCAGCCGAGAGCTTCGGGACCATTCTCGTTTCAGACGGACTCCATGACCTGGGTTGCAGACGTTAAGGTCCCGACCTCCGTCCCCGTGATCATGTTCGAGAAGCCGCTGCTCAATTTCTCATTTGCAGACCTTCTGATTGCAACTTCCAATTTCGATCGAGGTACATTGCTAGCAGAAGGGAGATACGGCCCCGTTTACAGGGGCGTTCTGCCAGGAGGGATTCATGTGGCCGTCAAGGTTCTGGTGAATTTGGCGTCGATCGACGACGAGGAGGTGGCGCAGGAGCTCGAGCGAATCGGCAGAATCAAGCATCCCAATCTGGTTTCACTGACTGGTTACTGCTTGGCCGGGGAGCAGAGGATAGCGATCTATGAGTTCATGGATCACGGAAACCTCCACCGGTGGCTTCACGATCTCCCCATTGGGACTCAGATTACAGAAGATTGGAGCAATGATACTTGGGAGGAAGACGATGGAGCTCGGCACGAAGGCCTTCCCACCACATGGCGATTCAGGCACAGAGTAGCATTGGGCACAGCCAGGGCCCTTGCTTACCTTCATCATGGATGCTTCCCTCAGATCATTCATAGGGATGTAAAAGCTAGCAGCATTTACTTGGATTCTTCGTTGGAACCCAGATTATCAGACTTTGGTCTGGCCAAGATCGCGATCGATCTCAAGTCCGAGGCTTCGTCCGCAGCATCGTCTGGTTATCTACCTCGCGAGCTGGCTCAGTCGGAAACGTACGACTCTGTGACCCCGAAATCCGACGTTTACGGATTCGGAGTCGTTCTCTTCGAGTTGATTACTGGAAAGAAGCCGGTCGGCGATGAGTACCCCGATCAAGGGGATTCCAATTTGGTGAATTGGGTCAGGGATCTTGTGAGGAAGAACGACGCCTCGAGGGCGATCGATCCGAAGATTGCGGAGACTGGATCGAAGGTGCAAATGGTGGAAGGGCTGAGGGTTGGGTATCTGTGTACTGCAGATTTGCCTTCAAAGAGGCCTAGCATGCAGCAAGTGGTTGGGCTTCTGAAAGATATCGAGCCCGTTGCAGATCAATGAAGATGCGTGATGTTTTTTGTTGGTAAACAGGCTACTCCAACGTATCCTTCCACCATTGGAAGGCGTTTTGAGGCCAATCACAGGTAGGGAAGAAATGGGGAAGAGGGAAGAAGAGTGTAGGAACCAAGCGACGCTGGATTCTCGAAGATATTTTTCTGCCAAGAATGAAAGTCTTTCTCTGGAAGACAGAGGGACCCTTATCGATTATAGGAGATGCCCTGAGCCCTCATCCCACTTTTGGCTACTGCTAATTTTGTGCATCAATTGGAAGGAGGTATGTGAAAACCTTGAGCCTCTCCCACTTCCCTTTAGTTTTCTTGATGGGAGAAATTGTACAGTGGTTAGTACAATTTGGCAAAAAAAAAATCTATTACCGTTCTTGCTTTGCTTGTGGCCCAAAAGACTGATCTGGAAACACTTTTTTTTTTTGTGATAATCCCAACGGAACCCCTGACCACCGGGGAGTACACCCAGTTTCTTTGGGCAAGAAATGCCACCAGTGGGATTCGAACTTGTGATGTCTAGTTAACTTTGGTGACATTCACAAGTCGCCCTTACCAGATGAGGGAAGCCCTTTACACAAATTTTTTTGAATATGAACAAATCCGCGCGATTTAGTTTCTTTCTGTTTCCTTGGCAATGTTGTGGGAAATCTCAAATTCTTCATTAATGATGGGTCAATAAAATGAAGTTGCAGAATGAATGAATCCATGATTTCGGAGCCTCTTTTCTGGACCACTTTGTCTGCATGATATAATCTAAGAATTGAACTTCCAGCCTGACCTTTCTTTGATCTGGTGGTCTTTAGAATAAGCATGCTTTCGATCAAACGCTGGGCCAAGATTCTTGCAGCAATGCACATGCATTGCCATACTTCTTTGCTTAAAAAAAAAATGGTCTTGAAAGGAACAGTTACAGTTCATACAATTGTTTTAGAAGGCTCCAGTTTTTGGCTCTTTTTTTTGTTAAATTCTTGGTAATGATTATTCCAGTTCACCCGAACTACACCGACACGCATATTTGAAAAGCTGTTCTCCTTAGATTCTGTAAGAGTTAGCCATCCCCCTATTGAAAAACTGTGGCAACTTTGATGTTCTTCGTAGTGTGTCAAGGATGGTTTAACTGCTTGAAAATTCAATTCCGTTTGCATGACGGTTTTCATAATGTTTGTGTTAGCATATTGTTTTGGAAATTAATTTATCAAAAATTTACTTTATTAAACTTTTTTTTTTGTCAAATTTGACTTTTTCCTTACCACTCAATCACCACATCCACCATAATATCATCCATCATCTTCTTCCTCTGTCAGCCACCGCCTCATCATTCTCTTTCATCGTTACCATCCACACATGATTCTCTCTCTCTCTCTCTCTTAAATTCCTTTGGCATCATCAACATAGCCACCCATCACCTTCTTCATTGTCTCTATCACCACCACTATCAGCATTCTCTCTCTCTCTCACCACTGTGTGCTCTGCGTTAGAATAGTCCCTACTTTTTTCATCCCTTCTTGAGTAAACAACAGCCCCAATCCCCCTCAAAAAACAAAAATCCATCAAATTTTCCTGAGTAGAGCGCTTGTACATTTGTGGATATATCCTGGTAAACAATATGCAATACACTAGCTTAACAAGAAACAAACGATCCCATCCACGAAACATAACCAAGTTATGGATCGGGGCTTCCTTTATTAAAATAGCATTCCCGTATTCATGCAACTGTCCTAAGCTACTAGGTAATATGTTCGACCGTGGTGCGTTCTATTAAAAATGGAGTAAAAAAAGTAGTAGTCTCTAGTCCACAATGATGAAAAACCAAGAGAATTTGTAGCTCATATACGGAGTATCCTATATATTGCTTTTTGTATGATGCATCCATACACCCTCAACATATCCAAAAATACTGCTCACTAGAGAGTTGTTTGAAATGGGCAGTCATAGTGATCTCATCCAACAACTCTCAGGATGAAAACATGGAATAACGGGACAAATATGTCAAAAAGATAGTCAACCGTTGCATATCTTTTAATGTTAAATTTGGGCATGGAAGTCCACATCGTAACTACTTCTGAAACAGTAAATCCGGAATTGGCGGAAATAGATTTGAGAAATGTCTGCTGAGAGAGAGAGAGAGAGAGAGAGAGAGAGTCAACCCATTTATTCACAATGCCATGGTGGAACCATTTTCAGTACCAGGCTCGGTCCGTTTTAATTGTAAAAATTTTGTATCTTTTCTTCAACAGAAAAAGCTGGGGTTGGCCATAAACGTTTTTATCGGCAAAATCTTGTTTTTCAAAAACTTGTGAGAAATTGAAATTTTTTCATAAATCTCATTTTTTTCTGCAAAATCTTGGCAATAAAAAATAAATTTAAAAATATAAAAAATAATTTGTATAAGAAAATATTAATAAAAATTATTTTAAAATAAAAATACACAGTTTTTTCATGATAAATAGCCGTTTGAAACATAAATATTGTAATTAAATCATGGTATTTATGTTTTTTCATAAATCATGCCATATTTTAAAACAAATTGCCATTTTAAACTTTTAGGCAAGCACAAGATTTTCATAATTTTCTGGCGATACGGTTAGACATACCCCTACCACTTATACAATCATACTATTGGAATTCAAACTTGCAACATCCCAACACAAGGCGACATGCACTAACTGCTCCCAAGGGGAGCCACTATAAAAAAATTGGATTTGGATCTTGGACGGATCCGAAACCAGTTGGAGTTTGATTGGTTTTTTAATAGATCCAAATATTGTATAACCCCAATCAAGATCTGAAAATCAATTGGAGAATTTTATAAATTTATAGTATTTGAGATTCCAACATAAAATTTGAGATCAGTTGAAAAACCTAAATGTATATAATTAAATTAATGTAGACATAATTACAACGAATAGTAAAGTGTTATGGAAAGGTTTGTTGTCTCTTTGGGAGTAGATGGTAGTTCAAATCCCACTACACACGCTTTTGGTAAGAAGCTGTTACATTTCTTTTTGGAAAAAAAACTATAATGCCTATATGTATATAAATAAATTAACGGAGACTCAATTTGCCATAAAAAGAATAATAGTGTTGTAGAGAGGTTTGTTGCCTCTTTGGGTAGTGACTTGAGTTCAAATCCTCTTATACATGAGTTTTTATTTTGGTGCAATATGCTTCCTTTTTAACAAAAATCTAGAATTAAATAGTAAGATTACATATTTTATTTATGAAAGATATAGACTAGTCAAACATTTTAAATTAAGAAACACAATTAGGGTTTTGACATTCAAAACCTTGATTTTGACATATATGGCAATCCTGCTCGTCGGCAGCAACCACTGCCATCCTTCGTGGGAAAATAGTAGCTATTGCTATTGACCTATAGCTTGTGGGTCACCGGTCAATGCCCCTCCCGTCACCGTCCAACTTTCCAATGTTAAAAGGGAGTCCAACGAGGGAGAATAACGTCAACAAAAGTTTTGGCGAGCATCGCATGGATACCGGTGCACCCACACCCCAAACATGCACAACGAAAGCGCAGTGTGGGCCTATAACCCAATGTTAGCGTAAACCGGAATGTAAAAACCAAAACCACATACCAGTAGCCGTCATGGATGAAAGGAGCAAAAGGGAGCATGGACGTAGGTGCTCAACATTCTTCTCTGCCTATCAATGCCAACGATAAGTGCATGCCTTCATGTCAATGGTGAGCAAGACCCTGAACCCAATGAGAGAAAGAGAGCACCTTTGTTGCACTCATCAAGCAACCATGCCTCAATTTATAGTGAGAGGAGAGTGGGGGTTACATACATGACATTAGTTCATGTGAACCCTTAATATGCCATATTGAATGTGAACTCTTCACATTCATGTAACCCCTTCCCCTCTAACTCCCCACTAATGCCTTCATTCGTGCCTTGTGTTAAACCGGATCACTCAGGGTTGAATCCGATCCGAAATGTCCAACACAACTTTCATTTGTTTTGGAGTTGCCATTTCTTTCAGCTTCTATCTGTATGCACTTGGGATTCGTTTAACTAGCTATCAAAAGTATTTTGGGTCCGCTAAAAATGGAAGGAGGCGTTGTCTGCAACTCCTCCTGCCCCCCTTAGGGTACGTTTGATGCACCGTTCTCAGCGTGATTCAGACAAAAATTGTGCTAAGAACAATGATTTTCAACAAACGTTGGATGTGGCGGACGACGTTCCACGCGTCCGCCACATTCTTATTCCTATGTTATTTTTGTTCCACCCTCCCCCCTATTACAAAAATAATAGGAATCAATGGAACAAAAATTTCTTGATGGGCATGCCGAACCATCTTGCCCGTGCTTCCTCATGGCATCTCTCTCTCTCTCTCTCTCTCTCTCTCTCTCTCTCTCTCTCTCTCTCTCTCTCTCTCTCTCTCTCTCGTTGTGGTTTCCATCAAGCCATGATGCCTTATTTCGATCGCCGTCACCGGTGACCTCGCAGGAACCCACTTCCCTTCACGTAGCTGGAGACTCCACAGAGGAAACCAACATCGATGACGCCCCCCCCTCTTCCAGGTATTTTCCTTTTTCTTCTTCCCTTCTTCTCTTCTTCTTCTGTTTGCTAGAAGGTTGGCCCCTGCTGCGCCTCCCCCTCACTCTCTGTGTTCGCCGAAAGGCTGACAGGAAGTCGATGCCCCCCTTGTCATGCCTCCCCCTTCTCTTTCTCCCCTTGTCTTCTTTTCCCCCCTCCTTCTTCATTTTCTCTCTGTTGTCGGAGGGCCGACAGGAGGCCGACAGCCCCTCTGTCGTGCCCTCCCACTCTCTCTCCACCGCATGTTCATGGCTTCGGCAGGGGCAGTCACCCCTGCTACCGTTTGCTTCCCGACATGAAGGGGCATGCCCCTACTGCTGTGGGTCTTCCCGACATGCAGGGGTACGCCCTTGCTATTGTGGGTCTTCTCGGTAGGCAAGGGCACGCCCCTGCTGTCATGGCTCTTCTCGGCAGGCAGGGGTATGCCCCTACTACTATGGGTCTTCCCGGTAGGCAAGGGCACGCCCCTGCTGCCGTGGCTCTTCCCGGCAGGCAGGGGTACGTCTCGAAGATCGATCAGTCTGTCTTCAACGAGAGCACTGGAAGCCGGAAGCACGAGCCTCCGCCTCGCTCAGAGGAAGGTCGATGCCTCCGCCTCTGCCTCCACCATCGACCATAGCCGGACGGGACTCCTCGTCGTCTCTCTGCACCAGAGCAACTCTGTCGATGACTCGGAGTAGAGGGACAATGATCGGATCGTCCGTCTCTTGAGGGAGTTGTTTGCAAAGGACAGATCAACGGTTCTTTATCCTTCGAAGAACGAGTTCTCGGCTAGGGTTTTCAATGTTTCCGAAAGGTCAGAGGTGAGATTTGTTGTCGGCATGGTGGGGAAGGAGAGATCTGTCGTCTGTCCAAGTTGTCCACATATTATCGTCAAAAATGGACATTTGGAACATAGCATTTGAGTACGGTCCAAACAAACGTTGGACTTGAAACAATTGTTACAGAATAAACATAACCAATGTTTTGTTCCGTTCTTTTTGTGCATTTCGTTCAACTATGGACAATCCATCAAACATACCATTAAGGGTGATGTGAAACATGATGCTTCTCACAACCCTAGTTTAGCTCCCATGCAATCATCTGAACGTTCTTGTGCCAATGTCGTGGAAGGATCTACGATCCTTGGTTTCTCGGCTAAAGCCACAATGGTTCAGCATGGCGTCAAAGTGCGGTTGGAGATATCCCTCGACCATCACTGCAAGATGTTGGCACCATTTAAGTGGACGCTTTTGGTCGGTTTATCAGGAGGCAATCCCCATAAACATATTGAATATCAATATGCCTTTCAGGAACTTCACTCCTCATGGAAGTTCACTTCTTCGATCAAATTCGTTTAATCAATCACAATTTATTCATAATCAGATTGAAAAATATAGATGGCCCAGAGATGACTCCCGGATCCATAGTCTTGTCAGAGCAGTTAGGTAACAAACCACTGCTCCATTAAGGCCCACTTGACGAAGCCTCATAGGAGCTCTGCTAAGTCACCAGACCCACCATGCCATGTAGGCCAAAAGTGTTAGAATAAAAAACAGAAGCATGGTATAAATCGGATTTTCATATAACATGATATGCAAATAAAACATTTGATTCAAATTATAACAGGGTTCAAGCATGTCATATTTAGTTTGAAACCAAAATTCAGACAAAGGCAACAAATCAAACATATGCACGAAACGGAATAAGAACAACAAATCAAACATGTTATTATTCTGCGAAAGGCTAAGGCGCATAAGAATACTCCCCTTAGAGAAGATTTGTCCCCACATATGGTGCAAAAAAGGTTTGGCGTCCTTCTCCAAGGATACAATAGCATCGACGATCTGAGTAGGTGTACGATGATAGATCGCTCTTCGAAGACAACCTCAACGAACGACTGATGCAAAACTTATCTTTTTGGGAAACACCCACAGAGAAGCAGAGAGAGAAAATCGAGAGTCACTTGTGTTTGTCTGTGTATATGCGTAACCGCAGCCATCTATCCATGTTTTATAACCCCTGAATGGGTACCAAAACGTGAAAGAGACCCGTTACTATTTACGAAGTAACGTGACCCGTTAACAAAATGATCCATTATCCATTTCTCTTTTCCCAATATTTAATACAAATAAAAACAATAAATGCGGGACAAAAAGAACATTGGACTTAGAATGAATATGTCCCTAAAGGGCCAATTACCCGAACCCGAATCCGAATCCGAACCTAAATAGGCTCAGCACGGTGCGGCGGGCGGACACGCGTGTGTGTGTGTGATAGTCATCTCATCCCCTTGTTCTTTGGAATAAGTGATAGAATCTCCATATAGGTTATAAAGCCCACAACCTTTTTGAGATTCTTCAATATGGGACTATTTCACATCATCAAAGTTCAAAAGCACTTCATAGAGGAGTGGTCCCCAATTGTTTTCTTCTTTGAATTACCTCATCATCTCTTCCAACATCCAACAAAAAGTCCACTTGTCAAGAGCCCTCACAACCTACGTTACAAGGTAACATGGAAAATTCACTTGTCTATATCCTGCTTAGGTTCCACTTCAAGGCAGGGGAGACTATTCTCAAAGAGAATATCCCCCCTGATTAGAATGGAAGCAATACCCCTATCTGGCAGGGGGGCCCTTCCAAAGCTCGCTAGTGTTACAAAACTTGGGCATTCAATTCATCAAGATCTCTCCTACGTGAAGGGGGGTTACCTTGTATGTCGAGGCACTTGGCTCATCTTTAGAAATGTCAAGTTCTACCTAACCTTCCCGTGAGATTAGGCTGGAAGCGACCTCATATCCACCCTCAAGCTCCCTTACATTGATGAAGGAGATTAATCAGGTGTAGGAAGTCGATCACATGATTTAGGATGGTCCAGGCAATATCGATCCCTATGAAAATACTTAGCTAAAATATGTGCACGTTGGAAAGGAAATGGGTGCATTGATACATCGCTGATATACTGAAAATCCATCAACTTGACACCATTTTCTTCTTTGAGACAAAAATCTTAATGGAAGCCCTCTCATTACCGTTTTCTTCTTTGAGACAAAAATCTCAATGGGAGCCCTCTCATCACCATTTTCTTCTTTAAGGAAAAAATCTCAATGGAAGCCCTCTTATCCATTCACCAAAGCTCAGTTGCCACATCATCATAATGAACCCCACACACAAGCTGAAATCGCCTCTATGGTCATAAGGTGATATCTAAGATTTGAAGCGCGGATCCTGAGGTGTCTCCTAAAAAATTGGGTTGTAACAGACTATCACGCTTTGTACCACTTTGCCCTCAAAGCGGGTTCACTTTGTCACTACATCAAGGTCAAAGATCTTCATTTACACATTCCAACAACAGTCTGTGGCACTACTTGTAATGAGCTTGATTTGTCTGCTAGCTTGCGATGTACAAGGTCGAAGTTTCAAGATGATAGTAGGAACTCCCTCAAGCAAGTGACACACATGATACTTATCTCCTTCGGGGTCAAATACCACCTTCTGATATGTTGTACCCATTGCAACAAAGTTGAGGTAAGTACAACTTGGTGGCCCAATCAGATTCAGGATATCTTGTTGAGCGTGCTTATCTCTTGTTCTAGGCCAGAATACATTGCTCACAAAATCATGTCAAATGGGAGGCATGTGAGTGTTTGCACATACTTCAATTGGCGGCCCTAACGTGTCCACAAAAACATTTTCTAAGTTTACAAGTTGCAACAAGAGAGGGTGGGATGTTGCATTTGGCTGTTGGTCAGACTGAGCCAGGGGTAGCTTATTTTGAGTGCCCTTGACACTCGAGAGCTCGTTGATTCTTGCTAGTTGGGTGCTTTGGGTAGTTGCTACACACATAGGTGCTTCCTTGCTAGGCACATGGACATCCGCCTCATCCATGCTATACTATTGTGGCATCAATGATGGCAGATTGTTATCATAGATGCTGAATATTTCTATTATTTAGTTTTCAAAATCAACTCATTCAGGCTTCTCATATACGAGGTCAAATCACTCATACCATCAAAGGATGCCACCTTCAAGGCAAACGACCACTTCGGCAACACGTGCTTCTGGAGGGCACATTATAGTATGTAAAGAAGTGCTTGAGTTGAAAAATCTACTCACACTTTCATACCAGCAAAAGTAGGGACTTCAAGATGAGTCTTCCTACCCATGCCTTGAGCAAACTTATGTGGTGGTCTCTCGAGAATCAAACCTCTCAATGTGATCCAAGTGGCTAGTTTTGTTGACATTCTTGTGCCTTCTCCAACACAATTCAGCCTGGGTTCGCTCAATAGTCGTCCTAGCATTTTTGGCATGCCAGCAAATTTTTTCGAGTTTATCATCGCAGAGGGGTTGAGATCCCTTCATGGTATGTTATTTGCTTTGATACCAATTTGTTAGGTTTTCTTCAAGATTCAATTTTGAATGTTCAAAACTTAGATCTGAAGAGAACCCCATGCTAGTAATAGACGAGTACTCTAGTTTGAGCCCGATGAAAGCGAGATGATCAAACCTAAGGTTCTTGACCCTCTAAGACTGTGATGAATATGTTGGGGGGTACTGACTCCTACTGGACATGATAGGGTAGAGGCCTAAGTATGATATTAGTGTAGGGTTTAGGTGGTTCTGAGAAAAGGCCTCAGTAAACAGGAAAATCAAGTAGGCAAAAAATGGCTTCAGAGGCTAATAAGTAAAGGGTTTCAATTCTTATTTGATATTGATTGAACCAAGGGTTTGTCATACACCTAGGAACATGTGTCAGGGTTAGGATAGGCTTTTGGAGGTCAGAGATCACTAAAATCAGTCATTGGGTGGCTAGGATGCTTCAATGGTAAAAAAGTACATGTTCTATTAAATCGATAGGGTGCAATTTTAGTATTTTGGGTCCCAAATGTAGGTAAGGTCTTAGCTAAGGCTGAGATCAGTTTTTGAGGTTGTGTAACCGGTCCAAAAAGGTCACAAATGAGTTTATATGTTCAGGTATGGTCAATGTATGTGAATGAAATTGAAATAGATAAAATAACCCGCAAAATAGGACCATATTGCCCATTTGAATGTGGTCTTGGTCTAGACAGCTTATGCAACCATATGAAAGGTTAGAGATTGGTCCTAGGGTATGACAAAGGTCTAGGGAGTGGTATAAGTACCTGTGACAAGTTTGTAAGAAAGGTTGGCCATTAGAACCACGACTGACATGATTCCTACATCAAATTTTATGGTAGAGATCACCTCACAATGAAGATACAGATAAAAGAAGGGTTTGAGCCATTAGAATTGATAAAAGACCAACCTAGGGAGGCCTGGTCTCACGTGTATTACAAAGAGGAGAGGGTGAGAAATGTGAGAGAAAGAGAAAGAGCTTAAGAAACTTTAATATCTTATTCAATGCATAAAGAAGAACCCCAAACTTCTATTTATAGATAGGAGGCTTATATAGAGTTTATATTCAATCACCTAATCCATAAAGGATCCTACTAAAAAATAGAGGCTGAAAAATGATTCTAGAGTCCTTCCTCTAATCAGACTCCTTCACTAATTGAGATTCTTAATTAATTAAGAAAAGTAATTAATTGGAGACTCTTTAATTAATCAGGAGATACTTTTAGAGCGGAGGGACATCCAATCCTGCTATTTCAATTAGACGCCTCCTCATGTGTGCCCTACCGAGTGATTCTCTTTGGTTCTTGTGCAAATAAGTGTCGGATCCTCTTTCATTCTAGTATGAACATGTTTTTTTTGACTTTTTTTACATGTGAGGACATATCAGTTGTCACATCATCATAATGGACCCCACACACAAGTTGATATCACCTCCTATAGGAGTGAGGTGTCATCAAAGATTTGAAGCGTACATCATGGGCCATCTCATGAAAAATAAAGCTGTAACACAACTCAAATACTTCAATGACATATTCTACATTATATTATATGAAGTATAATATAGCCACCAAGAAATTAAAAAGCAAACCACAAGATAAAGAGCAGAAGAAAATGGGAGAAGACACGAGATTTACTTGGTTTAGCAGTGAAGCCTATGTCTACGAGGAGAGGAGGAAACAAAAAATCACTAGCAAAATGTGAGGAAATACAATAGCGAGATATAGATTTCTCAAAGCCATAACTTCTTTTTTTTATTAGAGAGAAAGGAAAATAAATTTTATTAAGTACCAAGATATCAATACAAAGATAAGTTAGGACGATGATCCGTCATTCATTAGAAATGCATCTGCCAAGATTTACCCATAGATAGTGTCCACCGTCAAGGAGCATCCATGAAAAATTTGCTGGTTTCTAATCTCCAATACACCAAGAAAATTCTCATACCCAACTCCAAAAGAAGGTGAATATATATATATATATATATATATATATATATATATATATATATAGAGAGAGAGAGAGAGAGAGAGAGAGAGAAATAATTATGTTGTCGCCTTTTTCGTTAGGTCACTGTTAGGACCCTTCAAAATCATACTTTTAGATGTTTTATACTAGAACAGAACTGCTAGATGTGTTTATCATTGTTTATTAAATTAAAAACATGTTTTTGAGTAAACATCTTTATACTCATGTGTATTTTAAAGAGGGAAAAAATCAATGGTTGATATTGCATTAAAATTTGATGATAAAAAAAATCACATTTTTGCATCAAATAAATTCAAAACAAAGGTTAGTTTTTAATAAATAAGCATTGATAAACATATCCAACGGTTCAGATCTTGCATAAAACACCTAAAACTAAGATTTTTGGAGGGTCCTAACAGTGACATGACAAAAAAGGGGCAGCATAATCCCCATTCTTTTATATATATATATATATATATATATATATATATATATATATATATATATATATATATATATATATATATATATATATATATATATATATATATATACCCTCCAATTATGGCATTCCCTCTCTCCCACTTGACACCTCAAAACAACACGTTCTTATAGAGTAAAGAAAAACTAGCTTTCACATCTTCTTAATCTGAAATAAAATGGTTAAGGAGAAGAAAGGTTCTTCTTTAGAAGGTACTCCTGGGAACAAATTCAGTTAAGACAGGGTGGGGTCTGTAGCTCAAAGGGTTAGAGCATGTAGCTATGAACTATAGTGTTGGGGGTTCAAATCCCTCATCAGCCACAACCGGCGTCAAAGGAGAATGGCCCTTCCTTCCTTTCCTTTATTACCTATGGGATTAGAAAAATCATTATCGAGACAGTGGACGCAGAGCTATGGAACCCTAGTGTAGGTATTTTGTCAAAATGCAATAGCCTTGATATTTATTGATAATAGTTACATATAGTACGCTTGGTCTGAATCAACATATTTGTGTTTTACTCCTGTAACTCTAAGCCATGCTTACACACAATAGCATAATTAGTCATAGTAGCATAACAAAAAGTATATAAATGAAAATTGAAAAACATTGCTAAAAAAATCCTTTGTACAGTCTTGGAAAAAAATATTTTTGAAGTTGGCCTAGAATTCAAGACACCCACAACAGTATATCTGAAATATACTACACAGAGGTTATATGAGCCGAGCTGAGCTGAGTAGAACACCTATTGTTCAACTTCAGCTTGTTGATCCTATTTCACATGTTTGAACGAATTCTTTTGCAGATCTCTAAGATGACCAAACCTCCAAATTTGTTTTGGTCCTTAATATTAATGGATCTCTTATTATTCAAAGTTCATTGGCCATTGGAACCTGACCAAGCTTTCGGGATTCACGTGTAGGGTTAGGCTGAAGCTTAATTCAATACAGACAACCAAAAATCTTTTAAGAACATCGGATTGTAGCCCTTCATGGACTCATAAACATAATTTGCACAGAAAAATTCTGAATTAAGATTTGAGAAAACTAGAACTTACCATTTTATCTAGTGATAATTTTCTTTTTGATAATGTGGAAACCTTCGCAGGTACACAAGTCACTTAGCGTGTGTTTGATTACGGCAGATCTAAAATTCAAGGTATTTTAACTAAAGAACCTTGGATTAAAAATCCGAGGTTCTCTAATATGACCCTTCCCCCCTCCTTAAGGAGAGTTGAAGAATTATGGAGGATATGATATAACGTCACATGTTGGTGCTAGGTTTGTCACTGGCAAAATCCGTGGATTTGAGGTGATTTTGGCCTTAAAAAGGATAAAACAAATATAAATTTACCAGGTATGGTCCGGGTCTGGTTCATGTAATTCTTGTAGGATCCGGGTATGATTTCTCTTATGGTGGGTCTGATTGAACCAGGTATCAGCATCTCAAATCAGGTCTGAATCTGGTTTTACCTGGGTCTGAACCAAACCTGACCCTTACAACCCTACTTGCATCAAACACCATGGTGACCATGTTTGGCTGGAAAGACGGGGTAAAGTTTAGATCGGGACGCTTTTCATAGATGTGTGAATCGTGCTTTTGGACAAAAAAAAAATCACGCTTTTTGTAGGTCGTGAGCAAAACATGTATAAGGTTAGATTTATGTCACCTTGTGTTGGAACGTTGCAGGTTCAAAACCCAATGGTATAGTCGTATAACTGGTAGGGGTCGGACTAACCCCATCTTACCTTAAAAAAAAGAGACGGAAGAAAAAAGGAGAGATGAGGGGCAATCAAAGTTTGCATCAGACCCGAAAATAAAAAAATCCAAACGAGCTCAGAAGCGTTTTAAATTCGTCACTTCAATCAGACAAGCGTGAAAAGAACTCTTTTCCACGGGAACGCCATCTTCATCACCGCTCGATGTTAAAGGAAGGGATCGCGTTTTATAAACGGTCCATATTTTCTAAAACCTTCGATACAGGACTATCTTTGTAAAACCTTCGCCATGCGACTACCTTTTTCATTAACACCAATAAAGACGATGTTGACTGTTGAGTGTTCCAAGCATGTGTGGCAAACTCACAGAGTTGACTCGGTCCAAGTCATACCCCAAACTGGTGAGGCTGTGTGACTTGTACGATATTTGGACAAACTCGATCCGATCTTTCAATCTGTTTCGTGTTTCAAAACTAATACTATTTTTTGGATAATCCGACCATACATTGGATAGTCTCTGGTTGGTAAAACTCTTGAGGTCCCTTGCTTTGCAGTAAGTACTACCCAGCTTTGACCTTGCGGCAAGAGACGCTGCTCGTGGGTTTTGAACTTGTAACCTTTTTATTCGAACCGGCTGAGGGAGAAAACCACCTACCTTTTATTAAAGATTGTGTCTAAAATGTACATCAAAGAACCTGTGACCTTGTGCATACATTTTTGTGCATGGATAATGATGCAAAATTTTTGCATGTTTTGTATTATAATATATAAAAATGTACAAGAATTTTATATGGAATGAATAGGGGTTGGCAATGGGCCGGGCCGATGGGCCAATTCGACCCAGCCCGTCATGGATCGGGTTTGGGCCAAGGTTTTAGGCCCGGGCCCAATAGGTACAGGGCCGAAACCCGGCCCCATTATATAAGTGGGTTGGGGTTGGGCCGGCTGCAGGCTACTAGGCTAGCTAGATGGGCTTGAGTTATTTATTAATTTTTTTAATAATAATAATAAAAAAATTTATTGCATAGGAACTTGATAACTATTACTATTTACCTAATTAATTACATTAATTTTATGAAAACTAGAAAGATAATTAATTTGGTGCATGGAAAGTTGAGAACTTTTAATTATTACTATTTACAAATAAATTTGGGTCATATCAGGCCAAACCCGACCCGCTTCACATTAGCTCATTGGGCTGATGGGTTGGGCCATGGGCTGCTCTTCAAACCTGAGCCCTTGAATCAGGCCAAAACTCGGCTCGTTAGTAAACAGCACGGACCATCTCCGGGCCAGGCCACACTTAAAGACCGACGGGCCGAGCTCTAAACGGGCCCGGTTCAGGCCAGCCAAATGCCCACCCCTAGGAATGAAGAAACAAAGAAAGAATAAATAAATAACTAGCTTCATTTATTTATTTATATAGTAGTGAGCAAGTCTTCCATAAGCACAGACACTTCTAATGGGGTCCTAATGGGTTTGGTGTTCTTTGTGACCTGACCCAGATCCATTTGAAGTACACTGGGTCTGGACCTTTCTAGGTTAAGTTATCTTGGGCCAATACGAAGTCCGCTTCGCGGACCGATGCCCAAAATGTGACCCTACCTCCTTTTCCTTCGTTTTGTATTGAAAGCAACTGGATTCAAGGTTGGACCAGATACACATGCACATGGATCCAACATTTTAAAAACCTTATTAAAACTAATCTGTCGATCCAAATATCTGACCTAAGAAAGGCTAGAGAAAATGACCCACTAACTCCCTCTTTCCCTACCACATAGAGCCAAAGCCAAGCGTTACTCTTGCAAAACGTGTTTATTATTAAGGGTGTGCCCTAGATCTAGGGGTGTAACTGGGTCCTGTATAACAGACCCAACCTAATGCCATGAACCAATTAGATCCGATCCAACCCGATCTTGATAGACCTATGGGCTCGGGTTGGGACTAAAATCTGGACCCACTTAAAAAATGGATGAGCTCTTGGGTATGAAAAATATAGACCCGAAACCATGTGTACCTGAACCAAATGGGTCTATGCAGTTTCAACATGAACCAAACAGAACATGTTTCATACTTGACCCGTTTTTTCACCGACCCAAATGATTTTACTATACCTGAAATAAGCAGAACCCCAATGCATTCACACTTCAACATATACCTGACCCAAACCCAACCCATTTGGAACTCAACCCCTCACTAGAATCGAACTCAAACCCAAACATATTTCATAACTGATTTTTTACCTATTCTTGCATAAAAACATTAGGAAAAATGATTGTATTGTCAGTGCAAAATGCTGCATTTTCCAAAATGACTAACAATTTGTAAAAATCCTTCTCATATCCAACACCTCTAATTCTCAACTTTTTTAGAATATTTTCTCCTCTACAAATATGGTACAATCATCGCAAATCATTTTTGCAAATTTCACCCAAAATGTGCAAACCTCTTTTAACTAAAGACTCCCGACATACGTTCGCAATTATAGTATGACATTTACAAATAATTTATGTGAATGTCACAAAAAATGTACAAACCTCATTTAATTAAACACTCATGACTTACATCTGCAAATATGGTAACACCGGCAATCCATGCGAAAGACGCTTTTTTCACTCAAAAGTTACCCAATGAACCACCACATATATGTTCTCTTTCATACTTCTTCACTTGAAAGAACAATGATATGCACTCTTTTGTACAATGGATATTCTAGAGGCAATCAACCATAGTTTGAGTTCTTTCTCGTGCATGCGATAGTTACTTTATTACTGCAACTCCTCAAAAAAAAATTATAGTTATTTTTTATTATATGATCTTTCAAAAACACACAATAATGTTGTGGATTATTAAACATTTGATTGACAACTGTAGTTAGCCACAGAAAAGATTTTCGATCAATAAGTTTTTCATTACGCAACTCTTTATTCATTTGAGATGCCTCCGCTTTAATAATTTTTAATTGTTCTTTATTGTATAAGAATCTACTGAACGAGAACATATTCAACCATGCCTTATTAGTATAAAAACAAAAAAATAATTTTATTACTCTATTAAAGCTCATATGGCTTATACAACATACCAATGGTTCAACTTTTCAATTGCTAATTGTGCTTCATTTGCATCTGCCATTATTTATCCAATATCATCAGTGTTTTTGTCCTCTCCTATTGTTTCATAGTCATCCTCATCTAACATAGTATAGTCATCATCATCATCTGGTTCTTAGCTAAATATATGATTACTGCCACCACTAATTGATTGTTTGGATGTACAAGCTAAATCAAAAGCCATCACATTTATCTCTTCATTTGCTTTTATGTATGCATCATTCATACATTTTCAAATTTCATGATTATCCATAAAAATAATACCTTCATCATCATGCATACATAATAAGTATAAATTATAATGTTCAACAACTTGTACCTAGTTATGTCATCCGCCTTAGAAGGCTGGATGTTATCTGCGTTGTTGCAGCGAACATCAACAACAATGGTTTGTTGATGTTGCTCCACATCATTTGATTATGTACAACATCAATTATTGGTGCAAGTTGTCCATTGCCAGAACATACGATATTTATATCCTTAATTGGTTGAGACAACTGCATGTCCTTTGTGTGCATGTTACGAACACTAATATTGCTAACTGTTTGAAAGAGATGAATGTTTGTCTAAGGACTCAGCTCAACAGATAGTGCTTGAGATAGATGCATATTCAATACATAATTTTCATCATCACTTCCTTGGTGGATATTTCGTTCATCAATTGCTTCTTATAAATTACTTAAAATTGCTTCTTGTAAATCACTTATAATTGCTTCTTGTTTAACATTGTCATCTTGTATGATAAAAGCAATTAAGTAAACTTTACTACTACATAACATCAAGTCAACATTATTATCATCCAAAACTTCTATCCATATTTGTTAGCTTCCTACGTTGAAGAATACCTATATTGTAGGCTCAATAATTCTTTCACATATCTAGTTTTATGAGACATCAAATTAATAAATTCTTTAAAGTTATTATTTTTTGAATATATTATAAATATTTAACAAGAATAATCAATAAGACGGTAATATATTTTAATCATTTCTATGACCATCATTAACTACCTACACCAATCATACAATATATCATTTAGGGGTGGCAAAACCTGACACGACCCACCAACCCGCCTCTTAGGCGGATTCGGGTTTGGAAAAAATGAACCTGTTTAATAAACGGGTTGACCCACCTAACCCGTTTATTAAACGGGTCGGGTTCGTGTTAGGGGTATGCCAACCCGCCAATCCGGCTGACCCGTTTAATAAACGGGTTAGGCGGGTGGGTCAACCCGCCAACCCGACCCGCCATCCTGACCCGCGAACCTGCGAACCCGTTTACCCAACCCAACCCATTTATTAAATGGGTTGGCGGGTTGTGTCGGGTTACCCATTTATTAAACGGGCTGGGTTCGTGTTTGCCACAGTCGACCCGTTTAATAAATGGGTCGAGTTTGGGTTGAGGTATGCTGACCCGCCAACCCGTCGGTTCGACCCGCCAACCCGACACTATTGCCACCCCTAATATCATTCATCAAATGAAAATTGCACTAAGAAAATACCATCTATATAGCTTTTATACATTCAATTAACACAACTACCTACAATAGCCACTTTAAAAATCAATCACTTCAATCATAACCCCATTACCCCTATTGAATACTTGCGCACAGACAACTCCAACCTCAATAAACTAATTGAATGCATGTGCACAGTCAACCCTAACTGCATTACTCCAAAACAAAACAATCAACTATTAAATAAAAGACAAACAAACATAAATCGTTCACAACTAAAGACAAATACTACAAGAACAACATATATATATATATATATATATATATATATATATATATATATATATATATATATATATATATATATATCTTAAAACATAATCAATCTTAAATGTATAATCTGGTGCCAAGTATTAAACAAAACACAAACAACTAAACATAAATCATCAACAACAACAACCAAATACAAATACTACAAGGTTATTATATATATATATATATATATATATATATATATATATATATATATATATATATATATATATATATATATATAGAGAGAGAGAGAGAGAGAGAGAGAGAGAGACACACACACACAAATAAACTTAAGCATGCAAGAAAACATATAGAACTTACCTATTGACCTAAATTACTAGAGTTGACCGAAAGATGGAGAAATTGACCAAAAGGATGATGCAACCTCACTGAAATGCTGCAAGATGAATTTTACAGAAATTACCACAAAGGATCAAAAAAATGTTAGGGTTCTAAAGGAAAAAGAGTTAGGATTCTAACGAGAAACAAATAAAAAAAATGACCATACTGTACGGGTAATTTGTCATGTTTTCTGAAATGCCTTACATTTTTTATATTTTTCTCATGTCCAAAATAGCAAATAGACAACTTTGGAATGTCCTTTTTACCTTTCGCATGTGCGAAACTCACGAAGTTGCGCGAAATATCATTTTGTTTGTCAGTTACCGCATCCTCTCACTTAAAATGAGGTTTGCACATTTTTTTTGTAGACTTCATGAAGTTCACATAATAATATTTGTGAACATCCTGTCAAACTCGAACAAAATGAGGAAGTCTATATATATTTTATGTAGACTTCCTCAAGTCTGCATAAAAAATGACATTCAGCGGCACTTTCAAAGTGTCATTAAAGGTCATAATTTTGTTGAGACCTTTAGCGGCACTTTGAAACCATTGCTAAATGTCAATTTTTGTGTTTTTTCATATTTTTTATGTAGTGACCACCCATCATGCATGCGATATATATGTGAACAAAATATTTGGTAGGAAATTCACATATATAAGGAAGTTTGCATATTTTATATGATGACCACATATTTTACCATGCAGACTTTCTTTTAAATACGTATAAGGACATCCACATATATATATAAGAAAGTCTCACGTATATTGCCATGCAACCTGCCGCCTAAATATGCAAATTTTTTATATATATGTGGATTTCTTTAAAAATATAGACTTTCGTGTGTGTGTGTCTATATATATATATAAACTTTCTCTCAAATATGCAAATTTTTTTCAAAATTTGCTAAACAACTTATTTTTCAAAGAACTTTTCTCCTTAATCGCTCATCAGATCAAGGTAATCTTAGTGGCATTTAAAAGCTAACTTCCTTATCTATCTTTATTTTTTTTGTTGTTTTTCCAAATTTATAGTATAGGTTGCCAAAAAATAGCATAGAAAAGATATAAACAGTACAATTGTGCATGTTTATCTCTTGTTTTAGAAACACTATTAGGGGTTATCTCAATGTTCGTTCGTCAATTTTCAGAGAATCATGTATCGTTGAAAAGGTATTTTTGTCTAGTTTCTTTATTTTTTTTATATTTTTTTTCGAAATCCTTCATTGTTTGGGTAGAAACATTGTCGAGAGTGTTTAATTAAAAGATATTCACATATTTTTAGTGACATTCACACAAATTATATGTGAATGTCGTACTATATTTGCAAATATATGTCAAGAGACTTAAGTTAAAAGAGGTTAACAGATTTTGGGTAACATTCACAAAAAATGATTTGCGACAATCATACAATATTTATAAAGGGATAAAAATATCCCAAAAAAGTCAAGAACCAGAGATTTTGGATATGAGAAGGATTTTGGCAAATTGTGAGGCATTTTGGAGAACCCACAATTTTGCAAAAGTAGTACGATCATTTTTTGAAAAATATTACTATTGTTAATCCAATAAGCTTCTTAATTTACAAGTGTTTATAATAAAGTTTGCTTTTGTATTTTAAGTTTATTAAAGGACAAAGATTGACTTGATTAAAAGCAGGTTTGTGTCAAAACCCCACCGGATGTATACTCCCACTCATTTAACTCATAATCTTACTCATACCCAGACCCAAGCTAGAACCTGAATCAAATTAGGTATGAACTCTATTATACCTGACCCGAATTATAACCGAACTAGTTAACCCTATGTGCACAGTCTCACCACAAGGAGACGTGCACCTACCAACCCCGCTGAGCCCGTTGGTCTGGCTCGAAGAATTAATGCAAATACAAAGCAAACAATTAGAATTGGGGAACAAAAAACAAAAGGGCCTACGCTGATATATAAGTGTTCATTAACATAAACATTTCAATCATCACCAGATAAAATGGTAATTTTTTTTCTCGAATCTTAATTCAACATTTTACTGCACAAAATTCTATTTATGAGTCCATCAAGCGCTTGGCTCAGTTCCAGAATTTGATGTTATTAGAAGAATATTTGGCTCACTCTGCAGTGAGTAAAGTTTCAGCCTGGACCTGCACAAGAACCTGGCCAAAGTTTGATTAGGTTCTATCATCCAACAATCTTGAAAAATAAGAGAATCCACTAATATTAATAACCAAAACAAAATTAAAAAGGGTTTGGTTTTTATAGGATCCTGATATACTTTGTCTTATAGTAGGTTCGATTTGACTCAAGTCCGAACCCAGCATCAGCATTTCAAAGCAGATCTGGGTTTGGTGCGGCCTAGACCCAAGCCATATCCAACCCATTGGCACCCATAATAACCATAGAGGCTAATGGGTAAGTTCAAACCCTGTCAGACCTACCAAACCTATGGGACAGAACACCTGAATTATTTATCGACGTTAATGACAATATCTGTAACAAATATCGTGAGATTTATGAAAAATCTTGCGATAATATCGTGAGAAATTGCCTCAAAGTTTAAAACAGTAATTTCTCGCGAGATTTTCAAAATATCATGAGATTTATGAAAAAAACATAAATACTGCGATTTAAAAGTGATATTTACGTTTTAAACGACTATTTATCATGAAAAACAGTGTATTTTTACTTTTAAATCATTTTTATTAATATTTTCTTATAAAAATTATTTTTTATATTTTTTAATTAATGTTTTTATTGCCAAGATTTTCCAAAACAAACATGAGATTTATGAATTTTTTTTAATTTCTTATGAGTTTTTGACAAACCGGATTTTGCTACAAAAAATGTTTGTCACTATGATGACAACATTAACACCATTTCAAGAGATATCTTTGGAAGTGGGTGGTAGAATCTGTGTCCTTTCATCATATATATATATATATATATATATATATATATATATATATATATATATATATATATATATATATATATATATATATATATATATATATATATGTGTGTGTGTGTGTGTGTGTGTGTGTGTGTGTGTGTGAGCTAATCTAACATTAAATTAATTGTATTTAATATTAGATGAATTCAATTATATTAAAATGATTAAATTACTTTTAAAAAATAATATTTTTAATAATATATGGTTATTTTTTAAGGCAAGATAAATTTGATAAAATCATAAATTTATTTTTTTGAAAAAAAAGTTTAACCTTCAATTCTCTAGGTTCAAAAGACTTGTAATGCCCGAAGGATAGTAACGTTTAAAAGTACTATGTTTTTAGTGTATTTTAATTATTTTCATAAGGTTGAAATTATATATAATGTTAAATATAATTAGTTTAATGTTAGATTAATATATATATATATATATATAGAGAGAGAGAGAGAGAGAGAGAGAGAGAGGAACAGGGCCTCTAATGGCATCGTGCAGGCCGGCGAGGGGATAAAAAAATTTACGGGGAGAAGAGAATCGAGGAAGACTTCTTGCTCTGTGAAGGCACAAAAAAAAAGGATGGGGCTCTTTTCTTTTTGCTTTTTTTTTTATGGAGTTTTAAGCCCTCGGAATGAGAGATCGTGCCATGGGCGATTGGAGAAGTAGGTGAAACTCCCACGATGGGAATTTTATATTGTTTTTCTGTGAATATTTTGATATTGTTCTTCCTATTCTGCTTGGTATATGATGTCTGGTGTGGAATATCTCGTAATTAATTTTGTTCATTCTTTTTGAGTGATGGGGATGGTCAAGAGGCAAAAACAAAAAAGCATTTTGGAGGACTAAATTTTAGTGGTTTTTTTTTAAATTATATAATATGAAAATTGGGGTTTATGGCAATTGATTTCTTTCTTTTGTTTAAAGGGGAAATTGCTAAGTGGGGTCCCTTAGGTTGCTTTGGAAGATTATCAAATGGTTTCTTAGAGCCTACAAAAATGGCAAATCTGCATTTGCAAGGTCTACAGGAAATGTTTCCTAAGGATTGGCTAAAAGAAGTTACTCAATGGTTTTCATTTCATTTTAAGAAAATTTGATTAATTCACAAAAAATGTGAAATTTGTTTCTTTCTAAGGGATTCTTTGCACCAAAATATCAATTGGATCTTTCTTGCAGTTTTGTGAAATGGTAAAGTGTGATTTTATTAGTTTTTTGTTTGTTAGAATACTCCCTTTTTTCCCCTCCCGAATGCTGTACATTTTAAGACAATGATGCATACACACATATAATTCTTTATAAAAGTTTACTTCTTCCTCTTTTTTCTTTTGAATTTGTGTATACATTAGATTTCTTTGTCTTATGCATGAATACCACTAAGCAAGGGTTCAAAATGATGAGAGACAATAACCATTGTCAGCGTTCATGCTGCCCGTTTCTTCAAATCCTTCCAAGTATAAAACAACCCTGATAACCCTGCTGATGATCTTTAGCGCCCAAAATTCTTTTGATTTGAATATTCAGAGACTTCCCCAAGTTCTTGAAAATTCTAAATTATTAGAACGTGACCCTTCTCAATCTCCTTATAAAATTGCCTCATTGTTTACCTTCTGTCATTATTCAATCTCTATTAGAATTTGTCCGTCTGGTATCAATCACATTTCTGTCAATCATTACCCCATATCCATGACTATTTTAAAAAATGGAGTGCATTGTCTAATATCATATCTGTGTTCTTTGATCAAAATTAATCAGCTTTGAATTTCCCTATCAGTCAGTCTTGAATTCTTAATTGTGCTTGCCTTCCCTAGTTTAACACCTATGTCACATGGGTGCGGGTGCGGGTGCGGGTGCAACACGGGTGCAGAGCAATTTCAAAAATTTTGGACATGGGACTCGGTTATATATATATATATATATATATATATATATATATATATATATATATATATATATATATATATATATATATATATATATATATATATATATATATATATATATATATATATATATATATATATATATATAAGACGTAGTCAAAGTTGTGCCTATTAGAGGAGAGGTGATGAGTTGTGAAGCCTGATTTATGGTTTTTTTCCTTAAGGGGGGGGGGGGGTCCCAGCGCAGGTCCCGCTGCGAGGTCAGCAGGCAGGGGTCCAGGGGAGGCGCCCCCCCCCCCCCCCCCCAAAGATATTTTTTATATTATGTAAAAAAAATCCAAAAAATAGACCAAAATGACCCTGGGTGCATTGACCGCACCCAGGGTTGGGTTGACTGAGTCCGAGCCGCACCCGTGTCGGTGCGTGTCGACGCGGGTGCGTTGACCTTGGAGCCGAGTTCGTGTGACATAGTTTAACACTGATGTATATTAGCAAACATATCACTAATTGCCTATCAATGTGGGGCTTAGTCCCTTATTTTTTTGCACTTATTTCAAACTCGGATTGAAACTTATGCTTTACACTAATAGTATTTTTTGTACATAAATTTGGTATAAGTGTTTAAGGTATTGATTTTTTTTCTACAACATGGTGTCCCACGTCCGGGATTACTCTTTCGATGATGTTTCTTGACTCCTTACGAGGACTTTAGCCTTCAATTTAGGGTAATCTTATTGTAAATCTTTGTTTAAGATCTCTAATACATTTTAATTGACAATGTTTTCTAAGTTCTCACTATGAGAATTTTGTTAGGAAAACCACAAGTAAGAAACAACCGAAGGAAACAATAAACAAGAACGATCAAACTAAGCACAACAAAGATACAGAGATTTACGTGAAAAAACCTCTCCTCAAATCCGAGAGAGAGTAAAAAGCCACGGCCGCCCAGAGAAAACTTTATTGCTCTTCTTTGACTGTTACAAGAGAGAAAAAAAACAAAGTATTTATGCAAGGCAAGGGCGACAACCCTAAACCTAAACAAATCGGGTCTGATCCATAAAAAACCAGGTCTCAAACATAAGCCCCAAAAAATTCTTTCGGGGGGCGCTGTCCCCACAACCCCCCGCCCGGGACCCGCATCGGGAGGAGCCCCGGGACCCCCTTCCTGCAAGGGCAAAAACTCTGAATCAGGCTCCACAACTCATCAAATTTAGCATTTCATTAAGGGTAATGTTATTGTAAAGATTGTTTTAGGATCTCTAATACATTTTAATTGATAATGTTTTCTGACTCGCTACTAGGACTTTGGCATTAGATTTAGGGTAATGTTATTGTAAATCTTTGTATAAGGTCTCTAACACATTTTAAGATTACAGCTGCCTTGATTAGACTAATAGTACCTACAGGTTCTTTAGCTTCTATAGTGTGTTTAAATTGCCATTTGTTCCTGGGATGTTAGTTACCATGGTCCACACTCTGAATTTTAATGCCAGATTGGAACCCAAATGGTTACACCAGCAAGAGGAACTGGTCGGGCTCAAATCGACATTGTTTTGGCCATATTGTAGGATAATGATGCCTTGTTAACATGAGCTACTTCTTCCTTCACCGAGGTTTGGCCATCTTACTTTATTATTTAGCCTTTTATCGTTCTTTTTTTGTTTCTTTGATTCATTTAATATCTGAACTTGATTTGTCTAGTGTTCTATAAGAATTGCTTAGTTTCGACTTTCAGATGGTGATTCATGCCTCACGTTGGATGCTTAGTTACATAGTTTTTTTGGCAGGTATAACTGTGAGATTTTAACTGGTTGTTTCAAAGTTGGGTCTCAGGAATCGATGTCTAATTACGTGTTTATCCTATATGAATTTGATCTAATGACCGGAATGAATATTATTAATTTAATGTATGGACTAACTCTCGATATAACTTGGATATCTTTATCATTTCCTCTGATAGTTTTGAAATATTGGAGCTTAATTTCTGAGAATGTTCTATCTAGCCTCCAGTCCCGCTAATGACTTCTGCTTGACAATTGCGTTTGGTCACAACAATTGGTCGCAGTGCTTTATTTATTCTTCAAAATTGGAATGAAGCTTATGTGGTATGAGGCAACACTAAACTGGTGGTTTCCTTGATATCGAAACTTATGGATCCTTTTTGTTACTCAGATGAGAATAATCTCTTGCCTGTTATTTGAGTATTAAAGGTTTGAAAGGGAATAGGGACTCCAATGCGAGACATTTTTTTTAATATTGATAAATTTTTATGTAGTAATTCCCTTAATTGGCCCGTCTCTGAGTTGTGTGGAAAGATGGCCCCACAGAGGACTCCTAATTAGCAATAGACAATTCACACCAGCTTTGGTTAATAGAATGCTAAAATTGTTAGAAAAATGAAGTCAAATTCCTCACGGCAACATTCTCCCAGGCTGCTGGTATAAATATGTGTCGTTTTCTCATTCCGAACCCTTGAGAATCACCAAGCTCATCAGCATACTCTCCACAATTCCAACCCTTTATTCAGAACATAAGATAGAGCTCTGCTACAAAAATGTCTGAACTCATGTGGAGTCCGAATGGCACCACCAATTCAGTTCAGCATGAGTATCCAATCTCTGGATCTATATCTGCTGATGAGGCTGAGATGATGTCCCAACTTCTCACTAGCTACTCCATTTCGAATGATCAAACTGTGTCATCTTGGCCTTATGATCAGGAAGCCCTGAACGTGGTGGAAGGTGAAGAATCCCTGGATTCTAGTGTTTATTTTGGTTCAGATTCTGTAAATTCGAGTCTATATTACTGGCCACAGAGTGCACCCACTCTGGATCATGATATGTATTCAAATAGTTCAAAGGACTTCTTTGGTTCTTACATGGTGCATGACCAAGGAGCCGGTCGACTTCATGCTGATCAGCAGAATCCATGGGGTGATGCAATGTACAATAATGACATGGTTAGCAGTGATGACTCTTTGGTGCTATAAAACTACTCGCTTCAATCAATCTGTCAGATAAAAATTTAGCATCCAAAAGAAAACCACAAGTGTTGGATGATGGTACTAGTGGTTTGGCGACCAGTTCCTGTGACAATCCAAAGAAAAAGGCTCACAACTTGGGTGATGTGAGTACGAAAAGAAGTAGTCATTCACGAATGGATCCAAACCCAACTCGAGTTTATTTAAGTCACATGTTCATTAATGGTTCTTTGTAATTTAATTTGTTGTGCAATGGGTATTTCCGTACCCTATTATTTGTATCAGCATATAGTTAATGATACGCACGTACCGGTGACACTTACAAGGGGTTTCTGCAGCAGCCACATTCTCTCTCCATTCTGTGCTTGTCCTTGTGGATGAATGAAGGAACCCACAATTTCTATCATGGTATCAGAACACCATATCCAATCTTGAAGATCGTGTTCTTCTTATGAGCATCAGGTAAAGCTTCTTTGTCTTCTTCTAAGGTATTTGTCCATCCGAGTTCTCATTATTTCTCCTTGTCCCCTTTCTTATTGATTTTATTGATTTCCCTCTTTATTCCTTTTGTCTTCAAATCAAAATCCAACATGTTTCTCTTTCTTCCAAAATCCAAAACTTGGATTTGTTCACATTGTCATATTTTTCTTCTTTCTGTTCTTTGTTTGCCTACTATTCTTCTTTTCACGTTGCTGCACGTGATCTTACCCAACAACAGCTTAAATAACCATGCAAGATCAGATTTGATCTATACGTGATTTAAAAGGTTGAAGTGGATCACATCAAACTCATTTGCAAATTGATGTCAGATCAGATTCTGATCTAGACGTGACCATATCTGTTTTGATTAATTAATATCATCTTTGAACTCATTTTCTTCTCTGTTTTGTACTGCTTGTCTATTTTCTCATAATTCTGAAAAGAAAACACATTATTTTCAAAGTAACGTACCTCTTACTGATTGAATTCTATTCAGAACAGATTCTTTACTGCACAGTTCTGGTTTTCTGCCTTGGGTTTACCAATCGTTAAAAAAAAAAGCAACAGAATTCTCTGATATTAAATCTTTGTTCTGAATTCTATTAGAATCCAGTAATAATTGGATTTTTGTTCTAAGGCTTGTCCTAAAGTCATAATTTATTATTTCTTGTTCCTTCTTGTTCTCGGTTTCAATAGAATATAGACTCATTTCCTTACTCTCAATTTGGTCTTTCCTCAAACTTTCTTAATCAACTTGTGTCTGAGAAACTAAACAATTTCAATTTTCTAACTTGAAAGCGACAAATCATATCATTCATAAGAAGTCAGGACCTTTCTAGATATCTGGATGGTTCTGTCCATGTTCCTTCAGAGTTCATACCACAAGAAGAAAAAAATGGCGAGGGAGATCCTTCTATTACCTATGTTAGAAATCCAGAGTACGTATCCTTGATGAAACAAGATCAGGCATTGGTTGCCTATATTATTTCTACATTGTCACAAGAAGTGCTTGTGGCAATTCCAGATGACTGCTCAGCAATGCAATTATGACATATTCTCAAGTTTCTTAGGCTAGAGTATTATTTTTATAGGAAGAGTTTCAATTGCTGAGGAAGGACTCCATGACTATCATGGAGTACTTGAATAAGATGAAGACTATTACAGATCAATTGGCCATCGTGGAATGCGCAGCTAGTGACAAAGATATGATGCAACAAACTTTGAGTGGGCTGGGATCTGATTATCATATGATGGTTACTTTCTTATTGTGTTTGTCAGATTCACCTACATTTAAAGATCTTTGTGCCAAGCTTTTACAGTATGAGATGACCTTGAAGGGATTTTCTGAATATATTGATGCTCACGTTAAAGCACACGATGTTCTTGCCACAGGAGTTGCCTATGGGCGAGGACATGGTAGGTATGATTTTCGGAAAAGGGGGGGTCAAGAAGGGAATGAACAAGGAAGTCGTGGAATATTACCTACACCCAATATTCCTTCTAATTCGCGAAGGCAAAGATCAATACCCACCTGTTTTCTATGCAATAAAAGGGGCATATCAAAGCTAATTGTTGGTTTAATCCTCAAAATAGAGGCAAACAAATAGAGACAAGAAAGGGGTCAGATAAATTGAAGAACAGTGGCGAAGTCAAGGAGTTCTTATTATCTGCCTTAGCTGAATTAAATTTAAAACAAAATTATCAGGGTACTTGGTATGTCGATTTTGGTGCAGCCACTCATGTCATTGGTAATGCTGGTAAGCTCCTAACTCTTGTTCCTTATGTTGGTAGAAATAGTATAGTCACTGGAAATGGATCTCAATATCGTATTTCTCACATTGGAAACTTTGTCATTCCTATGTCCAATTCTTTTCTTGCTCTTTCAAATGTCATTTATGCTCCTAATATCAAGAAAATTTTGTTTATGTTTCTAAGCTTGTAGATGACATTAATGCTTCAGTTGAGTTTACTCATTTTTCTGTTTGTGTCAAGGACCTTCACATGAGGAAAACATTCACTGAAGAAAAATGACAAGAGAATATGTACGTATTCCAAGAGAATCCTTTCACTCGTGTTCGGCCTGTTGATTTCACCTTGAAGCTCACGTCATCATCTTCTTTAGTTTCTCCTGCGAGTGTTTTTAGTTTTTCTGAATGTATTGAGCCGAATCTTTGGCATGGTCGTTTGGGTCATTGTAGTAGTCATTTGATTGAAAAGCTTGTTCCAAGCAGTCTTATTCCCAAGTCAAGTCTAAGTTTAAATGTCAATGATAAAAAATGTTCTAGTTGTCTTCAATGTAAGAGTCATGTTCTTCCATTTCATTCTATTAATAAAAGAGCTTCAAGACCGTTTCAAATTATATGTTCTGATGTTTGGGGTCCGACTCCAATTCCTTCCACGTCTGGAATCAGATATTATCTCATTTTTGTTAATAGTTATTCTCGATACACTTGGATTTTCTTTATGAAATGTAAATGTAAAACCTTTAAGTTATTTCAGAATTTTCATTCTTTTGTTCAAAATCAATTCTCTAATAATATCCTTTGTTTTCAATGTGATGGAGGGGGTGAATTCTTCTCAAATGACTTTATTAATTTTCTCCAGACAAATGGAATAAGTAGGTGGGTGTCTTGCCTTCGTACACCTCAACAAAATAGGATTGTTGAACGAGAGCATCACCATATTGTCGAGAGTACAATGAGCATGTTGCATGATAGTAACCTTCCAGTTACCTTCTGGGCAGAGGCTTTTCATATCATAAACTGATTGCCCATGAATATCTTGGAAAACAAATCACTCTATTTTTCTTTACATGGTGTTCATCCAATATATCATGATTTGCGGGAATTCGAGTGTGTATGTTATGTTCATGTTAACAGTTTAATGCGTCACAAGTTTCAGGATAAAGCTTTGAAGTGCAGATTTGTGGGGTATGCTGATGATTATAAAGGGTACAAATGTTATGATCCGGTGAGCAAGTGTATCAAAATATCCAAGAATGTTGTATTTCATAAATTGAATTTTGACCACAATGCTAACACTTCTCCTGAAATTTAAATTTACCACCCCTGGTTGAACTCTGATCTCTTTTCTAGTGTTGATGATGTTTGTCCTTCAAGATGTAATCAAAGAGTTGAGGGAAACATGTTTGATACTACACAAGGGATTCAGGAAAGTGTCATTTCAGAACCACTCTTGGCTCCCGAAAGGTATAAAGGCATTGTTTACTCTCGACGTGAAAAGGAGACTCTTTCCAACTCTGATCAAGAGATAAATTCTTCTTATGTTTCTGTTCCATCCTCTGTTCCCAGAAGATCTACTCGACCTCGACATCCTATTGATAGGTGGGTTAGTTATGGGAATTTCACTATGAATTTCCAACTCTTCTTAACCTCTTTAGGTAAGGAAGATCAACCCACGATATTTTATCAATCAACAAATTCTAAAAGATGGATTGAAGCTATGAATGAAGAAATGGAGGCTCTTCATGAATGTGGTACTTGAAAGATTGTTCTCAGAGTACACGATCAAAATGTGGTTGGGTCCAAGTGGGTGTATAAAATAAAGTATAAGTCGGATGGTACTATTGAGCGATGTAAGGCTAAACTGGTTGCCAAGGGCTTCGCCCAAGAGCAAGGACAAGACTATAATGAGACCTTCAGTCCGGTTGTGAAAATGGGCACTATTTGAATCATAATATCATTGTCTATTGAGCATCAGTGGACTATTAGTCAACTGGATGTGAAAAATGTATTTTTACATGAAACTCTGAAGGAGGAAGTGTCCATGGAGCAGCCCACTGGGTACGCAGAAGAAAACTCCAAAGAATATGTGTGTAGGTTAAAGAGAGCTATATATGGTTTGAAGCAGACTTCTCGATCTTGGTTTGATAGTTTTTTTTCTTGAAATAGAGAAATATGATTTTAGTCGGTCTCTTCTTGATCATTTTCTTTTCATATTCAAATGTAAAGCTACAGTTACCCTGTTATTGATATATGTAGATGACATCATTAAAGGTAACTTTAATGAATATATTGAGCAGGTCAAAGAACTCTTGAACCATAGGTTCAAGATTAAGGATCTTGGTAAAGTGCAATATTTTCTTGGAGTAGAAGTTGACAGAACTACTGAAGGCATGACACTTACCCAACATAAGTATACTATTGATTTTTTCAGCAAGGCAGGTATGAAAAATTGCAAGCCTCTAAGCACACCCAATGTACTTCATCAGAAACTCAGTTCCCAAGATGGAGATTTGTATGAAGACCTTACAGGATATCACAGAATAGTAGGGATGCTTCAATATCTCACATTTACTCGCCTTGATATTGTCTATTCAGTCAATCAGGTCTCTCAGTTCATGCATGAACCACATATTGGGCATATGAAAGTTGTTAAATGCATTCTTCGATATTTGAAGAAAACCGTTGGGGATGGTCTTCTGTATAGAAAGAGTATGAATGAACATCACATGCATGAACTTCCCGTTTACGCAGATGCAGACTGGGCAGAAGATCCAGATGAGCACAGGTTAGTCTCAGGATATTGTGTCTTCGTTGGCCTAAATCTTGTCTCTTTGAGCAGTAGAAAATAAAAAGTTATTGCTAGGTCGAGCACAGAAGCTGAATATAGATCAATGATAGTTGCTATTGTCAAAGTAACATGGATTAGACACCTGTTGACAGAAATAAGAGAATTGACATCTAAATGTATTCTCTTATGTGACAATCAAAGTTTCATCAACATGTCTTTTAATCCTATCTACCACAGTCGTGCCAAGCATATTGAAATTGATCAACATTTTGTAAGACAAAAGGTCAAAGATAAGGAAATTGAACCTGAATTCGTTTGGACTGTTGATCAAGTTGTTGACTTGTTTACAAAAGGGCTTATCAAGGACAAATTTTGGATCTTAAAAGACAAGTTGTTCATTATTCAAAACCATGTACAACTTGAGAGAGGATGAAAAGAAGTCATTCACGAGATTCAAACCCAACTCGAGTTTATTTAAGTCACATGTTCATTAATGGTTTTTTGTAATTTAACTTGTTGTGCAATGGGTATTTTCGTACCCTTATTTGGCTAGTTTCTGTTAACTAATCTAATCCAATTTGGTGACAGTCTCAGAGGGGAAGGAAGAATACCCAACTCAAGAAGAGACACAAAGTTAAAAATGATGAAGGAGAAAACAATGCTGCTGTGAACATGCAAAGCCCGAGCAGAGGATGACTCAATTGTGTCCCAATAGCAGAAAGGGACAACTTCAAGCTCTGCTGCCTTGAGTGGAAAAACCAGAGCAGGAAGAGGGTCTGCTACTGATCATCAAAGCCTTTATGCAAGGGTGAGCACATTCTTCCACACCGTGTCATAATTCTATGTCTTCTTTGGAAAGGAAACCAGAAGTTTATATAGTGGTTGCGCATAAATAATGTCTCTGGCCACAAGAAAGATAACATAGTGGTTAGGATGTTGACCAGTTTTCATTTAAAGTTCTAATAGCGGCTGGGACTAAACTTGCATATCCCAGCTCTTGAAATAATTGGTCTCTCCATCAAGTCTTGACAAAATATAACTTGATTTAGCAGAATGCCTATCTTTTCACAGAGGGAATTATATAAATTGCTGATATACTCATGGTGGATCTGATTGTTTTGCAGAGTAGGAAAGAGAGAATAAATGAAAGCTTGAGGGTATCGCAGAACTTTGTTTTGAATGGCACCAAAGTGTTCCGAATGGCACCAAAGTAATCTTTGTTCTGTTTTCCCGTCTTGTTTCTTTGTTAAATTTTACATCGTTAAGCTATAATGCCCGCAGGTATATGCAATTTAGCTTTCACAATGGAATGGAAAGTATGCATTTCATCTTTCAACTATTCTCTAATTTTCATTCGGTACGAGCACAATGCTTGAAGAATCTGCTCGATATGTAAAGTTTCTGCAACTCCAAATCAAGGTATTAAAAGAGAGAAGTGAGAACCAAATATGAACGTGTGCGCGTGTGGAGAGAGAGAGAGAGAGAGAGAGAGAGAGAGAGAGAGAGAGTTGTGTTAGTAGTGATGTGTGATATTCTTTCCCTCTCCTGTGGTGTGTCCCTTTCTCCTGTGGTGTGTTAGTAGTGATTGGGATGGAAACACCATTTCCACGGTTTGCCAAAATATGGTGTCGAGGATGGAGTTGCCAAAAACATCCTCTTGTGAATGGTGTTGAAATGTGGTTTTGGCTGCCAACTGCATTCCAAATGCAATGTTTTGGCAATACTGCTTCCAAACAACAAGAAAGCATGAGAGCACTGGGAAACTGCAAAACAACATCGATTCAAGGCTCCCAATCAGAGCCTAAATCAAATTGTGTGTATTGCATGTGTCCAAATATTGTTTAACTTTTGTTGGTGTTTTCTTCCTTCATTTTGATGGTTATGTTTCTGAGTATCCTTTTCTAATTCTCTCATTATCTTGACAGGTTCTGAGCTCCGATGATCTGTGGATGTATTCACCGCTCACCTACAATGGCATGGACATTGGCCTAGATCTTAAGAGCTCTCACCCTTGACCAGACTCATCAACTTTTTTGAGTAAATAACAAGCTTAAGTTTTGGTGGCAGAGTCAATTTTACCTACCATCATGTTCAATAGTCATTGCCATTTTATTTCTTTGTTTCTTCTTTTCCTTACCACGAGTAATTGGCCTCGTGATTATCCAGTTTAACCAGATTCCATTGGTTTTGTTCAAACTGAGACAGGACATATGAATATATATACCTTCTTTATTAATTTTCTTTGTTAAGTGCTTGTTGAAATACCATGTACTCACAGAAACCATGATGAACTTTGTGTTGTACTTGCAAGCAACTACGCATACGTCATGCATGTCTTGTCCCCTTGATAAGAGAAAGATTTAGGTGTGAACATGTTTAATGCATCCTTTTAGCATGGAGGATTTTATACATGAGTGAATCTTTTGATTTGGAAGATGGATGATGATAAGTTGACCGTGGTTTGTAGTTCGCACAATGCCTTTGTGGTTGTGGTATTCAACTAATTTGGGAATTAGGATTCCAAAAAGGGGATGATAAGTTGACCGTGGTTTGTAGATTGCACAATGCCTTTGTGGTTGTGGTGTTGAGAGGGGAGATGGTGTTATAAATGGTTGGATTTCAACAGCGTCCTCACGAAGATGTTGCCAAATCCAGCATTTTCATCACCGCTCCCAACAACTGTCTCCCAAACAGAGTAAGATCCATTGAACTGGGAAGATTATCATTGAGAGTAAGGCCAGAACTGACAGGCGCCATTAATGGAGGGAAGAAGGAACAAAATGTTGTAAGCTTGTTTACAGTAATTGTAGATACTTTTTTTGTACAGTGCCCAAATACTGTAATTTTTTGACCAGTGGCCTGGCTAACTTAGCAAGGTCGGGGGTGACCAAGTCATGAAAGGATCATCCCCCGTACTGGAAACCCATGTTGGGGAGCATTTAGATGTACGTTTGATTCTATTTAATTCACTGGTAGGGGTCCGCCTAACCCTAGCTTGCCTATCGAAAAAAAAAACAACCTTCTCCACATCATTCTGCCAAACCACCACCAATGTAGTAGTTTGACCAAAGTTAAACCCAATTCCTCAACTTCCAAACAGTGGTGGAACGGCACCAGGTTGTTATTTGTCCCACCGGTGGCTACGTCAATCACTTTGTCATTGTGCCCTACATATGTGGGCATCCCAAACATCTGCCAAAGCTTTGAAAACAGACAAACCCTCTATAGAAACACAAACTAGACTAACTTAAGATTAGCATTCAGGCAGGTCATTGACATCAATGTATAGATCTTCAAATCAACAGACCATGCATGCATAATCTTGTTGGAGAAGCAATCTCCAGACTGATTGAAAAACATGCATTTTAGAGAAAAACTTATGCTAGAATGCACATGACAGCAATGCCTTCAAATCAACAGCTGGGTCAAGAGATCATTACCCAATCTTGTTGGCCAGGCTTAGGCCAGGCACAGCAGTGCAACTAAATGACTTGATGCCAGAGCAAAAGCCCACAGCTGTAGACAGCAAGGCAACCAGTTAATACATCTAGTTCAGAAGGCAGTGTTTCAGAAGCGACAGTGATCGAATTACAATAAATTGAAAAATAATTACGGCTATGTTTGGGAGCCTTGAATTGGAGGTTGTGTTGTGGTTTCCGCCATACTCCCATACCATACTCTCTTGCTGTTTGGGAGCAGTGGCATTGCTGAAACAATGTGTTCGGACTGGTGTTGGGCCAACACATTTTTTTAAACCTTTCACGAGGGGATGTTTTTGGCAACTCCATCTCTCAATATCACACATTGGCAAAATTATATTTTGGCAACACACTGAAACCGTCTTTCCATCCCATTGCAAGACTCCCAAACATAGTCTACATAGCGCCCATGCAGGGTCATGGCAACACACTTTTGAACAGCTTTGGTGCATTTCTTAAAGATAAACCAACATTATTAAAGCTTCGACCTTTGACAAACAAACAACTTTAGCTATCAACCTGTGCAGAACTCAAATACAAGCAGAGACAAGTGGAGAACAGGATGCTACTTTAAAAAAAAATCAGCTGAGACCAATACTGATAGCTGTAGGAAGATTCTAAGCTGATGATTGTTGCTTTAAAACCAGTAACTTCCACTATAAGACAAATAGTTGATTGTAACCTAGCTCTAGGTGATGAAAAATAACTGAAGTGTAAACAATGCTACCTCCCATTGCTTGTATCAGAGACAGATGCTTGTGTAGATATCCCTTCTCTATTGTTGGTAGTATTTTGGAGATGAATATCCTGAAAGGTTAATGCACACATATCAAAGTTATGTCAATACTGAACTGGTGATCTTTTTGGCAACTTGATGCAACTCAGCCCTTGGGCATAAGGAGAAAAATGAAGGGGAGCATCCCAACAACTTGCCATGCTTAAAACGTAAAAGATGGAGGACCAAACACAAGCAACCATTTGCAATGGATGATATGCATAAGTAGCACGTAGTACCACACAAAAACATAAAACGGCAGGACATATGGTTCCTATTTCCTCCCACAAGGACATGAGGCAGGTAGCATAACTGATGTTCCTCCATCCAAAACATGCTTGTCATTGAATAGCACAAGTTTTTTTATGCTGAAAACATGAGATAACAAACCACAGAATGCAGGAGTTTTTCTGGGAAGGAAAAAAAGGAATTGTAGAAAAGGATCAGATATTTAAGCTAGCAGGTACAGGACAATAAGAATGTTCCAGGGTGAATTTAATACCTCAAAGGACAACCTTAGGGGACTCAACTATAAACGAGCAATTACAAACCTTGTTTGCATGCACTTGGAGACACCTTATTTGATGATAGAAACGTTGTCACTCCTTGACACAGGATATCATGTATATGCCCTTTAGCGTGCTAATGCAACATGGTAGAAAATTCATATCACCCTCCAAAAGAAATGAAACTTAAAAAAGGAATTCCTTTGCTTCACTGTTTCCTTCTATAGTCTCCTAACTAATTCGATCATAGATTTTGGATACTAAATTAAATCATTAATTGATCACAAATATTTCCCCAGTTATTTGGATCTCCCTTTTTTCTCATTCAGGAATAGTAAGATGAACGGATCCATAAATCTATGGGTACACACAAACACCTGCACACACATTTATGGCCTAATTTTGAATAACATGAGAAGTCAATAAACATAGAAAAAAGTGATTGACACTAAAATATAACATAAACATGATTACTACTGAACTGGAAATGAGTGTGATTAACACAAGAAAATAAGAATTTAATTATCTGGGATATCCAGCACACACTCTGTAAGGTTAATAAGTCTAAAACAAATATGATGGATGACTAGACCTGACATGAGATCCTGACACTCTACCTCAGGAAGGACAGGTGCAAAGATTTGGTCCTTATATTGTTAGGGCCCTTTTCTTTATTCAAGTTAGCATAGCCTATAAAATATTTGTATAGGCTATATTTGGCTATCAGGCTGGACCAACCTACAGGCTTGGAGATCCAATCTTACTAAACATGCCATCTCCTGGTATGAAAGCAACCACAAACCTTGTTCCTTAGCTGTTCGGCAACTAAGAACTGTCGAGGAGAGCATGCGACGTTTTAGAGGTAAACATCAGTTAACCTACCAATGGTCTCCATCCACGATACATTTATCTTTGTGACATAGAAGATAAATGAGAGACCAAAGCATCCGTTGTTTAGGTTCATTTTTCTTCATCTCACAATCACTTGATCCTGGAGGGTAGACATCATAGTCTCCAATGCAGTGACCGCGGTTCAGTAGGCTCAATTCAAATTGAATGTTTTGAACCAGAAAGACCTTGTGTTGCCATGAGATGCTGGCTCATGGATTGCAGAGATCACAGCCTAAAGTAGAGAATCAAGCACCCACGGTTGATATTGAAGAACAGGACCCAACCATACAAATTCAGGACACCAGTCCCTACAAGGACTAGATAAGAGAAAAAACTGTCTATTATTTCTGACCAAAGGCAGCCAACCATAAGAGGAGGATTGAAATCTCAAGTAGGGTGGAATTATTCCAATTGCATCCCCCTCTATGTGGGTAACAATACCATTATCATTTCTAATAAGGATGGTTTTACTCCAATGCTTGTAAATGGGATAGAGAGTGGAAATCCATCGGTAGAATTTACTAGTTGTATGATACTATCATTCATTCGATGACTTTTTTGAGTGAGATTATCAACACAATCAACAATACATTTAAGGGTATCAGATGGACTAGGAACCATGTTTTGCTGAATACAGACTCCGACTTTTTCCAAAGGGCATGTTAGGTAAAACACCTGGTTGCAGACCTATATTTTCCATGGTGAAATTGTTACCACATAATTCAAGTTCTAGTTACTTTTTGCATGAAAACATGTGATTAGACCCCCCTTCACTACTTACCCAGATCGAAAAAGCATAACTGTCATATATTCCATGATTATTTTCCAAAAAAGTTCCATAGGGCATATGAAGAAACTGTTAAGATTAAATGTATCTTTTTGTATATATACATATATTGTTTTTTGTATATATACATACTTATGTATATATATATATATATATATATATTGGGGACTAAGTCAAAATAGTTGACTTAGTCCCAACAGCCAGAAATTCTAGCTGTTGGGATGCTTCCCCCTTGTTGGCTATTGAGAAAACTTCCTCTCTTCCTTTTCCTTTACTTTTTTCTCTCTTTCTCCTCTATAAATAAAGGGTGTGTGTGAATGTGTAAGGTTGAGAAAGTGATGGGTATTAGGGTTTTGTATTGCTTTTCGTTGAATGCATTGTAGTGAGGCTTGAATGTAATTTTATTTTTTTATTTCTTTTAGTGTCCATTATGAATAAAATTATCCATTTATATTTTGATACGTGTCTTTTGATTCTTAAGTTTTGTTGTTTAAATGTATAATTTTTTGATTCCTGGAGATCATCTTGCAGTGCGTTGGAATCTGCACCATTTTGTGACATGGTATCAGAGCGAGGCATCGGTCTTCAAAATGATTCGTATTGGTAAATGAAATGGATTCAAAGGTTTTGCATTCTGACATGTATCTTTGGCTTCTTGTCTTTTATATGTATGGTAAGTTTTAAAAGAAAGTTATGTTAAAAATAAATATTTTTTGTGAAGTATGTGAAAATTTGTGATGTTTTGATATGTCTTAGACTATGAATATGTGGTGTAAAACTATATTTTACATATGCTTCTATACAATCATTTCATTTGATCAAAAATATTTATATTTTGTATTGTTCCTTATTGTGTATCCTCTTGTAGGATTTGTGATTGGGTTCGTTTAAAACACTTCTCTTTTGTTCCCTTTGTGAGTATTGTGAGTGTGTTTCTTAGAGAACACCTTTTTTAGGTATTCACTCAAATTGAATATGTGACTTCTTATAATATTATGTGTTTTGGAAAAATATTAAAATTTATATTTCTTGACATATGTATGGACTATCTTTGAAATTTTTTATGATGTGATCAAGCATAATATTTTATCGTGATCTATTTTTAATGAGGCTTTTTTTTAATGTGTTGTTTCATATATATTTGAGCAATATTGCTCTATTAAGTAAAGATTATTTTCAAATGACACGTGTTGGATTAAGATTTTCATTTTTTATATGCCTTAATTATTGAAAGGCATAAACTTGACTTGTTATCGTATAAAATGTGTTTATCTTTTGAGATTTCTCTCTTGCATATTGATATTCTTGGGAATCTCCATTTGATTGTCTTCAATTGCTTCATAATAGACTCATGACTTAACTCTAACTTCTTAAGTCATATGTGTTTTTGCCTCTTTAATGAGATTTATTGATCTTTTGTATAAGATTTGCTTAGTGTACTTGGTTCTCATTGATGGACTTATGATCTTTTGTGAGATTCTCAAACTTTATAATTCCACCACCTCTATGAAGAGTGTCTATATTGAGCATGACTCGTTATTTGCTTATTCACGATTATAAAAATTATCATGAAACATCTTGTATTGCATATAACTTGTAGTTTGACTCTAACTGACAGTTATGTGATAACTGATTGTAGGTGTATTGAATCACTCATTTGTTGTAAGCCATTGTCTTTATTATGGATGCTTATAATTATGTGTATCTGTGATGGCTATCTACTTTTTAAAACCATGGTGTTTCGAAATATGTTTAAAATTAATATTTTTATTGATGGCATTAGTATGTTTCCATTACAAGCGTTCTTACCTCGGATGTCTTCTTCTTTTATGCCTCTTATCTAAGTGTCATTATATGTAGACAAAAGATGTTTATTCACACCTTCGTGTGTGATTGTAGCCCATTGTTAGCATTATACTCTTGATCTTGTCGCTGATACACTTGCTTTTTTAGTATCATTATATATAGACAAGAGAGGTTATTCACACCTTCGTGTGTGATTTTAGCCCTTCTTTGCCATTACACTCTTATTTTAGTCGCTAATACACTTATTTTTAAGTGTCATTATATGTAGACAAGAGATGTTTATACACACCTTCGTGTGTGTCTTTGGCCCTTTAGTGACATGGTGATTATGCTCTTGTTCTAGTCGATGATACACTTGATATTTGAGGTTTGGAGGCTTAGGAGGTGATTGCATGTGGTGGTTAAATCGGTTTTTTAATTTGCAAAATTCATTCATTATGATGTATGTGTTTTTGTAAATCTATTTGTGATTTGTCTAAACTCATTTTCTCTTTTATGAGAAATGGTTGTTGAAATATTCTCATGCATTTTGTATTATGTTTTAGTTGCATGAGTTATTCCATGGTTAATTGTCTTGTATGATTTGTATAAGTATATATTTTTTCAAGCATATACTCATTAATATATATATATATATATTTATTTTTTCTTGTTTATGTTGCCCTTTGTTGACTCTTTGTGTTATAATAGACTTATACGTATGCACTTTTGTGCTTATATTGGGCCTTCGTATCTTTATGTTGTCAATGCTTGGATTTGTATGTACTCTTAAACTTTGTTTTTTGTAAATTCTGCATATTTTATTACATGATTTTCTAAGCATTTCATTAGTAAAATCTCATATGTGTATGCCCACAGTGGCTATTGTGTGCATTTAATTGCTTGGGCACTTATATTGTATTTGTGTGAATCTTCATTGGGATTCTTTTATTTTTGCTTATTAGTATGTGTTCTTGAAAGTTTGTCTATTTATTATTAGTCCACATGTGACTTCTTTATTGATTCTAAACTATTGCATGGTTTATTCATATATGCATTAAATGTTAGTTTAAATATTGCTTCTAATTGATCCATGCCAATTTATATCTTTCGTTGAGTAAAGATGGTTTGTTATTTATTCCTTCATAGTATTGATACAACAACAACAACAACAACAAACAACAAAAACTACGCCTTCATCCCAAAACAATTGGGGTCGGCGATATGAACCAAAAAAAAAATCATTCTGGGTCTTCCACATGAATCCTTCTCCTCCAATCATTTTTATCCAATGCCATGTCCTCGGTGAGGTTCAAAGCATTCATATCCTTTCCTATCATCTTCATCCAAGTCTTCTTAGGCCTACCCCGACCTCTTTTAACTAATATATTTTCTCATTTCTCCATCCTTCTAACTGGAGCATCATTATGACTTTGTCGAATATGTCCAAACCACCGTAAACGATTCTCTCTCATCTTATATTCAATGGATGCAACGCCTACCTTCTTACGCATCTCCTCATTTCGAATCTTATCTTTTATTGAATTTTCACACATCCATTTAAGCATACGCATCTCAGCTACACTCATTTTTTGAATATGATGTCTCTTAGCAGCCCAACATTCCGTACCATATAGTAAAGCGGGCCTAATTGTCGTCCTATAAAACTTTTCCTTCAACCGCAATGGCATTCTACGATCGCACAACACTCCATTTGCACTTTTTCATTTCATCCACCCAACCTTTATCCTATGATTTACATCTCCATCAATTTCTCCATACTTTTGAATGATAGATCCCAAATATTTGAAACAGTCATCCACCAGTATTTTTTGCTCACCAAGCTTCACTACACTCCCATCAGTACTTTGTTGCATACTAAACCGACATTCCATATATTCTGTCTTACTCTTACTCAACTTAAAACCTCTTGCTTCCAATGTCTGTCTCCATAATTCTAACTTAGCATTAACCCCAACTCTAGACTCATCAATCAAAACAATATCATCAGCAAACAACATGCACCACGACATATTTTCTTGAATTGATCTCGTAAGCTCATCCATCACTATAGCAAATAGGAAAGGGCTTAATGCAGATCCTTGATGTAACCCAACCGTTATAGGAAAATTGGTTGTCACCCCTCCACAAGTGCGGACATTGGTTACTACTCCTTCGTACATATCTTTAATTATACTAATGTACTTGAGATAAACACCTTTCTTCATCATTGTCCACCAGAGAACATCCCTAGGTACTCTATCGTATGCCTTCTCCAAATCAATAAAAACCATATGCAAATCTTTGTTCCTCTCTCAATAAGTTGTCTAAGAAGATGTATAGCTTTCATAGTTGATCTTCCGGGCATAAAACCAAATTGATTCTCTGATATCATGACAACCTTCCTCAACCTATACTCAATCACCCTCTCCTAAAGTTTCATAGTATGACTCATGAGTTTTATACCACGATAGTTTGTGCAATCTTGTATATCACCCTTATTCTTATATAGAGGCACCAAAGTACTCTTCCTCCACTCATTAGGCATCTTATTTGTCCGCCAAATCTTGTTAAAAAAATTTGTCAATCATTCTAAACCTTTCTCATCCAAGCATTTTCAAGCCTCGATAGGTATACCATCTGGGCCAACTGCCCTTTTTGATTTAATTTTCTTCAAAGTCTCTGCAATTTCTTTCTTTTGAATCTTGCGTATGAAGTCACGATTCATCTCATGAAAAGGAATGGAGAAGTCTCCAAGATCCTGAGCATGACTTCCATTAAATAGCTTATTAAAATAATCTTTGCATCTCTCCTTAATCTCCTCATCTTTGACTAAAACCCTTTGCGTTTCATCTTTGATACATCTAACCATACCCATATCCCTCGATTTCCTATCTCTCATCTTTGCAAGCCTATAAATATCCTTATCGCCCTCTTTGGTATCCAACTTGTCACAAACCTCCTTATATACCTTATCCCTCGCGTTTTGAACTACTTTTTTAGCTTCTTTCTTTGCTATCATATACTTCTCCAAATTCTCATTATCACGACTCTTACTTAGATTTCTATAACACTCTCTTTTAACCTTAATAGCTAATTTGACATCCTCGTTCCACCATGATGTATCCTTACCTAGCGGTGCACCGCCTTTAGACACACTCAATACCTCCTTAGCCACCTTTCTCATGCCACCCGCTATCTTATTCCACATTGATTCTAAATCCTCCTCGAAATACCAATCAACTTCCTTAACTACCTGCTCTACAAACATTCCTTGTTTAGCTCTTTTTAGTGCCCACCACTTAATTCTAGGATCTATCCTATGTCTATCCCTTTTGCGGCATTTTCTAATTCTAAGATCTAAAATTAAGACTATGTTATGTAGCTACACTTTCTCCCGGTATAACCTTACAATTGATGCAACAACCCCTATCTCTCTTTTTAAGTAGGAAAAAATCTATCTGACTCGTATTAACCCCACTTTTAAATGTTACTAGGTGAGACTCCCTCTTCCTAAACTAAGTGTTTGCTAAGATCATGTCATAGGACAAACCAAAATCTAAAATCTTTTCTCCACTTTCGGTTTTTTCTCCTATACCATAGCCTCCATGGATACTCTCAAATCCATCCCTACTAATGCCTACATGTCCATTAAGGTCAGCGCCGATGAAAAGTTTTTCTCTATAAGATATCCCTTTACTACTTCATCTAAATCTTACCAAAATTGACGCTTAATGGAATCATTTAAACCTACTTGAGGTACATAAACACTAATAATATTAATAATATCCGTACCTAATACTAATTTAATAAGTAAAATCCTATCACCCTTCCTACAGACCTCAACTACATGATCTATAAACTCACGACTAATAACAATCCCTACTTCATTCCTATTCCTATTTATTCCTGTATACCAAATCTTATATCCCCAAGGTTCTATCACTTTTGCTTTCTCACCTACCCATTTGGTCTCTTGTAGACATAAAATATTCATCTTTCTCCGACACATAACATCTACTAACTCTACCAACTTACCAGTTAAAGACCCTATGTTCCAAGCAAGGTTTTAAAACCCGTGACTCGAGACTCGACTCGTTCTTTATTGACTCGTGACTCGGCAGGTCAACTCGGTGACTCGGACCAGGTTTTGTTAACTTTTGATTTTAAAAGAAAAACAATTTATAATTTGTCTCAAACCATGTTTTTCAGTAAACAAGAGATCCTTGGGTTGTGTTAAGGCATGTAATCACTGAAACTGGGAGAGAGATGTGACTCTTTCTTAGGTTGCTTTTGAACTGATAACAATTGGCATCAACTAAATTAGCTTGGTTTTTGCTTGTATTACTTCCTGGGTTTGTCATTTTCTAGTTAAACCATTCATAGAGAGCAGTAGCATTGAAAAATGCATAGGCTGATCTCTGCCAGACTATCTCACAGGAATATTCCCAACTTACCAGTTACCCTTGTGCCATGCCCCCTTATACAATATTCTTAATGAAAAATTGAACAAAAATGGCATGCCATGTGTCCTTTTTGTTGTCCATGTGACCATATATAAATGTACAACCTTGACAAATGAACAAAGGTCATTAAAAGAAACTAATGCTGTAGCAAAAACTCTAAGATAGCCTGCTAAATAGCCTTCAAATTTCTTTTTTAGACAAAGGACTATGGAGTAAGTTGAAGAATAACTATGGTGTAAGTTGAAAAATATGAAATTAAGTGGCATGACAAAAATTCTCGAAAGAGATGCAGCATATAAAATCCTGGTTGTTCACTCCCAAATAGAGCTAAACCTCTTTTCCCTATGAACACTGGCTCCTAATGTTGTTTCTTATGAATTAGTGGGATTTTTGTATTTTGATGGTTCTGTGCATTGTCAAGCAATCAAGAACTTATGTGAAGCTCTGTTGACATTTGTCTTATTGGTAGAAATTTATGGAAACGTTACGAATCCTCTCTTGAGTGACTTCTAGCTACTGGCTACCACAAGGCCAATTACCAGTTTCCAACATATACTTAGTTCCTTAATTTTATGCTTCTGATAATACATGATGAATATTATAGTTGATTATGCTATGATAGTGATACCTAGTACCTGTTACGAAGTTAACACACACACACACGGAAGATCCAAGAGCACACATACCACAAATCCAATGAGCACATCAATCCACCAAATCAGCCAACACAAGGACCACTAAGGACACACTCACAAGAGACCCTAAGGGTCTGTCTGATTGCTTGTCCAAGATTGGACAGACCCTTAGAACATAACAGACAAAACATATGTTATGTCTGTAACAACCGTACTTCATCCCATGTTTGTTTCAACTCAAATAAAAAATCAAATTTCAAACATCCCAGAACTCGCCCGAGTCAGGCCGAGTCAAAGCCCGAGTCTTGGCAAGCCGAGTTTGCCTTGCCGGGTTGACTCGTTGGAGGGCCGAGCCGAGTCAACGAGTTGACTCGGTGAGTTTTAAAACCATGGTTCCAAGTGGCTAACCTAATTTTATGGTCTTGAACTATCTTCTTTACCCCCACCCGTCCAACAAAGTGAGAGAACCCTTGCCTATTTGACACCACACTCGGGCGCCGGTGTGACGCGTCGCTTCTGGGAGACGACCTAGCAACCCTTGCCCATTTATCACTGCCTCCGGGCCTATAGAGTACATCGCGTCGCTCAGTAGGGAACACCCCAACGAAATTCTCATATTGGTTCATATTCATAGGGTGTGACTAAGTTTTTATGTTGGCTGTCACTGGCCTACCGCAACCCTCCTCCTTTATCCGGGCTTAGGACCGGCAGTGTATAACTAAACAGTTATACACAGGCGGAGTTCTTCATAGTATTGATAACGATGAAAAATTTATGATTGTTATATATTAGTATGTCTTTTGGGATAAATATATATGTGCATGATTTTCATTGATTTCATCTATCGTAACATTATTCTATTATTGTTGAGTTTGTCAATGACTATCATGTTTGTAGTTGATGACTGTTCAAAATTTTTATTTTAAATGATTTTGAAAAATTAATGTTGCTTTAACACTCTTGTCGGCTATGCCACAGGGATTCGGCTAGCAGGGTGCCGCACCCACGTCGACGCGATGCGACGCGACGCAGGTGCGATCAACCTGACCCTGGGTGCGGTCAACGCACCCAGGGTCATTTTGGTCCATTTTTTTGGACTTTAAAAAAAAATTGCCAAGAATTTTTTTTTAATATATGTCACAAGGATTCTCCAACTAGGTGCCGCACCTGCACCCCCACCCGATGCGGTCAACCTGACCCTGGGTGCAGTCAACGCACCCAAGGTCATTTATGTCCAACTTTTGAACTTTATATATATATACATATATATATATATATATTTGCCGCACCCCCACACCTGGGTTTTTTGGAAGTGCCGCATCCCCGCACCCGCACCCATGTGACATAGCTTGTTGGTTATGTCTTTCGCTGTGTAAAACTGTCTTGTGATTTTAACTCTCTAATGAGTTCTTTCTTTAATAATCATGTCTTTTATATGTGTATTTCCTTTAAAAAAATGCATGTTTTCATGTATAATTAAAATGCTAAAAATTTATCTTATTTAAAATTAATGTTTTGTTCTTTTTAAATGATGTTAAATTAAATAGCTTTTATATTGTGTGCTTGGCCATTCTCTCAAAATAAATATATAGCTAATATAATTATCATTTGAAATCTTCTTAAGATATGTTTTTGTATAGTTAGAAGTTTTGTTAGTTATATTTATAGGTTTTCAAGGAGTGATGACAATTAAAGATCCCCTGTGTTATGGAGCATATGATAGAGCACCTCCTGAAGGAATCAATGAATAAAGAAAATTGATAAAGACAAATGACATTTTATGTAATGGGTTGCTTATTTGTATTTACAAACTTACAGTGAGTCACTGTAAGTTTGAGGGGGGGTGTTAAGATTAAATGTATCTTTTTTGTACATATACGTATATTGTTTTTTATATATATACATATTTATGTATATATATTGGGGACTAAGTCAAACAAGTTGACTTAGTCCCAATGGCTAGAAATTCTAGCCGTTGGGACCTAGTCAAACTTGTTTGATTAGCTCCCAACGGCTAAAATTCTAGCCGTTGGGATGCTTCCCCCTTGTTGGCTATTGAGAGGACTTCCCCTCTTCCTTTTCCTTTACTTTTTTCTCTCTTTCTCCTTTATAAATAAAGGGTGCATATGAATGCGTGAGGTTGAGAAAGTGATGGGTAGTATTAGGGTTTTGTATTGTTTTTCGTTGAGTGTGAGGCTTCAATGTATTTTTATTTTTGTATTTCTTTTAATGTCCATTATGAATAAAATTATCCATTTACATTTTGATACATGTCTTTTAATTCTTAAGTTTTGTTGTTTAAATGTATAATGTTTTAAGTCTTGGAGTGCATTGGAATCCGCACCATTTCGTGCCAGAAACATGTTAAGGATGTTTACAAGCTATAAATTCATCCATCATCACTTCCTACATCTGCTAAAACTCATTAAGAGGCAAGCGGATGTAAACAGACTTGAGTAACATCATTTTTCAAGGGATTGGAAAGTGATTTTTGTTCCATAAAAAAAAGCATAGCAAAAAGAACAAACCCATGTGAGCAAAGAAAAGACCATAGGAGTGGCAGACAATATATTCCAAAAGATTCCAAACTCATGTTGCAAACACATTCGCACATACAGATAACTTTCTTAATAAGAGTCAGATAATGTGCAAACACATTCTCACATACAGATAACTTTCTTAATAAGAGTCAGACAATGAACAATGGATGCACTAACTGCAGGCAATAATCAACTGATGTGATAAGTGCATCCAAGCCTGCCAATGAAGATTGCTGGGCACCCAAGGATGATCATAGATTCATACATCATTGTTGAAAAGAACATCAACAATGTAAACATACTGAAAGTTTTTTTTCGGTCAAGAGAAATTTACAAACAAATGCCTAATTTATCACCAATTTACAAATAACCACCTAGTTTTTCAGTCATTACATTTAGCCCCTAAATTTCTGGTTGTTTGCAATAAAGACATGTGTGGACCTACATTCAAGCTGTTGGCCTTGAATTAGTCAAAATAAAATAACCAAACTAACTATTTGAAAATTAATATTAGATGAGCTGTTTCTTTACCGAATGGCACAAAAGTAATTTATGCCCCAAGATTTAAAAAAAAATCAGGCAGCTAAGAATCATAACTGGAAAGGCAGTTGGTCATCTGTAAGTACATGATAAGTCAGGAAGCCATTTGCAAATTGCTCTTCAATCAGAATTAGTCAATGAAAATACCTTTTTAGTTAGGCCTTCAGCTGACATAACTTCATGAAGTTTGCGCATAAGCATTTCTTCTTCCACCTATGGCCAAAACCAACATCCGAATTTTAAGTGTTCTCAAGAAAAGAAAATGTTGAAAAAATCACCCAGAATACACCCCTTTTCTATAAGTAAAAAGTAACCTGAAGCCTATGTAGCTCATGTGATAATGAACGATAAGCTTCCATAAAAATTTCACTTTGCTTCTCTAAATGGCTGCATATAACAATGCCAAAAACATATAACCTGATTAGTCTAACAAATTAAGAATAAAAGAAACAATAAGAAACCATTAGTTAGAACACTTGCTTCAATGTTTCTGCGGAATATTTCCCATCCATTTTCTGATTGATCAAAGAAACTGGATAAGAATTTACTTGAAAGTGTTTCTCCACTTCATAGGATCAAAACAGAGGAAACATGGTCAGTTACACATACCCCAAAAAAGCACCTGGCAAAAGAAAAAATAAAGTAAAGGAAAAGAATGATGGTGGCAAAGCCATGAGTTTCAAAAGGATTTATGTCATTTCACCATAAGATTGATAACTTTAGCATGGTATATTCATGAAAGTAACTTTAAGAACCCTCAAGAAACATGATCTAAGGCAACATTTGATCATCTTGACATGAAGAAACTACAAGCAATTTTACAATGGCTGACAAGATATATCAATAAGAAATTCATTTTGTTTCACCCATTCTCCATTGTCATGTTAAGTTGATAGTTCCAATATTCCAAGAGGCTTCATCAAACAGTCAAGTAGGGGCTAACATGTCCTAAATCATGTAGCAATTGAGCAAAGTAGTTCAAGAGAATAAGTCCAAATTAAAACCACCCTTTCTATTTTTTTATCCCAAGAAACTCGAAGATAGTTCCTTGATGAGAGATTTGACATGATAATAGACCTGCCTTGCTTGTACTCGATAATATGAGACCTGCTATTTACTTGATTCCTGCTCATAATTAATAAGGTTATGTAGGATAAATGGCCGAGTTTTTAAGGCATAGCATTGGAAATGCTATAAAGGCTTTTGTCTACTCAGGGTGAATCCACCATTCACTGTCCACTCTTTCTTTTTCCCTCTTTGGTTTTTCTTAGGTAATTTGCCCCCTTAAACGTCTATCAATAAGTTTGTTCGAAAGCACAAGGTGATAATCTTGAACGGTGTTTGCGATAATTGTGGCATGGATTCCTTTGAAATTTATCAGTTCTGAGCATGTATGCAACAGAAAATTATTGGGTCTGTGTATTATTGGTTTATTCCAAAAATTTACTGGTTCTTGAGCTCAAAGAACCATCAGTGTAATGCTAAGAGAATGTAAGAAATCAAGCATACACCAAATAACAAATCAATGAATATGAACATCACAGTAACCCCATAATCACTAAATCAAAAAAAGGGAGTGACAAAAAGAAATATTTAAATAAATTAGCATCGAAATTTATAAAGTAAACAATAAAAAGAAAAAAAAAACAAGGTTTTCCATCAAAGAAGGAATTCTTATCTTATTTTAAGCCAAGAGTTTAGCAAAGTCCCGAAACAAATAGTTTGTAAACTAGGATCATTGAAGAACATTGATGATCAAAACTAAGATAAACTATGGGGAAAAATACAAGAAAAAAGAAAGGAATGAGAGAGAAGTGCTTACCTGCACCGATGCCGGAAAACACCGACGACTCTGGGAGGACGCCAGAAGAGGTCACCGGTGGTCGGAGGGAAACCAGAAGGAAGTACGAAGGATACTGTGGTGGATCCCTAGGGCGTGGGGCAGGGAACTAGGGGTGTCAAATGAGACTGGCTGCCCTCCATATGCTGTGAGCGCAACAACTGATAGCGGCAAAAGTATGCAATGTGATTGCACGACATGCGGTGGTCAAATGATAGGGTGTAGCCCGATTCCGACCTGTATTGGATCCAATAGGATCTGTGTTTCTTAAATATTATAAAAGCGGATTAAAAGTTTTTGATGATTTATAATTTTTTTTTAATATTTATACATATAAACCACCTCCAAGATGAGAGACCTAGTCGTGCTAATTTTGCATGTGGGCTTACCCTTGCCCACAAGGAGTTGTCACGCTTCAGCTTGCCCAATTGCCCAAGGGGTGACACCTATGAGATTTCAACCAAAACCCCCTGCTTAGCAGCCTACGTTTCACCCACTACGCCAAACCCCTTTGAGGCATAAGTGCAAAAATAAAATACTGCTTTTTATACCTTTTCGTTAATTAACATTTTTGTCATGTGAATTGAGGATGCCATTAAAAATTTGTTTGGACATTTTTATAATATATTTATAAAAAATGTGTTACATGTCACATTGTAATTTTTCTCAATACTAATGAGTTACTGTAACCTTTCTATCTTTGTATCTCTTTTTAAGTCTTTCTCTTCCTCCTTTAATTGGCCATAAAATGTGGAAACTTCCTCTCATTTTCTCTCTCTCTCAAACTTTTCTCCATCTTATCATAAAAATCAGTTACAATCACCTTTTTAATCATGTATGGTCTCTCTCTCCTTAATATTCTCATCAATTGCCAACCTTGCATGGCCACTAAGCTAAACATTGAGAAGTTACCTTTTCATTTTGGGGTAAATAACCCACTTCATGCATGACACAATTTAATTGAAAAAGTGGTAGTTACATAGGGCAGTTAGTTGTGTTTGCATGATCAATCTATAAATAAAGAGCTTGTAAATAGATTCGACCTATCATGAGCTTATTTTTTCAACAAGCTAGTGTAGCGCGATGGTCCTTTCTTACCACCGCAAGCCTATTTGATCGTTCGCTTGCTACTGTGGAAGCTTTAAGTGTACAAAGTGTAAGAAAGCGAAAGAGAAGAGAAGAAGAGAAATTGCAATCACTTGAAAGTAATCACGAGGGTGAACAAATAAAGCTCAACGCATTTGCATTCATTCACTATTTTGCTTATAGACATCTTACAATTCAGAACTACAGGCTAATCGTTCAGAGTATTGATCAACCTAAACCAAAGTACAAGGGTAACCCGAAGAAAGTTACAAGTGACTCAACACTTATATCATGACTCAACCAAAGCAAAACAAACTCTAGACACAAGTGTACAAAGTAGGTTAGAAGAGAACATACTCCCCCCTTCAAATCATGCGCCACCTTCGGCACCATCTGTTTCATGGTAAGCCCTGACTTCATCTGAATAGTGGTTGTTCATCTGGAATGCTGGCTCTCATGTCGATTCCGCTGCCTCCTCCCACTGCACAAAATACTTCTTCGCTTCGCCCAAGTAGTTGACCTTGTGACGAAGGATATTGTTGAGATGCTTCTTGGCTCATTGTATTGTCGGGGCCTTCCGCATGATAGGAGCACGTTATGACATGTTACATTTTGAACCTCCCTCGTCTGCATAGAATGATTTTAGGTTGCATACATGAAATACCGGGTGCACTTTGAAGTTTAGGGGCAGGTCCAACTTGTACGCCAGTTTGCCCACTCTTTTGGTGATAGTGAATGGTCTTTCATACTTCCTGATCAGTCCGCAGTGCCATCCATGAAAAATACTTGTGCTATCAGGATAAAGCTTCATCAACACTTGGTCCCCAACATGGGACTTAGTAGGCTGACTATGCTTGTCACCCCACTTCTTCATTCTCTTAGCCGCCTTATGTAGAAACATTTTCGTCAGTTCGGTCTGTTTGTACCAGTCTCGAACAAACTGATAGGCAAATGATGATCTTTCCTTCTCCTATGTGGCTAGAGTATGTGGAGTCAACGGCTGCTGTCTCGTGGTTATCTCGAACGGGCTGTGGCCAGAAGATTCACTCTTCTGAAGAATGTAGCAGAATTGAGTCACGTCCAGGAGCTTCACCCGGTCTTTTTGATTGGCACTAACAAAGTGTCTGAGATACTGCTCCAACAGTCCGTTGATGCACTCTTTGTCCATCCGTCTGTGGGTGAAAACTTGTTAAAAATAGCAAATCAAAGTCGAGTAGCTGAAACACTTTACACCAGAATTTACCTGTAAAGCAAGCACCGCGATCGCTCACAATGCTTCTTGGTACACCCCAGTACTTCACAACATGCTTGACGAACAACTCTGCGAGGCACTCCTTTGAAGCTGAGATAAAGGTGGAATATTTAGAGAAATGATTCACCACCACCATGAGGATGAAACTTAAGTCATCTAACTTTAGCAGACTAACAATGAAGTCCATATAAACCGAGGTCATGCAATCCAAGATAGGGGTCATGTAGATCATAAACGCGGTCAGAAGTTGTGCAGTGGAAAGCATACCGGTCAACAAAGAACTTATGTACTTGACACGCAAGGCTAAAAAAAAGTTTATGCCTCTTTCGAAAGTAATAGTTGGTATGTGATGGCTATGCACTAAGCGACATACACAACATAGAATACACATTTGAAAATACACTTAAAGCTTTCGCTAGGCAGTTGCGCATGAGGTGGTGCGCAGGGCCAATGAAAATGGTTTAGCACATGAAAAGGTATTGGTACGCGGCCTTTAGCCATTAGGCTGGCCAACTTAGACAGCTCGGCGCATCACGGGTTTGCGAAGTATTCTATGCCCATGACAGAGCGATAGAAAGGTTTATGATGATAAGAAATGACCATCGCGTGACACAGGCTTATTGAAAAAAGTAAGCCCATGACACGACCGATCAAATGATATAAGAAATACCTTCAGAGCTGGTCCTATCGATCCTCTAGCTCAACTTTTCTCAGATCCCTCTCAATTTATATATTCAATACAATCAACGGTATGCATTTTTTTTACATTATTTGCAACTAAGTTCTAAAATTAACTTTTTCTTTTTTTTCTTTTTTCTCTAAAATGTTCGCAAATGCTTGGTTAATCTTTTTAGAGCTTGCCTGTGCATCTCTTTGTTGGGTTTTGGGCAGTTCTCTTCAGTCTCAAAATGGAAGATTTGCGGCATACATAACTTTGTTAAAGCAACTACGTGACTGATCGTACATATTTTGTAGATACAAGCAAACATGTTTCTTCAACTTGATTGTATAATGTGCAAGGACTCGGAGTTAAACCTTGAGGTGAAGATTGAATTGATTTTCATTAAGGATGGCCTCTTGGTCACATAGGTTGAGGTTATGACATAGGTTCACAAGAAGCAGTGGCGTAGCTAGGATTGATGTGAGGGGTGAGCAAATAGGGTTGTAGCAAAAAAAATGGTGTGATAGTTGGGGGTTCGGGGGCAGCGCCCCCAAAAAATTTTTTTTGAGATAAAATAAAAAATGGCTACAATTATTAATAAAAATCTATTTTATATGAACAAATCAAACTATTTGCTGCAGTCAGGGCTGAGCTGGGCTAGGACTGGGCTTTTAAAAAAAAAATTAACTGTTTCGGGAGGCAGGACCCCCCCCAGCTCCGCCTCTGACCACCAAGATTGGTCGTAGAACCCAGAAAAAGCTTTAAGCTAAAAAACGAATACATTTTTTATGACACCGATGATGACCAACATGCACCATATGCAGAATTCAAGCAAAAAGAGTATAAAAATGCTTGTTAGACAAAAAATACAGGCGCCCAATTCTTAAAATCTGTCAATGGCCACAATTACTCACTACAAGAATCCTAGACAATCGAGAACAAGCAATTCACTCACACCAACTATCTGGTAGATAAAGATACACTATTTGTTGCCTTCGTTACATTGATAGACATCCATACCTTGTTTTAGCAGCAGGCACAAAAAGAGAGTCTTATGCACGCATGATGACCAAGAAAGGATCGCAAGATTGACTCTTCCAATGAGGTTGCGCCCAAAAAGGAGGAAAGAAACTAGACCCACGTTCAGTTGTGCCACAAAAAGAAAAGACCAAGAACCAAATTGAAGGGTTGGCCTGTATTGCTCCTGTAGAATGGATAACTGGATATTGTATCACCAGAGCCACTGAACATGAACAAAACCCACCCTCAAATTTAGGAGATAAGAGGGTCTTCTTCAAACTGCTAGCGATGGTCGCCGGAGATTGGCGAAGGTTCGATTGACTGCGACACTGGTGCCTCGCGTCGCCGGAGATTGCAGCAGAGAGGGAGAAGCTCGAAGGGGGGCACCGCCACCGCGGGTTCACCGAAGGGAGGCCGGCGGCACTGTAGAGCACAGGGGTTGCCGGCGAATGGGGTTGCCGCTTTGCCTGTGATAGAAGGGGAACGCCGGAACGGAGGGGCAGAGCTTTAGAAAACTGGCGAGGGTTTTACCCCTCGCCCCTTTTGGCAGACTCTAGACTCATCGAGAGCCTGGGTCCCAGTCGACTCGGTTTCAAATTTTGCCCACCCCTGGCTCAAGAAGTTAATGTGTTCTATTCATGTCAATGGTTTATGTATATAAAGCTTTTCTTTTTATGTATGGTTGTAAATATTTTTCATCATTAAAGCCATTATATATATATATATATATAGGATTGAGAGTATCGTTAAACCCTATGTGTTGAATGACAATGGGACTTGCATAAAAAAAATGGCTTTTAGCAGCAGTCTTGACTGCCATTAAAGACCTTTTTTTGAGCACTAGCAAGTTGAAACTCTCTTGTAAGATTTCAATCTCCCAGTGTGGCTGATCTATGTTAACGGCGGTCTTGCTAAAGCCCCGTTTCAATACAAAAAAATTGTATCGAACAAAGTGGGTGTTTGATGATATATATATATATATATATATATATATATATATATATATATATATATATATATAATTTAGATTGAATTTAGTTGCTGTTCATATATGTTTATTGCCACCAACTGGGGCCTCCACAATGCCTGGTAGGAGCAGCTAGTGCATCGTCACCTTGTGTTGGGACTTTGCAGCTTCGAAACCCAATGGTATAGTTGTGTAACTGGTAGGGGTCTAACCTCAGGTTGCCTTTCAATAAATAATATATATATATATATATATATATATATATATATATATATATATATATATATATATATATATATATATATATATATATATATATATATATATATATATATATATATATATATATATATATATATGTGTGTGTGTGTGTGTGTGTGTGTTTTTCTTGCCATTGTGACCCGTCTGGACGAGCTGTTTTCTAGTGGTAATAAAGGAAGAAGTCTGATTAAAAATTCAAGTTGGATCGGAAGGCTGATTAATATATAAAAGCATAAAACTGGTTATGATTCATGGAATTTCTTTAGATCTGGGTTCCATTCTAGTTCCAATTAGGATCTGCAAATTTTTAATGCAAAAAATATAAGAAAATATTAATTTATTGGATCAGGTTTAATTAATCTTTGTAAGACTTAGACATGGTTTTTTCATCTCACAGGTTTGGTTGAACTTAAGTCGGCACTTGGTACCCGCACCTCACAGTTAGATCTAGGTTCCAAGACGGCTACACCTTATGAAGGTCGGACCAATAGTTACCAGGGAAGGAAATGGATTTGAGAAACAATACATGAAGTGAAAGCGGAGAAGGTGAGTATTAAAAAGTATAATGAAGTACCACAGAGGTGGTATCCCATGCGATAAGCGCGGTCCTGTGCCAAGCTGAAGACTCAGGTTCTAATCCCTCTGCCACATGGAGCTTAAAAAGTATTTGGTAGGGTCTGCATAAACCCAGCTTGGCTTTAAAAAAAAAAGTAGGATGAAGTGAGAAGCAAGATACAATTATGAAGTGATCATAAAAGTGCATGATAACCAAGGGGGCTCCGCTTGTCTGATAGGACACTGTCACTTTGTGTTGGAACGTTGCAAGTTCAAATCCCAATGGCACCGTTGTATATCTGGTAAGGGTAGGCCTAACCCCAGCTTGCCTTTAAAAAAAAAAAAAGTGCATGAGAACAAAAAGTAAACACATGAGAAAGAGTGTCACCTTTTTGGATTTATAACCCTAAGAAACCACCCCCCAAGAGTTGGCCGTGCGGGCTCAACCTGACATACCTATGGTCATACAGCTTAAAACTCCAAGGATAGGACCCCTGCCCCAAGGGCATATGCTACACATTGGCTTGTGCAGAGGGGCAATGCCCATGGGAATCAAACCTTGACTGCCGGTCTAGCAGTCAAAGCCCCACCCCACTATGCCAACCCCACTTAGGGCAGAGTAGTTGTGCTTAGAAACCAGATCCGAACTAAGGACTCACACAGCATTACATAAGCTGGTTAAGCTAGTCAGAATGTGGGCTTGGGTTTATATAAGACCCACACCCAACAGTCAACCGTCAGTAATTAAGACTCACCACCCAACAATATATATATATGTGTGTGTGTGTGTGTGAGAAAACTGGAATATGTTTACCAACCAAATATATTTGTACATATGTGATCCATTTGCTAGGAATTGACTGTTGGATCAAGAAATATAATTTTTTATATTTGAATATTTATAAAATTCTAAGCCATTGATTTTCAACCCTTAAAATATCTTTCTTATACATCATAATTGGATGATCCAAGAGTCTATTTTTATAAAACCAAACATTTAGATCACATCCTTTTGGTGAAATTTTCAAAAAATAAATAAATAAACTTATGAAAATCTTGTTTCATACCAGTAAACATATTTGGTTGGTAAACATACTTTAGTTATCGTGTATATATATCAACCAATATATATTAACTGATATATATTAGCAATTATATATATAATATATATTAACTAATATATATATACTATATATATAGGGTAACTAAAATATATTTACTAAAATAAACCAAGATTTTCATAGTTTTTTTACTCTTTTTTTTTCAAAAATTTCACCATACGGATGTGATCTAAACACTTGGTCTTATAGAAACATAATCTTAGATCATCCGATTAAGATGTATAAGAAGGGTCTTTTAATGGTTTAAAATCAATGGTTTATAAATTTCATAAATAGTAAAGCATAAAAAATCATATTTCTTGATTCGATTACGATGATCCAATAGCCGATTCCAAACCAATGAACCACGCTGAATGCACCTGCAGGGTTAGATTTGCAAAAAAATCTATGAAAATATCAACTCATACCAGCAAACATATTTAAGTTTTCTTATATATATATATATATATATATATATATATATATATATATATATAAGAAATCTTAAATATTTTAACCAACAAAATGTGTAAAATGGTATGAATCAAGGTTTTCTTTAGTTTGTGCACAGCCACATCAAAGACTTAAAAATAAGGTGTTTGTGTGTGTATATATATATATATATATATATATGAGAACTGAACATATTAGGCCTCATTTCTTGTCCTGCCCTATAGGTTTTAAGTGTTTTATGATAGATCTGAACCGTTAGATGTATTTAACATGATCGATTTGTTGGAAATCGACTCTTGGATTATGTTTTTTCAAAAAACATAATTTTATGAGACAAGAAAAATTGGTACTGTCACATCCATTGATTTTGGATCACCAAAAAAACTTGTATACATGTCAAATTCCGATGATCCAAAAGCTAGTTCCCACTAAACAAAACCTATAGATCACATCTACAGTATTAGATATGAGAAAAAATACTTAAAGCAACAATTTTTTAAGGGGCTTAACACTACAAGAAAAATGTTATTTAGCGACGGAAATAATCTGTCGCAAAGTTGCGACAAATTAGCGAGAGAAAACTATCTGTCCCTAAAATTGGAATTAGTTGCATAATTTACGATAGAAGAATTCCGTCTCACACTCCCTGGCTACTTCGCGACGGATGAGCGACACCGTTTTTTTGTCGCTACTCCGTCGCAAATTTACGATGACATTTGCGATGAAATTTGGCATCGTGAATCCGTCACTAAATTTTTCGTAAAACCCTAATGTGAGCCCCCTTTCTTTTTCCTTTCTGTTTCATTCATCCATTTCTGTCACCCCATTGCTTGCTCTCCCTTCTCCCCCTTCCGGCGACCACCTCCCTCTTTGGCGACCTCCTCCCTTTCCTTCTCCCCCTTCTGACGACCGCCTCTCTCTCTGACCACACCAACCGACGTCCATCCCCTCCCAGGTACACTCTTTCCCCTCTTCTCTTCTTCTTCTTCTTCTGTTGCCAGAAGGCTGACAGGATGATGTCGACCCCTTGTCGCGCCTCTCCCTTCTCCTCCTCTCCCCCGTCTTCTAGTTCTTCTCTACCTCTTCCCTCTCTCTGTTGTCTCGACGGGAGGTTGGCAGGAGGCCCACAACCCTCGGAGCCCTCCCTCTTCCCCCCCTTTTTTTGTTGTTGGCTCATCGGGAGGTCGACAGAAGGCCCACGACCCCTGCTGCACCCTTCCTCACTCCCCTATCTCTTTGGGCTCATCAGAAGGTCGACAGAAGGCCCACAACCCTCTGTTGCGCCCTGTCGCTCCCTTTGTTATGTCGCTGGGAGAACGACAGGAGGCTGACAACCCCTGCAGCACCCTCCCGCTCCCTATGTGTCTGCCAGAGAACCGCATGTAGTCGACCCCCCCCCCCTGTCGTCTCCCTCTCTCTATTGTGGTTTGCCAGATAGCTGGTAGGGGACCGGTGGCCCCTATGACACCCTCCCCCTTTTGTTGGTTATCGGAGGGCCGATGGGAGGTCGAAAGTGCTCCTGTCGCACCTTCCTCCCTCTCTGTGTGTGCGGGAAGAGTCTCGTAGGTGGCCCCGTGCCGCCCCTCCCCATCTCCTTTGGGCCCTCCCTGCTCTCCGCTCTCTCTCTGTTTTGATGGGGTCAAGCTCGACCAGGTAGTCAAACCCACCTCCCTCTCGATCGAGGTTGGGGCCAAGCTCGGCCTAGCAACTAACCCACGTTGGTGACCTTGTCGTCCTTCTGTTCTAGTAGCCTTATTTCGCAGTTGACCCGTGATCGTATATAAATGTGCTTTGCAGGTGCGTAGCTGAGCTAATTGCATGATACTTAGTGCTAAGCATCGCATGCGGCTAAAAATGTAATGCAAAAATAAATAAGAAAAAAATACAAAGACAATAGCATGCAAATCGGGTAAATACTCGTAGTAAGTAAGTGATGCAAGCACATCACAGGTTATTTATTTTATTGGATGCAATACTTTTCTGTTCACACACTCACTTAGTTGTGGATATCTAGGACTGCTTTGATGGAGTTCGGAGATCATACTGAGCATGATTTTAATGTATGAAAATAGAAGTGATCTTATTTTTGAAGTTCATATTCCATGCTAGTCATAGTAGTAGTTAGCGGGATATTAGAGTGTGTTTACTACATGTATATGTTTGACATTGTTTTGATATGAATGATTTGAATGTATTGCAATGTTTGATATGACTGTATTCATGCTTACATGAAGTTATTTTCAATTTGATTATTCCTTCCATGTGAAATTGTATCAGGAAAACATGCTTCAAATGAATGTATCGTGTTATGAATGAGTTTGCATACAAAAATGAATGATAAGTTATCAATGCTTTAAACATGCTTCAAATGAATGATTTTGCACATGAAAATATTAAGTTATCAATGCATGCATCATAGTTCTTGTGATTGAATGATATCATATATATATATGTGTGTGTGTGTGTGTGTGTGTGCGCGCGATATATATATCAAATCATTACATCCACCATGAATGCATGATAAATTAGATATTTTTTTCATTATAGTATTCTTATGTTTCTCTTTTAACTGGTTAGGATAGTATCTGTAACATTCATCGCTCAAAATGGCTGCAAACCGTGAATGGATGTACCATATGATAGTTGACAATGAGATATCACTTGAATATATGGATAGTGTTGACACTTTTATTGAATTTGCAATGGCAAGTGTCAGTACAGTGGATCCTACAGGTCGGATTAGGTGCTCCTGCACGATGTATAAGAACAATCGATTTGTAGAACCTCTTGGTATTAAACATCACCTATACAGGAAGGGTCTTGTGAGTGATTATCAGAATTGAACGCTTCATGGTGAAGAATTTTAGAACAATTTTGATGCAAAGAGTGGATGTGGTGCATGATAATCTATATATGGATTTGATATTTGATACCGCAGGACCAAAACTGGGTTTTGCTATGGGTCTCAGTGATGTACCAACTGGGGTAGAGGAAGAAGCAACAAATGATGCAGCTAGTAGATTTTATGATTTACTTAAAGATGTTGATGAGCCACTTTGGAATAGTTGTGAGAGTCACACTATCTTGTCTGCAGTTCTTCAACTAACGAATTTGAAGTATAAGTATAATTTGAGTCAATCATGTTTTGGCCATCTTTTCTTTATTGTGAAGAGTATGTTGCCCAAAGATAAGAAATTGACACAAAATTTTTATCGTGCGAAGGTTATGGTCAATGCTTTATGTATGAGGTATCAAAAGATAGATACTTATCCAAATCACTGCATGTTGTATTTCAAAGATCAAGAAAATAGCAGATCATGTTCGTCTTGTGGGCATCTTCGGTTCAAGCCAAAGACAAGAGACAATGGTAGCACGAGGTCAAAAGAAGTGTCATACAAGTCACTCCGCTACTTTTCTATCACCTCTAGATTGCAACGATTATATATGTCTTCGAGGACAGCTAAACACATGACATGTCATGCAAATAAAGTTCGACATGATGAAGACAAGATCACGCATCCTGTTGACGCAAAAGCTTGAAAGCACTTTAATCGTACTCATCAAACCTTCGCAATGGAAGTGAGAAATGTTAGGCTAGGTTTATGTACAGATGTATTTAATCCATTTGAGGGTAGATCAACTCCATACTCGTTTTGGCCAGTATTTGTCACCCCATACAACCTTCCTCCAAGCTTGTGTATGAAGCGTCAAACTCTTTTTTGTCTCTATTAATCTCTGGTTTGACCTCTCCGGACCAAAATCTTGATGTATATTTAAGGTCATTGATTGATGAACTAAAAATATTGTGGGATGACGGTGTTCTCACGTACGATACCCACAAAAAACAAAACTTTAATATGAAGGTTGTTGTTCTATGGACAATCAGTGACTTTCCTGTATATGATATATTATCTGGTTGGAGCACATATGGGAGGTTGGCATGTTCGTACTGCATGGAGGATATAAAATCTTTTAGATTGATGCATGAAAGGAAGTCATGCTGGTTTGATTGTCACCATCGATTTTTACCCAACGACCATCTGTTCTGACGACAAAGGAATGTGTTTCGAGCAAGCACAACTGAAATGGAAGGTCCACCTAAAGGGTTGTCTGACATAGAGATTTTAAGCCGATTGCGATACTTTCTATATGGATTGACAGATGCTCGTAGTCAAACGTCCTTCCTTAGATTTGAAAAGGATCACAATTGGACAAAGAAATCTATATTTTGGGAACTATATGTGTTTGATAACATGTTCAATACAGTAATGAATGTCAAAAAAAATGAAGGATAATCTGAAGGCCCGTATGGATTTAAAAGTAATATATAAGACCAGAATTGAAACTCAAAGAGTACAATGGTAAAGTACTGAAACCAAAGACAAGGTACATGCTTGGACCAGATCAAGTAAAGCAGATATGTCAATGGTTGAGACAGTTAAAATTTCTAGATGAATACGTCTCTAACATTGCTCGGGCTATGAAGATAGACAAGGTATAATTATATGGGTTGAAGAGCCATGATTGTCATGTCATTATGCAACGGTTGATTCCCCTAGCATTCCATGATATGTTAGACAAACCTTTATAGGGGTATTATCCGAGTTGAGTAGATTTTTTAGAACATTGTGCACATCAAAAGTTGTAGTAACTGAGGTAAAGATTCTCGATGATTCTATTGTCACTACTATTTATCAACTAGAGAAGATATTTATGTCAGCATTTTTTGATGTTATGAAACATGTGATCATACATTTGCTATATGAACTTAGGGTTAGTGGTCCTATGCAATATCGATGGATGTACCCATTTGAAAGGTATAAATTTTTTTATATTTTTTTCTTCAATGCTATTGGGAAATTATTGTATTATGAGATGTATATTGTTGACATATGCATGTTTGACCTAAAAAAAAAAGTTTGAAATAAAGCAAGAGTGGGGGGTTCTATTTATGAGGCATACACTTTAGAAGAGATTTTAAATTTCTCATTTATGTACTTTGAACCTCACATTCCAACATGTTACACTTGCCCACCTCATAATGATGATAGAGAACAATTTATTGTAGCTGACAAACTGTCGATATTTCAACCACTTGGGCATGCCTTTGGTAGTTGCCAGTCAATATTCTTGGAAGATCGAGAGCAAGACGCAACATAAATCTATATCCTTTTTAATTGTTCAGCGATCGACCCCTATGTCGAGTAAGTATACTTAATATGTAACACTAAGTTCTATACATACGTACATGGTTCGATAATATAAATATTTGTTAAGTGCAGACAATTTGATTTGGAGTTGCAAAGAGAACTTCCATATCTCACTGATTCAGAAGTATAGAAAGAACGTGAAAATAAGTTTGTGGCACAGTTGAAAGAGTTGGTAAGAACAATGACATACATTCTTTCTGTGTAAACAACAATAAATTACTTAATTGGTCATGATCACAGTCATTGTTTATGCTTGTAAGTTTGCCATGGTGATGTGAATGACCAAGGGATATGTGATTTATAAAATGGTCCTCCTAAAGTTATGCAATGTTACAACGGGTACATCATAAATGATTATCGTTCTATACAAAAGACTACGGTGTAAACAAGTCAATGATGAATAGTAATGTGTGTGTCAAGGGTAGCAGTTACGATGAAAATGAATGTGACTACTACGGTGCTATAGAAGAAATAAGGGAGTTGACTTACTTAGGCATAAATAATAGAATAATTTTATTCAAGTGTCATTGGTTTGATCCCACAACAACAAGAGTCGACAAAGCCTCATGCATTATAGAGGTAAATCATAAATCAAGGTTTAGAACATATGAACCATTCATATTAGCCCCGCAAGCTCAACAAGTTTACTATATTTCATATGCACGGGAGAATTTGTATCAGAGAATGCGAGAATGACAATGATATGTATTTATTGTATTAATAAACATTGTAATATACAAGTTACCATAAATATTATAATTCTTAATTATTAATCTATACTGTAATCATTACTTTGTAGGAGTTATACGAGTAGCAGATGGTAGAGCGATATGACGATAACTTCACTCACCATCCGCCTCTTGATCCTGCAGCATGGGTGACTGCAACCGGTGAACCAAAAAAGGGTCGTGTGTTTGAGTTTGAGAGTAATATGAACACCATACCAGTCGTTGCCTTCTCCAGCCAGGGCTCTCAGAGTTCTCCCGCCATTATCAACTCCAAGAGTCCGATTGACCCTGCTAATTCTTGAGATGGTGTCTGCTAGCTTGTTAAGGACACAATGCATGACTATTTACATGAAGCAATTTTCGATGTTGTCAGTAATGAGTTGTGCAGCTTCTTTTGGGACAGGAGAACTTCGCCTGCAGCTACCTGTTAGGTATAAAGTTTCATGTCATTTGTTTCATGTCGTTAAATTTCAAGCTAGTATGAGCATGATTTCATCACTATTAAAGTTTTTGACTACCTTATAACACATATATGCATGATTGAATCACCATGAAATTTTTTTGACAACATTAGAACACATATATGCATGAATGAATCATTATGAAAGTTTTTTGACAACATTTGAATACATATATGCATGATTGAATCGCCATGAGAGTTTTTTGACAACTTTATAACACATATAAGCATGATTTCATCACTATAAAAGTTTTTGACAACCTTAGAACACAAATAGGCATGCTTAAAGCACTATGAGAGTTTTTTGACAACATTAGAACACATATAAGCATGATTTCATCACTATGAAAGTTTTTGACTGCCTTATAATACATATATGCATGATTGAATCACTATAAAAGTTTTTTGACAACATTAGAACACATATATGCATGATTGAATCACTATAAAAGTTTTTTGACAACCTTTGAACACATATATACATGATTGAATCACTATGAGAGTTTTTTTATAACATTAGAATACATATAAGCATGATTTCATCACTATGAAAGTTTTTGACAACCTTAGAACACAAATATGCATGCTTAAAGCACTATAAGAGTTTTTTGACAACATTAGAACATATATAAGCATGATTTCATCACTATGAAAGTTTTTGACTGCCATATAACACATATATGCATGATTGAATCACTATGAAAGTTTTTTACAACATTAGAACACATATAAGCATGATTTCATCACTATGAAAGTTTTTTGACTGCCTTATAACACATATATGCATGATTTCATCACTATAAAAGTTTTGGACAACCTTTGAACACATATATGCATGCTTGAAGCACTATGAGAGTTTTTTAACAACATTAGAACACATATAAGCATGATTTCATCACTATGAAAGTTTTTGATAACCTTAGAACACAAATATGCATGCTTGAAGTATTATAAGAGTTTTTTGACAACATTAGAACACATATAAGCATGCTTTTATTACTATGAAAGTTTTTTGACTGCCTTATAGCACATATATAAGCATGATTTCATCACTATGAAATTGTTTGACTGCCTTAGAACATATATATGCATGCTTGAATCACTATGAAGGTTTTTTTACAACCTTAGAACACATATATGCATAATTGAATCACTATGAGAGTTTTTTGACAACATTAGAACACATATAAGCATGATTGTGATATAGAAGATATTTATTTGACAGCCTTATAACACATGCTTGAATCACTATGATATTTTTTTGACAACTTTAGAACACATATCTGCATGATTGAAGCACTAAATTTTTTTTTCTGTCAGCCTTAGAACACATATCTGAATTCTGTTAATGTCCTTCACTTTATTGCTAGCTAGTCTATGCATAATTCATTCATGTTACTTTGATTGCCTTAGATTAGGTGCATTGTATATAATTTATTTCATTATATTTTGTTTATCAATACTAACCTTTGTTTTCTCTTGTAGGATGCTAGAGATAATCAGCATAGAGGAGCTGATGGAGGCATGGATAAAGGGGCAGATTGAGACAATGAAAAAGATGATGATCAAAATCTTGGCGATGATTAGATTCATGTATTGAATTTGTTGTACCTTCTTGTTGTTTCAAAAGAAACTCTTTGTAAATGTTCACTTGTAAATAATTAGAACTTGGCGAAGATTATAGTGGATTGATAAATTATTTCAGCTGCTTTGTATATGTATTTTTTATGCGTACTTTGTTTTTTATACATAGGATATATAAATTATATAACGAGAAAATTTTTCTCGATATTTATATTTCAAACATTTTTTTCAAAATTATTTTTATATTTTGCGACGAATTAGCGATGAATATTATCCGTCGCTAATTAGTATCAACCTCCAATTTAATGACAGATGAGGGATGGATATTTATCCGTCAGAAAACTGAATCGGCCGATGTTTTGCGATGGATTATAATCCGTCGCAATTCTATCACTACATTAGCAACGAAATTACCAACGGATGTGTATCTGTCGTAAAACTAAATCTCTGCGGATTAACGACGACCTTGCGACGAATCATGGCATTCGCTAATTCATCGCAAATTAGCGACGAAAGTAGCGACATATATTTTTTGTCGTTAATTAGCGACTAGGAAATTGCGATGAAAGTTATCCGTCGCTAAATTGTTCAGCGACAGATTTGTGATAGATTAGCGACGGATTACGACTGTTGCTAATCCATAGATTTCTTGTAGTATAACTAGACCTAATGAACAATGGGGCCTAAGGAACTCATTACTCTCTCTCTCTCTCTCTCTCTTTCTATATATATATATATATATATATATATATATATATATATATATATATATATATATAGAGAGAGAGAGAGAGAGAGAGAGAGAGAGAGAGAGAGAGACTGTCCAACAAAAGAAAGGTCAAAAATCTATAATCAATGACAATACCCCCCTTCTCTAATTCGTGAGCAACTCATTGATAAGACCTCATATATTTGTTCTTTATAATCTATTTCGTAAGAAATATGCTTTACATGAAAGCCCTACCACATATAATCATGTTTTTTGAATCGTGAAAGATCAATGACTCATAATGCATTTAAAACATTATAATACAAAGTATTGTTGACCATTGACTTTTGGCCCTTAAAAAAATGCATCTAAACATCTAAATTTTATAATCTAAAACATGTCCCTCACTAAATGAATTATTCAGATTCAATATGTAAAGTAAAAAACTCAATTGTTAGAGAAGGAAGACTACCTATTATCATTGGCCATTGATTTTGGATCTGCCTTTGGTTGGCCGTCGATTAACATAGAATAAACAAGACGTCATGCGAGACATGGACATATGATATACATTAATGAGAATGCTTAAGTGATTTCAATTTAAGCACTTTTGGGAGCCTTGCATTGAGATAGAAGCATAGCGATAAACATTATTATCGGCAAAATCTTGTTTTTCAAAAACTCACGAGAAATTGAAAATTTTTCATAAATCTCACATTTTTTGGCAAAATCTCAACAATAAAAAAATAAATTTAAAAATATAAAAATTATTTTATAAGAAAATATTAATAAAAATTATTTAAAAATAAAAATACATGGGGTTTTCATAATAAATAGTTGTTTAAAACGAAAATATCTCATTTAAATCATGGTATTTATGTTTTTTCATAAATCTCGCGATATTTTGAAAATCTCTCAAGAAATTGCCGCTTTAAACTTTCAAGCAATTTCTCGCGATATTTGTCACTATGGATAGAAGCACCATTTCCATGTGTTGCCAAAATATGGTCTTGAGGATGCAGTTGCCAGAAACATCCATGGGTGAATGGCGTTGTAGGTTGTTGGTTGTAGGCCGCCAACTTCATTTTCAATGCAGTGTTTTGACAACAAGATTGCTCTTAAAATACCAATGGGGGCTCCACTTGTTTGGTAGGAAACAGCTAGTGCACATCACCTTGTGTTGGGACATTGCAGGTTCAAAACCCAATGGTATAGTTGTATAACTGATAGAGGTCTGCCTAAGCCTAGCTTGCCTATCAAAAAAAAATTTGCTCCTAAAATGGCCAACATGTATTGTTTTTGTTTATCTTTATCAAGGGGTGCGAGAGATCTTCATATGGCCCACCCCAACTTAAAAGTTTAAAACTCCTTGGTCGACCCTCTTGTCCCCTAAGGAGTTAGCTGCTTTAGCCATAATGGAAGGGACGTATACCCCGGGGGTATCGAACTCACGACATCCATCAACTTGAATATCTTAAGCCAAACCACCTAGCCAGATTTAAACTTTTGTATTTTAATTGTAAATATTTATAATTCGAGATTTGTGCTCACGTTTGTTTACCACTAAGGTTTCATTCATCCGTCTAAAGGACTTGAAAATTTTGCTAAAATATATTTCATAAACTCAACCATATCAATCCCACCGCTCTCTTGAGTTAATTCAAAGAGTAAAGTTTTGGTGCTAACGAGGGTAGGGCTACTGACTAGAAATATGATTCTTTTGGTATTTTTATTTTTTTAGATTTAAACTTATAAATGTGATATACTATGCTTGTTCAGTAAGAAATGGGCTTGAATTCATGTGATTGTAACATGCATGCAGATTCTTCAAGGAGTTTCAAAAACCAACGCTTCCTCGTCCAAACCTCCCCACCGCCCAAACGGTACTGTCTCCGCTAAGTCCGCCACCGGATCGGCCCTCTCGCAGTGGAGGAGAGCCAGAAGATGGCTTGCCATCTCCACCTTGCTCGCCTGGGCTGGATCTGGAGGCCTGCTTTGATGAGACCAAAACCTTGTTGGATGAGGACACGTGGCATTTAGCTAGCTCTTTATGTAGGGCTTGTAGTGTCCTTTTTAGTGCGGTTGATCTTTGAGCAGCTGTAAAGCTGAAAACACGATGTAGCGAATTTACCGGCATTTTTTTTTATGTAAGCATAACGTGAAATTACCCAAATGCTTTAGTGCGAATGGGATCCTCCTTAATGTCTGGATAAAAACGTGATATGTTCAAAATATCGCGGTTTTTTAAGATTGTAAGATCTCAACCAAAGCATGAAATTAGACGCGATTGAAGGGAAGGAGCACCCATTGAAAAGGACAGCAACTAGCACCTAGCAAGCCCCAAAAGGGTTTGGCGCAGTGGGATGGGTCCTAGGCTGCGAGGCAGGCAGTCTAGGTTCAAATCCCATGGGCAGTCACACCTTGCCCTTTTGTGCAAGCCGAAGCTTAGCGATTCTCTGGAGGCAAGGAGTAAGCCCATGGAGTTTTACGCTGTCAAGTGATGGTAAATAAGGCAGCACAACTAGGTCTCTCATTATGGATATAAAAAAAATAACTAGCACCTAACAAGCAACGTATATCTTATCATATTCACCACCAAAGTGGTATCCCATGTGGTAAGCGGGGTCCTGTGTCAAATCTCACTGCCACATGGGGCGGCTCTTGTTCTGACAGGATCAGTTCACCTAACCCTACCCCCAACTTGCCTTAAAAAAAAAAATCTTATGCAAACATTGTTTCAACTTTCATAAATTACTTATATTGTCCACCATGTCAACATTGTTTCAACTTTCAACCATTCATATTAATTTAGTAAAAAAAGGTTAGGCAGAAGCAACCTAACTTAACTATTGAAAAAAAAGCCAACTACTACTATTTACTTAATTAGTTACAATAATTTTATAAAAACTAGAAAGATAATTAATTGGGAGCATATAAAGTTGAAAACTTGTTAATTATTACTATTTACAAATAGATTATAGTTGGATAGGGCTAGACCTGACCTGCTTCACATTGATCCGTTAGTAGACCGGTCGAGCAATCTCCAGGCCGCACTTAAAGCCTGACAGACTGAGCTCTAAATGAGCCCGGGACGGGCCAGCCCAGCCTAATGCCCACCCCTACCTGCATCCAACATTAGTACTTTTTTTATGACAATGGGGCAAAATCACCTCACTTCAGCTTTGCGGCAAAGGAGCTTTTGAATTCGGCGTGTCCCAGCACCACTTGATGTACCATATTACCCTCTTCTCTATATAAACACATCTGAATTCGGGCTGGATTCAGAACAAATGCATTTGACCACATTTTCAATGAGTGCATATCAAGTCAGAGCCAGCTCTCAAAGGGAGTAATCGGTCAGAGCTCGCTCAGCGATGAACAACATCCCAAATACGATATATATATGAAATATTTTTCAGCCAGTTCATTTTGCAAAACCTTAGATCCCTTCACGTAGAGCATCAATGGCTCTAAAAAAAACAGGACCCGTTTAGAAGACGAGGAGTTCAACTCCATCCGTGGTATTGGGGATGCCACCCAAGGTTGTTAAATGTACTGAGGCAAAGCGAGGCGTTGAGCATGTTACGAAGTGAGGCATAAGCCTCGAGGCATTGGAGTGTACGCTTCATGATCAATCGGGTCCAATCGAACCCGATCCATTTTCACCCCCGAGACCCGGACCCCTAGGGCATCCTCATCTCTCTCTCTCTTCGGCACCATCCGCTTCCTCGCCCAGTTCTGCCTCACCGGCTCCCAGAAGGACCGCAACTGATTCTTCGGCCAAATACCCTCAGAGATCGGCTCGTTGCAGGGGCTATCTATCCTGAATCTGAGCCACAACAAACTCAACGACAGCATCCCCACGTCGCTCGCCTCCTTGTCATCCTTAAACAGTCTGGACCTCTCGGAGAACAACCTCTCCGACGAGATATCGTCGCCGGAGCTCGATAGACTGAAGCCGACCTTCCGCAACTTCTCCGACAACGCCCTCACCAGAAAGATCCCCAACGCCTTCGACACCACGGCGTTCGACCAAAGCTTCTTCCAAAACCCCCAACTCTGCACGTCCGACCCTTCCCTAACCCGAACACTCAGGCGGTGCTCCTCCGGCGACGCAAGTGCAAGGGAGGTTTCCCCGGCGGTTCACATCGCGATCCTTGTCGTCGTCAGGATCCTTGCCTTCTTTGCCATCGACTTCGCGGCGCCAACCTGCTCGTCAATGTCTCCGGCGGCGGATTTTGGCAGGAAAGGGGCAGTTTGTAGGAACTACACAGATGCGTACGCTTTAGAAGCAAAGGGCATTTCGACTTGAGGCGTGCGCTTCACATGAGTGAAGCGTGCGTTTCAAGCTTGAAACGCCTCAATGCAACCCCTCAATACCTGCGTGCCTACGAAGACAAAAACAGAAAGACAAAAATAACAAAATCGATGAGCTCAGAAGCATCGTCGTTCGTCACTACAATCGGCAAAGCGTGGAGGAAACTCATCTCCACCAGTGCGCCAATTTCTTCACAGCTCACCTTGGAAAGAACCGCATTTTGTTTTATAAGAAATTTAATCTTTTATGAAATCTTCGATATGGGACTATTGTTTCATTCAATTCTCACGTCAACGGCTCAACGCCATAAAAAAAGATAATGTTGAGCTCGAAACATTGGACACAGGTTACTCGAAATTAAGTATGGAACTTAATTAGTATGGAGAAATACAGTCGCAAGCATACTTTTTAATTAGTATGTTCTTCTTTCCATCTTGTCATTAAATTCAGTCTGAACAGACTGGTTTTCTCGACACAACTCGCTTTCAATAGACAGCCAAATGTAGAATCCAGCTGCATAACTTCTCTCGCAATAGACTCAAGCAAACAAACAAAAAAAACAAAGATCACAAAATAGATAACGAAAATGACATGGAGGTTGTATGAACCAATAAGCATTATAAATCCTTAAAGCATTGCAGTCAGGCTTTTCCTCACTTGAGCAGCTTAACAGTCTCCCATGTGAAGTCTGAATCATCACGTCCAAAGTGCCCATAAGCAGCAGTCTTTTGGTACCTGAAATTGCCCCCTCTCTTTAGATCCAAATTGATAGCAATCATCCCAGGCCTGAAATCAAAATTCTCTTTGATCAGAGTGAGTATATCCTTATCTGGGATCTTTCCTGTCTTGTAAGTATCCACAAATACTGAGAGTGGCTCAGGCACCCCTATTGCATATGAGACCTGAACTATGCAGCGACGAGCGAGCCCTGAAGCAACCACACTCTTTGCGGCCTGTCTAACTATATAGGCACCACTTCTGTCCACCTTTGTAGGGTCCTTGCCTGAGAATGCACCACCCCCATGAGCACCCCACCCTCCATAGGTGTCAATTATGATCTTCCTTCCTGTAAGCCCAGCATCACCATGGGGTCCCCCAATGACAAATCTCCCAGATGGGTTTAAATGAAATATAGTCCTTTCATCAAGGTACTTCGATGGGATCACAGGCTTGATCACATGCTCCTTCAAATCTGCTGCTATCTTCTCGTTTGTCACAGACTCATCATGTTGTGTGGAGATAAGGACGGTGTGGACTCTCAGTGGGATCATGGCACCTCCTTCATTCCTGTACTCAACAGTGACTTGTGTCTTTCCATCAGGCCTCAGCCATGGGCAGGTGCCGTTCTTCCTCACTTCAGTGAGTCTCGCACCAAGCTTTGTGGCTAACACATGGGTGAGAGGCATGAGTTCAGGAGTCTCATCTGTGGCGTATCCAAACATGTGGCCCTGGTCACCAGCACCAATCTCCTCTGGCCTTTTGGTGAGATGGCCATGCACACCTTGAGCAATATCTGGGCTTTGTTGCTCAATGTTCACAAGGACGTTGCAGTTGTCGGCGTCCAGGCCAACGTCTGCAGAGACGAAGCCTATCTCTCTACATGTGTCCCTAACGATCTTTTCATAGTTGATTTGAGCCTTGGTTGTGATCTCTCCAAAGACCATGACCATGTTTGTCTTGGTGCATGTCTCGCATGCTACCTTGCTATCTGGGTCTTGTTCCAAGCAGGCGTCGAGGATGGCATCTGAGATCTGATCACATAGCTTGTCAGGATGGCCCTCGTTTACAGACTCTGAGGTGAAGAGGAAAGTGTCCATCTGCAACGGCCAAAATTGTTGACAGTAAGCAAAAACTTATATAAATGAGAAGCTTTTGAGTGTTTTAGAGCATGGTTACCAGAATATCGCTTATGTTACATGGGAATCATGATTCATAAAAGGTGGAATCAGAATCATCAAGAATCACAAATCCCAAAGATGGGAAACTCAATTACATGATACGAGAATCTCAGTTCTCCTGACAAGGAATCCCGATTTTTTCAAGAATCCCTATTCTCATAAGTTCAGAATGTCGATTTCATGATGTTTAGACCATAGTTACCAGAATCGCTTATGCTACATGGGAATCATGATTTGTAAAAAGTGGAATCAGATTCATCAAGAATCATGAATCCCAATGATGAAAAACTCAATTCCAGGATATGAATCTTGATTCTCCTGACTGGGGAACCCAACTTTTTCAAGAATCCCTGTTCTCAAAAGCTGAGAATCTCGATTTTGTCTTGACAAACTTGTCTGTTCAAAAATCTTGATTCCCTCAAAAATCTCGGTTCATTTAAGAATTCTGATTCTTATGCTCATGTAATTTTACATATCACTTTCTAAACGATTTCATATGCTGCTTCCTACTTGCTTTTCACTCCCTCAATCATGATTTCATGCGAATTCCCATTCCCACTCTGGTAACTATGTTTCAAACATTAGATGCATACGCTACTGTAAAGAAGGATGAGCAAAAGTAATAAAACAGAGTTGATATGTAAACAAGGAAATCTCAACTAGGGTCTTTGCCCTTCATATATTCTCAACCTCCGGGCATATATTTAGCATTTATAGAAAAGAACAAAACGAAATAGAGTTCATGAGCAAAGAAGGATATTCAACTAAAGAAGTGGGCCGAAGAGAACAGTACTCTGTTTGTTCTGGTTTATTTGTGTTCTGTTCTTCACATCTTTGATGGACAGCGAAACTTGGTTGCTGCCGTTGATCATGAACAGGTTACCACAGATGGTGTGTTTCTAATGTTAGTTGGTGGCATTGAAAGCCTACAGTGACTTAATAGGGTCATGTGGGTTGAACGCAGCAGTAATTCTCTGTTTTGAGTTCTGGTCAGACTATGTTCTTTTTTTTACAACCGTCTTGGACAGAGAAAATTGGTTGCAAGGATGATATCCATTATTTATGTCGCTACCGTTGGACCTTTTAATCATTTGACATGTGGAAAGAGAAATTAGTTTGGGGGTGCTTCCCAGGGACCAATTGCAGCATACATGAGATTTTGTCAAAGGATAGTTTTATAGAGAGAGAGAGAGAGAGAGAGAGAGAGAAATACAAAAGTAAATTGCAAGATATTGCCATTCTAACGGTCAAATAACCAAACATATGCATGACATAAGCAAATAACCTTCCACAAGCCTGTGTGAAATAAGTGCATACCTTCCACAAGCCTGTGTGAAATAAGTGCAAATTGAGCTCAGGTAGGAGATTGTGGAGTATGGTGGATGATGAGGATGCTAGAGAGGAATGAGCTATTTATAGCTTCTTCTTTGCTCATCGACACTATCACTAGGGAGGTTGGTATACCAACCATGCAAGGGCCATGTTGTGCAGTCGGTCATGTGAGTTTGTCCTCACTCGCTTTGACTTGCATTCTACACAAATGTGAAGGTGGAAAGTGGTGGCCCAGAGGGGTTTGTTGTGAGAGTTGGTGGATCGATGGTGGGTTATTCTCCTCTTTTTTTTGGGGTAATTTATATAAACTTGTTGGTGGATGGAGATGGTGCCACGGTGGATTATTATCTTTTCTGTTTTTTTTTTTCTTTTTATTCGAGCAATTTATATACTTATGACAAATTTACATTTAACGGCCTAAGTTCTCGAACATTGGAGATAAAACACTTACCTATTCAAGAAATTGCTTACGTGACCACCTGAGTTACTTTTTATATTAGGGTTGTCAACGGGTTGGGTTTGGTTCGGATCCAGATGAAACCAGACTTGAAACCGATTTTCAGGTATGGTATTGGGTCCGAACCCATGTCTAATCGGGTCCACTATAAAACACTACAAGAAAAATGCATATTGGCGACGAATGTTATCCATCGCTAAATAAGTTAGCAATGTATTTTGCGATGGATTAGCGACGAATAGCATCCGACACATAACCCTAGTCGCTAAAGTGCGACAATATTTATCTGTCGCTAAGTAGCGACGACTTAGCGATGGATCATGTACGTCGCGAATGAGTGTCTTAGCGACGAATGCATCACTAAATAAAGACTGATTTGGTTATGCGCCGGAATTTAATTCGTCGTTATGCCGTCGCTACTAATTATCGATAGATAAGTATCCGTCGCTAATGTCCATCGCCAATTTGGCGACGATAATTAGCGATGACTGCTTCAAATTGGCGACAAAGTAGCGACAAATAATATCCGTCGCTAATTTTTAATAAAAAATTTATTTTATTTTTTTTGAAATATTTTGAAACTCGAAAAAAATTTCTCGTTATACAATTCATATATCCTGCTTATTTAAAAAAAGTACACATAAAAAACACAATAAAAATGAGTGTAGCTGGAGATGTAAATCATAGGATAAAGGTTGGGTGGATGAAATGGAAGAGTGCAACTGGAGTGTTGTGCGATCGTAGAATGCCATTGCGGTTGAAGGGAAAGTTTTATAGGATGACTATTAAGCCCGCTTTACTATATGGTACGGAATATTGGGCTGCCAAGAGACATCATATTCAAAAAATGAGTGTAGCTGAGATGCGTATGCTGAGATGGATGTGTGGAAATACAATAAAAGATAATATTCAGAACGAGGAGATACGTAAGAAGGTAGGCGTTGCACCCATTGAAAATAAGATGAGAGAGAATCATTTACGGTGGTTTGGACATATTCGACGTAAGCCTAATGATGCTCCAGTTAGAAGGATGGAGAAATGGGAAAATATATTAGTTAAAAGAGGTCGGGGTAGGCCTAGGAAGACATGGATGGAGGTGATAGGAAAGGATATGAATGCTTTGAACCTCACCAAGGACATGGCATTGGATAGAAATGAATGAAGGAGAAGGATTCATGTGGAAGACCCAGAATGATTTTCTTTGTTGGTTCATATCGCCGACCCCAATTGTTTTGGGATGAAGGCGTAGTTGTTGTTGTTGTTGTTGTACACATAAAAAATACATATACAGGTGAAACAAATTAAACACAAATTCTAAGTTAAGCAAACTTTAATAACCAAATATAGTCCTTGCGAAGTTATAATTAGTTACAAGTTTGTCAAACAAATTAAACAAACAAATATAATCCTCGCCAAGATTTTGGGCATTATCCTCTTCATTTTCTCGATTTGCCCCTCCTTCCATGCCTCTATCAGCTCCTCTACGCTGATTATCTCTAGCATCCTACAAAAGAGAACCAAAATGTTACTATTTATAAACATAATATAATGAAATAAATTATATGAAATCCACCTAATCTAATGCAACAAAGTAAATGGCTGAATGACACATAAACTAGTAATAAACTGAAGGACATTAACAGAATTATAAGGAAAAAATTATAGTAATTCAATCATGCATACCTGACGGGCACCTGAGCTCATGTTGAATGCAGATGAAGTTCTTCTGTCCTAAAAAAAGTTGCACAACTCATTACGGACAATGTTGAGAATAACTTTATTTAAAAAGTTTTGCATTTTGTCCTCAAGACACTGACAGACCATCCCCTGACATAGCAGGGTCAATCGAATGTTAGGAGTTGATGCTGGCGAGAGAACTCTGTGAGTCATGGCTGCAGGAGGCAACGACTGGTGTGGTGTTCATGTTACTCCCAAACCTGAACATACGACCCTTTTTGGGTTCACCAGTAGCAGTCACCCATGCTGTAGGATCAAAAGGCGGATGTTGGGTGGAGTCATCGCCATATCGCTATATCATTTGTTGCTCGTATGACTCCAACAAAGTAATAATTGGAATATGAATTAATAATTAAAAATTATAATGTTTATGATAACGTAATTCAAAGTAACTTGTATCTTATAATTTTTATTAATACAATAAATACATACCGATGTTGCTCTCGCCTTCTCTGATACAAAATCTTTCATGCTCTTACGTTTATGTGTTTTAACAAACACAACCTTATAAGGCACAATGCCTCCTTTTTCTGCTTCTTGCAATGTTATATGATAAAAAAAAATTGATTAATAAGTATGCAAAAATTCTTATGAATTTGACAATATATATATATATATATATATATATATATATATTGATGAGTTACCATTTTCTTCTGGTGGCTCCCAAAAGTCCTAGATCCACTTGTGTGTAGCTGGGCATCGGGCATCGCTCCTCGGTTTTGTGCAGCCTTTGTTGAGCGATTTCAAAAATTATTGCTCGCCTACTTGTCGCACATGCCCTTCCAATAATCTCTCATGATAGTAGAAGGCCCATGGTTCTTCTACTGTAGTGGATCATCTATCCCACCAGCTGCTTTTTTGCTGCAGTCTTCATATTGTGCAGCATGTCGGCAAATCGATTGACAACCACCTTTTGTCACACTACCCTCGTGTCTTTCTTCTCGTTTGCACTCGCAAAGCGATGAGAAGCCTACAAATACTTTCAAAAAGTTAGCACACATAAATATAAAATACTTCTTGTTATAATAAATGATTGCATACCATGAATGAAGAAATTAATCTCTCCAACACCTCTCTCGGGTACTCTTTCCATTGCGCTACCAATTCTGGAAGATGATGTAGTAATGACTTCACAATTCTTCGTATTATTTCTTGCTACTCAAACCATGCACTGCACATGAAAATATACACATTAACAATCGACTGTCGATATACACTTTTTATAAGTTAAATATTGGACAAGTGACAATGAAATACTTACAATCGACCATCGATATACACTATTTAAATTACTTATCGTGTGTCACACTGAGAAGACCCTGCATCCGGCGTAGGTGGATCATGTGTAGGTAAAACAACACCTATAGAACAATGAGTTAGAAATTCACACAATGTATATTTAAACTAATCAAGTATATAATTATTTAAATGATATACCTATTAAAGTAGCCTGTGAAGATGAAGGCTCAAACTGGCTACCACTGGGTGTTCGACGACTGTATCCTCCATGAACCATATTCTAACAAATAAAAAATGTCATGCAATACATTCAAATCATTACAATACATCTCAATACATTCAAATCATTCAGATCAAATCGAAAAAAACTTCATGCAAGACATTCAAATATTGCATTACATTCAAATAATTCTAACACGTTACAATACATTCAATTCATAACTCTATACCTATCAAACATACATAATCAAATAAAAAAAAAGTTCATGCAATACATTCAAACATTGCAATACATTTCAATATATTCAAATCATTATAATACATTTCAATACATTCAAATCATTCTAATCAATCAGATCAAATCGAAAAAAAACTTTATGACAAGACATTCAAATATTGCAATACATTCAAATAATTCTAACATGTTACAATAAATTTAATTTATAACTCTATACCTATTGAAGATACATAATCAAATAAAAAAAATAAGTTCATGCAATATATTCAAATATTGCAATACATTCAAATCATTCACAACAAATATTGCAATACATTAAAACATAAGATATAAAATCACTTGTTAATCATGGATAACTTATCCTTAACTTACAATATAATTGGATCAGTTACACAACTCTATATCTTATTGGATACATAATTAAATCGAGTATGACTTCATGCAAGACATTTAAATAATTCTAACATGTTACAATAAATTTAATTCATATCTCTATACCTATCGAAGATACATAATCAAATCGAAAAATAAGTTCATGCAATACATTCAAATCATTGCAATATATTTCAATATATTCAAATCATTACAATACATTTCAATACATTCAAATCATTCTAATCAATCAGATCAAATCGAAAAAAACTTCATGACAAGACATTCAATTGTTGCAATACATTCAAATAATTCTAACACATTACAATAAATTCAATTCATAACTCTATACCTATCGAAGATACATAATCAAATCGAAAAATAAGTTCATGCAATATATTTCAATATATTCACATCAAATATTGCAATACATTAAAACATAAGATATGAAATCACTTGCTAATCATGGATAACTTATGCTTAACTTGCAATACAATTAGATCAGTTACACAACTCTATATCTTTATGGATACATAATCAAATCGAGTATGACTTCATGCAAGACATTCAAATATTGCAATACATTTAAATAATTCTAACACGTTACAATAAATTCAATTCATATCTCTATACCTATCGAAGATACATAATCAAATCGAAAAATAAGTTCATGCAATATATTCAAATCATTGCAATATATTTCAATACATTCTAATCATTCAGATCAAATATAGGTATGTATTACAAGATGTATTTCACTAGCTCATGAATGATTCATCATCACTTGTTTGACTTTCATACTCTTCTTCTTCTCTTCTTTGTCATCTTCTTCTTCTTTATTTAGCGCCCATCCACTTCGTATATCATTTGGATCACATTCTTTCATGCATGTGCCATCGGACAATGGAGATATGACATGCATACCATGCGCGATATCGTGACCATAAGAGAAGTCATACATATCATCTGATTGATAGTAATCACCATCTTCAGCAATCTTGTCTTTCTGTAACTGATCATACTCAGGGTATAGTTTAAACTTTGCCTTAGAAACTACCCACCATTCATTTCTATCTGACTTTCTTATACTCAGATATGAAGTATAATAAACTTGTTGAGCTTGCGAGGCTAATATGAATGATTTATATGTTTCAAATCTTGATTTATGATTCACCTCCACAATGACTGAGGCTTTGTCGACTCTTGTTGTTGTGGGATTAAACCAATGACACTTGAATAAAGTTAAGCTATTATTTGTGCCTAAGTAAGTCAACTTCATTATTTTTTCTATAGCATCGTAGTAGTCATGTTCAATTTTACCGTAGCTGCTACCCTTGACGCACATACCACTATTCATCGTTGACTTGTTGACACAATAGTCTTTTGTATGGAATCGATAATCCTTTATGATGTATCCGTTATAACATTGCACAACTTTGGACAAACCATTTTGTAAATCACATATTCCTTGATCTTTAACATCATCATGGCAGACCTACAAACATAAATAATGACTGTGATAACGACCAATTAAGTATCTTATTGTTGTTTACAAGAAAAAAATGTATATAATCGTCCTTACCAACTCTTTCAACCATGCCACAAACTTATTTTCACGTTCTTTTTGTACTTCTGCATTAGTAAGATGTTGAAGTTTTCTTCGCAACTCTAGATCAAATCTTATGTACTTAACGTAAACTTATTTTACCGAACTATGTACGCACGTATAGAACTTAGTGTTACATATTAAGTATACTTACTCGATGTATGGGTTGATTGCTGAGCAATCAAAAAGGATATAGATTTGTGATGCATCTTGCTCTCGATCTTCCAAGAGTCTTGACCGGTAACTACCAAATGCATGCCCAAGTGGTTGAAATATAGATAATTTGTCAGTTATGGTTAATTATTCTTCATCATCATTACGAGGTGGGCATGTGTAACGTGAGGTTCAAAGTACATAGATGAGAAATTTGAAATCTCTTCTAAAGTGTACGCCTCATAAATAAAGCCCTCTAATCTTGCTTTATTCTGAACATTTTTTTGAAGTCAAACATGCATCTGTCAACAATATACATCTCGGATTATAATAAATTTCTCAATAGCATTAAAAATAAAAAATAAAAAATATATATATCTTTCAAATGAGTACATCCACCGATATTGCACAGGTCCACCAACCCTAAGTTCATATAAAAAATGTATGATCACATGTTTCATAACATCAAAAAATGCTGGTAGAAAAATCTTTTCTAGCTGATAAATAGTAGTTATGACAGATTCTTCGAGATTCTTTACCTCAGATACTATGACTTTTGATGCGCACAATGTTCTAAAAAATCTACTCAACTTGGACAATACCCCCTATATAGGTTTGTCTAACATATCATGGAATGCTAGGGGTATCAACCGTTGCATAATGACATGACAATCATGGCTCTTCAACCCATATAACTGTCCCTCGTCTATCTTCACAGCCCGAGCAATGTTAGAAATGTAGCCGTCTGGAAATCTCAACTGTCTCAACCATTGACATACCAACTTTACTTGATCTGGTCCAAGCACATACCTTGCCTTTGGTTTCCGTACTTTGCCATTGTACTCTTTGAGTTCCAATTTTGGTATTTTACATACTACTTTTAAATCCATACGGGCCTTCGGATTATCCTTCATTTTTCCTTTCACATTCATTACTGTATTAAACACATTATCAAACACATTTTTCTCTACATGCATGACATCCAAATTACGTCGTATCAATAAGGTTGACCAATATGGTAGTTCTCAAAATATAGATTTCTTTGTCCAATTGTGATCTTTCCCAAATTCAATAAAGGGCGTTGGCCTATGGGCATCTGTCAGTCCACATGAAAAGTATCACAATCTTCTTAAAATCTCTATGTCAGACAACCTTGTGGGTGGACCTTCCATTTCAGTTGTGCTTACTCGAAACACATTCTTTTATCGTCAGAACGGATAATCGCTAAGTAGAAATCGACAATGACAATCAAACCAACACGACCTCCTTTTATGGGTCAATCTAAACAATTTTGTATCATCTATGCAGTACGGACATGCCAACCTCCTATGTGTGCTCCAACCAGATAACATACCATATGCAGGGAAGTCACTGATTGTTCATAGAACAACAACATTCATATTGAAGTTTTATTTTTTGTGGGCATCGTACGTGAGAACACCGACATCCCAGAGTATTTTTAGTTCTAATTAAGTCCACTATAAGAAAAATCATTCCCAGACTCGGACCATACCCGGTAAAATAATACTTTTTATCAATTTTACATTGAAAAATTGTGGGTCTTAATCGAAACTCAGGTCTGGTATAAAATTTCACAAACTATACCCAGATCCATGTATTAATAAGACCTTCGGGTCTGAAACTAGGTCTTAATCAGTGCTGCTAACTGGATAGAAACGACATCACCCATCTGAAATTGAACGGTTTCAATGACTAAGATTGGAAGAGATATTTGTCTAGAGTCCAGAAATTCTCTTCAAAAAATGCAGCCCAAAAAAAAGGATGAAAATTGCATGTAAATCATGAAAACGAAAACCTGAGAACAATAAGTAGGAAAAGGAAAGGAAGATGACGCCCAAGAAGGTGGTGTATTAAAAAAAAACACGTAACAGACAAAAAAAAATCAAAAAATATTGATTGAGTAAATGAAATTCAATTTATTGTTTCTAATTGACTCTATGTTTGGAAGGGTTGATGGAAATGATATATTGAATTTGTGATGTAACCTTGTTCTTTGGGAGGTTTATGACAATTTTTTTAGAAAAAAAAATTCATGTTTTTCGAAGGTCAATTTGACGAACATTATCTTTGTTCATTGAGTCGTTGACGAGAGAATTGAAAGAAACAATAGTCCCATATGGAAGGTTTTACAAAAGATGACACTTCTTATAAAACAAGATCCGTTTATGACTCATGTGAGCATTGAAGAAATTGACATTCATCCCAATTACCATGCTTGTAGTTGGACTCATCTTCTGAATTCGTCCTGTCTTTTTTTAAGAGCTGTTGATGCTCTAGATGAATGGCATCTATGGTTTGCAAAAGGAACGGCTTTAAAATAGTTGATATATATGGTATTTGAGATGCCGTTCATAACATCACATGGATGAATGTCATCAGACTCCTCATCTTCTAAATGGGTCCTACTTTTTTTTTTTAGGTTTGCAAATGAACGGTTGAAAAATAGTTCATGGTATTTGGGATTCAACTGACTTTATGGATACTCGTTGAAAATGTGGTCAAATGTAGTGATTTTGCACAAATACTCACTACATTTGTTTTGAATCCAGCCCAAATTCAACTCTCTATCACGTGTTTCAAGTCCGACCTAGATCTAGAAGCGGACCCACTCATTGAAGTTTGGATCCAATATCAGGTCGACCCATTTGCAACCCTATTAGATAGTAGAAGAAACTAAGTTCAAGTCCTTGTCACCAATATCGCCACCTTTTTCAAAATACCACAATAAAATCAGAATATTTTCAAAAGATGATATTATTACGGAGAAAAACATGATATTTTCAAAACATCACCTGCATTGAAAATATCATGGCATTAACTCAATATTAACACGATAAAAAAAAACTTTTTCCCTAGATTCTTATAATATCCACATTTTTTATTTATATTTACATATTTATATAAAACGTTATCTTTCCCAAGATCCTCATGAGAAAAGGCAACTGTAAAAGGATCGAGAGAGAAGCCAACGAAAGAGGAGCAGTTCGTGCATGTTAGCTTGTGTTGGAATGTTGTAAGTTCGAATCCCAATGGTATGGTTGTATAACTGGTACGGGTTTGCCTAACCCCAGCTTTCTCCGTTGAAAAAAGAGAAAGAGAAAGGGTTCAACTTTGGCTGGCTGTAGTCCATAGGATTGGTGGCCTGGCCATTACAATTGTGTTAGGTGCCATGTCCAACAAGGGCGGCCGGCGGCAGCGATCATAGTCAATCTAAGATTGAACGATCAAAGTTGGCCCCATGTCCCGGTCGTCTTCTTTGAAGGAAAAAAAAAACTTTGCGTGGGGGTGTTTGGAAGCAGTCAACATCAATGATAAGGACAAGTTCTTAGAGGTGGACCTCATCCGTAACCAAGAGTGAACAAGATTGACTACTTCCTCCATGGCATTATCCTATAATTAGGGGTGGCAATCGTGTCGGGTTGGCGGGTCGACCCGACGGGTTGGCGGGTCAGCATACCTCAACCTGAACCCGACCCGTTTATTAAACGGGTCGGCTGTGGCAAACACGAACCCGACCCGTTTAATAAGCGGGTAACCCGACACGACCCACCAACCCATTTAATAAATGGGTTGGGTCGGGTAAACGGGTTCTCAGGTTTGCGGGTCAGGTTGACAGGTCAGGTTGATGGGTTGACGGGTCGGGTTGGCGGGTCGACGGGTTGGCGGGTTGGCAGACGGGTTGGCGGGTTGACCCACCCGCCTAACCTGTTTATTAAACGGGTCAGCTGGGTTGGCGGGTTGGCATACCCCCAACCCGAACCCGACCAGTTTAATAAACGGGTTACGCGGGTCGACCTGTTTATTAAACGGGTTGGCTTAAGCCCAACCCGAACCTGCCTAAGAGGCGGGTCGTGTCAGAAATTGCCACCCCTACCTATAATGATGCGATTTGATCATACTGCCTAGTTCCATGTTTTTTTTTTTCTCAGTAAACTAAAAAAAGGAGTCAAGCTGATGAATGAGTGTCATTTAACATAAGAATTTCAATCATCACCAGGTAAAACCCCCTAAGTTGTCCCGGTCTTGTGAAAGTTGTCCATCTGTAAAATGGCTGGGATCAAAAAACAGAAAAGAGAATAATCCACCATGGCACCATCTCCATCCACCAACAAGTTTATATAAATTACACCCCCCCCCCCCCCCCAAAAAAAAAAAGAAAATAAAAAGAGAAGGGAATAACCCACCATCGATCCACCAACTCTCCCAACAAACCATCTGGGCCACAACTTTCCACCAAAAACCTTCACATTTGTGTAGAATGCAAGTCAAATTAAACGAGTGAGGACAAACCCACATGACCGACTGCACAACATGGCCCTTGCATGGTTGGTAGAATACCAACCTCCCCAGTGATAGTGTTGATGAGCAAAGAAGAAGCTATAAATAGCTCATTCCTCTCTAGCTTCCTCGTCATCCACCATACTCCACAATCTCCTACCTTAGCTCAATTTGCACTTATTTCACACAGGCTTGTGGAAGGTATGCGCTTTTCCCTTAACCTTTTGTAGGCTCATAGCCATAGGGTTCAAAGTTCACATAGTGATTTGACCAATCAAGTCTCAAAGGCTCGGACTGGACTGGGTTGGCTTGGCTGCACTTCAAGTTTCATTGTGTTTGAGGGTCCGAGTCACTGACGTGCCTAATCAAGCCAATTTGACTAAAGGCCTATTACAGTTAAACCTACTTTAGTCCCCGCTTTACTCGAAACTTTTTTTGTTTTTGTTTTTTCCCCTGGTATTTATGGATATCTTCTTATGTCATGCATTTGTTTGGTTATTTGATTGTTAGAATTGCAATATCTTGAAATTTACTTTTGTATTTCCTTCCATCTCTCTCTCTCTCCTACCCTGGTTCATGTATTCTAAACTATCAATCTCCATTTGTCTGCTACAATTGGTCCATGGGAAGCTCCCCAAACTAATTTCTCTTTCCACATGTCAAATCATTAACAGATCCAACGGTAGCAACATAAGTGATGGATATCATCATCCTTGCAACTAACTTTCTCTGTAAGACGGTTGTAAGGAACAGAACATAGGCAGACCAGAACTGAAAACAGAGCATTACTGCTGCGTAAAAATTCCATCTGTGGTAACTTGTTCATGATCAATGCCTGCAACCAAGTTTCACTGTCCAGTGTCCATCATAGATGTGAGGAACAGAACACATAAACCAGAACAAACAGAGCAGTATTGTTCTCTTCGGCCCACTTCTTTAGTTGAATATCCTTCTTTGCTCATGAACTCTATTTTGTTCTCTTCTTTTCTATAAATGCTAAATATCTTCTTGGAGGTTGAGATGAAGGTCTAGTTGAAATTTTCGTGTTTACTTTTCTTACTTTTGCTCATCCTTCTTTACAATAGCGTATGCATCTAATGTTTGAAACATAGTTACCAGAGTGGGAATGGGAATTCGCATGAAATCATGATTGAGGGAGTGAGAAGCAAGTAGGAAGCAGCATATGAAATCGTTTAGAAAGTGATATGTAAAATTACATGAGCATAAGAATCAGAATTCTTACATGAACCGAGATTTCTGAGGGAATCACGATTTTTGTTCAGACAAAGGATTCCTAGTCACGACAAAATCGAGATTCTCAGCTTATGAGAACAGGGATTCTTGAAAAAGTCGGGTTCCCCAGTCGGGAGAATCGCGATTATCATATCCTGAAATTGAGTTTCCCATCATTGGGATTCATGATTCTTAATGATTCTAATTTCACTATTTACGAATAATGATTCCCATGTAGCATAAGCGATTCTGGTAACTATGGTCTAAACGAGAAGTTAAGATTCCCAGTCATGAAATTGACATTCTGGACTTTATGAGAATAGGGATTCTCAATCAGGAGAACTGAGATTCTCGTATCATGTAAATGAGGTTCACGTCATCAGGATTCGTGATTCTTGATGATTCTGATTTCACTTTTTATGAATCATGATTCCCGTGTAGCATAAGCGATTCTGGCAACTGTACTCTAAAACACTCAAAAGCTTCTCATTTATATCAGTTTTTGCTGACTGTCAACAATTTTGGCCGTTGCAGATGGACACTTTCCTCTTCACCTCAGAGTCTGTAAACGAGGGCCATCCTGACAAGCTGTGTGATCAGATCTCAGATGCCATCCTCGACGCCTGCTTGGAACAAGACCCAGACAGCAAGGTAGCATGTGAGACATGCACCAAGACAAACATGGTCATGGTCTTTGGAGAGATCACAACCAAGGCTCAAATCAACTATGAAAAGATCGTTAGGGACACATGTAGAGAGATAGGCTTCGTCTCTGCAGACGTTGGCCTGGACGCCGACAACTGCAACGTCCTTGTGAACATTGAGCAACAAAGCCCAGATATTGCTCAAGGTGTGCATGGCCATCTCACCAAGAGGCCAGAGGAGATTGGTGCTGGTGACCAGGGCCACATGTTTGGATACGCCACAGATGAGACTCCTGAGCTCATGCCTCTCACCCATGTGTTAGCAACAAAGCTTGGTGCGAGACTCACTGAGGTGAGGAAGAACGACACCTGCCCATGGCTGAGGCCTGATGGGAAGACACAAGTCACTGTTGAGTACAGAAACGAAGGAGGTGCCATGGTCCCACTGAGAGTCCACACAGTTCTTATCTCCACACAACATGATGAGTCTGTGACAAATGAGAAGATAGCAGCAGATTTGAAGGAGCATGTGATCAAGCCTGTGATCCCATCAAAGTACCTTGATGAAAGGACCATATTTCATCTGAACCCATCTGGTAGATTTGTCATTGGGGGACCCCATGGTGATGCTGGGCTTACGGGGAGGAAGATCATAATTGACACCTATGGAGGGTGGGGTGCTCATGGGGGTGGTGCATTCTCAGGCAAGGACCCTACCAAGGTGGACAGAAGTGGTGCCTATATAGTTAGGCAGGCTGCAAAGAGTGTGGTTGCTTCAGGCCTGGCTCGTCGCTGCATAGTTCAGGTCTCATATGCAATAGGGGTGCCTGAGCCACTCTCAGTATTTGTGGATACTTACAAGACAGGGAATATCCCAGATAAGGATATACTCACTCTGATCAAGGAGAATTTTGATTTCAGGCCGGGGATGATTGCTATCAATTTGGATCTGAAGAGAGGGGGCAATTTCAGGTACCAAAAGACTGCTGCTTATGGGCACTTTGGACGTGATGATCCAGACTTCACATGGGAGACTGTTAAGCTGCTCAAGTGGGGAAAAGCATAAACTGCAATGCTTTAAGGATGCATACAACCTTCATGCCATTTTCATTTCCTATTTTTATCTATGTTTTCGCCCGAGTCTTTTGTGAGAATAATTATGCAGTTGAGATCCTCCATTTGCAACTAATGCACATTGAAAGAGATTTATGTTGTTAAAATCTGTCTGATCAGACTATGAATTTAATGACTAAATGGGAAGTAGAACACGTTAATTCAAAAAGCAAGCTTGCAACTTCCCTGCTCTGAAAGATTAATCTTGAATACCAAATTATTGGAAATGCATAACCACAATGCATAGCCACAAAGCTGATAGGTCTTGAACCCATCTATGATAAACTAATGCAAAGACAAAATATTGGCTTCGCAGACAAATAATACCATTTGAATATTTGTAGCCAAACTCAAAATTAAATAGATCATTACCTTTAAGCTTCATCGACTTTCAACATTATAATGTTCTGTTTGTCAAGTCCGTAGGTTCTCTGTAGTTCTGAATCTAGAAAGATTCTTATCCTTGTGAATGATTAGGATTCTCAATTGCACATCCATCTTAATTTATTACATATTGCACTATAATTGCCTGAATTTTTTTCCTGGTGAAATGAGGTTGAAAGGTCAAATTGTATCTTCTTTAATGATTGTAGTTCTTCGATGGATATTCATGGCCAACCAAAGTGTTCGAATTTTTATAGATTTCCCGAGAGAATTTCTATGTTTCAAGTTTTGAGATGTAACCAGTACTGGAGCTGGTCAATGGATAAATGATGGTTTGAAATTTTCAAGTGTTCATAGTCTTTCAAAGGAAAACAGAAACTTTCAGGTGTTCATAGATGCTTGCTTACCCATATATGTAGTGTTTTATCCCGCTCTGTGTCCACTGTTTAGGGGTGTCAACGGGTTGGGTTTGGTTCGGACCCAGATGAAACCAGACTTGGAATCTATTTTCAGGTATGGTATTGGGTCCGGACCCATGTCTAATCGGGTCCACTACAAATCGAAACTCGGGTCCGGTATAAAATTTTACAAACTATACCCGGATCCATGTATTAATAGGATCTTCGGGTCTGAACCCGGGTCTTAATCGGTGCTGCTAACTGGACAGAAATGACATCGCCCACCTGAAATTGAACGGTTTCAATGACTAAGATTGGAAGAGATTTTTGTCTAAATTCCAGAAATTCCCTTCACCAGAATAACATAAGTAAATGCCGCCCAAAAAAAAGGATGAAAATTGCATGTAAATCATGAAAACGAAAACCTGAGAACAATAATTAGGAAAAGGAAAGGTAGAAGAAGGTGGTGTATTAAAATAAAACACGTAACCGAAAAAAAATCCAAAAAAAAATCAATGAAATGGCCAGGCCACCAACTCTATGGACAATAGCCCACCTAAGTTGAACTCTCTCTCTCTTTTCCACAGAAAGCTGGGGTTAGGCCTAAGGGTGCCAATCGGGGCGGGTCAGAACACCTCAACACGAACACAACACATTTATTAAACGGGCCTGATGTGGCAAAACACGAACACGACCTATTTATTAAACGGCTAACCCGACCCGACCCGATTAACCCGTTTAATAAACGGGTCGGGTCGACACGATTACACGACACAGCGACCCGTTTATTAAACGGGTTGACCCGATAACCGACCCGAGTAACCCTAATAACCTGTCTAACCCGAATAACACAATTAGTGAAAACTAAAAAAAAAGATAAAATTTTCTTTTACAGCACATATATATATATATATATATATATATATATATATATATATATATATATATATATATATATATATATATATATATATATATATATATATAGGAAAAAAATATTAAGAGGAAAGAGGTTTAGATAATAGCCAGTTTTTGTTTTCCGATTATTGACACCTTCTGTTGACAGTCAACGAAAATCCGGTGAACAAAGGAATCCAGGTGACTGCTCTAGGGTGTTCCCTAAATACATTAAAGAAAAAATAAACAGGAAAAACAAAATAGAGTTAGTGGTCGCCAGAGGCCGCCGTGTGTTTTCCCAGCTTGCAAATATTCTTGTTCACTAGTTTTATGCAGTGAGTCACCAAAATCCCCTTTAAATCAAAGATCAAACTAAGAAAAAGAAAACCCCTCTTTTGAGAAGAAGGAAACAGCGAGAGGAAGGGTCAGAGAGCCTTCTCGCCAAAATTTTGAGGACATCTCGAGGGATAGGGAGTCTGACGGCAACACTCGATGGAAGGTCCAATTTGAATTGTCGGAGATCACCCATCTCATCGCCGAAAAAGCCCCAAACGTGTTGTGAAAGCGGAATCATCTCGATCAACACCCACTAAGGCATCGGTCGAGACCTATAGTGGTTGGACTCCATCGTCGGCTGACTGGGGCGAACTCCATCGGTGTATCGTCGCCAAAACTTGCAGCAATGTTTTTGAGAATAAGTGAGGGTTTAACCCTCTTTGGTTTTCAGAGAAGAGAAAGGGTCGAGAGTACCAATATTAACATAAAACCTTAACTCCTAACTTTAATGTTAACACTACTCTGGTAGGGTTAAAAGTTAATATATATATATATATATATATATATATATATATATATATATATATATATATATATATATATATATATATATATAAACGGGTTGCGGGTTGACGAGTTTGTGTAAACGGGTTCACCCGCCCGCCTAACCCATTTATTAAACAGGTCAAACGGGTTGGCGGGTTGGCATACCCCTAACACGAACCCGACCCGTTTAATAAACGGGTTAGGCGGGTTGACCCGTTTACGACACGAATCCGTTTAAGCCAAACCCTAACCTGGCTAAGAAGCGGGTTTGCGGGGCGGGTCAGGTCAGGTCAGATTTTGCCACCCCTAGTTAGGCCGACCTCTACCTGTTATACAACCTTACCATTGAGATTCAAACTTGCAACACAAGGTGACTTGCACTAACTGCTCGTGCCAGACAAGCTGAGCTTCCGTCGGTGTGCTTTTACATATGCATTTTCTCATGAGGATCTTGGGAAAGATAAGGTTTTATATAAATATAAAAATAAAAATAAAAATATAGATATTATAAGAATCTAGGAAAAAAGTTTTTTTATTGTGTTAATATTGGGTTAAAGCCATGATATTTTCAAAGCAAGTAATGTTTTGAAAATATCATGCTTTTTTCGGTAATAATATCATCTTTTGAAAATATTTTGATTTTATTGCGGTATTTTGAAAAAGGTGGCGATATTGGTGACTAGAACTTGAACTTAATTTCTTCTACTATCTTATAGGGTTGCAAATGGGTCGACCTGATATTGGATCCAAACTTCAATGAGTGGGTCAGCTTCTAGATCTAGGTCGAGCTTGAAACACATGATAGAGTGCTGAATTTGGGCTGGATTCAGAACAAATGTAGTGAGTATTTTGTGTAAAATCAGTACATTTGACCACATTTTCAATGGGTGCATATCAAGTCAGAGCCAGCTCTGAGACGGAGAGTTATCCGTCAAACCTCGCTATGATAACCATTTATCCATGCGATGAACTGCATCCCAAATACCATATATATATATATATATATATATGAACTATTTTTCAGCCGTTCATTTTGCAAACCTTAGATCCGTTCATCAACGGCTCTAAAAAAAGTGGGACCCATTTAGAAGATGAGGAGTCTGATGTCATTCATCCATGTGAAAAACGGCATCTCAAATACCATATATATGAAGTATTTTTCAGATGTTCATTTTGCAAACCTTAGATAGATGCCATTCATCAACAGCACTAAAACGAAAACAGGACCCATTTAGAAGATGAAGAGTCGAACCCAACCATGGTATTTGGAATGCCGTTCATCGCATAAACGAACGGCATCAGAACACAAGGTATCTGATGATATCAGGGTCTCAGATTTTTCCTGTAATTTCCGGATCCAAACGTGACCCACCTGAAGAAGATAAAAACGGAAAAGAGAAAATAAAAAATGTTTGAGCTCAGATGCGCCGTCGTACGTCACTACAATCGGACAAGCGTGGAAGGAACTCAACTCCACAAGGGCGCCAATTTCTTCACCGCTCACATTGAATTTAAGACGAATCTTGTTTTATAAAAAGTTTAAACTTTTGTAAAACATTCGATATGGGACTATTGTTTATTTCAATTCTCGCGTCAACTGCTCAAACGCCATGAAGATAATGTTGTGCTCGAGACAGTAGACACAAGTTACTCAAAATTAAGTATTTTACTTAATTAGTATGGAAAAATACCGTTGCAAGCTTACTCTTCGGGTCAACGAATCAACGCCATGAAGATAATGTTGGGCTCGAAACAGTGGACACAAGGCTTTTTTTTTTTTTTTGTTGAAAGGCAAGTCAAAGCGAGTGAGGACAAACCCACATGACCGACTGCCCAACATGGCCCCTGCATGGTTGGTAAAATATCAACCCCCCAATCATAAGTGTTGATGAGCAAAGAAGAAGCTATAAATAGCTCATTCCTCTTTGGCTTCCTCGTCATCCACCATACTCCACAATCTTCTACCTGAGCTCAATTTGCACTTATTTCACACAGGTTTGTGGAAGGTTATTTGCTTATGTCATGCATTTGTTTGGTTATTTGACTGGTGAAATTTACCCGAAACCCTAAACCCTAAATAATAGATATCATCCTTGCAACCAATTTTCTCTGTCCAAGACGGTTGTAAAAAACACAACATAGGCAGACCAGAACTCAGAAAACTGCAGTGTTGAACCCACATGACCCTGTTAAGTCACTGTGGGCTTTCAATGCCACCAACTTTAGAAACACACCATCTGTGGTAACCTGTTCATGATCAACGGCACAACGCAAATAAACCAGAACAAACAGAGGAGTACTGTTCTCTTCGGCTCACTGTTGGCGATTCTTCGTAAACAGACACAGAAAGCATACCTGAAGATGCCATGGCATGCGAGTGTGGGTGTTCGGCATTCTCCTCAGCCGATCGATACCCACGATGAGCCCAGGCCTAAGGTCGACAATGAGCAAAATCCTGTACCGCGTAAACCTTATGTGGTATATGGGGTAGGCTAATAGCTATGAATCTTTCATCATTTCATGTCAGCCTACCCCTCTTATATATTGGGGAAAGAGATAATTACATGAATGTGGTCTCTCTATATTCACGTAACTCCCACTCACTAACTTTCCATTATGTGGCCCACTAATAGTGTCAAACCAGGTCACCCAATGGGTTTGACCTAGATCCGTTATGTCCAACATTCTCTCACTTGACCTATTGACACCAAAAGTACACTAAAATCGAGGTTTATACCGTTATCTTGATTTAATTCTTCATGTGGGTTCACATGCTACCCTTTATTACAAGAACGGATCATATGAGTCATGGCGATGAACACTCCTTTATGAAATATCATATTTTCATGTACTACACTATAATTCACGTTCAATACTTTAGCATGTTAAAATTACATTTATGAATATGTTAGTCTCTTACATATTCTATTGGTCCTTTAATATTGTTATTCTGCTATTCTCTCTAACCCATATGAGAGTTCCTTTATGCAAAATCAACAATATACAAAATCACAGAGAATCAAATTCAAATACACAAATGTGATCACATAATGTATTGTCATACATCAGAAGCAATAAAAAAAACTCATGCCCTTTACATGTTGAAAATACAATCCCGGTGATAACCTTTTAGTAAGGAAATCCGCAGTCATTTCCTTCCTCCCAATTATATCAATACATATCGGATGATTCTCAATCCTTTCTTTAACAACAAAGTATTTTAACTTCATGTGTCGACACGAGGTTGAACTCTTATTGTTATTTGAAAAGGATACGGTTGCTTCATTATCACAAAAGATCTTTAGTGGTCTCTCAATAGAGTCTATAATACCAAGACCTATAATGAAGTTTCTTATCCAAATGGCAAGCGACGAAGTCTCGTATAGAACAATAAATTTTGCGTCCATGGTATGCACATCTGTGGTAGACTATTTTCTACTTCTCCATGAGACAACACCACTCGCTAGTAGAAAAATTTATCCAGTAGTGAATTTTCTACTGTTAATACACCCTCCTAAGTCTGCATCAAAGTATCCAACGACCTCTAGGTGGTCAACTTTTCTGTAGGTCAACATATAGTCTTTTGTTCCTTGTAAATAACACATGACCTTTTTCGATGCCTTCTAGTGCGCAATGCCTGAATTTAATTGATATCTATCAAGCATTCCCACAACAAACGCTATATCAGATCGAGTGCAGGTTTGCGCGTACTACAAACTCCCAACTGTCGAAGCATACGTGACCGCTGCCATCTGAGCCTTCACAATATCATCTTGAGGACAGTCCTTTAAACTCAATTTATCTCTTTTCACTATGGGTGTCAAACTAGAAAAATAATTCTCCATCCCATATCTTTTAAGAACCATAAGGATATAGGATTTCTAAGAGAAGCCAAGGACACCCTTAGTTCTATCACGATAGATCTCGATTCCAAGGACATATGTGGCCTCACCCATGTCCTTTATAGCAAAATGAGAGGAAAGAAAATCTTTTGTTTCATGTAATAAACTCAAATCATTATTTGCAAGAAGAATATCGTCAACATATAAAACCAAAATTATGAACTTACTCTCACTAGTCTTTATGTAAATGCACTAAACAACAATGTTTTCAGTGAATCCAAAGTTCATAATTACCTGATTGAACTTTTTATACCACTGGCGGGAGGCCTATTTAAGTTCATAAATTGACTTCTCCAATTTGCAATCTAAATTATTCGAGTCATCTATACTAAAATCAGAAGGTTGCTGCACATATACCTCCTCGTCCAGATCCTCATTCTGTAAGGCAGTTTTCACATTCATCTGATGTAGCTCTAAATCAAAATGAGCTACAAGCGACATGATTATTCTCAACGATTCTTTAGTTGATACAAAAGAAAAAGTCTCATTATAATCAATGCCCTCTATTTGTGTGAAACCTTTTGTAACAAGCATAGCCTTATACCTCTCAACATGACCTTTAGAGTCTGTTTTGGTCTTATACACCCATTTACAACTAACAGGTCTGACTCCATCAGGTCGAGGTACAAGATCTCACACTTGGTTTTTTGTCATAGAGTCAAGCTCTTCTTTCATGACATTGATCCAATGTGTTGATCTTTCACTTTTAATGGCTTCTGCAAATGTGAAGAGATCATCATCAATGTCTATGAAATCATTAGACTCTTATAAATATACTATATAGTCTAGATGGATAGCAGATTTCCTGATTCTTGTGGACCTCCATACAGGTACTACAAGTAGTTCAAAATGAGCCTCTGTATCCTGTTATGGTTGTATATTCTCATCAACAACCGGATCTAGTTGGGATTGATGTTCAGTGATCGAACTTTCTCTTACATTATCCAAAGGGACAATAATAGGAAAATTGGGTCTTTATCCTTAGCAGGTGTGATACCTGAATCTTGTATTTCCTCAAATTGAGACACATCTATTCCAACAGAACCATTTTTCAGAAATCTTGCTTTATCTGTTTCCACTATCTGTGGTGTATGAGATGAACAATAAAACCTAAAGCCCTTTGACCTTTTTGGATAATCAATAAAAAAATCACTAGTCGTCCTAGGATCAAAGGCTTTTATATGTGGGTTATACAATTTATCTTCTATCGAACATTCCCATATGCACATATATAACAAAGAAGGTTTTCTACCTATTCATAACTCGTAAAGAGTCTTTTGAACAACTTTCGTAGGAACCTTATTCAAAATATGCATTGTTGTTCTAAAAGCTTCACCCCACAAGATCAAAGGGAGGTTTGAGTGATTCAAGATCACTTGAACCATTTTCTTAAGCGTACGGTTTCTTCTTTCAGCTATACTATTCTAGTAAGCACTACCAGTCATGGTATACTGAAGTACAATGTCTTTATCTTTAAGAAACCACGTTAATAGCCATTCCTTTTGTCTCATCTCAGTGAAACGATTATAATATTCACCACCTCTATCAGACCTGACGACCTTAATAACTTCATAAGTTTGTTTCTCTACTTCTTTCTTGAAGTCCTTAAAAACCTAAAAGACTTCTGATTTTTTAAATAATAAGTAAAGATACATATACCGTGAGTAATCGTCTATAAAGGTGACAAAATACTTTTCACCCGTATAACACGGTGAAAAAGGACCGCAAACATCCGTACGCACTATCTCCAACTTTTCATTGTTGTGTTTGGCATCTTTCTTATACATGTTATACTGCTTAGCCTTTATGCAGTCAACACATGACTCTATATTTGTGAAATCAAGGGATCCAAGAATTCTCTCTTTCATGAGTTTTTGGACTCTCTCTTTCGAGATATATCTTAACCTTCGATGTCAAAGCAGATATGATTGAGCATCCTTTATGTCACATTTAATGTCAATCATTGTGTTTTCAATGGAGTGAAATTTTCGAATTTGGAATTTGGTTCTTAATCGATACAAACCAGCACACATATATGCAGAACCTATATACATTGAATTTTTCATAATAATAAGCTTGAAATTTTTAAATTTAAATATAAAGTCAAACTTATCAAGTTTTGAAATTAAAATCAGGTTCCGACTATAGGATGGAACATAGAATGTATCGACCAAATCCAATATGAATCCTGACTCTAACATAATTTTGCAGGTCCCAACGTTCTTGACATGCAAACACATCCTATTTCCTGAAAAGATGCTTCTTTCATTCCCTGTTGGTTCGCTCTTATTTAAAAATGCCTGCATAGAGTTGGCAATGTGTACCATGGTACCAGAATCAATCCACCAACTATGCAATGGAACATGAATTAAATTGCACTCAAGAGAAACAAATGACTTATTACCTTTATTTTCAAGTCACTTCTTATACTTCAAACAATCCATCTTCTTATGCCCCTTCTTCTTGCAGAAGAAACACGTTATAGAAGAGCCTCTTGACTGGGATTTAGCTTTCGCCTAAGAGTTTGAGCTCTCCCCAATGAATTTCTTCTTCTTTTTCTTCTTGAAGGAGCTTTTTTTTTGCTTCGACCTCTGTTTATTCTTATGAGAGGTCATATGTGCACTTGACACCCTCTCACCCTTCAATCTCTCCTCTTCTTCAACACACTTAGCCAAGAGGTCATTAAAGGATCACTCATCATTACGTGTATTGTAGAAGATTTTAAAGGGTCCATACTCAATAGGTAACGAGGTTAAGATCAGATGGACCAAGAATGAGTCATAGACGACAAACTTCATGTCATTAAGTTGAGTCACAATATTTCTCATTTTCAGAATATGTTGTTGGATGTGACTGTCGCCAGAACATTTCATAGACACTAATTTGGACATGAGCGTACTGACTCTTGCCTTAAGAAGTGACGAATTGAGCTTCAATCGCTCCCAAAAATTCCTTCACTGTCCTGTAGTGAAGAATAGTGTCTCGAATATTTTGTCACTCGAGATTGCAAAAATAACAAGCTAAGTCTATTCAAGCGCTCCCACTTCTCAGAGGTAGCCTTCTGATCGACTGTACTCTGCTCTGTAAGAGTGGGAGGTTCGTCAATTCTAAGGGCCAGATCTAGATCCATATAGCCTAAAGTGAATAATATAATTTCTTTTCAATAAAAAAAATTTTGATTTGTCTAAAAGAGGGATATTACTAGAACTGTCGATAAGGAATGAACCTGATACAACAAGGAATAAAAACGGAAAGACATTACTATTATTGCTCAAACGAGACTCGTGATAAAAATGTAAAAATGAAACCATTTATTTTCACCTTTTCTGAGACAAGCACAGTTGAACCATTATCGTTCCACTTTGGTAAAAACAATAATACTCATAGTTGCCCTGTCTCTTCAATTCACAAGAAATTGACTTTAGTTGGTGAAACTAGCAGATCATGTAAACAGAGGCAATTCAGCACTGTACCTTTGGGTACGAATACGCTTTATGGGCTGGAATACACATATATTATTACACCCTATGTGAATTTGGAACACGACCTACCTTTGGGTAGAATCGATGTTTCATAAATTCACACACAATCATAATAACGAATCTTAATACGGTCTAAAGAATTCTTAATCAACACAACTCAGATCACTTTAGTGATTACATGAATCGGTCAATCAAGATCTTTTTCCAAAAACATATTCGTTTTATAGAGCATGTCCATGCATACATTTTAATGCAAATATATTCATGACAAAATATATTTTATATCATCAAAATACAAGTTCATGCTTCTACTTATATGCATAAACTAATTTTGATGATAAAATATCATGAATTTAGTCATAATTCATGCTTAAAACATCATGCATAACTTAACCAACATAAAACACATAAATTAATATGCATAAGTCATGCTTTCCATACAATAAACACTTTATAAAGCATAAAAAATAACAAAAGCATTCACATATGGCTAAAACTCGGGGTCCACTAGTTGGAATCGATCTGAAAACACCCCAAACCCGTCAAAAACGGCCCCAAACCGGACATCAAAGGGTCCAAATTGGTTCTGAACCTTATAAATCAGTGCCAAGTATGAACAAAGTTCAAAAAACCTATAACCGTATTTCAAAATCCCTGTATCTTCATATATTTATAAAAACAGGGTATTAGTATCTCGAAACTGATGAAAAATTAGAAGGAACCGATCAAAAAAAGCTCTGAACCGATCCCCAAAAGGGCCATATCGATTCTTGATTCAGTTCAGGTGTAAACAATATCTGAACCCTGTTATGGATCCAAATAGGATTCAGGTTTGACTACATCCAAAGAGGATCCGGGTTTGACCTGATCCAAACAAAATATGGGTCTGATCCGGTCCAAAAACTAGATCTGAGTCGCCTGGATTAGATCCAGACCTGAATACCAGGTGGGTCCAGATCATAACTCGGTCCAAATAGCTCTGGATCTTTACCTGGTTCAATCAGATTGGACCAAACCCAAAACTAAATGGGTCCGGTTTTGATCCAACCGGGTCAGATCCGATCACCGTCCCGAACCCCAAATGAATCCAGATCCAACCAAGACCCGGTCCGAACAGGACCCGGGTTTGGACCCAATCCTAAACCCGATTCGGGTCAGACCAGGTCTTGAAATGGATCTGGGCCGATACCTTTGGTCCAGACCCATCAAATCAGATCCAGGCCCAGAACTCTGATGGGTCCAGGTCAAAACCGACTCGAGGAATCGGCAGACCCGATCCAACCAAAAAATGGGTTTGGATTGGGCCGCCACCAGGTCGGTACACCAGATCTCACCCGGTATCCTGCTAATTAAAAACCCAAAAAAGGGCATTCGATTTCTGTGAAAATCGAAAACCCTTTCGGTTTTCACAGAAATTGAATGGCTTCTCAGTGACCCACGATGATGATCGACACCAGTGCCAAGCCAACGACGTACCCCTGACAATGCACACCAGCGAGGGTTAACCCTTCTGTAGCCCAACGACCATAGGCGAGAAAAGGGGATTTCAACCCCGGATGCCACACGTCGCTGGATAGACATCGACAATCTGGCAAAAATACGCCCCCCCGCTCGGCGATGTCTGCATCAACCCTGACGATGGTCGGCCTCTGTGCAACCCAATAGCACATGTAAAACCCCTCTTTCGATCTTCTGTATATATATATATATAGGGTCATCGATGCTCCAAACGCCATCAGCGTACTGCTGCCGAGAATGGCAGTCGCCCCATAGTGATAGTTGCAGTAGACCGGCGACCCACGTTGCCCCACGACGATGGGCAATCATCTACAAGTGACCCACGTCATCCCACGGTGATAGGTGGTCACCGATACTAGCGCCTGGCTGAAAGCCCGCAAACTCAGGTTTGGGGTTTTTGGCCAGACAGAGATCAGACGGTGGTACTGTAACAACCAACGACACTGGCTGAGTCGCTGGCTAAATCCAGCATGTTCACCTCTCCCCGATGACATCTGAATCGACAAGTGAAACATTTATTTATTTTTTATTTGTTTGGATCTCTTGTTTGATGCCGGTGATGGTTGGCTAGTAACCGACGAGCCACATCGCCCCACGGCGATGGCCTGCCGCCTTCAACCGGCAACCTGTTGTCGGCTACCAACATCCAGTGCCACCAGTGAAATCACGGGCGACCACTGATTTCTTAGAAAACCCATTCTGATGACAAACAAACAACAAAAATTGGATCGAGTCAGCTGGGAAACGCTGTCGCCCCATCGCAACAGTCGTCGGAGTTCAGGCGACCATTTGCTAAATACAGATGGGCCACATCACCCCACGACAATAAGTTCAATCTGTTATAGTCACCCCACAGCGACAGACGTTGTCAACCTACGACTTACCTCGTCCCACAGCGATAGTCGCAACAAACGCCAGCAGGCCCGCACAACTAAAATGCATGATGCATGGTCAACAGAAATCTGTGGTGTGGGCCCTTAACCTAATGTTGGTGATTCTTCGTAAACAGATACAAAAAACATACATGAAGATGCCATGGTGTGCAAGTGCGGGTGTTTGGCGTTCTCCTCGGTCGATTGACGCCCACGATGAGCCCAGGTCTAAGGTCGATGGTGAGCAGGACCTTGTACCACGTAAACCTTATGTAGTATATGGGGTAGGCTAATAGCTATAAATCTCTCATCATTTCTATGGCAGCCTACTCCGCTTATATAATGGGGAAAGAGGTAGTTATGTGAATGTGGTCTCTCCACATTCACATAACTCCCACCCACTAACCCCCCATTACGTGGCCCACTAATGGTGCCAAACCGAGTCACCCAATGGGTTGGACCCAAATCCGTTGTGTCCAACACACACTTCTTTAGTTGATCATCATTCTTTGCACATGAACTCTACTTTGTTTTGTTCTTTTCTATAAATGCTAAATATATGCCCGGAGGTTGAAAATAGATGAAGGGCAAAGACCTTAGTTGAAATTTCCTTGTTTACATATCAACTCTATTTTCTTTTGCTCGTCCTTCTTTACAATAGCGTATGCATCTAATGTTTGAAACATAGTTACCAGAGTGGGAATGGGAATTCGCATGAAATCATGATTGAGGGAGTGAGAAGAAAGTAGGAAGCATCATATGAAATCGTTTAGAAAGTGATATGTAAAATTACATGAGCATAACAATCAGAACTCTTAAATGAACCAAGATTTCTGAGGGAATCACGATTTTTGAACAAACAAGTTTGTCACGACAAAATCAAGATTCTTAGCTTATGATAACAAAGATTCTTGAAAAAGTTGGATTCTCCAGTCAGAAGAATCGAGATTCATATCCTGGAATTGAGTTTTCCATCATTGGAATTCATGATTCTTAATGAATCTTATTCCACTTTTTACAAATCATGATTCCCGTGTAGCATAAGCAATTCCGGTAACTATGGTCTAAACGTCGTGAAATTGACATTCTGGACTTATGAGAATAGGGATTCTTGAAAGAATCGGGATTCCCAGTCAGGAGAACTAAGATTCACGTATATGTAATTGAGTTTCTCATCTTTGAGATTTGTGATTCTTGATGATTCGGATTCCACCTTTTATAAATCACGATTCCCATGTAACATAAGTGATATTCTGGTAATCATGGTCTAAAACACTCAAAAGTTTCTCATTTATATAAGTTTTTGCTTACTGTCAACAATTTTGGCCGTTGCAGATGGACACTTTCCTCTTCACCTCAGAGTCTGTAAACGAGGGCCATCCTGACAAGCTTTGTGATCAGATCTCAGGTGCCATCCTCGACGCTTGCTTGGAACAAGACCCAGACAGCAAGGTAGCATGCGAGACATGCACCAAGACCAACATGGTCATGGTCTTTGGAGATTTCACAACCAAGGTTCAAATCAACTATAAAAAGATTGTTAGAGACATGAAGATATAGACTTCGTCTATGTAGACGTTGGCCTGGACGCCGACAACTGCAACGTCCTTGTGAACATTGAGCAACAAAGCCAATATATTGCTCAAGGTGTCATGGCCATCTCACCAAGAGGCTGGAGGAGATTGGTGTTGGTGACCACGACCACATGTTTGGATACACCACAGATGAGACTCTTGAGCTCATGCTTCTTACCCATGTGTTAGCAATAAAGCTTGGTGCAAGACTCACTTATTGGGTTTCCCTCTTTTGTGGAATTCATTGGTTCGATGCACATTCAGTATCACTGCAGAATTTCAAGCACGATGCTTGATCTTCTTGAGAACGATTTTCGTATTCGCTGGATAGCGATTTGTGGTATCGTTGCATAGCGATTTGTAGTATTCGCTGGATAGCGATTTGTAGAAGTCCTCTCAACTGAATGACATTTCAGTTGTTTAGAGTTTGAAGATCAATGATTTATGGATAACGATTTGGAGAAAAGTGCTTTAACCTGAATAGCGATTTATAGTATCGCTGGATAGCGATTTATGGTATCGCTGCATAGTGATTTGTGGTATCGTTGCATATTGATTTGTAGCAGTTGTTGGATAGCGATTTGTGGCTTCAGGTGGATAGCGATTTATGCTAATGCGCTTCAGGCGCATTGTAAGTTGTGCAAGACATTTAGTCTTCCACATTAAATGTGGGTCTCGTCCTCTATTTAAGGGATGGATGAGAGAGAGAAAAAAAGAAGCTGAAGAAGAAGTAGAAAAGAGCGAAAAAGGGTGAAAACTCTTTTAAGGCACCGAAAGGGTGTGGAGTGAACAAAAGCTAGAAGTGCTGCTACACTTCTTTTAGGATAGCTTCGTCATGCTAGTTCTTAAGATCATTTGTTCTTTGTTCCTCAGTGAGGTATATCCTTTTGTTCATTTCGTTACACCTTGCGTGTTTATAAGGTTTATGCCTTTTGGTCGCTCTATAATCTTTGTTTGAAGAAAGTGAAAGTTGCTGACCTATTGGTCACCGTGGACGTACCTCAGTTGAGAGAGAACCACGTAAATCGTTGTGTGATGTTTTGTTTCCGCAGTTTATTTATTTTGGTTTTATTTCTTTCACTATCATCGCATTATTATTTCCATCGATTAGCACTTGAGGGGAGACCTGGTACGTCCATTTTGACCCCAACATCTGGTATCAGAGCCAGATTCATATATTTGTGTGTAAAGTCATGGAAAACAACATTGGTCGTATGATCCATTTGAATGTTACAAACTGGATGACCTGAAAAACAAAGATGGAAGACCTCTTGGTTTGTAAAAATTTAGATGGACCCATAGTGGGTGTAAGCGATAAACCAGAAGAGATGAAAGATGATGAATGGAGAAAGCTAGACCGAAAGGTGGTCGGTTTCGTTCGGCAATGGATATATGATAGTGTCTTTCATTATGTATCCACAGATACTTTGGTGCATGGTCTTTGGACCAAACTAGAAAGCCTTTATGACAAAAAGACGACACTGAATAAGGCCTTTCTATTTTGAAAGCTTGTATACCTCAAGTATAAATAGGGCGACTCTATTGTAGAGCATTTGAATGCGATCAAAAGCATTGTGAATCAGTTGACCACTATGAAAATCATTTTTGATGATGAGTTATAAGCCATGTTGCTCCTTAATTCCCTTCTTGAGAGTTGACAAACCTTAGTGGTCACAGTTAATAACTCTGCACCTGATGGAACGATAACGATGAGCCAAGTTACTAGCAGTCTGCTGAATAAAGAGATGAGATGAAAGTCATCAGGTCCTTCTACCTCTGAGGCACTTGTGATTGAAAATTGAGAGAAAAGTAGGAGTAAGAGCAAGACTTTGCAATACCGTGGTAAATCCAGAGGTCACTCACACTCGAGCTTAAAAAAAGACGTCGAGTGTTATTTTTGCCACAAGAAGGGGCATATGAAGTGGAAGTATAGGAAGTTCAAGTTAAAGGAGTAGAGCAAAGAGAATAGCTTAGAAGAAAAGCAGAGTGCCACAACCGCAGTCACAGATGGAGAGCTCATGGTTATCTGTGATGACACTAATATCAATCTGATCGGTTAAGAGACTGATTGGGTTATTGACTCTGGAGCTTCGTTTCATGTTACCTCATGGGCTGATTTCTTCACTTTCTACTCGCAAGAAGATTTCGGGAATGTTCAAATGATAAATGAAGATGTGTTAAATATTGTTGGCATATGCGACATTTGCTTGAAAACAAGTGTTGACTGCAAATTGTTGCTGAAAGATGTGAGGCATGTACCAGACATTCGACTGAATCTGATCTCAGTCAGAAAGTTGGATGATGAGGGCTACAATAACACCTTCAGTGATGGAAGGTGGAAGTTAACCAAGGGTTCCTTGGTGGTAGCAAGAGGAACAAAGACATGTTTCATTTATACTTTGCAAGCAAAGATCTGCAAGAGTGTTGTGAATGTTGTGGAGATTGGCTCATCCACAGAGATATGGCATAAAAGGCTCAGGCATATAAGTGAGAAGGGACTGCAAGTCCTAGTTAATAAAGAGCTCCTAGTGGGTGCAGTAGGTACATCTTTGGAACCTTGTGTTCATTGTTTCGATGGTAAACAGAACATAGTTTCTTTCCATAGAAGCATTGTGTCTAGAAAATCTCATGTTCTAGGTCTTGTACATTCTAATGTCTGTGGACCTTTGAAGGTCAAGATAGTTGGTGGTGTATTGTACTTTGTGACTTTCATTGATGATCACTCTAGGAAAGTCTGGCTTATACACTGAGAACTAAAAACCAAGTTCTAGATGTATTCAAGTCATGACTGAAAGAGAAACTGGCAGGCAGTTGAAGTATGTTTGCTCGGATAATGGTGGTGAATACATTGGGTCATTTGATCAGTATTGCACCAATCATGACATCAAACAAGAAAGAACTATGAGGATGACACCTCAACAGAATGAGGTTGCTGAGAGAATGAATCGCACAATCCTTGAGAGAGTCAAATGTCTGTTGTCACACTCGAAATTGCCAAGATCTTTCTGAGGTAAGGCAATGAGGACAACAGCTGATCATATCAACTTGTTTCCTTTTATTCCCTTGAAAAGAGACATTCTAGAGAAAGTTTGGACAGGGAAAGAACCTTTCTATGAACACTTAAGAGTGTTCGACTGCAGAGCTTTTGTTCATGTTCCGAAGGAAGAGAGGTCCAAGCTTGATTCAAAAGCCAAGTAGTGCATATTTCTTGGCTATGGACATGAAGAATTTGGCTATAGACTCTATGACCCTATTGATAAGAAGGTGGTCAGAACTCGAGATATTGTCTTCTTGGAAGATCAGACTATTGAAGACATTGGCAAGTCTGAGCCATCAGAGTCCCGTAAAGGTGATCTTGTTGACTTAGATCCCCTTGATGCGTCGGTTGTTCATGATTTTGTGAAGGATATGTCACCTCCTCATAATTATGCAGAGGAAGGATATGATGAGACAAAAATTGAGGGGGAGCCAACACCCCAAGAGTCACTTCCTCAGACTCTGATAAGGAGGTCTACCAGAGAGAAACAACTATCCAGAAAATACTCATTGAATGAGTATGTGATGATTACAGATCAAGGTGAGACAAAAACTTTTAAAGAAGTTTTGGAGAATGAAAACCAAACTGAGTGACTTAAGGCAATGAAAGAGGAAATGAATTCATCGCATGAGAATCACATCTTTGATCTGGTAAAGACACCTAAAGGGAAGAAGGTGTTGAAGAACAAGTGGGTCGTCAAGCAAAAGACTGATGGGATCAACTCTCAACCTAGATACAAGACACAACTTGTAGTGAAAGGTTTTGCTCAAAAGAAGGGAGTTGATTTTGATAAAATTTTCTCACCAGTTGTAAAGATGTCCTCCATCCAAACTATGCTCGATATAGCTGCAAGCATGAATTTGAAAGTTGAGCAGTTTGATGTGAAGACTGCATTTCTGCATGGTGACTTGGAAGAAGAAATTTATATGAAGCAACCTAAGGGCTTCATTAACAAGGGTAAAGAGCACCTACTTTGCAAGCTGAAGAAGAGCTTGTATGGATTGAAGCAAGTACCAAGGCAGTGGTATAAGAAGTTTGATTCCTTTATGACTGAGTATGGATATTCAAGAACCTCCACAGACCATTGTGTTTGTGAAGAAATTTTCAGTTGGTAATTTTACCATTTTCTTGCTTTATTTGGATGATATGTTGATTGTGGGTCAAGACATCAACAGGATAAACAAGTTAAAGTTGGAGCTGAGTGAGACCTTTGCCATGAATGATTTAGGTTCAGCAAAGCAAATTCTTGGAATGAGAATCGTTCATGACAGATCACATGGGCTGATCTAGTTATCACAAGAGAAGTATATTAGAAAGGTTCTTGAGAGGTTTAACATGGACAAAGCAAAGCCTGTTAATTGTCTACTTGCAAGCCATTTCAAACTTAGCTCAAGTCAATGTCCTGCAAATAATGAAGAAGGAATTGAGATGCAGAAAATTCTCTATGCTTCGGTAGTAGGTTCGTTGATGTATGTTATGGTCTGTACTCAACCAAACATAGCTCATGTTGTTGGAGTTGTTAGTCGATTTCTGTCAAATCCAGGGAAGGAACACCGGGCAACATTGAAATGGATTTTGAGGTATTTTTAGGGCACTTCAAAGTTGAGCCTGTGTTTTAGAAATGGTGAACCTATTCTTGATGGGTTCACAGATTCTGATATGGCTGATGATGTAGACAGTAGAAAGTCTATTTTTGGGTATTTGATTACTTTTACAGGAGGAGCAGTTGCATGGCAGTGAAAGTTATAGAAATGTGTAGCTCTCTCCACTACAGAAGTTGAGTTCATCACCATTACAAAAGCCAGTAAATAATTGTTGTGGGTGAAGAAATTCTTGCAAGAGTTAGGCTTGAAGCAAGAAGAGTATGTTCTTCACTGTGATAGCCAAAGTGTGATTCACTTGAGTAAGAATTCTTCGTTTCATTCAAGATCAAAACATATGGATGTTCGATACCACTGGATTCGAAATGTCTTGAATGAAAAATTGTTACAACTGAAGAAAGTGCATACTGATGACAATACATCAGATATGTTGACCAAGTCATTGCCCAAGGATAAGCATGAGAAGTTTCGATTCCTAACAGGAATGAAAGAAGCTTCCACATAAGTCAGGAAGGGGGAGAATTATTGAGTTTTCCTTCTTTGTGTGATTCATTGGTTCGATGCACATTCAATATCGCTGCAGAATTCTAAGCATGATGTTTTATCTTCTTGAGGATGATTTTTGTATTCACTGAATAGCGATTTGTGGTATCGCTGCATAGCGATTTATAGTATTCGTTGGATAGCGATTTGTAGAAGTCCTCTCAGTTGAATGACAATTCAGTTGTCCAGAGTTTGAGAATCAATGATTTGTGGATAATGATTTGGCGAAGAGTGTTTTAACCATGGTTGCCAGTTGAGGAAGCGGGAGCGGGAAGCGATACGGGAAGTGGGAGCGGGAAGCGAGGCACTTTCAAAATTTTAGGAAGCGGGGAAGCGCGGGACCACTTAGGAGCGATTCGGGAAGTGTCTCGGAAGCGACCTAGGAAGCGTCTCGGAAGCGACATAGGAAGCGTCTCGAAAGCGAGGGGGAAGCGAAAAAAATAAAAATAAAAAATAAAAAATACAAAAAAATTGAAAAAAACATGGGAAGCGTGGGGGAAGCGAGGGGGAAGTGTGGGGGAAGCGAGGGGGAAGCGCGCCCCCCATTAAAGGGAAGCGCACTTCCCAAAAAAGGGGGGTGCGCTTCCCAAAAAAGGGGGACGCTTCCCCCCACGCTTCGAAAGCGCGATGTTCCGCGCTTCCGAAGCGCGCTTCGGGGAAGCGCGCTTCCGGTAACTCTGGTTTTAACCTGAATAATGATTTGTAGTATCGCTGGATAGTGATTTGTGGTATCGTTGCATAGCGATTTATGGTATCGCTGCATAGCAATTTATAGTAGTCGCTGGATAGCGATTTGTGGCTTTAGGTGGATAACGATTTGTGCTAATGCGCTTCAGGTGCATTGTAAGTTGTGCAAGACATTTAGTCTTCCTCATTAAATGAGGGTCTTGTCCTTTATTTAAGGGATGGATGAGAGAGAGAAAAAAAGCTGAAGAAGAAGCAGAAAAGAGCGAAAAAGGGTGAAAAACTCTTTTAGGGCACCAAAAGGGTATGAAGTGAACAAAAAGTAAGAAGTGTTGCTACACTTCTTTCAGGACAGCTTCGTCAAGCTGGTTCTTCAGATCATTCGTTCTTTATTCCTCTGTGAGGTATATTCTTTTGTCCATTTCGTTACACCTTGTGTGTTTGTAAGATTTATGCCTTTTGGTCGCTCTGTAATCTTTGTTTGAAGAAAGTGAAAGTTGATGACCTATTGGTCACCGTGGACGTACCTCAGTTGAGAGGGAAGCACGTAAATGGTTGTGTGCTGTTTTGTTTTCGGTTGTTGATTTGTTTTGGTTTTATTTCTTCCATTGTCATTGCATTATTATTTTCATCGATTCACACTTGTGGGGAGACCCCGTACGTCGAAGAACGGCACTTGCCCATGGCTGAGGCCTGATGGGAGAAGACACAAGTCACTGTTGAGTACAGAAATGAAGGAGGTGCCATTATCCCACTGAAAGTCCACACCGTCCTTATCTCCACATAGCGTGATGAGTCTGTGACGAACGAGAAGATAACAGCAGATTTGAAGGAGTGATCAAGCCTGTGATCCCATCAAAGTACCTTGATGAAAGGACTATATTTCATTTGAACCCATCTGGGAGATTTGTCATTGGGGGACCCCATAGTGATGGGGGGCTTACAGGAAGCTTCATAATTGACACCTATGGAGGGTGGGGTGATGCTCATGGGGTGGTGTATTCTCAGGCAAGGACCCTACAAAGGTGGACGGACAGAAGTGGTGCCTATATAGTTAGTTAGGCAGGCCACAAAGAGTGGTTGCTTCAGGCCTGGCTCGTCGCTGCATAGTTCAGGTCTCATATGCAATAGGGGTGCCTGAGCCACTCAGTATTTGTGGATACAAGATAGGAAAGCTCCCTGATAAGGACATACTCACTCTGATTAAAGAGTTTTGATTTCAGGCCTGGGATGGTTGCTATCGATTTGGATCTGAAGAGGGGGCAATTTCAGGTACCAAAAGACTGCTGCTTATGGGCACTTTGGACGTGATGATTCAGACTTTACATGGGAGACTGTTAAGCTGCTAAGTGTGGAAGAGCCTGACTGCAACGCTGCTTTAAGGATGCATAATGCTGGTTTAATACAACCCTCCATGTCATTTTCGTTTCCTATTTCGTGCTCTTTGTTCTATTGTGAGAGAAGTTATGCAGCTGGATTCTGCATTTGGCTGAAAGCGAGTTGTGTCGAGAAAACCAGTCCAAGGTTGTTAAATGCGATGAGGCGAAGCGAGGCGTTGAGCCTGCGCTTCGCCTCTGAGGCGTACGCCTCAGGTACTGAGGCGTACGCCTCTCACAACTGGAATGGAAGTGAAGCGGTGGGAGGGGAGGCAGTAAGAGAAGGACCACCGCCCAGCTGGTACGGAAGCGAGGGATATGCCGGTCGTCCGGTGGTCGGAGAAGACTGAGCAGCAGCTGCAGCACAGCAACTCCGGTGGTCGGTGGTCACAACTGGTCGGAGGTTGATGAGGGGCGCATCACAGTAACGCCTCAGTACCTTGAGCGTGCGCCTCGCCTCTGAGGCGTACGCTTCAGGTACTGAGGCGTACGCCTCTCACAACACTGAACCAGTCTGTTCAGACTGAATTTAATGACAAGATGGAAAGAACATAATTAAAGAGTAAGCGTGCGACTGTATTTCTCCATTCTAATTAAGTTCCATACTTAATTGATGCCATCCACTCGGGAGAAGGGACTTTATTCTGTGGGTGTGCTTCATTAACCCGCCTTTGAGTGTTTTTGATTAGCTTTCCCCTTCCCCTCCACAGAGAAAACCCCCCTTCCCCTTCACGTTTCTAGATTAGCTTTCCCCTCCACAGAGAAAACCCCCCTTCCCCTTCAGCTAGTTGGTGTAGAATGTTTTAACTTTCTATAGAATATCTCATAAATGCAGTTTTTTTACGGCCTTCGTGCTACATATATCAAAGTTGTGTTTACAGAATGTCTCATCCCTCCAAAAGCTGCATTTGCTATATAATGGGGACCCCCGTTTTGAAACTTTCTTTTGGCACCTGAAAAATAAAGGCGTTGTGGAAAGTGGAAGCAACTGAAAACAACTCACCCAAAATCTCCAGGATGGCCTGTTGGGGGTAAAGTTGTCGTCTTCGACTATATCTTTTCTTCTTTCGCGAGCAAATTATTTTTATTTTCTCTTTCTTGTAACATTAACCTTGATTATGGAAGCTAAGCCATGTAAATGTGGCATCCAAATTACAAAGTTTGTGATCCCTTAAAACTGTCATATTTAGACAATCGAATACTGTAAATCAAAAAATTTTGCGCTTCTCGAGTTATAACTTGTCTGTCTCTGAGAGAGAGAGAGAGAGATTTCAAATAAATGAACGAATCATATATATATCACGATCACACAGAAAACACCAGATTCTTCAAAGGAAAGGGAAAATCCAACAAATTCCCACTACCATCGCCAACAAAAAAAAATGGAAAAACAAAACCAAAAAAGAATAAACCAATGTGGGACGAAACATAGAAAGGTTGAGGAAGAAAAAGCATCTTTGCCTCTCCCTCCTCACAGAGCCAGCAGCCCCATCAAGCCAGCAACCAAAGCAAAGCACGACGGCAGGCTGCTCCCGAAACCAACCAAGCCAGAAGAAGCCGCAGCAGAGCTCATCGGAGGGCTTGCTGGAGCCTCCGACGCCGGCGCTGCTGCCGGAGCTCCACCCCGCGGCGACAGCACCACCACGACGAGCTTTTCCCCCTTCTCGCAGTTCCCCTTGGCTCCGCTGATGAAGTAGAAGGGGCCAGACCGGTCCAGCGTCACGGTGGTGTTCCCGTCGCTGTGCGAGGCGATCGGGCTCGAGGTGTTGCAGTTCTGGTAGTCCTTCTGGGTCACCTGCAGCACGGAGTCCTGCTGGGGGTTGTACCTCCACACTACAACAGAGAAAGCACAACAAAGAATCGTCAGAAAGAGGAGTCAGAATCGGTAAGAAAGACGAATATGGGAATCATAGAAATACCAAGCACGTCGCCGATTTGGAACCGGGTTTGCTCGGCCCATTGGTTCAGGGTCAGCTTAGAAGAAGATGGGATCGACCAGGAGCTGTTTTTGCCACCAACTGGGATTTGGAGAGCCTCGGAGGAGGAGAAGATGAGGAGGATGGTGAGGGAGAAACATATAGCCATGCATCTGGAAGCCATTTTCAAGATGGTTTTTTGCAGAACTTCCACAGCCGAACTTGAGAGAGAGAGAGAGAGCTCAGCCAGTGTGAAGAATGGGGAGGCCCATAGTGCTTTTAAAGGCGGTAGGGGTAGCCGTTGGTTTAGGTTCGGATACCCGTTGGGGGCGTGGTGACACGAGGCTGTGGACCTGCTGTTACGCAACGCCTGTCAGGCGATACTTTTAATGTGAAGGTGGGTGAGAATTTCGAGAAACTTTTTTGTTTTTGCAACGTTTAAACGTTTGGGATCCAAAGCATGACCGACATTCTTTTACATGCAAGTGGGGGTTGATTTTTTCTTTATTTCGTTTTGATTTTGAAAATCAAGTCCATTAAAGCCTTTGTTGCCGTTTAATGACCTAGTGTGGTTTCTTTCTAGGTATCTCCTTCTCTTTCATTTTAACTCCAGAACGTCCTCTCACCCTTTGGTGAGCTGCATCCCTGCTGATCAGAGCTTGACTTTTGGATCCTTTCCGGTGATCTAGATGAGGAGGGGGGAGGGGTTGGGTTTCATGTGGAAAAGTTACAGTTCAATGAACTTGGTCATGTCTGACTTTACTAAACACTAAGATGATAAAAAAATTTGTCAGATTTCCGAAGAATCCAAGAACATGAAAATCTGACAGCTGGGATAATGCAAAAACATTAAGACAGACCGATAAACTAAGTCACATGAATGACAGGCTCTGTTTTGGTCTGTTTTCAGAGACTGTAGGAATAAAATCTGCCAACGTCCGAAATATGAAAGGTCATGAAAATTTTGCACACCCAAATCTGACTTATATATAGAAAGATACAGTTAGATTACTGAGACTGGATCACACTGAAATGAATGCATAAACACAACCACAAAAGCACACAAGAATATAGTTTTGAATTTTAATTCTTTTGCTTAACTAAAGTTCAACCTGTAACAAAAAATATTTCTAAAGATAATTTCTCCAATGTTCACAATCTCATCTACTAAATACCCAACTCAGGTTAGCTTCACTCATAATACAAACAAGAAAATCATCCAACATTAGATAACTTACACAAAACTAAATTCTTTCAAAACATGCAATCAATTTCAGATATTACAAACACAAATCAGAACTCAAACAAGAACTATCTCAATGAAATATTAAATCCATGACTCAACCACCTTCATAACACATGTTCAACAAAATAAATAAGTTTTCCTAGCCAAACCAACAATGATGAGGGTTGGTCGATTCAAGCACCATGATTCTTATCAACGCACTCCTTTATTCTCCACAAGCATTCACGCACCCAACTGGACTTCATGCCCAAAGTCTCTTCGAACACCATTCGAACAGTCCTTTCAGGGGTTAAACTCCTCACGAGTTCACAAACTCACAATGGTCACCACAAGGTCCACACACCACCAGCTCACCCTCAAGGTGTAGCCTTCACGTTTTCTCCATAGAGGAGGTTCCAACAACTTTTTCAAGTCCAAAAAATTATTAAAACGAGGTTAAAGAAAAAAGCCCTCTACATTTTTTCATAAAGAAGTTAAAACTAGCATAACCTCTCATTGGCCATGTGAAAGACTGTCAATCTTGAGGCCAATGAGAGACCTCAATTCAAAATATGCACTCTCATTGCACTACTGAACTGCCCAATAAAAAATCATCCTAAAAAAAACAAGAGGCAGCTGGGGGCACCTCAAGAGGGGTCAATGGATGAACGGTGAGGTGGCTAAAGATGGATTGGCCACATAAGAGGTCACCTCACATCCAATATAACAAGGCCATATGTAATAAACCTTACAACACAATGAATTCAAATTCACATTGGCCCAATAAATGCATTCTCTCAAGGTGGCCAATATAGATCCAAAGTTTGAATTTTGGATCCCTCTCAAGATCCAAACTTGAAAATTAAATCTTTAACAAAAGAATAAACCCAACTAGTACCTAAAGTTAAGCCTAACGTATACTAGAATTATTCGGATCCGTAGAATCTGATACCTATAAAAAAAAAGCAAAAATATACAAATATTTTTGAGTTATTTCAAAAATTACAAAATTGGAACCACACATCAATATGTATTTTCTGAGATGGAGGGAACAAAAATCTCAAAAAATTAATTCATGTGAAATGACAAAATTATCCTTAGACCCCTGTTTGGACCCAAAATGGGTATTTTTGGCTTGGGGGTCACGGGTACAACAGTCTGGATCGGGTCCTGCTCCTCGCGTACATCCGGATTAGTCCAAATGCGCTGTATCACTATATTTACGTTTAATCGAGTAGGATACTGTCTAATTTTGAGTTGCGCTCAGATTCACATACAGACTTGAATGTAAAATTGCTAAAACAGAATCTGAATGTGATTAACGTTTTGTATCTGGTTTTGCTTACCAAATCCGGCTAAATGGACTTGGATACAACGGGATGTCTGACCCAATCCTGAACAATTTACATCCTTCATGTGAGCCCTCTTCCTTTTTTGGCTCAATTTTAACACTGGCGAGAATGGCAACCAGTGTAGATGTCACCATAGTCACAAATATCAGCGATAATTAAAACAATCATGATTTTGTTTTAAAGTAAAAACTGATATAATCTCAAAATTTGTTGGATTAAAAAAAATTATTATATTTTATTATGATACTAACACAATATTAATGCTTTATATAGTTTTAATGTGTCCACTTGTTTTCTTTATATGCTTGTGCTTTTTTTTATGTTTTAGATTTTATTTATGTCAATATTCTCACTTTTTTCAAATTTTATCATGATATTATATGTCACCGGGTATGTTTTGTAAAATCTTATACGAGGGTCGTGTCTGAACTCCCTATAGGATCCTTGTATGCTTACTCTTATCCTAGTTCAGATTAGGCACAACTTTGGATTCAGTAACATCATGTCAAATCAGTTGTGGGACTGGGGTTCCACATATGAGTCTCAGACAAACTTCACTGGTAGATGACCCTAAGCATCTAATGTAATACATATGACGTATCTCTACAAATATAATGATAATGTCATCTTTTTCCAAGTCCTCACAAAGACCAACTTTTAAATTCCCATGTGACAAAGCATGGAATATAATAATCGTAATGGTGAACGTAGGAGATCTCTTGAAACAATAGTGCATAATTGCATATTTCTTAGAAGATGTATTGTCGAAAAGGTGGCAAGTGCGATTTCAGCCCCCAACAGTCCCGTCATAAACACCCTTTTTCTTGTTACTGGATGTATGATAGAAGTGGTTGTGTTTTCAACGTCCAACAAAGACTGTAATTCGCTTACGTAAAGTAACTTCATTCCACACCGACTGACCAAAACCCAGTAACTCTCTCTCTCTCTCTCTCTCTCTCTCTATATATATATATATATATATATATATATATATATAACCGCTAGCCTATCCCGCTAGCTGTTGTTTCAGCTTGAGCTTATTAGTAGGCCACTGGCTCCTTGTTTTGCAGTCAGCCTTCTCAACGTCCTTCGAATGAGTTGGCAAACCTGTGGATTCTTCAGGGTGGAGGTTCGACAACTTTCAGAGAACGAAGTTCATAAAGTAATTTCTCTGTTTGAACTTCAAGAGGATGTGAAAAGAGCATGACAGACTCTTGTCGTGCAAATAGGACCCATCTTTATCAGGTTCTTCTTGTGAGAGGAACAATTCCTTTCTCAGAACTCATTACATGTTCGTCTTTATGCCTCTTTTCGAAAGAATACTGGCAACTCGAGCTCTTATCAACCCTGTGTGAGTCCTTCGTGGGCTGATTTCTAACGTTCGACTACCACGCTGAAGACTATTGGAATGGAGTTCGCTTTTGCTACCTCGATAAAACTTTATAGATTAAATATGTTTAATTTTTGCAGTGAATGGGAGGGGGAATCCAACGGCCTACGTTTCTTCCAGACAATGGAATGATTTGAATCCTTTCATATACTCCAAACATGCTCTTTGAGTGTTATGCAGTATTCTTTTTTTATTTGATAAACCTTGAACTTGTTATTCTAAAAACAATCTTGTTTTTAATGGCTCAGAGTTTCCATGTAATCATCTGAAAGGCCACGAACCATGCATGGTATGTTGGGCGATACCATGTGAAAACAAGATGACAGGGAGCGTACCTGGATTCGCCATTGATCGTGTAGGAGGTTCAGCGTTCTCCTCATCCGGTCGACGCCCACAATGAGCCCAGGCCTTATGTCGACGGTGAGCAGGACCCTATTCTGCTTAAGCCTGAATGCAGAATTGAATTTGGGCAGGGATATGTTACAAATTCTCATTAACTTCGTAACCCCTAACCCTTTATATAATGGAGAAATTGGGCAGTTACGTGAATGTGGTCTCTCCACATTCACGTAACTCACACCCACTATCTCCATTAATCAGCCACTTACGTGACCCACTAAGAGGGTGTCAAACTGGGTCAAACTGTGGGTTGGACCCATAACCCAAAATGTCCAACATTCTCCCACTTGACCCATTGACACCAAAAGTGTACTAAATCGAGGTGTATATTGTTATCTCGATTTAACTCTTCATGTGGGTTCACATGCCACCCTTTATCACAAGGATGAATTGTATGAGTCAAGGATATGAACACCCATTTATGAAATGTCATATTTCCTTGTACTACACTACAATTCACCTTCAGTGCTTAGGCATGTAAAGAAATTACCTTTATAAATAGGTTGGTCTCTCATCTATTCTATTGGTCCTTTAATATTGTTATTCTGCTATTCTCTCTAACCTATATGAGAGATTCTTTATGCAAAATCAACAATAACTCAAAACTTTAGAGAATCAAAACATAAACATAAATGTGATTACATAATGTATTGTCATACATCAGAAGGAATAAAAAAGACCCATCCCCTTTACATGTTGAGAATACAATCCCGGTGCTAGCCCTTTAGTAAGGGGATCCGCAGTCATTTTCTTCGTCCCAATTGTATCAATACATACCAGATGATTCTCGGTCCTTTTTTTAACAACAAAATATTTTAACTCCATGTGTCGACACGATGTTGAGCTCTTGTTGTTATTTGAAAAGGACACGGCTGCTTCATTATCACAAAAGATCTTTAGTGGTCTCTCAATAGAATCCACTATACCAAGACCCATAATAAAGTTTCTTATCCAAATGGCATGTGACGTAGTCTCGTATAGAGCAATAAATTCTGCCTCCATGGTATGAGCAGCAGTGGTAGACTGCTTTCCACTTCTCCATGAGACAGCACCACCCGCTAGAAGGAAAATGTATCCAATAGTGGATTTCTACTGTCAATACACCCTCCTAAGTCCGCATCAGAGTATCCAACGACCTCTAGGTGGTTCGCTTTCCTGTAGGTCAACATATAGTTTTTCGTTCCTTGTAAATAGCGCATGACCTTCTTTGCTGCCTTCCAGTGCACAATGCCTGGATTTGACTGATATCTACCAAGCATTCCCACAACAAATGCTATATCAGGTCGAGTGCAGGTCTGCGCGTACTGTAAACTCCCAACTGCTGAAGCATATGGGACAACATCCATCTGAGCCTTCGCAATATCATCCTGAGAACAATCCTTCAAGCTCAATTTATCCCCTTTCACTATAGGTGCCAAACTAGGAGAACAATTCTCCATCCCATATCTTTTAAGAACCTTAAGGATATAGGATTTCTGAGATAGGCCAAGGACACCCTTAGTTCTGTTACAACAGATCTCGATTCCAAGGACATAAGTGGCCTCATCCATGTCTTTCATATCGAAATGAGAGAAAAGAAAATCTTTTGTTTCATGTAAAAGACTCAAATCATTAGTTGCAAGAAGAATATCGTCAACATATAAAACCAAAATTATGAACTTACTCCCACTAGTCTTAATGTAAATACACTGATCAACAATGTTTTCAGTGAATCCAAAGTTCATTATTACCTGATTGAACTTCTTATACCACTGACGGGAGACTTGTTTAAGTCCATAAAGTGACTTATTCAATTTGCAAACTAAGTTATTCGAGTCATCTATACTGAAACCAGGAGGTTGTTGCATATATACCTCCTCATCCAGATCCCCATTCAGGAAGGCAGTTTTCACATCCATCTGATGTAGCTCTAAATCAAAATGAGCTACGAGGGCCATGATTATCCTCAATGATTCCTTAGTTGAGACAGGAGAAAAAGTCTCATTATAATCAATGCCCTCTATCTGTGTGAAACCTTTTGCAACAAGCTTAGCCTTGTACCTCTCCACATGACCTTTAGAGTATGTTTTGGTTTTGTAAACCCATTTACAACCAATAGGTCTAACTCCATCAGGTCGAGGTACAAGATCCCACACTTGGTTCTTTGCCATAGAGTCAAGCTCTTCTTTCATGCATTGATCCAATGTGTTGATCTTTCACTTTCAATGGCTTCTGCAAATGTGAAGGGATCTTCATCAATGTCTATGGAATCATTTGACTCTTGTAAATACACCACATAGTTCGAATGGATAGCAAATTTCCTAATTCTGGTAGACCTCCATACAGGTGCTGCAGGTGGTTCAAAATGAGCCTATGTATCCTATTGTTGTTGTATATCCTCATCAACAACCGGATCTAGTTGGGATTGATGTTCATTGACTGAACTTTCTCTTACATTACTCGAAGGATCAATGATAGAGAAAATTGGGTCATTATCCTCAGCAGGTGTAGAATCTGAATCATGTATTTCCTCAAAATCAATATTTTGAGATGCATCTATTCCAACAAAACCATTTTCAAGAAATCTTGCTTTATCTGTTTCCACTATCTGTGGTGTGTGAGATAGACAATAAAACCTAAAATCTTTCGATCTTTTTGGATAACCAATGAAGAAACCACTAGTTATCCTAGGATCAAAAGCTTTTATATGTGTGTTATACAATTTAGCTTCTGCTGGACATCCCCATATGTGCATATATGACAAAGAAGGTTTTCTACATGTCCATAACTCGTAAGGAGTCATTTGAACAGCCTTCGTAGGAACCTTATTCAAAATATGCACTGCAGTCCTAAGAGCTTCACCCCACAAGGTCAAAGGAAGGTTTGAGTGATTCAACATCGCTCAAACCATTTCTTTAAGCGTACGGTTTCTCCTTTCAGCTACACCATTCTGGTAAGCACTACCAGGCATGGTATACTGAGGTACAATGCCTTCCTCTTTTAGAAACCGCGCTAATGGACCTTCCTTTTGTCCCATTTCAGTGAAACGACTATAATATTCGTCACCTCTATCTGACCTGACAACCTTAATAACTTCACCGGTTTGTTTCTCTACTTCTTTCTTGAAGTCCTTAAAAACTTGAAAGATTTCAGATTTTTCAGATAATAAGTAGAGATACATATACCGTGAGTAATCGTCTATAAAAGTGACAAAATATTTTTCACCCGTATAACACAGTGAAAAAGGGTCGCAGACATCCGTATGCACTATTTCTAACTTTTCATTGCTGCGTTTGGCATCTTTCTTATATGTGTTAGACTCCTTAGCCTTTATGCAGTCAACACATGGTTTTATATTCGTAAAATCAAGGGATCCAAGGATTCCCTCTTTTACGAGTCTTTGAACTCTCTCTTTCGAGATATGTCCTAATCTTCGATGCCAAAGTAAATAAGATTGATTATCCTTTAGACCACGTTTATTGTTAATCATTGTGTTCTCAATGGAGTGAGATTCCTGAATTTGGAGTTTGGTTCTTAATCGATACAAACCATCACACATATATGCAGAACCTATATTCATTGAATTTTTCATAATAATAAGTTCAGATTTTTCAAATTTAAAAGCAAAACCAAACTTGTCAAGTCTTGAAATTGAAATTAGGCTCCGACTATAAGATGAAACATAAAATGCATCAACCAAATCCAATATGAATCCCGACTCCAACACAATTCTGCAGGTCCCAACGTTCTTGACATGCGAACGCATCTTATTACCTGAGAAGATGCTTCTTTCATGCTCTGTTGGTTCCCTTTTGTTCAGAAATGCCTGCAAAGAGTTGGCAATGTGCACCGTGGCACCAGAATCAATCCACCAACTATGCAATGAAACATGAATTAGATTGCACTCATGAGAAATAAATGACTTATTACGTTTATTTTCGAGTCATTTCTTGAACTTCAAACAATCCACCTTCTTATGCCCTTTCTTTTTGCAGAAGAAACACTTTATAGAAGGGCCACCTAACTGGGATTTGGCTTTCGCCTGAGAGTTTGAACTCTCCTCAGTGGCTTTCTTCTGATTCTTCTTTTTGAAGGAGCTTTTCTTTGGCCTCGACCTCTGTTTATCCTTATGAGAGGCCATATGTGCACTTGGCACCCTCTCACCCTTTAATCTCTTCTCTTCCTCAACACACTTACTCAAGAGGTCATTAAAAGACCACTCATTATTATGTGTGTTGTAGGAGATTTTAAAGGGTCCATATTCAGTAGGTAACGAGGTTAAGATCAGATGAACTAAAAAGGAGTCAGAGATGGTGAACTTCTTGTCATTCAGTTGAGTCGCAATATTCTTCATTTCCAAAATGTGCTGTCGGATGTGACTGTCAATAGCATATTTCACAGACACTAATTTGGACATGAGGGTACTGGCCTTTGCCTTATTAGAAGTGACGAATTGAGCTTCAATGGCTCCCAGAAATTCCTTCACAGTCCTACAATGAGGAATTGTGCCTCGAATGTTCTTAGCCACCCGAGATTGCAAAAGCAACAGGCTAAGTCTGTTCGAGCGCTCCCACTTCTCAGAGGCAGCCTTCTGATCGATTGTACTCTGCTCTGTAAGAGCGGGAGGTTCGTCAATTCTAAGGGCCAGATCTAAATCCATATAGCCCAAAGTGAATAATACAATTTCGTTCCAATCAGAAAAATTTGATCCATCTAAAATAGGAATACTACTTGAACCGTCGATATGGAAGGAACCTGATAAATCAAGGAACGAAAAATGGAAAGATATTACTATTATTGCTCAGACGAGACTCGTGTTGAAAAGGTAAAAGTGAGACCCTTTATTTTCACCTTTTCTGAGACAAGCATAGTTGAGCCATTATCGTTTCACTTTGGTGAAAATGATAATACTCATAATTACTCCGTCTCTTCAATTCTCAAGGAATTGACTTCAGTTGGTGAAACTAGTAGATCATGAATCCATAGGCAATTCAGCACTGTACCTTTGGGTACGAACATGCTTCATGGGCTGGAACACATCTACTATCACACCTTGTGTAAATTTGGAACACAACGACCTACCTTTGGGTAGAATCGATGTTTCATAAATTCACACACAATCATAATTACGAATCTTAATACGATCCAAAGAATCCTTAATTAACACGACTCATATCACTTTGCTGATTACATGAATCGGTTAATCAAAATCTTTTACCGAAAAAACTATTCGTATTATGGAGCACGCCCATGAACACATTTTAATGCATGTATATTCATGACTTAATATCAGTTCATACTTCAACAAATATGCATAAACTAATTTTCATGAATTTAGTTACAATTCATGCTTAAAATCATCATGCATAACTTAACCAACGCTAAATGCATGAATTAACATGCATAAGTCATGCATTATTCAAAATAAATACTTTATAAAGCATGAAAAATAATAAAAGCATGCTCATATGGGTAAAACTCAGGGTCCTCATGTAGGAACCGGTCTAAAAACACTCTGAACCGGTCTGAAACCGCCCCGAACCGGTCATCTAAGGGTCTGAACCAGTTTTTAACCTTATAAACCGATACTTAATATGAAAAAAAAGTTCATATAACCCTATAACCGTATGCCAAAATCCCTGTATTTCTTTATATTTATGAAAACAGGGTCTCAGCATCTCGGAACCGGTGAAAAACTGGAAAGAACCGGTCAAAAATGACTCTGAACCGGTTCCGAAAGTGGTCAGATCAGGTTCCTGATCTGATTCAGTCTCAATAGTATTTGGATCCTGCTTTTATGGATCCAACCCAGTTTTAAATGGGATCTGGGTCTGACCCGACCCATACTTAATATGGGTCGGACCCGGCCCGAACTAAAACTCGGGTTAGTCCCGGTCCAAAACAGGCCCGAGTCGGACCCGGTCCAAAATAGACCTGGGTCGGACTCGGTCCCTCAAGGATCCGGGTATGACCCGGTCCAAACCGGATACCGGGTTCGACCCGGTCCAAACCGGACCCGGGTACGACCCGGTCCTTCATGGACCCGGGTTCGACCCGGTCCAAAACGGACCCCGGGTTCGACCCGGCTCTTAATGGGTCCGGATCGGACCCGTTCCAAAATGGATCCAGATCAGACCCGATCTAAATGGAGACCTGATCCTTTTCGGATCAGACCCATACCCGGTCCCATTATGGGTCCGCGTCAGATCCAAAAATAATATTAATAGCAGGCCCGATCTATTTCGGGTTTGGATCGGGCCCTGCTATCGAGTCTTCACTCGGGACCCAATCCGGTCCCCTGATAGAAATTAAACAGAAACCCGATGGGTTTCTGTTTGAAATTTTAGGAAAACCGAAAAGGGGTTTTCGCCCTTTTCGGTTCCACGGCGACCCACGTCGCCGTAACGGCGACTGACGCTGGACCCCGGCGACCTGCGTCACCCCACGGTGACGCCGGTCCGGCGGCAGCCCCCCGTCACCAGACGTCGCCCCACGGCGACGCTTCGCGACCGATGGATGAAGGGCACAACTAGAACTGCAGTGCCGGCTAGATCGCCAGTGAACGGCGGATGATTCAACCGGCATATCACCCCACGACGATGGTCCAATCCGGCGACAGCCCCGGCGAAAATCCACCCCCTCCCCGGCGACAGGTAAGGGTTTAAATTTTTTTTTTTATAGTCGTCGCCGATTTACTGATAACACCGACGATGAGGTGGGAAAACCTGGGCGCCGACAAGACTGCCACTGACAGCTCTGCTGTTTTCCGGCAAAAACAACTTGCCCGATGACTGAAATGGAAAACAGAGAGAAAAGGGGTTTTTAAACCCCTTTCGACATCTGCCGGTCACATTTTCAGGCGAGGGCTGACCGACAGAAGATAAACCCCTCTGCAGCTCAATGGCCACAGACGATTCCAGGTTTTCATCTGCTGGTTATCGATGGTTATCGCTCCACGGCGACTCCACCGATGCCCAAAACGCCGATACAGCCTACACGGCCACGCGCAGCGGAAATGCGTGGCCGTGGGCCCATAACCCAATGTTGGGCGATACCTCATGAAAACAAGATGACAGGGAGCGTACCTGGATTCGCCATTGATCGTGTAGGAGGTTCAGCGTTCTCCTCAACCGGTCGACGCCCACAATGAGCCCAGGCCTTATGTCGACGGTGAGCAGGACCCTATTCTGCTTAAGCCTGAATGCAGAATTGAATTTGGGCAGGGATATGTTACGAATTCTCATCAACTTCGTAACCCCTAACCCCTTATATATTGGAGGAATTGGGCAGTTACGTGAATGTGGTCTCTCCACATTCACGTAACTCCCACCCACTATCTCCATTAATCAGCCACTTACGTGACCCACTAAGAGGGTGTCAAACCGGGTCAGACTGTGGGTTGGACCCGTAACCCAAAATGTCCAACATTCTCCACCGTCGTAAAGAGTTTTGGATCGATCTATTGAGGATACACCAATGATCAAACATGTATTACATATATTTTCACACCTTTTGACAGACTGAACATGAAATGAAGACATGTTCAGTTTTCTCTTCCATGTTCTCATAAAGACAACATCGATTAACCGTGGAGAATCTCAGTCTTTGCAGTCGATCCTGGGTAAGAAGACGACCTTCTAACGTTAAGAGGAGGGTGATGGCAGCCCTCGGATAATGACCCTTGCACCAAATCAACCTCGTGTGGGGAAGCTTGGGATGGTGGGAATGTAGTTGAAAAGGTGGAAGAATTTCCCAACATTATGTTGTCTTGGATGTCAGATTGTTGAAACAGAGAGGAATTCCACTCTATGGGGTTGAAGGAACTGGATCAGCGATTAGGAGTTCGACAATCCGAGTTGTTCAATCAATCAATTTGGGGATGCCAAATGTGTTGTTGTTTCCCCAAACGCCATTTGACACATTCTCGAATGCGAAGTCCTTGAGTTAAACTTTTCCACCCGTGTGAGCATTTGGTGACAACCTTAGGAAACCAAATATATGTTCTATGGAGATACTTACTTTGGATTAATCAAACCCATGGATTTGAATCCTCTTGTAAAATCGTTCAACCCAGCTTTGCTAAACAAGTAGTGTTATGTTTTCTTGATTTTTAATCCTCCATCTTTTTTGGCCTTACAACCCTTGTCCCAAGCAAGCAAATGGAAATGATGGTCTGAAGGAGAGTGATCATACCACAAGAACTAATTCATGATTGTCTCCATTTGATATATCAACGAACTTAGCAATAGAAAGTGAGATATCCAATATATTGGGAAGGAAGCAAGGACAAATTTAATAAGAACTAGCATGCTCGCCATGGAAAGAAACCCTCTTGCTTTAATTCTCCAACCTTTTTTCGAAATTTTGCCACCAATGGATTGCATAGGGACTTCTTTAGCCTTTAAAAAGAAGTCTCAAATATTAGATGGAAAGCAAAGCCCTGTCAGCCACATAAATGATCTATCTATTTGATTAATACTGATATGAGATAAATTAAAGGAAATATACAGGGATTTACCTGGACAATTTTGATTTAATTGTCTTCAAATTCACAAATGATACAACAACAACAAACAACAACAACAACTACGCCTTCATCCCAAAACAATTGGGGTCAGCGATATGAACCAAAAAAGAAATTCATTTTGGGTCTTCCACATAAATCCTTTTCCTCCAATCATTTCTATCCAACGCCATGTCCTCGGTGAGGTTCAAAGCATTCATATCCTTTCCTATCATCTCCATCCAAGTCTTCCTAGGCCTACCCCGACCTCTTTTAACTAATATATTTTCCCATTTCTCCAACCTTCTAACTGGAGCATCATTAGGCCTTCGCCGAATATGTCCAAACCACCGTAAACGATTCTCTCGCATCTTATTTTCAATGGGTGCAACACCTACCTTCTTACGTATCTCTTCGTTCCGAATCTTATCTTTTATTGTATTTCCACACATCCATCTAAGCATCCGCATCTCAGCTACACTCATTTTTTGAATATGATGTCTCTTGGCAGCCCAACATTCCGTACCATAAAGTAAAGCGGGTCTAATAGTCGTCCTATAAAACTTTCCCTTCAACCGCAATGGCATTCTACGATCGCACAGCACTCCAGTAGCACTTTTCCATTTCATCCACCCAACCTTTATCCTATGATTTACATCTCCATCAATTTCTCCATACTTTTGAATGATGGATCCCAAATATTTGAAATAATCATTCACCGGTATATCTTGCTCACCAAGCTTCACTACACTCCCATCACTACTTCGTTGCTTACTAAACCGACATTCCATATATTCAGTCTTACTCTTACTCAACTTAAAACCTCTAGCTTCCAATGTCTGTCTCCATAATTCTAACTTAGCATTAACCCCAGCTCTAGACTCATCAATCAAAACAATATCATCTGCAAACAACATACACCACGGTACATTTTCTTGAATTGATCTCGTAAGCTCATCCATCACTATCGCAAATAGGAAAGGGCTTAAAGCAGATCCTTGATGTAACCCAACCGTTATCGGAAAATTGGTTGTCACCCCTCCACAAGTGCGGACATTGGTTACTACTCCTTCATACATATCTTTAATTATACTAATGTACTTGAGAGAAACACCTTTCTTCATCATTGTCCACCAGAGAACGTCCCTAGGTACTCTATCGTATGCCTTCTCTAAATCAATAAAAACCATATGCAAATCTTTGTTCCTCTCTCTATATCTTTCAATAAGTTGTCTAAGAAGATGTATAGCTTCCATAGTTGATCTTCCAGGCATAAAACCAAATTGATTCTCCGATATCATGACAACCTTCCTCAACCTAGACTCAATCACCCTCTCCCAAAGTTTCATAGTATGACTCATGAGTTTTATACCACGATAGTTTGTGCAATCTTGTATATCACCCTTATTCTTATATAAAGGCACCAAAGTACTCTTCCTCCACTCATTAGGCATCTTATTTGTTCGCCAAATCAAGTTAAAAAGATTTGTCAACCATTCTAAACCTTTCTCTCCCAAGCATTTCCAAGCCTCGATAGGTATACCATCTGGGCCAACTGCCCTTCTTGATTTCATTTTCTTCAAAGCCTCTGCAATTTCTTTCTTTTGAATCTTGCGCATGAAGTCACGATTTATCTCATGAAAAGGAATGGAGAAGTCTCCAAGATCTTGAGCATGACTATCATTAAATAGCTTATCAAAATAATATTTCCATCTCTCCTTAATCTCCTCATCTTTGACTAAAACCCTTTGCGTTTCATCTTTGATACATCTAACCATACCCAAATCCTTCGATTTCATATCTCTCATCTTTGCAAGCCTATAAATATCCTTCTCGCCTTCTTTGGTATCCAACTTGTCATAAACCTCCTTATATACCTTAGCCCTCGCGTTTCGAACAACTTTTTTAGCTTCCTTCTTTGCTATCATATACTTCTCCAAATTCTCATTATCACGACTCTTACTTAGATTTCTATAACACTCTCTTTTAACCTTAATAGCTAATTTGACATCTTCGTTCCACCATGATGTATCCTTACCTAGTGGTGCACCGCCTTTAGACTCACCCAATACCTCCTTAGCTACTTTTCTCATACCACACGCTATCTTATTCCACATTGATTCTGAATCCTCCTCGAGACACCAATCAACTTCCTTAACTACCTGCTCTACAAACATTCCTTGTTTAGCTCCTTTCAGTGCCCACAACTTAATTCTAGGATCTATCCTATGTCTATCCCTTTTGCGGCATTGTCTAATTCTAAGATCTAAAATTAAGACTCTATGTTGTGTAGCTACACTTTCTCCTGGTATAACCTTACAATCGATGCAACAACCCCTATCTCTCTTTCTAAGTAGGAAAAAATCTATCTGACTCGTATTAACCCCACTTTTAAATGTTACTAGGTGAGACTCCCTCTTCCTAAACCAAGTGTTTGCTAAGATCATATCATAGGACAAACAAAAATCTAAAATCCTTTCTCCACTTTCATTTCTTTCTCCTATACCATAGCCTCCATGGATATTCTCAAATCCATCCCTACTAATGCCTACATGTCCATTAAGGTCACCGCCGATGAAAAGCTTTTCTCCATAAGATGTCTCTTGTACTACTCCATCTAAATCTTCCCAAAATTGATGCTTAATGGAATCATCTAAACCTACTTGAGGTGCATAAACACTAATAATATTAATAATATCCGTACCTAATACTAATTTAATAAGTAAAATTCTATCACCCTTCCTACGGACCTCAACTACATTATCTATAAACTGACGACTCATAACAATCCCTACTCCATTCCTATTCCTATTTATTCCTGTATACCAAATCTTATATCCCCAAGGTTCTATCACTTTAGCTTTCTCACCTACCCATTTGGTCTCTTGAAGACATAAAATATCAATCTTTCTCCTACACATAACATCTACTAACTCTACCAACTTACCAGTAAAAGACCCTATGTTCCAAGTGGCTAACCTAATTTTATGGTCTTGGACTAACTTCTTTACCCCCACCCGTCCAACAAAGCGAGGGAACCCTTGCCTATTTGACACCACACCCGGGCGTCGGTGTGACGCGTCGCTTCTGGGCGACGACCTAGCAACCCTTGCACATTTATCACTGCCTCTGGGCCTAGAGAGTACAGCGCGTCGCTCAGTAGGGAACGCCCCAACGAAATTCTCATATTGGTTCATTTTCATAGGATATGACAAAGTTTTTATGCTGGCTGTCACAGGCCTACCGCAACCCTCCTCCTTTATCCGGGCTTGGGACCGGCAGTGTATAACTACACAGGCGGAGTTCAAATTCACAAATGATATTCAGAAAATTATAAACAGGCTGCATTTTGTCTCAAAGAATAAAGAATGCATCATCAGCAAACAAAGATGACTCCAACAAAAGCCTTTCACTAAAATTGAAGAGATTAGGCCTTCACTTTTTGCAAGATGTAATCGTTGACTAAGTCTTTCTATCATAAGTAGGAAAAGGAAAGGGGGAGATCCCAGACAAACACCTCCGTTGCTAAGAAATTCCTGCCATGGTTCCCAATTGATCACCACCACGAATTTGGGAGTGGAGATACATTGTGTGATGCATATCCGCAAATCCTAATCGATGAAGTGTGTCCTCCAGGAAATGCCAGTCGACATGATTGTAGGCTTTAGCAAGATCTATCTTAAACATAATAGAAGAGATCTTGCTATGCACCATCGAAGTGACTAGTTCATGAGATACGAAAATACTTTGTTGAATATTATGACCTTTCAAGAAAGCTCTGTGATTATCTAAAATGATACGTTGGAGGATGGGGGGTTCATGCATATCACCATTATCTTGGTAATACAACAACAACAACTACGCCTTCATCCTAAAACAATTGGGGTTGGCGATATGAACCAAAAAAGAAAATCATTCTGGGTTTTCCACATGAATCCTTCTCCTCCAATCATTTATATCCAATGCCATGTCCTCGGTGAAGTTCAAAGCATTCATATCATTTTCTATCACCTCCATCCATGTGTTCCTAGGCCTACCCCGACCTCTTTTAACTAATATATTTTCCCATTTCTCCATCCTTCTAACTGGAGCATCATTAGGCCTTCGCCGAATATGTCCAAACCACCATAAACGATTCTCTCTCATCTTATTTTCAATGGATGCAACACCTACCTTCTTACGTATCTCCTCATTCCGAATCTTATCTTTTATTGTATTTCCACACATCCATCTCAGCATACGCATCTCAGCTACACTCATTTTTTGAATATGATGTCTCTTGGCAGCCCAACATTTCGTACCATATAAAAAATTACACAAGCTAATGAGCTGGAATTTAAAGAAAGTGTGAGCTCCTTCTTACTTCAGGATGAGGATAATGTGAATCGAGTTAATACTCGAAAAGACTTTGCCTTTGGCAAAGAAATCTTTGATGACCACACAAACAATTTTGGCAATAATGGATCAAAAAGAGGTGCAAAAGCTACTTGGGAAGTCGTTCGGGCGAGAAGGGATTTCTCTATCCAGATTAAAAACTAGCAACTTCCTCACCATAAACAAGTTTATGGAGACTAACATTTTCTTCAATGCTTAACAAGAAACACCATGGATCCATAAAAAATATTGGTGTCGACATTAGACCCAGTAAAAAATTTAGAGAAGTAATCAAAAGCTTCTCTAAAAATGTTCTCCCGACCAACCATGCTAGAGCCATCTTTTTGAAGCCAATGTATTTATTTGCGCTGCGTATCCGTATTGGCCACTAAATAGAAAAAATGAGAGTTGTGGTTCCCTGCATTAAGCCATCGACATCTAGATTTCTTACGCTAGTTTGCTTCTTCCATTTGGAGAATGTCTGATAACTCATCTTAAAGAAGAGATTCTTTCTTGATGGCAGAAAAGATCTCTGCATCCACATGAGCCTGTAAACTAGAAATTTCTTTGCTAATGTACTTCTTTCAAGCTTGGAGATCACCTATTGCATGCTTTTTCTACTAATGAAGGTGTTGGCGAATTACTATTAGAAGCTTGGACAGTACTAGAAACATGGGGCAGCCACTGATTTTCATAGACCATCCACTTCTGACTACTTCTTGACAATCTAAATGAGTTGCACATGATGAAAAGAATTTAAATTGACAAAGTCATCTTGATATGATGGTTTGTTGTGAACACACACATTATAATTCAACACTGATTTGGGAAGGGCAGTCAAAGCTGATGCAAGAATTCAAAACAACCAATGGTCGTTGATGAAGCATCGATCCAATTGTTGGCTCGATAGTTAAGACCTAGCTGCTTGTTGTGCCATGTGAAATGACAAGATGGGCTATCCACTTCCATGATGAGGCTTGTTGATTCAATGAACTGGTTGAAATCTTTAGAACTCGTATGATGAGAGGAAGAACCCCAACACTCCCATAAAGAACAAGTGGTGTTCCAACATATGAAAAAGTCAAGGAACATGTGCTTATACCAGGAGGAAAGGAGAGGCCGACACTTCTTTGCACCAGAACTAAGGAGAACCATTCGACGGGGCCCACTTGAGGGAGTGTCTAACTGGAGTACACGCCCTCCCTCTCTAAAAGCCTTTCATGATTAATTAATGAGTACTTAATTAATTACTCCCTCTTAATATATAAGAATCTCAATTAGTGAAGAAGTTTTATTAAAGGAAGGACTTTGGAATCCTTTTTCAGTCTTTATTTTTTAGTAGGATTCTTTATAGATTAGGTGCTTAAATATAAACTCTATTTCAAAATTGGCATCTATAAATAAAGGTTTATGGTTCTCCTCTATACATTGAATAAGATAATGAAGTTTTTCAAACTCCATCTCTCCCTCTAGCAATTCTCTCTCTCTCTCTATATATATATATACATCTATAACTTCCTTAGGTTGGTTCATTATCCATTTCAAGGGTCTAATCTCTTCTTGTACCTGTATCTTCGCTATAAAATAATTTCTACCATGAAATTAGATGTAAGAGCTCTATCAATCGTGGTTCTGTTGATCAACCTTTCTTACGAACATATCTCAGGTATTTATATCATTTATTGGACCTCTATTAATCTCTAACATTTTCTAAGGCCGCCTAAGCCATTTAAACTAAGACCACATCCGAATGAGCAGTGCAATCTCATTCTACCAGTTATTTTGCCTATTCTTACAGCATCGAAAAAATTCCATTTAAGGATATACTTGGTCTAATCAAGGAGAACTTTGATTTTAGGCCATGAATGATCGATTGATATCAATTTGGAAATGAAGAGGGGGCAATTTCGGGTTCCAAAAGGCAGATGCTTATGGGCACTTTGGACGTGATGATCTAGACTTCACATGGGAGACTGTTAAGCTGCTCAAGTGGGGAAAAACCTAACTGCAGTGCTTTAAGGATGCATAATGCTTGTTGGTTCATACAACCTCCATGTCATTCTCTTTTCTTATTTTGTGTGCTTTGTTTGTTTTTGCTTGAGTCTACTGTGAGAGTAATCATGCAGCTGGATTCTGCATTTGGCTGAGTCTATTTAAAGCGCATTTTTTTTTAAGGAAGAGTCTGTTGAAAGCGAGTTGTGTTGAGAAAACCAGTCTGTTCAGACTATGAATTTAATGACAAGATGGAAAGAAGAACATATACTAATTAAAGAGTAAGATTGTAACTGTATTTCTCCATACTAATTAAGTTCCATACTTAATTTTGAGTAACTTGTGTCCACTGTTTCACCAACGGGCACTGCTTGTCTGGCTAGTGCACGTCACCTTGTGTTGGGAGGTTGCAAGTTCAAATCTCAATGGTATCATTGTACAACTGGTAGGGGTCAGCCTAACCCCAACTTGCCTTTCAAAAAAAAAAAAAGCCTTGTGTCCACTGTTTCGAGCCCAACATTATCTTCATGGCGTTGAGTCGTTGACTCGAAGAGTAAGCTTGCAACGGTATTTTTCATTACTAATGAAGTAACATACTTAATTTTGAGTAACTTGTGTCTACTGTTTCGAGCACAACATTATCTTCATGGCGTTTGAGCAGTTGACGCGAGAATTGAAATAAACAATAGTCCCATATCGAATGTTTTACAAAAGATTAAACTTTTTATAAAACAAGATTCGTCTTAAATTCAATGTGAGCGGTGAAGAAATTGGCGCCCTTGTGGAGTTGAGTTCCTTCCACGCTTGTCCGATTGTAGTGACGAACGATGGCGCATCTGAGCTCAAAATATTTTTTATTTTCTCTTTTCCATTTTTGTCTTCTTATGCATTTTAGTATCTTCTTCAGGTGGGTCACGTTTGGATCCGGAAATTACAGGAAAATCTGAGACCATGATATCATCAGATACCTTGTGTTCTGATGCCGTTCGTTCATGCGATGAACGGCATTCCAAATACCATGGTTGGGTTCGACTCTTCATCTTCTAAATGGGTCCTGTTTTCGTTTTAGTGCTGTTGATGCTCTAGATGAATGGCATCTATCTAAGGTTTGCAAAATGAACATCTGAAAAATACTTCATATATATGGTATGTGAGATGCCGTTTTTCACATGGATGAATGACCTCATCTTCTAAATGGGTCCCACTTTTTTTAGAGCAGTTAATGAACGGATCTAAGGTTTGCAAAATGAACGGCTGAAAAATAGTTCATATATATATGGTATTTGGGATGCTGTTCATCACATGGATGAATGGTTATCATAGCGAGGTCTGACGGATAACTCTCCGTCTCAGAGCTGGCTCTGACTTTATATGCACCCATTGAAAATGTGGCCAAATGTACTGATTTTACACAAAATACTCGCTACATTTGTTCTGAATCCAGCCCAAATTCAGCACTCTATCATGTGTTTCAAGCCCGACCTAGATCTAGAAGCTGACCCACTCATTGAAGTTTGGATCCAATATCAGGTCGACCCATTTGCAACCCTATTAGATCGTAGAAGAAATTAAGTTAAAGTCCTAGTCACCAATATCGCCACCTTTTTCAAAATACCACAATAAAATCAGAAAATTTTCAAAAGATATATTATTACCAAGAAAAACATGATATTTTCAAAACATCACTTGCTTTGAAAATATCATGGCTTTAACCCAATATTAACACAATAAAAGAAACTTTTTCCCTAGTTTCTTATAATATCTACATTTTTATTTATATTTTTATAAAACGTTATCTTTCCCAAGATCCTCGTGAAAAAATGCAACTGTAAAAAGACAGAGAGAGACCAACGGACAGGAGGCTCCGCTTGTTTGACAGGAGCAGTTAATGCCCATCACCTTGTGTTGGAAGGTTGCAAGTTCGAATCCCAATGGTATGGTTGTATAACTGGTAGGGGTCGGCCTAACCCGAGCTTTCTCTGTCGAAAAGAGAGAGAGAGAGAGAGAGAGAGAGAGAATTCAACTTTGGTGGGCTGTAGTCCATAGAGTTGGTGTCCTGGCCATTTCATTAATCTTTTTTGGAATTTTTTTTGGTTACTTGTGTTATTTTAATGCACCACCTTCTTCTACTTCATCTTCCTTTCCTTTTCCTAATTATTGTTCTCAGGTTTTCGTTCTCATGATTTACATGCAATTTTCATCCTTGGGCGGCATATGTTATTCTGGTGAAGGGAATTTCTGGACTCTCTTCCAATCTTAGTCATTGAAACAGTTCAATTTCAGGTGGGTGATCGTTAATTTCTGTCCAGTTAGCAGCACCGATTAAGACCCGGGTTCAGACCCAAAACTCCTATTAATACATGGATCCAGGTATAGTTTGTGAAATTTTATACTAGACCCGAGTTTCGATTAAGACCCACAATTTTTCAATGTAAAATTGATAAAAAAATATTATTTTACTGGGTATGATCCGGGTGTGGGAATGATTTTTCTTATAGTGGACCTAATTAGACATGGGTCCTGACCCAATACCATACCTGAAAATCGGTTTCAAGTCCGGTTTCATCTGGGTCCCAACCCAACCCAACCCAACCTAACGTACCCGTTGACACCCCTAATATAAAGAGTAACTCAGGTGGTCACGTAAGCAATTTCTTGAATAGGTAGGCGTTTATCTTCAATGTTCGAGAACTTGGGCCGTTAAATGTAAAATTGTCATAAGTATATAAATTACTCGAATAAAAAGAAAAAAGAAAACAGAAAAGATAATAATCCACCATGGCATCATCTCCATCCACCACCAAGTTTATATAAATTACCCAAAGAAAAAAGAAAAGAAAAGAGAATAACCCACCATCGATCCACCAACTCTCCCAACAAACCCCTCTGGGCCACCACTTTCCACCTTCACATTTGTGTAGAATGCAAGTCAAAGCGAGTGAGGACAAACCCACATGACCGACTGCACAACATGGCCCTTACATGGTTGGTAGAATACCAACCCCCAATCATAGTGTTGATGAGCAAAGAAGCTATAAATAGCTCATTCCTCTCTAGCTTTCTCATCATCCACCATACTCCACAATCTTCTACCTGAGCTCAATTTGCACTTATTTCACACAGGCTTGTGGAAGGTATGCACTTATTTCACACAGGCTTGTGGAAGGTTATTTGCTTATGTCATGCATTTGTTTGGTTATTTGACTGTTAGGATAGCAATATCTTGAAATTTACTTTTGTATTTCTCTCTCTCTCTCCTACCCTGGTTCATATGTTCTAAAACTATCCTTTGACAAAATCTCATGTCTACTGCAATTGGTCCCTGGGAAGCACCCCCAAACTAATTTCTCTTTCCACTTGTCAAATGATTAAAAGGTCCAACGGTAGCGACATAAATAATGGATATCATCCTTGCAACCAATTTTCTCTGTCCATGATGGTTGTAAAAAAAAGGATCATAGTCTGACCAGAACTCAAAACAGAGAATTACTGCTGCGTTCAACCCACATGACCCTATTAAGTCACTGTAGGCTTTCAATGCCACCAACTAACATTAGAAACACACCATCTGTGGTAACCTGTTCATGATCAAAGGCAGCAACCAAGTTTCGCTGTCCATCATAGATGTGAGGAACAGAACACAAATAAACCAGAACAAACAGAGTATTGTTCTCTTCCACCCACTTCTTTAGTTGAATATCCTTCTTTGCACATGAACTCTATTTTGTTTTGTTCTTTTCTAGAAATGCTAAATATATGCCCGGAGGTTGAGAATATATGAAGGGCAAAGACCCTAGTTGAAATTTCCTTGTTTACATATCAACTCTGTTTTCTTACTTTTGCTCATCCTTCTTTACAGTAGCGTATGCATCTAATGTTTGAAACATAGTTACCAGAGTGGGAATGGGAATTCGCATGAAATCATGATTGAGGGAGTGAGAAGCTAGTAGGAAGCAGCATATGAAATCGTTGACAAAGTGATATGTAAAAATACATGAGCATAAGAATCAGAATTCTTAAATGAACTGAGATTTCTGAAGGAATCACGATTTTTGAACAAACAAGTTTGTCACGACAAAATTGAGATTCTCAGCTTATGAGAACAGGGATTCTTGAAAAAGTTGGGTTCCCCGGTCAGGAGAATCCAGATTCATATCCTGGAATTGAGTTTTCCATCATTGGGATTCATGATTCTTGATGAATCTGATTCCACTTTTTACAAATCATGATTCCCGTGTAGCATAAGCGATTCTGGTAACTATGGTCTAAACGTCATGAAATCGACATTCTGGACTTATGAGAATAGGGATTCTTGAAAGAATTGGGATTCCCATTCAGGAGAACTGAGATTCTCGTATCATGTAATTGAGTTTCCCATCTTTGGGATTTGTGATTCTTGATGATTCTGATTCCACCTTTTATAAATCATGATTCCCATGTAACATAAGCGATATTCTGGTAACCATGGTCTAAAACACTCAAAAGCTTCTCATTTATATAAGTTTTTGCTGACTGTCAACAATTTTGGCTGTTGCAGATGGACACTTTCCTCTTCACCTCAGAGTCTGTAAACGAGGGCCATCCTGACAAGCTATGTGATCAGATCTCAGATGCCATCCTCGACGCTTGCTTGGAACAAGACCCAGACAGCAAGGTAGCATGCGAGACATGCACCAAGACCAACATGGTCATGGTCTTTGGAGAGATCACAACTAAGGCTCAAATCAACTATGAAAAGATCGTTAGAGACACATGTAGAGATATAGGCTTCGTCTCTGCAGACGTTGGCCTGGACGCCGACAATTGCAATGTCCTTGTGAACATTGAGCAGCAAAGCCCAGATATTGCTCAAGGTGTGCATGGCCATCTTACCAAGAGGCCAGAGGAGATTGGTGCTGGTGACCAGGGCCACATGTTTGGATACGCCACAGATGAGACTCCCGAATTCATGCCTCTCACCCATGTGTTAGCCACAAAGCTTGGTGCGAAACTCACTGAAGTGAGGAAGAACGGCACCTGCCCATGGTTAAGGCCTGATGGGAAGACACAAGTCACTGTTGAGTACAGAAACGAAGGAGGTGTCATGATCCCACTGAGAGTCCACACAGTCCTTATCTCCACACAGCATGATGAGTCTGTGACAAATGAAAAGATAGCAATAGATTTGAAGGAGCATGTGATCAAGCCTGTGATCCCATCAAAATACCTTGATGAAAGGACTATATTTCATTTGAACCCATCTGGTAGATTTGTCATTGGGGGACCCCATGGTGATGCTGGGCTTACAGGAAGGAAGATCATAATTGACACCTATGGCGGGTGGGGTGCTCATGGCGGTGGTGCATTCTCAGGTAAGGACCCTACCAAGGTGGACAGAAGTGGTGCCTATATAGTTAGACAGGCCGCAAAGAGTGTGGTTGCTTCAGGCCTGGCTCGTCGCTGCATAGTTCAGGTCTCATATGCAATAGGGGTGCCTGAGCCACTCTCCGTATTTGTGGATACTTACAAGACAGGGAATATCCCAGATAAGGACATACTCACTCTGATCAAGGAGAATTTTGATTTCAGGCCGGGGATGATTGCTATCAATTTGGATTTGAAGAGAGGGGGCAATTTCAGGTACCAAAAGACTGCTGCTTATGGGCACTTTGGACGTGATGATACAGACTTCACATGGGAGACTGTAAAGTTGCTCAAATGGGGAAAAGCATAAACTACAATGCTTTAAGATGCGTAATGCTTATTGGTTAATACAACTTCCATGTCATTTTCTTTTCCTATTTTGTGCTCTTTTGTTTTTTTTTTTGCTTGAGTCTATTGTTAGAGAAATTATGCAGCTGGATTCTGCATTTGGCTGTCTATTGAAAGCGAGTTATGTCCAGAAAACCAGTCTGTTCAGACTGAATTTAATAAGATGGAAAGAAGAACATACTATTTAAAGAGTAAGCTTGCGATTGTATTTCTCCATACTATTTAAGTTCCATACTTAATTTCGAGTAACTTGTGTTTCGAACTCAACATTATCTTTCTTCATGACGTTGAGGCGTTGACGTGAGAATTGAAAGAAACAATAGTCCCATATCGAAGCTTTTATAAAAGATTATACTTCTTATAAAAGCAGATGTGGTACCAATGTAGCGAGCTGTTAATAAGTTTGGTGTTTTGGTGGAGTTCAATTTCCTCCACGCTTGTTCGATTCTTGTGACTCTGAACATGACATCATTGTCTTTGGGCAGTCCATCATTTCATCAAGTCTAACACAATTCTAATATTGACTCATCCCATTATTGGTACAAAATAACTTAATTAAGCATCCATTTGATCACTTTGGTGATTACAAATGCATTTTAATAACAATTCAAATATCATTCTTTATGTCAATATTGTCTATATGATGCACAAAAATACATATTTCTAAGACATTAATGAAAACATCATGCATCATAGCATAATGTGAGAAATAAACTAAGTGTTATACATGTAAAGTGCTTAAAACTTCTTAATTGATTCTAAACTGATGAATCAATCACAACGATACTCCAAAATGGTCCAAGAGAGCCCCAAAAACATTGAACCGACACCATAACCATTCAAACCGATCATTTTATACATAAAATATTCAAAAAGAATAAAGAAACAGTGAAAATGGCTTCTGAACCGGTCATAAAGCAGTGAAACGGTCCAGAAAACCCACAAATCGGTTTGAAAAAGCTTTGAACCGATCAAAAAAGTACTGAAACAGACTAGAACAGTCAAAATCGATTCTATAAAACATTGAACCGGCCCTCAAACACTTAGAACCAGTTCGGTTATGCCTAGAACCGGTCCCAAAAAACAAGGAACCGGTCTGAAACTGATAGAACCGGGCCCAGAACCGGATGAACCGGTTTTGGAACCGATTTGTCCAGTTCCTGACAGATTTGTTCTGGAACGGGCTTTTCCAGTTCTGAACAGATCGGTTCTAGAACTAGTTTGTTCCCTATTATCCGGTACGGGAACTGGATCGGGTTCAATGTGGAACAATATCCGGGATCCAAAATCCAAATGCATCTGGGTACCGGGTCATTAGTCCGGGTCGGATACAGTGTTAGATCTGGATCCAGAAAGCTTTATTGGACCCGGGTCATGACCCCCCCGGATCGGGTCTGCAAACACCAGACCCAATCCAAAAAGTAAAATAAAACCTATTAGGGTTATTTTTTCATTCTTCTCGAAACCTCATAGAGAAAAAAATGGGGGGAAACTGCTAGCGATGGGCCGACCACCAGCGACCGGTGGGCTGACCACCGGTGACCGGCGGGCGGACCATCAGCGATCGACGCCTCTGGAGGAGCACAAAGCATCGCCGTTTCCCGGCGTTGAGGCTCGACCCAAAAGCAAAAAGGGGGTAAAGACGAGGCAACGACAAGCAGACGTCGATCCTCCGGCGTCTCCGGCAGCAAGGAGCAGAACAACGTCGGGAAAAGGTTTTCCCCCGCGTCATTGAGCCACCTTACGCCGGCAGACATCCCTCGGATGCCGCATGTCACCGAACGGCAAAAGAAACCCATTTCTCGGCGATAAACCCTCTCCCCTCCGGCGCTTCAGCCCGCGGCGACCCCGGATCCGGCTGTCCCAGCGGTAAGGCCCTTCCCTTCTCTAGTTTTTTTTTTTAGCAGTATCCCGGTGACAGATGCCGTCGACCGAGACACGAGAGAAGAGAAAAATGGCATAGCTGAGTCGCTGAGTCACCGAGTCGGGTCTCGAACCGAAATGGTTCGATTCTCGAGATGAACAATTTGACCCAATTTAATAAAATCAGGTCTCTCTACGGGTCAGGTCCAACTAGATCTGACTAAGATCCAAAAAGATCTGAGTTTGAACCGGTTCCAAAAATGGACCCAGCCCTAAGAAAAAACGTTGATTCCTTTTTTTCATCTTTTCTGTTTTAACAGAAATACAAAGAGAAGAAAAAACATGGATCGTAGGGGGACAAACCAGACTTATAACCGTGGCTCTGATACGACAATGTGGAGAATCATAGGAGAAACACATTATGTATAACACGTTGGTGAAGAGATATTGTCACATACCTGTCCCTGCCATGGCGTTTATGCGAGAGACGGGCAATCTCCTCAGCCGAACTACTCCTGTCGATGAGTACATGCCTTTAAGCAGTGGGTGAGCAGAGACCGATCTCTGTAAGCCTTCAATTTCACACACAGCCACTGCCCATCATGTGGTGTATATGTAGGTATCCAAAGGATACTTTCGAAGGGTCACCATGCATCATACCAAAAGGTATGATGTATGAGAAGAGGCACTTCCGAAAGGTCACCATGCATCATTCCAAACGATATGATGTATGGGAAGAGGCACTTACGAAGGGGCACCTTGTTTTCCAACACACACACCTATAAATGAAGATTTACTAAGTGCATCGGCAACTGACGATAGATGTTGTATTTCTTATATGCACTTGATCCACGTTGTATAATGTTGATGACAGATAATTGTTGTGCGAGTGCCAGACCATCCCTGCACCCCTGCACCAGCCTTGAAGCGTGCTTGTGAGCATCTTCCACTGATCACTTGTATGTGTGCTTCTGCCTTGCAGCCTGTGACAGTGCTTATAACAAAAGCCATTGACACGACGCCTTCACTCTATTGTGCTTGTGTGCGCGTTTGGATGATCTAGCGCCTGCGTGCGCCACTTCAGTTCCGCACTTGCGTGCACATTGCTTTGTTTAGCGCCTGTGTGCAGCACTTAAGTTATGAGGGACCAAGCTCTAAACGGGCCGAGACAGGACCAGTCCTATGCCCACCCCTACACTACAAAAAAATAGTTGATTAGCGACGGAGTTATATCGTCGCTACTTAGCGACGGATTAACGAGAGAAATGAATCCGTCGCTATATTTGTAGAATTTTACGAAACTAGAGACATATTATATTCCCTCGCAAAATCCGTCGCTAAGTAGCGACGGATTGTGCGAGAGAATATTTTGTCGCAATAAATACGGCAGTTAGCGACAGAATTGCGATGGCTAAAATTCCGTCGCAACATAGCGACGGCCTAGGCGACGGAATATTTTCTGTCGCCTTTCATTTTTTGAATTACGATGGCTTAGCGACGGAATTAATCCGTCGCTAAATGTCGCATTACCCCTAATCCCAGCCCTCTTTTTCCTTTCTCCTTTCGCTGCTCCCGCCCGCCGCCCTCTCCCTCCTGCCGCCCTCTTCCTTCGGTCGCCCTATACATCCCGTCGACCTCTCTGTCGGCCCCCACCGTTCGCCGGAAGTCGATCTCCATCAACCTTCCGCTGCTGTCGCCGCTGCCTGGAGCAACCGCAGGTATTTCACCGTGAAATGGATTGGGGGTCGACCCCCTGCGTTTTCCGGCAGGGGTTCGACTCCGCCAGAAGGTCGACCCCGGTAGGTGGTCGACCCCCTGCCGTGTCCGACCGGGGGGGGGGGGGTCGACCCCCCGCCATGTCTGGCCGGGGGTCGACCCCCCGCTGTGTCCGGCAGGGGGTCAACCCCTTTTGATGTCCGGCAGGGGGTCAACCCCCTGCCGTGTCCGGCCAGGGGTCAACCCCCTGCCTTGTCCGGCAAGGGGTCAACCCCCTGTCGTGTCCGGCAGGGGGTCAACCCCTTTTGATGTCCGGCTGGGGGTCGACCCCCTGCCGTGTCCGGCCGGGGGTCGACCCCCTGCCGTGTCCGGCCGGGGGTCGACCCCCTGCCGTGTCCGGCCGGGGGTCGACCCCTGGTTTCTTGCTCTTCTTTTTCTTTTTTCAGAAATTAGGGTTTTTATTTTATTTTCATTGTTTAGTTTTCTTTGATTTTCATTGATTAGGATTTTTTATTTTGATTTTCATTTATTAGGCAATTGAATCAAATTTCTTAAATTAAGGCTATTTGTAGTTAATTTAATTAGGGTTTTTTATTTGATTTTGTTTTATTAGGGCTTTGAATCAAAATTTAAAAATTAGGGCATTTTATAGTTAATTTGATTAGGGTTTTCTTGGATTTGATTAGAGCTTTTATTTTTATTTTCTATGATTAGGGATTTGAATCATAATTTTTTTAATTAAGGATTTTTAGTTAATTTGGTTAGGACTTTAAATCAAAATTTTTTATTTTATTTGAATAAATTACAAAAGCCTGTGCACTCTGTTTGCAAAAACTAGCTCAACTTTTAGATTATTACATTGTAGTGCCTGCTTATCCATGATAAAATTCAATAGCCACTTGGTGTATAGAATTACTCCTTTTCCTTCATTGTTAATATCCACTCTTACGTTCTTTTGTTATTGGAATAAGAGATAAATATTTTAACCTTTTTTTTTCTAACCATATATGGCTAACCAATTAGTTTATTACCAGGCATGTCCTTTTTATAAATCATTTGTTTAGAGTGAGTTTTTTTTCATGGTGACTTCATTTTAAAACATCATTTTTTTGTGCAGATTTCTCAACGGAACTCGCTTGTGCTCCGCCACCCATGGTAAGTAAGTGACAAAAACAATGCAAATCGGGTAAATACCCGTGGTGAGTAAGTGATGCAAGCGCATCACATGTTATTTAATTTATTGAATATAACACTTTATTGTTCACACACTCACTTAGTTGTTGATATCTAGGACTGCTTTGTTGGAGTTCGGAGATCATGCTGAGCATGATTTTAATGTATGAATATGGAAGTGTTCTTATTTTTGGAGTACGGAGTCCATGCTATGCATGGTAGTAGTTAGTGGGATATTGAAGTGTGTTTGTTGCAGGTACATGTTTGACATTTGTTTGATATGAATTATTTCGATGTATTGCAATGTTTGATGTGATTTTATCCATGCTTACATGTAGTTACTTTCAATTTGATTATGTCTTCCATGTGAAATTGTATACTGAAAGCATGCTTCAAATGAATGTATCGTGTCATGAATAGTTTGCACATGAAAATATTAAGTTATCAATGCATGCATCATAATTCTTGTGATTGTATGACATCATATATTGCATAATAAATTTGATATTTTCTTCATCATAGCATTCTGATGGTTCTCTTTTAACTGGTTAGGATATTATTCGTAACATCATACGACAGAATGACTGCAAATTGTGAATGAATGTACCGTAGGATAGTGGACAATGAGTTATCGCATGAATATATGGATGGTGTCGACAGTTTTATTGAATTTGCAACGGCAAGTGTCAGTACGGTAGATCTCACAGGTCGGATTAGGTGTCCCTGCAAGATTTGTAAGAATAATCGATTTGTAGAACCTCATGGCTTTAGACATCACCTATACAGGAAGGGTTTTGTGAGTGATTATCAGAACTGGACGTTTCATGGAGAAGAATTTAGAAACGATTTTGATGCACGGGTGAATGTGGTGCACGATAATCCATATACGAATTTGATATTTGATGCTGCAGGAACAGAACTGGGTTCTGCTATGAGTTCTAGTGATGTAAGAACTGCCGTAGATGAAGAATCACCAAACGATGCAGCTAGTAGATTTTATGATTTACTTAGAGATGCTGATGAGCCACTTTGGAACGGTTGTGAGAGTCACACTATCTTGTCTGCAGTTCTTCAACTAATGAATTTGAAGTCCGAGTATAATTTGAGTCAATCATGTTTTGACCGTTTGTGCATGATTGTGAAGAGTATGTTGCCTAAAGATGAGAAATTGTCATAAAATTTCTATCGTGCGAAAGTTATGGTCAACGCTCTAAGTATGGGTTACAAAAAGATTGATGCTTGTCCAAATCACTGCATGTTGTATTTCAAGGAGCAGGAAAATGACATATCATGCCCGTCATGTGGGCATCCTCGGTTCAAGCCAAAGACAAGAGGCAATGGTAGCACAAGATCAAAGGAAGTTTCATACAAGTCGCTCTGCTACTTTTCTATCACTCCTAGATTGCAGTGATTGTATATGTCTTCAAAGACAGCTAAACACATGAGATGGCATGCAAATAAAGTTTGACACGATGAAAACAAGATCACGCATCCTGTTGACGCTGAAGCTTGGAAGCACTTTGATCGTACTCATCAGAACTTCGCAATGGAAGTGCGAAATGTTAGACTCGGTCTATGTACAGATGTATTTAATCCATTTGGGGGTAGATCAACTCCATACTCATGCTGGCCAGTATTTGTAACTCCATACAACCTTCCACCAAGCTTGTGTATGAAACGTCCAAATCTTTTCTTGTCTCTGTTGATCCCTGGTCCGACCTCACCTGGCCAAAATCTTGATGTATATCTAAGGCCATTGATTGATGAAGTTGCTTTGCCTGCCTTAGAGCACATATGAGCATGCTATAATCACATATAAAGTTGCTTTGCCTGCCTTAGAGCACATATGAGCATGCTATATTCACATATTCAATTTTTTGACTGCCTTAGCACACATACGAGCATGATCGAATCACATATATAGTTTTTTGCCTGCCTTAAAGCACATCTGAGCATGGTAGAATCACATATAGAGTTTTTTTAGATGCCTTAGAACACATATGAACATGCTATAATCACATATTCAATTTTTTGACTGCCTTAGCACACATATGAGCATGATAGAATCACATATATATATATATATATATATATATATATATATATATAACTTTTTGTCTGCCTTAGAGCACATATGAGCATGATAGAATCACATATAAAGTTTTTTTTACTGCATTAGAACACATATGAGCATGCTATAATCACATATTCAGTTTTTTGACTGCCTAAAAACACATATGAGCATATTATAATCACATATTCAGTTTTTTGACTGCCTTAGCACACATGAGCATGCTATAATAACATATAGAGTTTTTTTACTGCCTTAGAACACATATGAACATGTTATATATCATTTATGATAGAATCACATATAAAAATTTTGGCTTTGCCTGCCTTAGAGCACATATGAGCATGCTATATTCACATATTCAATTTTTTTACTGCCTTAGCACACATACGAGCATGATCGAATCACATATATAGTTTTTTGCCTGCCTTAAAGCACATCTGAGCATGGTAGAATCACATATAGAGTTTTTTTAGATGCCTTAGAACACATATGAACATGCTATAATCACATATTCAATTTTTTGACTGCCTTAGCACACATATGAGCATGATAGAATCACATATAGAGTTTTTTTATTGCCTTAGATCACACATGAGCACATGATAGAATCACATATAGTGTGTAATTTATTTCATTATATTTTGTTTATCAATACTGACTGTTCTTTTCTTGTGTAGGCTGCTAGTGATAATCAGGGTAGTAGAGCTGAAGGGACAGATAAAGACAATGAACAAGAAGACGCACAAAATCTTGGCGATGATTAGAGGACTGTGTTGAAGAAGTTCTATTTTTTTTATTTTTCCTAATTGTAATTGTTGAATTGTAAATAATTAAACTTCTTAATTTTAAGGTGGAACGATTAATTGTTGTAGATTCTTGTTATATGAATTTTTTTGTGTGGTTTGTTTTTTATTTACAGGAAATATAAATTGTACAGGAAATAGAAATTGTATAGTTCTCGGTAATTAATTTTCAAATAAATTTTTTTTAATTTTTTTTCGCGTTTGCGACGGATTAGCGACGAAACCATCCGTCGCTATTCATATTAGTCTAGCGACGGCATAGCGACGGAAGTAAATCCGTCGCCAAGCCGTGGTCGCCGTTTAGTACCGGCGGATTGGCGACAGAATATAGCGCTCGTTATTCCGTCGCAATTAGCGACGGACCTGGTGACGAAATAATTCCGTCGCCAGTTAGCGTCGAAATATTCGCGACGTAAGCATACTGTCGCCTCGTTGTCGCTAATCCGTCGCTAACCATGTTAGCGACGGATTAGCGACGGAATGTGGTCGTCGCTAATCTACTGCTTTGTTGTAGTGCTACCTGCATCCAACAGTAGTACTTTTTTTATGACAATGGGGCAAAATCACCTCACTCATTGATGCAATACACCAGCTTCAGCTTTGCGGCAAAGAAGCTTTTGAATTCGGAGTGTCCTAGTGCCACTTGCTAGACCATATCACCCTCTTCTCTAATATAAACACATCTGAATTTGGGATGGATTCAGAACAAATGCATTTGACCACATTTTCAATGAGTGCATATCAAGTCAGAGCCAGCTTTGAGAGGGAGTAATTCAAAGTCAGTGTAGTGGTAAGCTTGCGACTGTATTTCTCCATACTAATTAAGTTCCATACTTAATTTTGAGTAACCTGTGTTTCGAGCTCAACATTATCATTCTTCGTGGCGTTGAACCGTTGACGTGAGAAATGAAAGAAGCAATAGTCCCATATCGAAGGTTTTATAAAAGATTATACTTCTTATAAAAGCAGATGCGTTATGAGTTATGCTCAGCTGTGAAGAAATTGGCGTTTGAGTGGAGTTGAGTTTCTTTCAAATCATTGTGACAAGTATCATGATATTTACAAAATTTTTGCAAAAAAATGTGAGAGTTACTCTAAACACTCTTTCTGTAAAAAGTTATAACTTAAAACCCTTAGTTTGCAAAAAACAAAAAAACGCACCTCTCTCTCTCTCATTGTTTGAGTTTTTTTATACTTTTTCTAGGATTCGTTTGAGGTTTTTTTTTTTAACTTATGAGTCTTATTCTAGTCTTTTGTTTAAGACTTTAAGTTGTGAAAATTTGTACCATATATAGGTGTTAATTACATACCAAGTCTTTCCAATTGCTTTAGCTATTGCATAAAAAAAAAGGCTTTTTTGGTCCAGCCTATATCCAAAAAAAAGATATTAGTATACAACGTAGAATAAACAGTTGAGAGTTCAAATGAAGCAACTGACCTGCCATCTTCCAACCATTGCAACCTCAACCTTTGCTTCTGCAAAATTCCATTGTTTCAGTACCTGACAGATCTAATTAATTGTAACATATGGTCTAAAAGTTACATAATTGTTAAAGAGATATTACCTGAAGGAACAACCCAGTAGTAGCCAGTAAATCCACGAAAATGATCTATCCGAAATTCATTAAAAAGATGATAGGCGTGCATTATTCGTTGTATCCACCAAGAGAAACCATCCTTTTCCATAGCTTTCCAATCATATAAAGGACTATAAAACAAACAACAAAACAACAAGTATGAGCTTACATCACGCACCAGATAAGAGCATATGGTACAAAAGTTAAAAATTTCTATAAAACACTACATACAGAGAGGTGATGAGGGATAGGGAGGAATAAGAAAAAAAATGTCTGTCATCATCAGTAATCTCACAGTCCAAAAGATGTTCTTGATATATCTTTTATTTTTTATTTTAATTTTTAATGTTTGAACTACTAGGTATTCAATTTCTTGTATTCATGAGTGTGTTCAGTTCATTGATGCATGTGTATCAGCTCTATCACATATTTATGTATGGTAGACTCCAATTTGTCAAAAATTGAAACTAGCCAGCCTAGGTGCCATCTCAGCGCCTAGGCTAGAGCAACTAGGCACTGGTCCCATTTTGGTTGGGTATTAGGTTGTTGATCTTTGCTTTGGAATGGTGTGTGGTTTGTGGGTTTGGCCCCATCCACTTTACCAAACCCCTTGGGGCTTGAACTTCATAGTTAAATTCCATTTTTAGACAAGAGACTGATGTGGGGTTGGATCCTGCCAGGATTGGTTTCATGGTTGGATATCTGGTTTTCAGAATTTTGACACCAGGGAAAGCTTCCCAAGATTTCTTTACTTTTTTCTAAGCAATCACATATTATGCCAAGGAAGAGATCTTATGCCACTTAATAATTAGGTTATGATACTCCATAAGATCCATATGCTATATGTTGCCATCCTGGTTTTAAGTTTTCACGTTTCTTGTTTTTATGTATTCATGATTTTTTCTTATTCTATTGATTAAAATATGCAAAATATTCTGTTTTGATACATTCAGCTAAATATTTGATCTATTTTGACATGTTTTGATGTGTTCTATGTAGGAAAAAATATAGAGAGAAATAAAGATGTATTATGGAACCATGCTACACTACAATCAGATGATCGATTACTTTGCAACTATTGTAAGGTACATTTTAATAAGGGGATAACAAGATTTAAGTATCATCTTGCAGGCATACCAAATAAGGATGTTGTTGCATGTGAGCACGCAACATCAAATGTGAAACATTTAGCATTGGCTTCATTTCATGAATTAAAGCTCAAGCCATTAGGAAAAAATAAAAAATCACAAGTTATTTATCTTCTACTGGAAGCGGCTCAGATTCTACTTCTATAAGAATTTTTTCTACTTCTCCAAGTATAGGTATAGATCAACGAAATACTCTAAGTGCTTTTATAAAGAAGAAAGAGAAAGAACATGCAGATATGTGTGTAGCAAAATGTATTATCATGAACAATTTACCTTTTAGGTTAGCTAGAGATGATGCATTTAAGGAGATGGTTAATGCCATTGCAAATTGTAGACTTGGTTATACCTCTCCAAGTAGTGAAACGATTAGAACAAAATTCCTTCAAAATTTAAAAGGACAAGTTGTAACATTTATTGATGAGGTCAAAAAGTCATGGTCGATATCAGGATGCACTTTAATGTCTGATATATGGACAAATAAAAAAAATCATTCACACATAAATATTTTGGCTTCATGCCCTAAAGGCACAATATTTTTGAAATCTAAATGTGCTAAAGGGAAAAAAACTGGTGAATATATTGAGGAGTATATATCAACTACTATTGAAGAAATTGGATCTGATAAAGTAGTTCACTTTATGACAGATAATGGCTCAAATTACTTGAAAGCAAGGGCTGCAGTGGAGGTAAGATACTCTCATATTTTTACATCATCTTGTGTTGCACACTGTATTGATTTAATGCTTGAAGATTATGATAGATTGCCTAATTTCTCTCATACATTATTGGATGCAAAAAGGATTACAATCTTCATGTATAAATCATAATCAATTTTGTAACTTATGCGAAATTATACAAATGATAGAGATATACAAAGGCCTGAGGTTACTCTTTTTGCTACTAATTTTTTATGTTTGTAATCTATATTGAAAATGGAAGATAAGTTGAGGTTTTTGGTTGCTTCTTCTAAATGGAGAAATTTAGAAAAGGTTAAAAAAGGAGGAGAAGGCAAAGATGTGACTGATATTATACTAGGAAAGGAGTTTTGAAAAAATAAAAGAGAAATAATTGCAACAACAAAACCACTTATAAAACTTTTGAGGATGGTACATGGGGATGGTTCTACCATAGGTTACTTGTATGAAGGTATAAATCGTGTTAAAGAAGAAATACAAAGTTTTTATAAATGTTGAGTAGATAAGTATCTACGAATATAGGACACCATTGATCATAGATGGGAGGTCAACTTGAGAAGTGACTTATATGTTGTTGCTGGGTATTTAAATCCATAACTTTTTTATAATGGTCTTGTGAAGATGAATAACGAAATCATGAAAGAATTGTAGAAAATAATGAAAAAGATGATGGATAAAGAAGATAAAAAGGATGAGCTTGCTTTAGAATTGACTTATTATCATTCAAAAGATCCAAAGATCTTTAATGAGATTACAATATCTCTTCTCCATACTGCACATCCACGTAAGTTTCAATTTTGATTTTCATTTTATAAATTTTTTTATTTTAAATTATATTATCAAATTTTTATTACTTGCTTTTGTTTTCATAAGGGATATGGTGGGAAATGAGTGGAGCAAATGTTTCTATTTTGCAGAATGTAGCAATTAAAGTACTTAGTCAACCATGCAGTGCATCTGCATGTGAAAGAAATTGAAGTGCATTTGAAGCAGTGCATACCAAAAAAAGAAATCATCTTGAGCCAACAACTCTTACTGATTTAGTTTATGTGTGCATGAACATGCACATGCAGAAGACTTCAATTGAAAAAGGAGCAAAAGATTCTTGGCCCATTATATATGACAACATTGATGCATTTGCATATGGCTCAATTGAAGAAAATAATGAAGAAGAGAAAATAGAAGAGGAGGAAGAGGAGGATGAAAGCATTGATGACCAAGGAATTAATGAAGACACTTTTGATTTCTTAGTTAGTAGCAAGTGAATAAATTTTTTTGTATAAACTTGAATCATTATGATGTTTGTTTTTTCATGAACTTATGATAATTTTGTTTTTATTTTTGATACTTGATTATTGATACTTAATGTATGCTGATTTAATTGATGTTTGATACTTATTTGAATGAAAGTATATTTTATGTACATGTTTGATACTTATTTGATGCTTGATAGTTTTTAGATACGGTTAATGAGATTGAAAATAGATTTTATATTATTTTCATGTAAAATTTAGGTAGTTTATTTTATTTTTTAGATTTTTTAATTTGTTCCTGAGATTTTGCTGAAAAAACTCAAGAAATATGCAAAAAGTTAAAAATCTCCTCAGAAATTCACTGCCGGGAATTTGCCATTTTAATTTTTTGTCACACTTTCATTGTAACACCCCAATTTTTATAACCCGAAAAATGGTAATTTTTTTTTTGAAATCCTTTTAAAAATCTTTAACATATGACAGCGGAAAAACTTGAAGGTTCTAAAGGTTGGCGTGCTACTTTTCACAATACTTGCATACCCATATAATTATGGAAATTCAAATAGAAATAGAATTCAATTTGCATAAAATAAATCAATGTCCACAATCATTCAAAATTAATTATATTGCCCATAGCTATAATAATCAATTAATAAATCAGACTCTAAAAATCGTGTAGATGCAAAGGAAAGGTAGGCTTAGTCCCCGTCGCAACCTTCTGCCTTCGCTTATAAGCTACTCCTCATTACCTGAAAAATATTAAACCATATAAGGTCATACACAACATGTCTCAGTAGAGTGAAATATGTTAAGCTTGTAAGACAGAATTACAAAACAAGAATTTCAATAGAGATTTCATGGTTTAGCATTGAAATTAACTGAAATGATCATACAACTAATCATGCATGTTTAGAATTTACATAGTTAGCAAAAAGATATTAATTCATACATTCGAAATATAAAATGCATGAGCAATTAATATGCATGACTTACCATATGTAGAAGCCCTTCAACTCATGCATATTTTCTTATCTTTAATCATATTTTCTTTCTTAGATTATGCATGTGATGCCAAATTAATGCACACATAACTTAAGTTATCACTTCTTAGCCCTGCTGATACGACACAGACAAACATTCTCATATCAGGACCATGGCTCAAGACATGTCTTACATACAGGGGTGGCTTTAGCCTAGCCAAATCTATTCACCAAGACGAAGTGAGGGATGTTAATATGAGAGAGATTCTCAATACCTTTCAACCCAATGCACCAGTTTTTCCTCGTGAGTACTAGAACCTCTACGCTGCATTCTAATACAGAGGTTTCCTCATAAAATCATGGGAGGGAAGGAGCAGCCTTCCGTGCCCATAACAGGCTTGCCCCACGAAGTTTTGTATCACCTGCTACTCTCCCAGCATGTATCTTGAGTTTTAATGTCACATGATTACTTGATTACAGTCTTACTTTTCTTGCAACATCAAGTTTGAACCACTTTATGGTCATGGATGCATTCTTATAAAGCATAGGAAAGATTCACTTAATCAAACTTGTAACAGAAAATTGAGCATATGCGTAGTATGAATATCTTACTCATTTCCACACACCATCTAGCACATGTACAAGGCCAATGCAATAAAGAACATGTATATGAACATCCACATCAATGCAACAGTCATATCATCATGATAACATGAGCATACATGTAGCCAACACATTTTCAGAATTAAAACATAAACTTGCATTCATTGGATCCTTTGATCCTTGATCTTAAATGTGTAAACTTTTTATTAACAATTCATGTCATTAGCATATAAAATTTTGCATAAGATCAAACCTGCATAATTATTCACATATTACATACTATTCTCAACGAACAAATTTTCATAAAAACATGCAAACTATGCATCTTTTGAACCTCGATCTAAAGATCGGTCTTGAATTTACCGAATTCTTAACTATGTCCGACTGGTACAGAGCTCATCAAAAAATTTTGGCTCAATAAACAGAGCTGAAATTTTTACAGTATATATAAAATTTTGCTAGCTTTCCGTAGCCACAAACCGTTTGTAAAAACTCTTCCGGATAAGGCAGTTATATACGTTTTACTATAGACCTATCATCTTTTGTTCTGACTATCATAGGAATGTGCTCATTGCATGAACAAAGCCCAAAATTTTATAGTAGATGTAAAATTTTGTTAGCTTTCCAACACAATAATACGTTTGTCAAAACTTTTTTGGACGAGGGAGAAACGAACATTTTACTAGTCGGAGGTCAAGCCAAAAACCTGAAGTTCTGAGATTATGCATTCGGGTGGGCCAAACCGAGTCACCCGAATCTCAAAATAAATTAGAAAAAAAAATGAACAATATACATGAAATACAATTCAGGAAAATACATAAAATTCATAGAATATTGAATAAATCATATATTATCAGAAACCATCAAATCTTGTATGAATCAAACCACAAAAATTACTTGATAAATTTACCGATTTCTTTTCGGAGAAACCTAATTTTGCTAAAATCGCAATAGCCCAATATTTTGACCATAGAAAACCCTAAAATTTTTACAGCAGACCTACAATAGCATATTCCACCAATACAAATCGATATTTGAGAGTAAATCATGGCATAAATCAAATATTAACTAATTTCACAAATTTCTTTTCTGAGAAGCCGATTTTTATGAAAAACCCGGTTTCAAAAAGGGTTTTCTTTGAGAGGAAACATGTTTTTGCCATGGATCCTTAGATTTGAGTCAAACTCATAGTTAGGAGGGTCTGATCATGGTCTAAACTCATGAAAAAACATAAAAATCCATGCCAAGAACTCTGATCTTGCAAGAAAAGCATAGATACCCTACCTCTTGTTGAAAAAAAAACATTTTTTGATGGATTAATGAATCTTTTCGCACGATCCGACCAATCAGCTCCTTCTTCTAGAAAGATGAGGGCTTTAGATAACCTCAACACATACTCGAGGTCTGAATCTTGCACTCAAGAAAGAAAAAGAAACCCTAAAGAAAGAGGGAAAGAGGAGGGAAGTAGAAGAGGGTTTTTGGGGGAGAGAGAATAAGCGTTAAAAAAATTTTCCAGCCACAATGGGGGGCGTGAACTAGGAGAGGGCTTTATAGCCCCTCTTGAGTTAGGTCATGGGCTGGAATAAATCTCAACCCTTGATCAAAAAAAGAGAAGTCATTAAAGCCCTTAATCTCTACTTTGACTAGTCAAGTTTTAATTAAGCTTGAATTTCTTCATTTTTTTTTTCAATTTAAAGCTTGAAGTAGGATGCCATATAGGATGAGACGGCCCACCTATGGACTCTTACTAAACTATAAAATATAGTTAATTTATGAAAAAATTATTATATTAAATTATAATTAAATAATTGTTAAATTCCAATTAAGATCATTTTTTTATATAACCACAATTCATGTGAAAATATAAAGGCATTAAGTATAAGCTAATTCCAACGTATTAAGCATGTTAATATGTATATTTTTACAATCTACTTTTGTTAATTGACTTCATTTAAATAAATTTTTTTTAAAGAAAAATCGATTTTTTCTTTTTAAGAGAAACATTTTCAATTGGCCATCACTTTGGATTTTCTCTAATATCCAAAACGCATAGGGCTTATATTTACTATATTTTAACATAATTATACCCTCTAAGTCTTACAAATATTTCCAAGCATTCATTTTTTTTTAATTAACAGAAAATCAAGATTTTATGTGGGCACAAAATTCAAGAATTTTCACAGTATTATAGAAAAAGAACTTAGAAATTTTTTCGGATATTACATTCACGCTTGTCTGATTTTATTGACCAGATCTCAGTCATTTTTATTAAATCTATTTGTTTGTCTTCTTATGCCCTTTAGTATGTTCATTAAAGTGAGTGGCATCCCAAATACCACGGTTGGAGTTGGACCCTTGGTCTTCTAAACGGGTCGGTTTGTTTTAGAGTTGTTGATGCTCTAGATGGAGGCATCAACGACTCTAAAAAAAAGGATCCATTTAGAAGATGAGGAATCTGATGATATTCATGCAGCATCCCAAATACCATATATATGAATTATTTTCAGCCGTTCATTTTTGCAAACCATAGATGCCATTCATCTAGAGCATCAACAGCTCTAAAACAAACCAACCCGTTTAGAAGACCAAGGGTCCAACTCCAACCGTGGTATTTGGGATGCCACTCACTTTAATGAACATACTAAAAGGCATAAGAAGACACAAACAAAAAGGTACACAATAAAAATGATTGAGCTCAGAAACACCTTAGTTCGTCACTTGAATCAGACAAGCGTGGAAGAAACTCAACTCCACCTAAACGCCAATTTCTTCACAGCTCACCCTAAAAGGTAACGCATCTGCTTTTATAAGAAGTATAATCTTTTATAAAACCTTCGATATGGGACTACTGTTTCTTTCTTTCTTTTCTCACGTCAACGGTTCAACGCCATGAAGAAAGATAATGTTCAGCTCGAAACACAGGTTACTCGAAATTAAGTATGGAACTTAATTAGTATGGAGAAATACAGTCGCAAGCTTACCACTAACACTGACTTTGAATTACTCCGTCTGAATCCAGCCCAAATTCAGATGTGTTTATATAGAGAAGAGGGTGATATGACACGCCGAATTCAAAAGCTCCCTTGCCGCAAAGCTGAAGTGAGGTGATTTTGCCCCATTGTCATAAACAAAAATTTCTAATGTTGGATGCAGGCAGGGGTTATGGCCCGGCCTGGGCCCGTTTAGAGCTCAGTCCGTCCGGCTTTAAGTGTGGACCGGAGATGGCCCGACCCGTTTACTAACAAGTCAATGTGAAGCTGGTCAGGTCTAGCCCGACTAGGTGGTTAGCCATTTGTAAATAATAATAATTAACAAGTTTTCAACTTAATATGCTCTCAATTAATTATCTTTTTAGTTTTCATAAAATTATTATAGCTAATTAAGTAAATAACAATGGTTACCAAGTTTCTATGCAATAGTTAATTTTTTTAATTTTATATTATTAAAAATTTAATAAATAACTCAGGCCTATCAAGCTGGCCCACATATATAACAGGCCAAGGTTTTTAGGCCAGAACCCGGACCGTGGCAGGCCAGGTCGGCTTAGCCCATCGGGCAGCTCAGCTGGTTATCCACCCTTAGATGCAGGAGATATACCACTATACTGACTTTGAATTATGCCATCAACCACCAATTTCTGTTGCCAACATTTTTTGTCATGCTCATGTTAGGTTGGCTTTTTTTTCCATAGTCAAGTTAGATTGCTTCTACCTAACCTTTTTTTTTATCTAAATTAATATGAATGGTTGAAAGTTAAACAATGTTGACACGGTAGCCAATATAAAGCCGTTTATGTCAAGTTTTCCCTACAACTAGTTTGCATAAGATATATATTTTAAAGGCAAGTTGGGTTGGGTGGACTCCTACAGAATAACAGCTGCCCCATGTGACAGAGGGATTTGATCCTGGGCCTTCAGCAACTTGGTGGTGAATATGATATGATAAGATATACTGTGCTTGGTAAGTGTTAGATTTTTTTTTTATATTCAGGATGAGAGACCTAGCTGTGATGGCTCTGCCTGCGTACTTACGATCACTATCTTGACAGCATAAAACTTCGTGGGCTTACTCCTTACCTCCAGAGAATTTGAACCTAGACTGCCTGCCTCGTGGCATAGGTCTCATCCCACTGGACCAAACCCTTGGGCTTGCTAGGTGCTGGTTGTTATCCTTTTCAAAGGGTGCTCCTTCTCTTCAATCGCGACTGATTTCATGCTTTGGTTGAGATCTTACAATCTTAAAAAATGGCGATATTTTGAACATATCGACTATTTTTTTAAAATATCACGTTTTTATCCAGACATTAAGGAGGATCCCATTCGCACGAAAGCATTTGGGTAATTTCACGTTAGGGTAACATAAAAAAATGCCGGTAAATTCTCTACATCGTGTTTCCAGCCTTAAAGCTGCTCAAAGATCAACCGCACTATAAAAGGACACTACAACCCTTACATAAAGAGCTAAATGCCACATGTGTCCTCATCCAACAAGGTTGGTCTCATCAAAGCAGGCCTCCAGATCCAGCCCAGGCGAGCAAGGTGGAGATGGCGAGCCATCTTCTGGCTCTCCGCCACTGCGAGAGGGCCAATCCGGTGGCAGACTTAGCGGAGGCAGTGACGTAGACGGCGAGGCGGTGGCGGCCGGGAGGTTTGGACGAGGACGCGTTGGTTTTTTGGAACTCCTTGAAAAATCTGCTTGCATGTTACAATCACATGAATTCAAGCTCATTTCCTACTGAACAAGCATCGTATATCACATTTATAAGGTTAAATCTAAAAAAATAAAAATACATGTTAGATATTCTAGGCGCAAATTTTTTTTATAGGCAAGCTAGGGTTAGGGAGACCCCTACCAGTTATACAACTATACCATTAGGTTTTGAACCTGCAACGTCCCAACACAAGCTGATGTGCACTAGCTGTTTCCTACCAAACAAGCCCCCGTTGGTAATTTAAGAGCCATCTTGTTGTCAAAACACAACATTGAAAATGAAGTTCGCGGCCTACAACACCATTCACCAGTGGATGTTTCTCGCAACTCCATCCTCAACACCATATTTTGGCAACACATGGAAATGGTGCTTCTATCAGTAGTGACAAATATCGCAAGATTGATGAAAATCTCACGATAATATCGTGAGAAATTGCCTCAAAGTTTAAAATGAACATTTCTCGAGAGATTTTCAAAATATCGTGAGATTTATGAAAAAACATAAATACCATGATTTAAACACGATATTTATGTTTTAAATGGCTATTATTATGAAAAAACCATGTATTTTTAAATATTTTTTATTAATATTTTCTTATATAAAATATTTTTTTATTTTTTTTTTATTGTTGAGATTTTGAGCAAGATTTATGAAAAATTTTCAATTTCTCGCAAGTTTTTGAAAAACGAGATTTTGCCGGTAAAAACGTTTGTCACTGTGCTTCTATATCAATGCAAGTCTCCCAAAAGTGCCTAAATTGAAATCACTTAAGCATTCTCATCAATGTATATCATATGTCCATGTCTCGCATGACGTCTTGTTTATTCTGTGTTTTACAATGAAAACTATTTTATTCTTTTATTTATTTATTTAAAGGCTGCTTAAGGATGAGGGCATTGGATGAGCCCACAAGTGCTTTGCACACTTACCTAGTGAGTCGTATTAAGGCATTCAAGTTGAAGGATGTAATGAGTTAAATACTACCATCTCTGCTTGTTTGGTAGGAACCGTTAGTGCACGTCACCTTGTGTGGAGACGTTGCAAGTTCAAATCCCAATGGTATGATGTATAACTGGTAGAGGTCTTCCTAACCCTAACTTGCATATAAAAAAAAATGTAATGAGTTAAATACTTGTGATCATACCTGACCCTAAAGCTGAAACAGCAAACTCTCTAAGTAGACATGGAAGCGCGACCAAGGGGATTCAACTGTTAACTGCATTGGGGTGGGCCATATGGCAGAGCATCAATCTCTCCGGGTCCAACCACCTCAATCTCTCCGGGTCAAATATTTTACTAATGTAGTTTTGCTATGATTAGTAAAATATTTGATGCCCTTTTCTTGTTTAGGATGAAATAAGCAACCAAATAATAGAAATGCAATGATATTTGACAATGCTACATCTCTATGTCTGAAAAACCGGATGAGCTTAGATCCACTTATATGTGTTAACATTGGTAAGAATAGATAGTTCCTGGTATGTTGTAGGTGATGCTTAGTCAAATATGGAGCTAAATTTGGATCTCTCCGAACTGGTTGAAGACGGACAATGTTAGGGCTATCAATTGTCAGTTGCTCGGATCCACATGTCCAGGACAAAGATCCACCAAGTAGTTCTCTCATGATTTTTGTTTTCAATAATCTTAATACAGTCAAGTAGAGGTTTCCCCCAGTGGGATTCGAACCCAACATCCCTTGGTTATGATACTGCAGCTCCAACGGGTCCAGCGATTCGGTCCCAGGTCCAAATGGGTTATTGGGTGACTTGGGTGTCCTGATTTGTCACTGAGACCCGGGTCATATTCGTCATGTCTTGGGCTGGCATAGATACAGTGATGACTTCCTCATAAGTCAATATTATTTATGCGTATTCATGGGTAGTTTACATACTGGTGCCTAGACAACTTGTTAGGTCTATCCAGCGATCCATATCCTGAATTGGACATCCTGAGGATCCATAAGGAGCTTTCATTCTGTTTTCACCAAGCTTTTTGTTATTTTAATATCTTTCTTTCTTTCCCGTAAGGATCAGACATGGGCTCAACTCAATCCGGCATTGGTTGCTGGCCTAAAAGAATATTGACTAACCTTATAATAACCGGATCTAGACTTGCAGGAACAGGTCCAATAGTGTACTTGGATCGAACTTAGATAGTGTGTGTATTAGTAAACCAAACCAGAGAAAGCCGGGTCATATCTGACCCGATCCCAGAAAACTGTTCAAATGTCAGATTCAAGGCCAGAACGATGGGACCCATCCCCAAACCTGACCCATTAACGGTCTTGCCAAACTGTAGGAACATGACTGACATTAACAAAACCATCAGGAACACACTTCCAAGTTTCAAGTTTCAAGTTTCAGCCCCAAAAGTAAAATTTAATGCTTAAAGGTAGGTATTATTTGTGATAATACATTATTATTTATTTTATACAAAGTTATTTATTAATTAATGTGATTACTTAAATTTAATTTCCTCATGCACAATTATCAAAAGAATCATTTGTAGCTTTGCAAACTCAAATGAATTCACAGCTAAATAATTTACAATTTATACTAAAAACAATAAGATGAGAGGGGTATTACCGTATTATGTATACAAATTTTATACATAATGAGCACATAAAGTCATTTATAGTTCTAAAGTTCACTTGTATTTCATTTACATTTTTTAATTAGTATGCTTTTAAGTTTATAACAACTATTAAGAATCCATCATAACAAAACTACATTAAAATTTGTAGTTTTCATTTTTTGAAATAATAAAGCATGTGAAACAAGTTTTACTTTGTACATGATAATGTGAGACTAATTTCTTTTGTTGTATAGTACTCCTACTCCATATATGAATGGGGTTTTTCAGTAAAACAATAAAATCGGTTTAAATTGGATATATCTGAAGCGTTTTTAACTGGTCCATTTTAAAGCTGATTTTTTATTAAATTTATTTTTCATAAAAATTTGTAAGTGAATCGATTCAAGACAAAATCGACCCAAATCAATAAAAGGTCAGCCGATTTTTTATGGGGGTCGAATTAACCCCATATTATTTTGACAAATAACTGATTGGATTTGAATCAGTCAGTCTAAGTGGATTCAGATCATTTTTAACAACATTGATTTGTACCACAGTGACAAAATTCAAAATGTCACAATATTTTTATCAAAATTTAAATATGGGGTTTCTACTGTTTACGTTTGAGTAAACCATTCATTTTCTCTCTCTCTCTCTCTCTCTCAAACTGGGATCTGGATCCCTCTTTCTCTCATAAAATTCCCCTCTGTCTCTCTCTCTCTCTCTCTCTCTCTCTCATGGCGACCCGCCGATCCGTCTTTGCGCTTCTTTGGATGCCGATCCTCCTCCTGCTCTGCCTGATCGGTGGAGTCCTTTCCTTCTACCTTCCGGGCGTCGCTCCCGAAGATTTCGAAAAGGTTCTGGTTTTTACTTTTTACTCGGCCCCCTCCCAATTGCCTCGTTCAAGATTCTGGATCTTCTCGAGCTGCGTTTGTGATTTTAGCTCTAGATCTCGTTGTTTTTGAGCCCTGATTTGGTCGATCCGACGTGTTTTTAGTAGATCTGCTTCTGTTCCCTGCGTTTTGTTGAGTTTCTCTGCCTACGGAGGGTTTTCTTATTGTGTTTCTCAGCATGTGTTCGGAAAACAATGATTGAATGCTTGGTCCTGTTTGGTGGAGATATTTGTTGGAGGTTTTTATGTAGTGTCTTGTTCCGAAAAGTTAGGGTTTACTTCGGTCATTGGACTATTTTGGATATGTGTGTGTGTTAGAGATGTAGAGAGCAGACGGCAAATAAATCCCTTTTATTCTGTATAAAATGGTGCAAAAAGAGTGTATGTGTTTTGCTTATACTTGGTATATCGATTTCAATGTACCTTAATAAGCCGGAGATGCTTTAGCTATTAGATCTGCTTGAGATTTAGGTTTTCCAAACTGTAATATATATGACGCAATGAATTTATGGAAGAACCTGGTCTAGTTTATGCGAGTCCTATACATATGTTGCTTGTTTTGTCATCTCGGGAAACTATCACTTTAATTAGTTTTGGGTGCCACCCATCTCCTAGTTTGAGATCAATCGTCCGATTTACTTTGTTAACTGGCCATCTGAATTTTTTAATTTTGGAGTTGGAGTTGTACCGGCCAACCAAGATTTGTAAATTTTGGATTTATCCACAAGGGTTTTGATTGCCATTGGGGGGGGGGGGGGTACCCATCGCTTAGCTGTCACAAAGCGAGAGAGAAGGAAGAAGAGAAAAGATGCTGCGATCATCTTGCAACTAATTTGTGGCAATCCTTAACTTATATTTCATGTCTGCTTTTGTGATTCTGTTGTTCTAATATTTCTTTTGAGCGGATATTTATTATATTGCAAGTTTCTAGTTTTTATACATTGGCTTGACAGAATAGATAAATCTCATGGGATTAACGCAGAAGGACCTGCTATCTTGTTGTATCCATGATTCCTTGTGGAGCGGTGCTTCTGATTTGTAACTTTCATCAACTTCCACTGGTTTTTTGTTTTGATCATTTTTTAGATGAGAACATTTCAACTGTGACATACTTTCATGGTTAATTGATACTGATTAGCTTGGCTATAGTTTTCATGTTATTCATTTTGCCTATGTATCTTAAAGTTAGATGTATGACTAGCTGCTATTTAAGCTGCAAATCTTTTTCTCAATTATTCCTGTAAGTGACATTGGAATAGTTCTCTCATGGAACCGTCTGCCTCCTGAAAAAAACCTATGGATAAAATTTTAGTTTTACATTTGCTTGATTGTTGTTTATGTGTCAAAACTTCTGGTCTCCCTGGTCATAGAGCATTCTCAGTTTGATGAGGAATGTAAGAAATATGCACTAGCCCAATGGCATACCTGTAGTATAAGTTCAGTTATGTTGTTTTGTAATTATAGTTAATGAGTACACTTACAGTATCCCTTTTATAATAGTGGTATTTTGGTAAATTACCAAACCTTAACCGGTATATGTTAAGAAGTACAGAGGACATCTGCCAGTGAGGATTTGGGTCCTATCGTGCTGCCGTTCTTGTTCTTCCTTTCCTCTTTCTCTTCTGTAGATGCACATAGCTGCTGAATGGAAGACTCTAAGGACAATCTTTTAAATTCCATGCGGGTAGGTAGGGGTCAAACCCCGTCTAATGTGTATGTCCAACCTAGTCTTAAGTGGATCCAAATCAAACTTGTGTTGATGGAGGTAAGCTTTGTGTGCTAAGATATGGTTACTTATAGTGATTTATATCATAATCAATAGGATGAATTTTCTGGAAATTTTGATTTTTATCATAATAGTGACATAGAATTTATTGAAATTAGTAAAAGCATATTCACAAATATCTTTTGAATATATTGCACAATTTTGTTGTGATATTTTTAAAGGTCGATATTATCTGAGAAAAAAATGATATAAACAACATAATGCACTTTTTTCAGAGTTTTTATATTATTTATAATTTTTTTTGTATTATATGTTTTTTATATACCTATATTTTCTAAAGATAATCCAAGAAAATTTAATTTTTCACAATATTGTGAGATTTTTCCTTGCTGATATTTTCCTGATAACAATATTTGTGACCGAGTAAAAGAAACATTTAAATAACTTTTTTATCGAGGAAAAGTTTATGGCTTCTTTGTTATTCAAAATGATGTTTGGCTATGAAATCCATGTAGGTGACAGTGCTAGAATATTAACTAGATGGAGGTACCTTGGTAGGTATCGCACAAAGACCTAAGCACAATGACTGTGTCCTGATTAACTATTTTTCGCTTAGTTTGTTCTAAGTTCTAACCATTGGTTATGCTTAGGAAAAAAGGAAAAGAAAGCGGAGAAGAGACAAGGATAAATCTGTGTATTTTATAGTCCTGATCCTTTTATTATACAACTTATTAGATAGAATCTGTCATGAGATTAACAGATTTCTGTAAAGGTTTGGGAACTGTTAAAGTTGTCTTTGACAGTAATCTTGAAGTTGACACTTACTGATAACTATAACTGGTTCCCTATTTACATTAGCATGGGGCATCACAATTACAATGTGATTTAGTAACCTTTGGTGGTGAGATCCTTTGCTTGTTCACTTTTCAAGTGTTTTTTTTTTGTTATGCTTATTGATCCTCTTGTAGATCAGAACAGAGATGTGTGTTAGTGCATGTTGTGGTTCTTGTCTCAGTCTTTTCTGTTACTATAGTGTGATGAACATGTTGTATTTGCAGGGAAGTGAGCTGAAGGTGAAAGCAAACAAGCTGACATCTACAAAAACTCAGCTTCCTTATTCATATTATTCTCTTCCTTACTGTGCACCGGAGAAGATAATTGACAGTACTGAGAATCTTGGTGAAGTTCTTCGTGGTGATAGAATTGAAAACTCTGTTTATGTGGTCTGCTATTTGTCTCCATCTATCTCTACTTATTTCAAGTTAATTTTTTCTAATAGTAGTATATAAAATCTAAAATTAATCTAGCAGTAGCCTGCTGCCACATGTACAAAGTCATTGGTGCTTTGGGCATTAAAAGAACAAACGATTTTGGGTGAAAACTGTCATACCTTGTCAGGTTTGGGGGGCTCATTTTTTTCAATCTAAAATGATGGTCGTGCAATCATTTCCCTTTTGATGATGAGTCATCATTAGGTTTTTGGTACATGACCGTGATACTTTTTTCCAGTTTAACATGAGGGAGCCACAGAGTTGCAAAGTTGCATGCAGGAAAGTACTGACTGCAAAGGATGCAAAGTACTTCAAGGAAAAAATAGATGATGAGTATCAGGTTAACATGTAAGCTGCACTTTTCTTAGCCCTTGAACATTTTCCTGGTTCCAAGCAATTATACATTAAAGTGCATCTGTTGCAAAACAGGATTCTGGACAACCTTCCCTTGGTGGTTCCAATCAAACGAACAGATCAGGAATCTACTACCATATATCAACATGGTTTTCCAGTAGGCTTCAGAGGCCAGTACTCAGGAGTAAGTAGCTACTTTTCATAAAGATTGTATCCCATTCGTGTTTTCCACTTGATTTGGGACAATAAGGCCTGGTTTATTCATGCAGACTACTAAAGAAAGACACTTTATCCACAATCATCTTCATTTTACTGTAAAGTACCACAAGGACGTAGCAATAGATACTGCAAGAATAGTTGGGTTTGAGGTCAAGCCTTACAGGTCAGTAGAGTTAAAACATTTCTCTTTGAAGTATTTCCAATAAACATGCATACGTTGGCATGTGACTTATTTCTTGATCTTATTGATCTGTGCAGTGTTAAGCACGAGTATGAAGGTGAATGGAGCGAAGGGGCTACCTTGTCAACATGCAATCCACATGCTCAACGATTTGTTTCTGAGAATGGATCTCCTCAAGAAGTTGAAGAAAACAAGGAAATCATATTCACGTTTGATGTGGATTTCCAGGTAGGGATCCAATATTTGATAAGCGACATAGTTCTATAGCCTGGCAAAGTTCCTTACACTTTTCTTTATCCCATTGATTTTGCAGGACAGTCCAGTTAAGTGGGCCTCTCGATGGGATACATACCTTCTGATGACTGATGATCAAATCCATTGGTTTTCTATCATCAATTCTTTAATGATTGTTCTCTTCCTTTCTGGAATGGTGGCAATGATCATGCTTCGGACCTTGTACCGTGACATTTCCAAGTACAACCAGTTAGAGACACAGGAAGAAGCTCAAGAAGAAACAGGGTGGAAATTGGTACATGGGGATGTCTTCAGGCCACCGAACAACTCTGACCTGCTATGTGTGTATGTTGGAACAGGAGTGCAGTTCTTTGGAATGATACTTGTTACGATGATCTTCGCTATGCTTGGATTCCTCTCTCCATCAAACCGAGGTGGTTTGATGACTGCAATGCTTCTGCTTTGGGCTTTCATGGGCTTATTCGCAGGTTACTCTTCTTCCCGTATCTATAAGATGTTCAAGGGAACAGAATGGAAGAAAATCACTCTCAAGACTGCTTTTATGTTTCCTGGAGTCGTCTTTGTTATCTTCTTCATCTTAAATGCGCTCATCTGGGGAGAGAAGTCTTCGGGTGCTGTCCCGTTCGGAACCATGTTTGCGTTGGTCTTCCTCTGGTTTGGTATATCTGTGCCCCTTGTATTTGTTGGGAGCTATATAGGATTCAAGAAACCTGCTATTGAAGATCCAGTGAAGACAAACAAGATTCCTAGACAGATCCCTGAACAGGCATGGTATATGAACCCCGTCTTCTCGATTTTGATTGGAGGCATACTTCCGTTTGGAGCTGTTTTCATTGAGCTATTCTTCGTTCTCACATCTATTTGGCTTCACCAATTCTATTACATCTTCGGCTTCCTCTTCATCGTTTTCCTTATCCTCATTGTCACCTGTGCCGAGATTACTATTGTGCTTTGCTACTTTCAACTATGTAGCGAGGACTACCTGTGGTGGTGGAGGGCCTACTTGACATCTGGATCTTCAGCTCTCTATCTCTTTCTGTATGCCACTTTCTACTTTTTCACGAAGCTTGAGATCACGAAGCCAGTCTCTGGTGTGTTGTATTTCGGGCATATGCTTATCGTCTCGTACACCTTCTTCGTGCTAACAGGCACCATTGGCTTTTATGCTTGCTTCTGGTTCACAAGGCTCATATATTCATCAGTGAAAATAGACTGATTGGCATAGTTATTTCAGTGTCTCCTTTTAGCAGTAGCAAGTGGCTAAGCATCTTGGATGTGGTCGACCCTGTGCCTCTTCCACGTCAAGTAGAGCATCTGGGATGGATTTTGAGTTATTAGTCTCATTTAATGCTGCTTGCCACTGGTCTAGCCTTTAGCCTTTTCTGCGGTAGCCCAAAAAGGATTTTTGTTTTCCTTTTTTTACTGTTATTGTAACGATTATTTAAGAACGAAATTGTTCTTACAATTGGAATGTTATATGGACCATTTTGACTTTGGCTTTTGCAGAATGAAGCAAAATTTTCAACTGTTTGGCTTGAAACATTGGAAAAACATCAGCGGCAAGCTGCAGCAACCAGCAAACTCATATTCTGTCTTTTCTTTTCTTTTAGTAACTTACGTTCATCTGTATGTTTGTTTGATCCTTGCTTGATGCATGAGAGTTCCCTATTCAGCTTTGTAGAATGTATTCAAGTCACAATGAGAGAGAGAGAGATGCTGATTTTTTGTCTTGGACTGGAGAGAGAGCCTGAAGGAATGGCTGTCGTTTATTTGAAGCCTTCAGTAAAACCGAGAATAATGTTTTCAACTGTATGCAACAGTGTTTTCTTATCTTTTTCCAAAGGTTTTTCTTGTGGACTCTCTGTCCATGTGTATAATTTGATTCAGGAGTATTTGGGTGCAAAAAATGCTTTCTATTAAAGTATAAAAAAAGACAAGAAACTTGTCGATTGTTTTTTCATGAGGAACAGAGAAACCACCCCTGAAATAGAGGCCAGTCGTGCTGGCTGTGCCTGCTGTACTTACAGTCAATTGTTTAAAGCTAGGCTGCCAACATCTTTTTAGAAATGCAATCCACAATACCTTTTTTCTTATTGTAACTTTATGATTATTCTGTATTATATATGTTAGAGATTTGAGTTTGTTTTTCATTTTTGAGTATTTCCTTGGAAGTTTTTTTCTTTTCGACAGAGAAAGCTCGGGTTAGGCAGACCCCTACCAGCTATACAACAACCATACCATTTGCAGTTCGAACTTGCAACGTCCCAACACAAGGTGACGTGCCCTAACTGCTCCTGCCAGACAAGCTGAGCCCCCGTTGGTCATTATTTACACACTTGGAGTAGACATGAATTAGGGCCGTCAATGGCTTTGACATTCTACTCATGAAGTTGTACTGGAACTTGCCTAGCAGGTTCAGATTGTGTCTAAGTCGAGAAAATCGAAGCCCAAACCTTTCCCATGTAATTTAAAGAGTATTGAGAATATACAGTTCTAAAGCGTACTCATTAAATACCTGAGTTGGGTCAGATAAAAGTCTGCTCATATCTGGCCCATATATTGTCTGGATTGAATTTCACTCAGCAGTTTTAATACCTGTACTAAAAAACAACGAAAAGTTGGGTTCGGGTATGATTCGACCCATTGACAACCATTATAGGAAGCCCAACATAACATTATCTAACAATGGTGACACCAAATCTTGAAGGGTCAAACTTCCTTTGCCAATATTCGGCCTCGCTGTAGCCTACATATAATATGACAGGTCAAATTTGGACTTGATTTGGCCAACTGAAAACCCATTGTGACTGATACCACTCTACTAATTTCTGCTCAATTTGATGCTGGATGGGGCCAATAAAAATGCTGGAATGCACGTAATTTAGTGAAAAACATCTCTCTCTCTCTCTCTCTCTCTCTCTCTCTCTCTCTCTCTCACACACACACACACACACACACACACACACTTGAAAAGATTAATTTAAAGATAACTTATGTAAATTACGGTTGCATGGTACAATTGATTCTGTTACGTGGAATTTCTGTACTAATTTTCAAGGTTCAAGTGTTCATCTAATTGTGATCGCTGATGGAGAGACAGTATTGCACTAGCAGTTTAATACAGACATCGTGATTGTATTTGCTGTGTTTAAGCCAAGCAAATACATAAAATATCTGAACTGGAAATTGGATGAAGTTTTGAAAAAGCAAGACCTCCAATTCCCACGATTGGCAAATGCTGGAAATCTGCCTGTTGTTTAAAACCGCAAATAGAAAATTTTTTAAGACCATTTTACTCTTCACACAAGAGAACTTCATGAAGTTCTCACGATATATCTTTCCGCCCGTCGGCTAAGTCTCACTGTGGAAACACTTTCGCTCAACATAAGTTCGTTTTGGTCATGTCTGAAGTGATCATGCACCTATGCACTACTATATAGGAAAACTGAAATATGCTTACCAACCAAATATGTATTTTATAAATCTAACCCTATAGTTGCATTCAACATGGTTCATTTTGCTAGGAATCAATTGTTGGATTGTCATAATCGGATCAAGAAATGTGATTTTTTTATTCTTATGTTTATGAAAATTTTAAGCCATTGATTTTCAACTCTTAAAAGATCCTTGTATACATTGTAATTGGATGATCCAAAAGTCTGTTTCTATAAAACTAAGTGTCCAGGTCATATCCATGAAATTTTTGAAAAAAAATAAAACAACTTAATGAAAATATTGGTTCACACTAGTAAACATATTTGGTTGGTATATATATAGTGGTTCACACATTAGTTATCATATTTTCAGTTCTCATGTTCTAGTGATTCTATATACATATAGATATAATATAAATATAGAGTATCTAGAATATGAGAACTAGAAATATGAGCATTTTTGACATTTTTATGTGCAAATCCAACCATGTGGATGTTCTTGGTATAGTGATTTTTTTAGGAATCAATCATTGGATTGTGTATTTTTTATGAAAAATGTGATTTTTGAATGCTTGAATATTTATGAAGATTATGAGTCATTGATTTTAAAGCCTTAAAAAATCTCTTTTATGCATCAAAATCAGATGATTCAATTCAAGAGAAAAAAACAAAAAATCTATGAAAATCGTGGTTCACACATTAGTTCTCATATATATATATATATATATATATATATATATATATATATATATATATATATATATATATATATATATATATATATATATATATATATATATATATATAGAGAGAGAGAGAGAGAGAGAGAGTCACTAGAATATGAGAACTAATGTGTGAACCACTATTTTTATGAATGTTTTGTTCTTTTCTCTTGAATCTGACAGTTCAAATGTGATTTACATGTTTGGTTTTATAAGAACCCGCTTTTAAATCATCCTATTTTGATGCATAAACAAGATTTTTTAAAGCTTTAAAATCAATAGCTCATAATCTTCATAAATATTCAAGTATTCAAAATTTTTATTTTTTTCATCAAAAATATATGATCCAATGATTGATTCCTAGCAAATTTACCATGCCAAGCACATCCACATGGTTGGATTTATAAAAAAAAGTGTTGAAAATGCCCATATTTTCCATTCTCATATTCTAGAGACTCTCTCTATATGTATATAGTTGTTAAAATATGAGAACTAATGTGTGAATTGCGATTTTCATGGATTTTTTTTGTTTTTTTTATCTTGAATCCAACCATATTGATGTGATCCACATGCTTGGTTTTACAAGAACCCACTCTTGAATCATCCGGTTTTGATGCATAAAGGAGATTTTTTAAGGTTTTAAAATCAATGACTCATAACTTTTATAAATATTAAAATCACATTTTTTTCATTGAAAATACACGATCCAATGGTTGATTCCTAACAAATCCACCATGTCAAGCACATTCATATGGTTGGATTTGCAAAAAAAATGTTGAAAATGCTCATATTTCTAGTTCTCATATTTCAGTAACTCGGTTGATTGTGCTCAGATCGCCTAGTCATCACTGAGTCAAAAAATGTGTTAACTTAGTTGAGTCATGGGAGTCATGCATATATAAACATATATAATATATTTTATATATAACTACATATATTATATGAAATATAATATAAATATTATATATTATATATAAATATGATTACAATGTAATAATAAAATTATACATTAAATATATTATAAAATATCATATAATGCATATTATATATAATATATTGGTAAAATATAATAAAATGTAGATAGTATATACATATATTTATATAATTTATATAAAAGTATTGCACTTGTTTTGCCCTATTTTCTCATTCAGCCAAGTTAGGCCCATAAAAAAATAATAGTTTTTGGTATTTTTTTATTTTTTCTCACTTCTAACACCATAGATGTGATCTATCGGTTTTGATTAGTGGGAACCCACTTTTGGATCACCGGAATCTGACACGTGTATAGTTTCTTATGACGATTCAAAATAAATGGTTATAAAGGCATCAATTTTTCCTAGCTCATAATCGATTCCTACTAAATCGATCAAGCTAAATAGATCGAACGGTTCAAATCTATCATAAACACTTCAAACTATGGGGCTTAATAGGGCAAAACGAGAAAAGATGGCCTAATATGTTCAGTTATCTTTACATAAAATATAAAGTTAACATGACTTGGCTGAGTCACGAGTCACTCGAGCCCAGTGACAAGTCACTAGGTTTTAAAACCATGGTCACAAATACACAAGTATGACTCAACACATTAATCAAATGTGATGCCAAATTGGAGAACTTTTTGAAAAAACAAGTGATTCAATTTTTAATAAGAATGCCTTTAATATTTTAATATAAAAAAATAATTTTATTGACATATTATTGGTAATATTAAAAATCTCAAAATAACGCCTACACATGTTAGAGTCGTGCTAGCATGTCATAGCGTGTTCTACTCTCTTACAAATATCGTGAGAAATTGCTTGAAAGTTTAAAACGGTAATTTCTCACGAGATTTTTCAAAGCATGACAAATATCGCAGGATTTACAATTTTAACCGATATTTATCATGAAAAGCCCAAGTTTTTTATTTTTATTTATATTTTTTTATAAAATTTATTTTTTAATTTATTTTTTATTGCCGAGATTTTGCCAAAAATGCAAGATTTATGAAAAATTTCAAAATCACAGGTTTTTGACTGCCGATATTTTGCCGTTTTTTAACTTTTGTCACTATGGTTCTACTTATGTCACCCGCACTTTCTAAAAGAATAGTGTCACTGTGACATAGATCATACTTATTTCACAAGGACACACTATTTTGACAGACTATATCTGGTTACATGAATGGACACCTTGTAACCAAAGTTGTTAGTATCAGTGTGAATAAATCCATTCATATTGTGGTGGCCAGAAATCATACGGTTCAGGGATTGATTTGGCTTATTTTTTAAAAATTAAAAAGAACTAAAATCTTTTTAAGATTTTCAATATTATTTTAATACTTTTGTGACACGTTATTTTTTAGTTAAAAGTTGGGCAATTCAGTTTAGAATCGGGATTGGTCGATCTACTTGAATCGTTTTGAAGGTCTGATACGATATTTATAACATTGGTTATGACACATTAACATGTATGCATATTATTTTAATATTTTATTTTCCTAGTATTTATATCAATGCTTCAATATGAATATATTTTAAATATTAAAATATGAATGTTTATTTTTTATTGATTAATAATTAAAAAAAAAATCCACATCGCCGTCTCTTACTTTTCATTTTTTTTTTTCAAGTTATGCATGCCATCCTAAATCTTAATGACATCTATTACCCTAGGCATTTTTTGAACTTTTCTTTAAATAAAAATAAGTTTCCTCACTCTCAAAAACCAAAAATCAAATAACCATCCATCTCACGTGTAGTGGTGTCAGCGGGTCAGATCCAGGTAGAACCAGACTTGTACCCAATTTTTAGGTATGGTATTGGGTTCGAACCCCAGGTCTAATCGGGTCCACTATAAAAAAAACCATACCCAGACCCGATAAGAACTATATGAACCAGACCCAGACCATACCAGGTAAAACCATATTTTTAACATTTTTACATTGAAAATTTGTGGGTCTTAATTGAAACTTGGTTCGGGTCTGGGTCTGGTATAAAATTTTACAAATTATACCCAAGTTCTTGTATTAATCGGACCTTCGGGTCTGGACCCGGGTCTTCTTATTTATAATCATACCAGGACCCTATAGGCTTTGGTTTGGATCGGATCTGGGTAAGCCCGACCCGTTGACACCCCCTATACTCACGTGCTCCTTGCACTTCTCATTTATGAGATGAGGGTATAATTTATCTTGTTATTGCATGCATATTTTTATTTAACAATTATCCAAAAGGAAACATTAGAGATCTTCTTCCACTGGCAAACAGCTGACTCCTTTAAAATAAACCAAGGAAACCATGAATGCTGCCACCTTCAAAGAAACACTTGAAAGTCACGCATAATAACAATTAACATCCTGTTTTTAGAATAATTTATATATGGTCACTTAATATGATGAATTTACAATTAACTATCTGAAGTTTTAAATCTTTAAAAAACGCCTCACTTTTTCAAAGATTGCTCTGTTGACCATAGTCACAGATATCGTTTTGGGGAAATTTTGGGATATTTTCAAAATTCTAGCTTTTTAAGAAAACCTCAAAAAAATATCCGTATATATGAAAATTATAAAATACATATAAAATTATAGTACGCACATAAATAATACATAAAAAAAATCTATCAGAAAAAAATGCAGTAATGCTTTCACATTAAAATGGTGATATTTGTTACTGTACTGTTGACACATCTGCAGTGCTTTTTACTTTATGAAATGATTCAATTCGCCTTCAATTAAGAAACTACAAAAGTTATATTTAACACTTTAAAGGAAAGGAAGATATCAAGACTGTCATTTTTAAGAGTTAACTAAAGTTAGTAAATGACAAATAACTCAAGTGGTCATCACAATTTCTTAAAAAGTTGAGTATATTTGAAACTTACGGTTGCTAAATGTGAATTTCTTGTAAATTATAAAATTACAACACTTGTGGGGTGTTTGCACTTTGGACGCACCCCTCAACCTTGAAAAACCGGGACGAGTTGGAACAATGATTGCGCTTTGATGCACAATACAATATCCCAATTCATCCTGTATACCTACTCATTGCTGCAATCTTATAAAACTTTGAGCATTTTGCGATTTTGAAAACTTAGGACACCATTTGTTAATTTCCACGGACGCTGAATAGACAATCTTAATATTTATGACCACTGGAATGCAATAATCTCTTATTTTTCCACTGAAATGTAATTCTGGGAAAAACATAAACTAGATTGGTAAAAATAAAAAACAATCCTAAATCCTAATGATGAAGGAAGGCTAAGGCTAAACTCTATATACTTCTAAAATCCGTGGAACCCTTCCTTCCCGTTCTTCCCTTCCCTACACTGTTCCCCTTTCTTCCCACGGGCCCTCCTCTCAGAGTTCGCGCGCGGACAGACTCTCCTTCGCCCCTCTCGTCACTCGCCGAGCGAATCAGAGAAAAAGCAAAAGCGTTTATCGGCCTAGTGGCGCGCGCTCGTCGTTGCAGCGGGAGAAGTGCAAGATCCGGAACTGTCGTTAGGTTAGCATCTTTTCTCTTTCCCTTCAGTTGGTCCACCACGAGCCCTTCACTTTCTCCCAATTCTTACGATTCTGATCGTTTATTGGGAGCGCCCACCTTGTTTTGGACGTTTGGCGATTTGGGGTTCGTGCTAGCTAACCTTGCACACCGAGTGTTTGTTGAAATGCTCCAACGAGCACTTGGGGTCGAAGTCTGGGTGTGGAACTGGTTTTCTGCGCGAAGTCTTGGTGTGGAACATTTTTTTATTTTTCTGAGTTCTGGGGATGCACCCATCCTTTCTCGTCTCACCTGAGCGGGGGACTTCTTACAGGCCAAAATCTTCCTTTTGATCGTATTGTCCTTCGGAGTTGTGACTGCCGCAGCCGACAGTCCCAGGGATGTGGAGCACTCGGCTGTCGTCAGCGGGCTTGAGTAGTGGGTGATGGTCGGGGAGAGAACCACTGAGTCTGATACCAATGAAGGATTTTGAGAAAGGTAACAGGATCCTAATAAGGCCTTCGATGGAAGTTCGGTGGGATGGATGGATTCTGCCTCAGCTATAAGTGTTGCAAATGGTATGCGTACTCCGTATCTGTTCTATACACCAAGAGCACCATGCATTTCTGAACGTGAGCTTATTGAAACTAAAACATGTACAAGGAGAGAATAGTTTAGAACTTGCAGATGTTCGTTCTGGTTTTTTATATATTTTTTTTCTTCTTATATATTGGTTTTTCTTTTGGAATGTTATTTGAAGCACTGCAGCATTCATTTGGTGCATACTTTGTTGTAACTGCTTGGTTTTACTTGTTGGCTTCCAAAGGTGATGATTTTAATGGATTATTGCCTTTAGGATGGTTAGCTTCGAGACGCTTTTGTATTATGCTAAGAATCAACGTGAGTAGAACATTATAGGAGAGACAAACACCATTAAAGTTTTCCGTAGGTGTAGGAATCCATGATTATCTTGAACATCTAAAGGACTCCTTGGGGTTTTAATAGAAAAGTGAGAAATATATACAATAGCAGCGTTAGTTGTTTTGGTTCCTTTGTCTGGCATAGCTTTGCTGGTTTATTTGTTTGACATAGTAGCATTTTATGTCTCAATTAGCATTACTAAAACCTAGACTGCATCATGCTTAAACTGATCGATTTTAAGCTGAGCTATGCTGAGTTCGCTAACAGTCCTATGTTTGGAGTTTGGACACATATTGTTGGTAGTTCCTTTAGGAATTACATTACTAAACTTTCTGGATCCTCTTGCTGTTGTTTTTAATAGGTTCTCATCCATAGCTAGAAGAAGAAAGAGAAAAAAGAAAGAATGGACGAGAAATAGAAACACTATGATACAATCTTTTAATAGGTCTCATGATGAAGACTAGTATGAAACATTGAACAGAACTTATTGTGATCCCATACAGAAGTGAAGCTTTAATGTGGATGACGAGATCAAGGCAACACTATCTAGTGCCCTCATTAATCTTAATAACAAATTCATGAGACCACCATGACATGATTGCTGAAGTGAGCTATTTACTTAATGCCAAGAAAGTTCAATATTATTAATGACCCATTAATCTGATAGTCTCTATGTCATACAGACACTTCACTTAGTGTGCTTGGTCTTAAACTCCAACATTGTAATTGGACAATTTCCAAAATCACCCCCGTTCCCCCAACAAAAAAATGTAAAAGGTTGCATGTTTTATGGTATCCAAAGTGAAGAAATCATAGCTTGATTCCCCATATTAAATCTAGCTAATGCAACTACTATAATTTACATACCTAACTGGATATATATATAATTTACATACCTAACCACTTTTCTAGCTAACCGGGATTTTGAAGGGGTTTTCCATGTTTTCCTTAAATCTGACTGTACAAATGCGTTCTACATGCTTGATTTTATAGGAATCCACTCTTGGATCATCGGATTCCGACACTCAGGTAGATTTTTATAAGGTTTAAAAAATCGACGGTCTAAGATTTTTTTAAATATTCCAAGCTTAAAAATCATATTTTTCATCGAAAAAACGTGATCCAAGTGTCATTTCCTAGCAAATCGACCGAACACATATGTGCGGTCAGATTTAAGTAATACATGAGGAAAACCCTTCCAAAGTTCAGTTAGCATGGGAGTTAGCTAAAAAAGTGGTTAGCAGCTACCACCTTCTCTCTCTCTCTCTCTCTCTCTCTCTCTCTCTCTCTCTCTCTCTCTCTCTATATATATATATATATATATATATATATATATATATATATATATATATACACATAGAGAGAGAGAGAGAGATCTCAATAATTGAATTCTGCTTTTCTCTAACTGTAGATTGGAGCTTTGACGAGGTGATATGTGGGGTCGGGTTAGCATGATAAATAGTTATTTGTTTAATTACTTGAGGGTAAACATTCTCTCTTGGTGGGTGTAGATTGTTTTGTATTCTTGATGCTAAAGAGATCACTGTTAATGTTGTTTGTTATCTTTGCTTAATTGTTCTTGAACATCAAATCTTTTTAGGAACTATAGGTTCTTGCTGGAGTCTCTATAATTGCATTCTGGAGGTTATGAAAGAATCTCACCCTTTTGAGCACTCAAAGGGGGGGTAGATAATAAAATCATGCATGCACAATTCAATATTAAGCCCATAATTACTTGGTAATTTTTGGTACCTCTCAAGCTAGTTTGGGGCATTTTAGTGCTTTCTTGTTATCTTTCTTCAGAAACCTATACTATGCTTCTCATACACTTTCCAGTTTTGTTGTCGGTGTGGATGTTGATGTTTATCCTATCTCTTGATAAAGCCTTTTCTTGTTGAATATATGGACAGTTTTAGTTGTAAGGTGTTTTTTTAGAACCTTTTTTTTTGGGCTTTACTTGGCACCTTCAGAGTATTGAACTCCTTTTTAGATGTTCACTGTGTATGTTTTGTGGATTTGACTGTACAGATATGATGTCCAAGTCCCTTTAGTGGAGAACATGCATTAAAGGAATAAAAAATCAACCAGAATGTGATGTTACCAGTTCTGTAAGAGTTTAGCTGATGACTCTGCAGGGTATCTACGAAGTTGATTGCAGTCATTTACATGCATTGTGAGGGCTTCTTGCATGGAAGTTGAGTTCTAGTTTTTTCTTACTGTTCTGTCTGAAATTTAGTCTATATTGAAGGAAATTAAGTCTGCATCTGGACCCTTAATCATATTTTACTTTATGGAGGAGTACAATTTCACTATTGGACAAGAGTTCCCTGATGTTAAGAGTTTTAGGAAAATAATCAAGGATGCAGCTATTGCTCAGCACTTTGAGTTCAGAATAATAAAAAGTGACTTGTCACGTTTCTTTGCCAAGTGTGCAAAGGAAGGCTGCCCATGGCGCATCCGTGCGGTAAAGCTTAATGATAGTCCAACCTTTCAAATAAGGAGCCTGGAAGGGTCACATACTTGTGGTAGGAACGCTAACACTGGACATCAGCAAGCATCAATAGACTGGATTGTCACTCGGATAGAGGAACGCCTTCGTGACAATATTAACTACAAGCCAAAAGAAATATCTGAAGATATTCATAGGCAGTATGGAATCACAATACCATACAAACAGGCATGGAGGGCAAAGGAACGGGGAATGGCTGCAATCTATGGTTCTGTGGAGGAAGGATATGGCCTTCTTCCTGCATACTGTGAGGAAATCAAGAAGACCAATCCTGGAAGCGTTGCCCAAGTTTTTAACACCGGGTCAGAACACCATTTTCATCATCTTTTTATTTCTTTTTATGCTTCAATTCATGGCTTCATTAAGGGGTGTCCACCCCTTATTGGGCTTGGTGATATGCATCTTAAGAGCAAGTATCTTGGCACTTTACTCTCTGCCACATCCTTTGATGGTGATGGTGCATTGTTTCCAGTGGCCTTTGGAGTCGTCGATGTTGAGAATGATGATAGCTGGATGTGGTTCTTGTCAGAGATACATAAAATGCTTGAATTGAACACTAGCAAAATGCCACAGTTAACCATTCTGTCTGATGGACGCAAAGGTATTGTTGATGCAGTGAAGAGGAAATTTCCAAATGCAGCTCATGCATTTTGTATGCGGCACTTGAGTGAAAACTTTGGCAAGGAGTTCAAGAATCCAAGACTAGTGAATATTTTGTGGAAGGCAGCTTATGCCATCACCACCAGTGGGTTTAGAGAAAAGATGACAGAAATTGAAGAACTCTCAGCAGATGCTGGAGAATGGATTCAACAAGTTCCTCCTTCCCGCTGGGCTCTCACATATTTTGAGGGACCTAGGTTTGGTCACCTTGCTTCCAATGTTGACGAGTTCAATAAGTGGCTTCTTGATGCCCGGGAGCTGCCAATAATACAGGTAATGGAGATGATTCATGCTAAACTTGTGTCTGAATTCAATGAACGGCGTGAAAGGAGTATGGCGTGGACAACCATTCTTGCTCCTTCTGCCGAGAAGCAGATGATGGAAGCTTTCAACCGTGCAAGTGAATACCAAGTGCTTCGTTCAGATGAAGTAGAATTTGAAGTGATCTCAGGTGAACGATCAAACATTGTGAATATCGGTACTCGGTGCTGTTCCTGTCGTGATTGGCAACTGTATGGTATCCCATGCTCTCATGCAGTGGCAGCCCTTCTTTCTTGCCGGAAGGATATTTATGAATTTACAGAGAAATGCTTCACCACATCAAAATACCGAGAGACATATATGGAGGAGATACATCCAATCCCAGCAAAAATCCTTTGGACAAAGCCACCCGTGGGTGGGGGAACAGATGATGACAAATTAACCATCACCGTTCGCCCACCTAAGACCCGCCGTCCACCGGGCCGCCCTGAAAAGAAGAGGCTCTGCTTGGAGGACTTCAGCAGGGAAAAACATACTGTCCATTGTAGCAAATGCAACCAAACAGGACACTATAAAACTACGTGCAAAGTTGAAAAGTAACTCATTCTGGGCAATTTGATAACAAGGTGAACATATGCAAATTGGGAAGTAGCCTGATTTCTTGAAAATATCAGGAGTCTACGGTGATTCCCTTGATTATTATATTTTCCGTCCCTTTTCCTGGTCCTCTAATGGGTGCTGCTTAGTCGTGGTATATATTTTTGGATATGCTATGTAGTTTGGGTGGCATCTTCTGTATTTTAGTGACATTTAGTTTGGGTGGCATCTTCTGTATTTTAGTGACATTTAGTTTGGGTGATTTGTGACTGCAATTTCACATCCGTGTGCATAGGTAATTTGTGTGCAGTTGTTCCTCCTCTTTAACGAGCATCAGAACAGCCTTTTTTTTTTTGTTTTTTTTTTTAACGACGGGGAACCCACCAGGATCAAGCTTGGCCTTATATTATATTGGCAAACCCTGGGAGAGTGGACCGGACGCATAGTACAACTCCATACCCTAAAAAGGCCATTCATAAGAAAATGGCTTTTCTGAGTTTAACTGCTGTTTTCAGGTTGACTCTGGTCAGTGAAGCTTATGTGAGCTAAATTCATACGGTCTATCAACGGGTCTGATCAAGCATCTGCATGTTGCTGTTGACCTGATTATGTAGAGGAAGTATTTTTTTTGAAAGACAAGCTGGGGTTAGTCAGACCCCCCACCAGTTATTATTCAACGTACCAATGGGGTTTGAACCTGCAACGTCCCACCATAAGGAGACGTGCGACAGCTCCTACCAACCACATAGGCAACTAATGCTCTTTGAAACCTTATAGAACCTATTCAGCAGAAAATGTGTAGGAAGGTAATCTCTTGAAATGAAATTGTATAGGACTTCATCAATTACAGGTTATTTACCTTGTATTTCCTGCACTGGGAGGAATTGCATGTGGGATTCTAATAATGGACCACATATTTACTCGTCAATGCATTTAGATGATAAACCGAATGATATCAAGGCTGTGTTTGGAAGCCTTGCCCTGGGATGGAAAGTGTCTCTGTGTTCCCAAAATGTGATATTGGGGATGGAGTCACCGAAAACATTTTCCTGTGAATGGTGTTGGGTTTACCAACTCCATCCGCAACACAATGTTTTGGCAACACCGCGGCTCACAAACAAGTCTGTTGAGGATACTACCAGACAATACTCCTAAACAAGGTATCTGGGAAACCACAACACCTCCAAGTCAAAGCTCCCAAACAAAGCCTAAAGCGTAATACCAGAGAAAAAGGTTTAGTTTCACTATCGGAACATCCATGATGGCCTGATTATTTCTTTAATATCAATTTTTGTTTCTTTTAACTGCCTCCTACTTAAATACGTAACAAATGACACCCTTGAAATATGCACTATAATACACCAAAACCTTGAGGTAAAAAAGAGTAAGACTGCAGTTTCCATGGATATACCAAATTCATTGGTTGACCAGTGGTTGTTCTGTTATGTCGAGCGAAGCGCATCAATACTTCTAGTTTCAACGTCTAATTACTCCCAAGTGCCAACATAGATAAAATCTTTCCCTGCCACTTATATTATCTTATTAGACCGCACTGAGAAATGAATGATTTGCCTCTTTTAATGGTGACATTAGAAAATGAAAGGGTTGGACAAATTTAATGTTGTGTTGAGAGAGAGAGAGAGAGACGAATCAAAGATATCAACATGACGACAGGTTCAACAACCGTTGAAACCGACAAACAAGACAAAGAACACATAAGCCAAAAATAGACACAAAATACAGATAAAATCCGAGGCGATCAGTCCGGATCCGGGGGAGGCCTTAGCGGCAAGTGGCGTTGAAGATCCGGAAGGCATATGCGTAACGATGCGTATACATCCGCCAAAATATAATTTACTAACTTGTTGAAATTAACCGGGGTCTGCCTGAAAATAGCATTGTTGCGCGACATCCAAACGGCCCACCAGGAAGAGAGCAACCAAGTTCTCCAAATGATCCGCCAACTTTTACATCTACGAACTGGCTGGGGTCCCCACAAGAGGTCTACAGCGAAAGACTCCTGGCGCACGGACACGACCGGTTTATTCCAGGTACCCTTAAAGATATCTTGAAAGACCTGACATTCCCAGAATAGGTGCAACGCAGATTCCTCGGCCCTCTCGCAGAGAACACATTTACTCACAATACAGAAACCTATAGACTTGAGGAAGCTATATGTCTGCACCCGATCATGCAAAATAAGCCAAGCAAGGAAGCGCGCTCTCGGAGGAGGACCTTTGCCCCAGATAATTCTCATATGGAACCGATTCACACCTGCCGGAAGGAGAGAAAGGTAGGTGTCTTTAATGCGGACGGAGCCATTCGGGGTGATCTCTCTACAAAGGAACTGGCTCTGAGCGACGTCGTCGCCCTCACCACCCCACACAGCAGACCAAGCTTGAATCCACGATTTCCGCAGATGCGAACTGGGCGACCTAATTGCGTGCTGACCCCCAAACAAAGACTCCACTGATCCATATTTAGCCTGAAGGAAATTCGCACAAGGGGACCCCGATTGATGCGCAAGCCAACTTTGCTTAACAACCAAAACAATACTTCTTAACCTAGAGTCCGAAATCCCCAAACCCCCTCTATTTTGCGGTAGCCTTATCGTTTCCCAACCCACAAGGTGACGTTTTTTATTGTTACCTTGCCCAGACCACAGAAACCTGGTCAATACTCTAGAGAGCTTCTTATTGATCCCCACAGGCATAAGGAACATAGACATAATAAATTCTGGCATCGCATTTAAAACATGCTTGATGAGAGTAAGTCTGCCGGCAATCAAAAGGTAGGAGGCCTGCCAAGTCGAAATTTTAGTCTGAACCTTTTGGAGAGTGGCGTTCCAAGTAACTGATGGAATCCGTGAGAGCTGAAGCGGCAGACCAAGGTAGGAGAAAAACTTATCCGAAGTGGCACACTGAAAGATCTTCTGCCCAATGGCCTGCATATGCGGAGGAACATTGATAATGGAAATGCAACACTTATCATTGTTTAGCGAGAGACCCGACATCGATAGGAAGAAGAGGATGATGAGCCTGACTCTTAACATCTGTTCGATGGATCCAACGCCGAAAACAATCATATCATCGACGTAAGTAAGAATATTGCTCTGGAACTCCTGAACTCCTAGTGGCTTAAAAAAACCACACCCCACGGCCCTCTTGAGCAAGACTACAATGCCTTCAGAAACGACGTTAAAAAGCAGAGGAGACAAGGGGCATTCTTGCCGAATACCACGCCCAACCTTGAACTGCTTACCACAGGCCCCATTAATCTGAATTTGGGATTGTGCATCAGTGATCAACTCATGCACCCAGCTAGAGAAGCGCCGACCAAATCCAAAGTTCTCCAACATGTGAAAGATGAAAGGCCAGTGCACCGAGTCATACGCTTTGTGGAAGTCAAGTTTCAGAGTAAAGAACGGCCTCCCGCTGGACTTCATAGAGTGAACCACCTCTGTGGCCAAAATAAATGAATGTTGCAGCCGTCTATGGGGAATGAAGGCAAATTGAGCATCTGAAAAGATCTGATTAGCGACAGATCGCATCCTGGTAGCCAATACCTTGGCGATGATCCGATAGATTCCCCCTAAGACCGAGATAGGACGGTACCGCGCTATGTCCACCGACGTAGCGTCTTTCGAAATAAGAGATACAATGGCCAGGTGATAGATAGATGGTAACTGACTATTGCGGTGGAACTCAGCGAACATACTCAGAATATCACCCTTAACACACGTCCAAAAGGTGCGATAGAAGTCCACAGGATAACCATCAAAACCAGAGGCTTTCCACCCAGACAAAGTTGTAACTGCCGCAAAGATTTCGTCTTCCGAAAAGGGCACCTGCAAAGACTTGGATAACGCATGGTCGATGCAACGAATGAAGTCCGTACCCATCGACCCACCGGCCGAGGGGTTTCTGGCATAAAGCTTGATGAAGAAATCAGTCACCGCTGGTAGAACCTGATCCCCAGAGTGGTAAACACCTTCAATGCATATGGAAGGAATGGCATGCCTACGATGCCTAAGAGAGGCAACAGAGTGAAAAAAGTGAGTATTTTCGTCACCCGCTTTAAGCCAAATAGCACGAGACCGCTGCCTCCACCAAATCTCCTCTTTCATGCGCCATGACCGTAAAAGCAGAGTCAACTCTGCGGATCTAGCATTCAGGCAGGCAATACCTGAGTTCGACATGGAGGCCGGGTCTGAGAGAGACTGGTGGATCGACGACAGCTCACGCTCCCAATCCTCTATATGCTGAAATTTACTGATATGCCTCGAGATAAGCCATGATTTAATTGCTCGAGACAAGCGGCGACACTTAACCACACAACAAGTAGCCGCCCTAGCTGCGGTGCACGAGCCACACCAAGATAGACGGACTACAAACTCAAAATCTGGCTCCGTGATCCACCATTGCTCAAATCTGAATTTGATGTGGCGGAAAAAACCATGCCCCCATCGGATGACCAACTGACTATGGTCAGAGACAGATGGAGGGAGAAGACAATATGAGAGGTCATTTAGCGAGGTCAACAGAACAGGAGAGACGAGAACACGGTCAAGCAAGCGGTAGCATGGGCGAGCACGACGATTGGACCAAGAGAAAGCTTCACCATGATGCGGAACAGAATACAGTTGGTTTGATTGAATGAAATTTTGGAACCCAAGCATAGAAGCCGAGCAAGAGATAGGATTACTCGAGTCGGAGGAGGACAACAGGCAATTGAAATCGCCCATGATGAGGTGCTGGTCCCCGAAAGACAGAAGGATCCTATTCAGGTCCTCCCAAAACTCCTCTCGACGGCTCGGCCGGTGCGGACCGTACACCATGGTGACCACTGCTGGCATCGGCTTAGCTGGAAGGGGAATGGCGATGGATAGAGAAAATGTGCCTTCATCAAGCTGGTAGACTCCAAGGGACGGCCTCCCAAGGACAAGGATACCGCCTGCAAATAGCAACGATGGCTTGAAGAAAGACACTGCATCACGCCAGATCTCAGATACTACTGAGCGACAAACCTCTGCCATCTTGGTTTCACAAATAGCGACAAGGTCAGGGTTTTCCTGCCAGATCCAACTAGCAAGGAACATGCGCTTTTGAGGGCAATTCAAGCCCCTGATATTCCAGCATAGAATCTTCATGTCAAGAAATCAGGAAATCCCCGCGGAGAGCGGATCCGCGCAGAACGCCTTGGAGATACCCCAACCTGAGATGCAGAGACCTTCGAAGACCGTCGCCTACCCCTAAGTGAGGCACCCTCTCGCCCCGACCGAGAGCTCTCTCCGATCGCCGACGAGGACAGCGCAGAGACTGGAGGAGGATCGGAGGCACCAACGTCCACCAACGGCAAATCCTCGATGATAGCAGTGAACGACTCCTCCATCATGATAGAGATGTTGTGCAACTGCGACTGAGAGAGTGATAGATGAAGACGCCGAGCTGCTACGTCCACTGAACAACCCAAAAAAGAATATAAGTGGTTGCATTGAGAATATTGATCGACCAGTGAAGACGCTTGCTGAACTGGAGGAACATCTTGCCCACCGAAACCTGACTCCCTGAGTGGATGTAGCACGATAGGAGATGAGTGTGGTCCGACACCTGCGAAGGAAGGGGGTGTAGGGATGAAACTGCATGAAATTCGACATAACGGATAGGGGCAGCAACGATCACCGATAGCCGACACCACGAACGAGGACCCCTCTATGAGCAAGCAGCGTATACTAGGCGGGGCCAGATCACCATTCAGACGCCGATAGGAAATCCCCACAGATACTACACACGTCGAGACCTGAGTCGATGACCGAAGCAAGCACACCCGACCAGAGCAAACCTCGATAGAAGGAGAGACGCCAAAGCCCCTAGCCCTAGAAGCCACCGAGATGCCAAAGCCCAGAGCCCTCGTTGCCACTAAAAGCCCAGAGAGAGAGAGAGAGAGAGAGAGAGAGAGAGAGAGAGAGAGAGCAGTGGGTACTGATAAATTGCGGTACACATGGTAGTTATAATCAAGGCCTTGAAGATGATAATGAATGGCTGGTAAGGGGGAGGTTACGAAGCAAAAGAAAAGGAAGAAAAAAAATGACACCCCTATGACAGTGCTCAAGGTTGAGGTCCTTTAAACGAAGATTTGATGATGCCGATGGTGGTAGTCATGGTGATGATTGATGACCATACTGTTTAGCGGTGATGATGGGCTTTATATAGTGGAAATAGAAGGATGATGATGTTATCAGAAGTATAAGAATTGTGATGACTGATGATGAGAGAAAATTATGAAGTTAATAACAATAGCAATGATTATGATAACATTACGATTGCTTTAACGTTATTCATGTCGTGGTAAATTGATGATGATGATGGCAATGATGATCATGATAGTGCAAGGTGAAAGATCAATTAATGACAGTAGCAGTGAAAATGAGATTACTAACGAACATAACCACAAAAGCATTCACAATGATGGCGTTGTTGATGACCTTGTGATAATGAATAACAATGATAATGCCTTTAAAAAAAAATGATAATGTGAACAGGTGATTGTGATGATGAGTCGATTACTAAGTTAATGAGAATAGCAATATGAGCAAGTCCATAGGCGTCCAAGATGAGCCAACCTGATAAAAACATAGGCGCCACTCATGCATGAGCAAACTAATTTGTTTTACAATCCAAAATGGGCTATCAAAGGTAATTTCCAAAGGTTGGAGAAGCTCGACACACCACCAACACCAAAACACATGCGCTGACACACACATGCTCTTAATACAACGAATACTTGAGTAATTACTCATCGAAAAAGAAATCTCTCTCTCTCTCTCTCTCTCTCTCTCTATATATATATATATATATATATATATATATATATATATATATATATATATATATATATATATATATATATATATATATATATATATAAAACTTGTGCAGCATTTGTATCAAAACACACACACACAAAGGAGTGGGACACCTAAGCTCTGTTTCTATTTTTTATTTTTTTGGTTTTCTTGTCTTTGATTGGCATCCAAGTGCATGAGTAAGTTTAGAAATCCACAGATGATGCTTTTAAAGAGCCAGAACAGCTAATAGAAATGTCAGTTGAATCATTTCCCGAAGCATCAACTGGTGCCTGATTTAAGCATTCCAAAACCAAAAGCCTTCTACGTTGCAACTTCAGAGAGAATGTAGTCGAGTCCAAAACAGCAGGCACCTGCAGATGAAGTAATCAAAATAACCAAGCTAAATCACTCCAGACAGAACATATAGACCACTAATTTCCCTGCTTGGCTATTAAGAAAACATAATACATCTCGGAGGAAAAGAAAGAACAGCTGATCATGGAAATCATTTCTAAAAGCAAATACATGCTTTTGGTGAAATGCATTTGAGGGGACTCAAAATGCGTTTCTGCAAACTAAAAAAATGCAGTGAATGCAGAGAATGCAGAGAACATGGCAGAACACACAAACAGAGAATCTATATAATAAAAAAGAGAACTTGGAAAATGTACTTTCAAGTCTTGGGGAAGCCTTTGAAGAATATAAAGGAGAATCAACTGGCAATCACCTTAAGAACGTGATAGTTCTAATATGCAGAGATTCAGATTAAGGAACCAAGCTTGCTATCCATTAATGAGGCTTCATACATACACATGCAAACTTTCCCAGTGGATATGGTTTCTAAAACTGAATGGGTTAAAGGGCAGAAAATACATTATGGAAAGCAAAAAAGAAAAAGGAGATTCATTGATGAAATTTATGCATACCTGACTATTAACCCGGCATACTTTATGCACACATAAAAGGCCAACCATTTCATTATAATCAGTTAGCACTCTTGATAACTCCTTGTCCTCATCAGCATGTCAGAAAGACCTTTCATATTCAGCATACAAATCAATGGTCAATTAACCTGGGATACAGAAAACTCAAGTTCCATCCATCCTTAAAAGATCCACGTGGAGCCGGATGGACTGGTTGAGCTTCCTGTGGTCATGGTCACACCTGAACTAATCTAAATTCCAAATTAGCTCCAGTATGATTTAGAATTGAAATTATACATGTAAGCAATTTCTCATACCAGGAAGTGCTTTAACAGAGAGCAGAGTATCAGCCAAGTGTTGCCATCTTGTACAAAAGGAGGACGAAAGAACAGAGGGCAGGAAACTGATCATGCAAACTGCATTTCAAGATCGTAACATGCTTCTTAGAGAATTGATGAAGGAAAGCATATCCCAGTCCTGTATTAAATCAGCTGACAAAATCTTTTTATGCAACACAAATAATCAAACCATTGTGATAAAAAACTCAAATACACACAAAAAAAAGTTTTTGCTAATAAATGATCAAACATAATGCACTTTGTACTTCCAGATCTTTTCCTCTTAAACATTCAGGGTCTTCCATTTATGTCTTCAGTGTCCAGATTGAAAAATATACGAATTGACAGACTTCAGTGGTTAGTTTAAAGAGCAAACAAACAAATTGTACAACCACAAGCAGTAAAATAATGAGCAAGATTTCTCATGCAACTTACCATACTGGAGTACGTACACTGTGGAACACAGAATGACTGAATGGCAATACGACCAACACACTTAATGGGTCCATTATTTCTGAAAGCACAAGTTTGAAATCTCTCAATATGTATAACATGAAAGAAACAGATGAATAAGTGATAACAGTGAAACCTGGCAAATCAGAAACAAAGGCCTCACAACTGGACTTCTGAAAATACCAATAAAAAAATACTAATAGCAACATCAACCATATACATACATATGCACATGTTATCATAAAAAAATATAAAAAAGACTTGCTCCAAACAAAAGGATACAAGAATACGATCAACCAGTTATATTGAATCATTGATTACAAAACAGGAGTGTATGAAACTGTTCAAATTGTCAAGCTATTCTAAGCAGGCAAGATGAGGCATATATCTGCAAACCCATGCATAAATCTCTGTGTTTATGTGTGAGTAAATTGGATATCCTCATTTTTCAAAGACAAGTATGGACCCGTGTGGACTTTGGGATGACAGCCTCCAGTCTACACATAAAGAAATGTGAGATCTAACCAGATAGGCAAAGCTGGGCCACGGCAAACCCCCCGATCAGTACATTATTAAAACTAATTATAAATCATTTACATCAGAAAAGCATTAAAAAATCCTAAAACTAAATAATGAATTTTTTAAAAAATGTGAAAGTATCATGATCAATTGAAAATTGATGAGTAATTGAACTTTTAATTTTTTTTACTCTTTAAAAAAGACCAGAAAAGGAAGTGAGCACACCACACACACACACACAAAAACACAATATAGTTGTGATAATGCTTGATGATATGGGAGCTGATCTTGTGTACAAGCCTATATACTCTAATGGTGTCTGAAAGTGGCGATCCCAAAAACTCAAAGGGCATCACTCCTAAAACCAGTATCCAGCCATGTTGTATCTGGAAATTCATGACAGCATGTTCAATTAAGTAAATACCCTTTATCCCAATAAATGGGTTAATTTCACACTTAATTTGACCAAGTAGAGCCCATCTTTTTTCCACCAGCACCACTCTATGGTTGGATTAGCTAGAAGCTTGTCAGATGGAAGAATGATGCCACCTTATTGGTTTCCATCCAGTTTGGCGTCTGATGGTAACAGAAAAGGCTTAGAGTGCACTTCAGATGTCTTGCAGTTGAGTTATACAAACATCTCTCTCTCTCTCTCTCTCTCTCTCTCTCTCTCTCTCTCTCTCTCTCTCTCTCTCTCTCTGAGTTATACAAACGTCTCCGCAGGCTTCATATCTTGCACTTGTGTCGCATGTGGCTTAAGGTTATGTCTTTCGTCCTCATGCAAGATGGTGATCCCGGTCCTGACGCGCAGTTTTTGCAATGGGCAATTGTGCCTAGCGATGTTTTGTGCACCAAAACTCTGTATCGGTCACTTCTTCCTCCTGGGGCTGACTGGCTTCCTGAGCTTCTTTTATGGGAGAATGGGCCAACTCCGCGCTCTCGGTTCTTAGTCTGATTAATTTTACACGATAGGGTACAGACGAACAACTTCCTTAAGAAGGTAAGTTTTCAGTATCCGAGTAGGTGCGTCCTTTGCCAAGCGGTGGAAGAATCCACCTACCATCTATTTTGGGCCTGCCCAATCTTTGTGGATCTCTTTAAAAGTATATGGAATCAACTTGAAGTAATCATGAGACAGGAATCCTTCATGCTCGACCTTCTGTAGGGTCTGCCGCGGGTTCGCAGTTACAAGCAGTGGCGGTTGATCTAGAGAACTTGGCTTCTTACTTCTTCGTGGGCTGTGTAGATGACTCGCAACAATGCGATCTTCCGTCAAATTTTGGTCGCTTTCAATAAGCTCGTCCATTGCATCTTGGCTAATGTGTATACAATTTTGTGCCTCTCCTCCCATGTTATCCACCCCTTCAGTCACCTTCTCTTCCTCAAGACCCTGGCTGATCTTTGTGTTCTCCTATTTTTATGTTTTGCCTTCGTGCTTTCGGCTAGGGATGACAGTGGGGTGGGGCAGGGCGGGGGACAAGGTCTCCACCCCCGCCCCGCCTCAAGATTAGAATCTCCATCCCCGACGGGGATGGATTTTAACCTCCACCCCCGCCTTCATCCCCATTTCATGTCCTCCATCTCCGGTTCAAACGGGGATGAGGCGGGGAAAAGTGGCAGGGACAGGGCGGGGCGGGGAAAAGGGCACGTCCATCCCTGCCTCCATCCCCGAACGGGGATGGATTTTAACCTTCATCCACGCCTCCATCCCCGTTTCATACCCTTCATCCCCGGTCCAAACGAGGCGGGGCCCGCTTTCCCCCGATCCACTACCATCCCTACTTTCGGCCCATTGTTTTGGGTCTGTTGTTTTTTTGTTTATGCGGGCTCAACTTTTTGTTGATCCCCTGCCTTAGTTCTCTCTCTCTCTCTCATATACGGAAAACATTTGCTTCTAATGTAACTACCATACTATGTGTACTCTAGTAGTAACCACCACTTTTTAACATTTTCTCAAATGCTTTGTGGGTCAAACCCTTAAAAGAGTATCTACATGGTTATTTAATAAAAGCATGCTTCATATCGTCAAATTATGATGTGTAAGCAGGTTTTCTTAAGAGTATAAATCAATGGTCCATAATGCGTCAATTTCACAATTGATGAAATCGCATTTCTACATCAAAATAACGCGACTGAAAATGTTATTTCTAATCAACTAACCATGTGTCATAAATCTCTTGGGTATCATGGAGGAGTACAATTTCGCTGTTGGACAAGAGTTCCCTGATGTTTCGGAAAATAATCAAGGAAGCAGCTATTGCTCGGCATTTTGAGTTCAGAATAATAAAAAGTGATTTGTCAGGTTTCTTTGCCAAGTGTGCAAAAGAAGGTTGCCCATGGCGCATCCGTGAAGTAAAGCTGCACGACAGCCCAATCTTTCAAATAAGGAGCCTCGAAGGGATACGTACTTGTGTTAGAAGTGCGAACATTGGATATCAGCAAGCATCGATAGTCTGGATTGCTACTCGAATAGAGGAGCATCTTCGTGACAATAATAAGCCAAAAGAAATATCTGAAGATATTCATAGGCAGTATGGAATCACAATACCATACAAACAGGCATGGAGGGCAAAGGATCAGGGAATGGCTGCAATCTATGGTTCTGTTGAGGAAGGATACGACCTTCTTCCTGCATAATTAAGGAAATAAAGAAGACCAATCCTGGAAGCATTGCCACCGGGTCAGAACACCGTTTTTATCGTCTTTTTTTTTTTAATGCTTCAATTCAAGGTTTCATTAAGGGGTGTCCACCCCTTATTGGGCTTGGTGACATGCATCTTAAGAACAAGTATCCTTGTACTTTACTCTCTGCTGCATCCTTTGATGGTGATGGTGCATTGTTTCCAGTGGCTGTTGGAGTCGTTGATGTTGAGAATGATGATAGCCGGATGTGGTTCTTGTCAGCGATACATATGTTGCTTGAAATGAACACTAGTAAAATGCCACAGCCAACTGTCCTGTCTGATGGATGAAAGGGTATTGTTGATGCTGTGAAGAGGAAATTTCCAAATGCAGCTCATGCATTTTGTATGCGGCACTTGGGTGAAAACTTTGCCAAGGAGTTCAAAAATCCAGACTAGTGAATATTCTATGGAAAGCAGCTTATGCCATCACGACGAGTGGGTTTAGAGAAAAGAAGACAGAAATTAAAGAACTTTCGGCATATGCTGGAAAAATGGATTCAACAATTTCCCCACTCGCTGGGCTCTTACATATTTTGAGGGACCTAGGTTTGGTCACCTGGCTTCAAATGTTGATGAGTTTAATAGGTGGATTCTCGATGCAAAGGAGCTTCCAATAATACAGGTAATGGAAAGGATTCATGGAAAAGTCGTCTCTGAATTCAACGAGTGCCGTGAAATGAGTTTGAGATGGACAGAGATGAACATTCTTGCTCCATCTGCTGTGAAGCGGATGATAGAAGCATTCAACCTTTCAAACAAATACCAAGTTATTCGTTCAGATGAAGTAGAATTTGAAGTGATCTCAGGTGAACGATCAAACATTGTGAATATTGGTACTCGGTGCTGTTCGTGCCGTGATTGGAAACTATATGGCATCCCATGCTCTCATGCAGTGGCAGCCCTTCTTTCTTGCCAGAAAAAAACATTTATGAATTTACAGAGAAATGCTTCACCACAGCAAAATACCAAAAGACGTATATGGAGGAGATGCATCCTACCCCGGCAAAAATCCTTTGGACGAAACCGACTGACGGGGAGGGTGCAGATGATGACAACAAAGCAAGCATCAGTGTTTGCCCACCTAATATCAGCAGTCCACCGGGCCACCCCGAGAAGAAGAGTCTGCTTGGAGGTCCTCAGCAGGGAAAAACATGCGGTCCATTGTAGCAAAAGCAACCAAACAGGGCACTATAAAACAACCTGCAAAGTGGAAAAGTAACTCATTATTCGCAATTTGATAACACGAAGGTGAACATGTTCAGACTGGTGAAGAGCACTGATATCTTGTAAAATATCAAGGATGTATGATGATTCTCTTGATAAGTATGTTGTCCTTCCCTCTTCTTTGGTCTTTTAGTTGGTATACTTGGTCATATTAAGTATTTTTGCATCCACTTGTAAATGAAAGCATTCTATGTATTTTGGTGATATTTAGTTGGATCATTTATGACATTTTGTATGAATGTGCATAAGAAAGTTTAAGCAGTTCTTTGATGAACATCAAAACGGGGCATGGTTGTTGAGTGCCTAATCCTCTCTTAAATTACTTTTTAAGTTATCTAGGCATAAGTGGGAGAGTTTTAGTTTAGATGTTTGTTTTGAAGTTGAGCATGGTCAGTGGGGCCCATACGGGCTAAACTAAAATCCGACTCGCCCTATTCAACTAAGCGATCGTGCAGGGAGTACAAGGTTGTTCATTTAGCAAAGTATTTGCTTTTAATCTTTGTCTCCTATACTCTATAAGAGGAAGTTCTTCCATGTACTCACAAGAGCTCTGCTGATCTGTTAGAGGCGACTTGCGAATATCATCTAGTTGGTGGGAAACCCATGGAGGGCATCGCTTTCCACAAGGTCGAAGCTGGGCCTACTACTGGTACGCTGAGACACCTCAAGGGTTTGACCAACCATGGGCTTGCCAATGTGAGATGTATAAAAGGGTTTAACTGGAGCCACACCTATTATGCGGACCACAACCTCTTCTTTGTGAGGGATACAAGATGGGTCTTTCTTGTAAAGAGATTTTGAATCGAAGTCGGGTCTATTGGTCAGTGAAGAGAAATCTATTTTCATTCCCTTTAAAGCTGCTCAATCTAGAGTAAGTCAAGTGAAGCAGTTGTGTAAATGGCATCAAGATAAGCTCCCGATTAAGTATCTTGGTCTGCCGATTTTTGTGGGACGTCTCAATAAGGATCTCTGTCTCCAAATTTCAGTATCAATTGGAGGTGTGGAATGGTCATACTTGCTCCATGGCAAGCAGAGTGGTTCTAATTAGATCTATTCTCTCTTCTTTCACATCTTATTGGATGATCCCCAACGCTATAATCCAAAAAATTGAACACATCATGAGAGATTTTTTATGGAACGGTGTTGGTAATCAAAGAAATATGCATCTCATCAATTGGCAAACAGTTTGCCTCCCTCAAGGAGGATTGAGGATTCAGAGGGTGGAGGATGCGAATAATGCATTTCTTACTAAGCTCGGATGGGTGATTGCCGCCAAGATGAATAGTCCTTGGGCAGATTTGATAGTGTAAATATTTGGTTATTAATTCCATGTGGCACGTGGAAGAAGTCATTAGGGGCCGTGGGGGTGGAAATAGGTTCTCACTGGATTCAACAATATTAAGGATCATGTGTATTGTCACTGTGGGAGATGGTCACAATACGGAGATATGGTTTGACCCTTTCTTAGAAGTCTGCCCACTAGTTAGTTTGTTATCAGGGATTTTGTCGAAGAATATGTACAAAGCCTTTAGAAATATTTCAATTCAGGATGTGTTGGAAGTGCATGGCAACTTAGTTCAATATTTCTCTTATTTTGAGATGCAAATCCCTGACCAACTGAGAGAGAAGTGTTTAAATATGAATCTCATAGGGGGAGAAGAGGACAGACTCATTTGGAAAGGAGATAAAGAATTCTTGGTGAAGCTTGCTTGAGAATCGACTCGTGCTAAAGGTTTGTTGGAAGAGTGTGGAGCCTGATTTCTACTGCGACTTGTGAGAAAAGTTTGTTGGACGAGTACTGCGACTTGTGAGAAAAGTTTGTTGGACGAGTGTAAAGCCTGATTTCTACCTTGATACAATCCAAGACAGACTTTTAACCCAGGATCTTCTCCAACATATGGGCATAGCTATGACGAGTCAATGTTGCTTATATAAAGGAGCTATAGAAACCAGTCATCACTTGTTTATTACTTGTGTAATTGCTCAAAGAGTTTGGAAAATAACTTCTCTTCGGAACCTTGTGTAGACCAAGAAATTCAATTTCTCTAATGCTTGAGAAATGGAGTGAAGTTTCATTTGATCACAAGGTGATTCATAAGGGTTGGATGGTTTCATTTCGTGGTGGTGAGAATGATATGGGAGGCTAGAAATAGAATGGTGTTCCATAATGATGTGAGGAACATAGAGAGATTGGTATCAGACATTCTCAACAGAATCTGGGAGCATGTGTTGCCTATTCTTCGGGAAGTAGATCATCCAGTGACATTATATTGGCTATATGCATTCAGATGGAGGTCACTCCCTCTGGGATGGATTTCTATTTCAGTGTTTAGTATGGTTAAAGGAAAATGGAGAATTGGATTTGCAGTCGGTAACATTGCATGGTGGTTCATTAAGATATGATGGATAGTGAGACAGTATCATGTAGGAGATAGAGAATGAAAATGGTGGAGATGGATAGTCAGCTTGTATCCAGTGGAAAAAGTGATTATTGAGTCTAGGAGAGATGTGGTGAGTAGATACAGTAAAGCTCTTAAAAACTAGGATAATGGAGATAAGATAGAGGTGGCGATGCTTGATTTCTTCTGAAATCTATCGGATGTTCGATGCGAGTGGATTCCTAAAGAGCGCAATTACATTGCCAAAAATCTTGTTAGTCTTGGAGTCCTTGAACATGACCGTGTTTGGAAGGATAAACCACCAGACTGGTGGCCTTCGGTTGAATCTATGTGACTGTATTGATGTTCGGATGCAACTGGCAGGGGTCTTGCTTACTCCCTGCTTGATCATCCAGAAAAAAAAAGAGAAAAGAAAAGAAAAGGCTAACCAGGACATCCAATAGTAAATTCTTCTCATCTGCCATCATTCATGAAATGAAAAGGAAGAATCTATTAAAGTAAAATACTTAAGCCTATTTAGGTACTTTTTTCATATTCTGATGTTGAAGGGATCAAGCTGTAGAACCTTACATAGGATTGAGGTATTTAAAATCAATCTTGGCAATTATCACAGAGAAGATTCCTTAGATGTAGAAAAGAGAAGTACAACTGCATAAATGTCTTGTTCATGATCAGAGGATGAGTGCCTGTTATGGCCGTTGGATGTAAGGAATCTGAAGGTTTTGATTTACCACTTTCCATTATGTCACAAATTTGCATGAAATGTAAAGCATAAAGAAAATCTGTGAGTTGGTTCTGAACATTGACGGTCCAGATGATCCAAATGATGAGCCAAGTTACCGTGCATGACCATTGGGCTTCTTTGCTTTGCTCCTCTACCATAAGGCAGAAGATAGCCGTTACAAAATTTGTGTTCAGGCTACCTGTCCTCTTTATCTCTTGAAGGAGTAGTTTCCAAATATCTGATTAATTCCTTTTCAAGACTAGAAGATATTTTTGCTATTAAACATAAAAGATTGTCTCTTTAAAATAAATTGATGGCTGCATTTATTGATATGATAAATGAATTTGATTGGGTTTTTTCAATCTCTAACCATAAGGAAAGAAAGAAGATGAAGAGAGGAAAGATTAAAAATATTCAGATTTGTGTACATTGAAGAATATGTTAAGGGCAGTTTTAACATATGAAAAATGTCTGGAAAGTGTTTGAAAATTAAGGCTAATCACACGTAAGGTTAAATATATCTTCAGTTATCCAAAAAGTTGATTAGGTCCAAGAATGGTTCACTTTATGATGATCCATTGTCATGATGGAGGCACCTCATATTAGACTTCAGCCTATTCAAATGGCTCCTTCGGCCTAGGAATGTGGGCTGCCAATAGCACAGTTGCAAATCACTGAGGACATTGTCCATAAGTCAGAGCAATGTTCTCAGTATTAGTATCGCCCTGAATCGTTGGGCCACCGATTCACTGATGCCGATACTCGAGTGAATCATTCTGTTTCGGCCAGAAAATAATAAAAAATATTATGTGCCAATCATAACATGACGTGTCAAAATAATATCAAAATAATAATAAATTATTTCTAGTATTGTTTGCATTTCTTTAAAAAATAGCTGATTCAGGGTGAAGTATATCGATTTTCTGCCGATACGATAATACTCACCGATACTGATAACATTTTAGAATAATAATGGATATAGATTAAGAAAGTGAAAAGCAAAACAGTTTGCCTTTATATTAAAAAAAAACAAGAGAGGATGATATCTAAAGGTAACTGCATAATGTGAGTCCTAGATGGTGACTAATGAGGATTCAACTAGTCAAGAGGGTGGGTTAGCTTGCCTTTAGGTCATATTGAGTAGAAAATGCCGCTTTTTTTTTGACAGATTAGACGCTGCAGATGTGATTTATAATGTCTGTATAAGGAAACGATTTCTTCGGCAATGTTGTCAAAATTGCATCCGACCCTGAATCGATTCAGGGAATCATTCGGATACTGAACTGAATTGAGCTGAATTGGACAATTGTTAACCAGCAAATGTGTCAGGAAAACATTAAAAAAATATTTAAAAATAAACTGAATCAGCTCAGTTTAGGGGTGTCAACGAGTAGGGTTTGGTTGGGATCAAGGTGAAATCAGACTTGGACCAGATTTTCAGGTATGGTAACGGGTCTGGACCCGGGTCTACTATAAGAGAAACCATACTCTGGATCCGATAAGAACTACATGAACCAGAACCCAACCATACCCAGTAAAATAATATTTTTTATTATTTTTACATTGAAAAATTGTTGGCCTTAATCTGAACTCGGGTAGGGCCCGGGTCTGGTATAAAATTTCACAAACTATACCCGGGTCCATGTATTAATCAGACCTTCCAGTCCGAACCCAGGTCTTAATTGGGTTTTCTTATTTGTCATCATACCCGAACCTTATAGGGTTTGGTCCAAGTTGGGTTAGGATAAAAGAGGCCCATTGACACCCCTAATTTTGTATTGATTTACAGCGATATATAACACGAGTCAAGTGATTTGCAATGATACTGACAATATTGGTTTTTGGTCATACAATTATAGTGTATGGAAGTGAGGTTTTCAATGGGCTGAAAAAAGTCAGATGGCCTACAGTGCAAAAAATTTTATGGTTCATAAACAAAAAACCACGATCAAAGGGCTGATTCCTACTAAGGGGACCATTCTGAACACATCTGTAGGGTTCTGCCCCTTTGAGTTTCAATTAGGGGTTACAAACCCACTAGTGTAGCCAATACTCTCTCTCTCTCTCTCTCTCTCTCTCTCTCTCTCTCTCTCTCTCTCTCTCTCTCTCTCTCTATATATATATATATATATATATATATATATATATATATATATATATATATATATATATATATATATATATATATATAAGATTTTGGGCTGTTGATTTTGATTTTTCAATCCTTATAAAACCTACCACGTATTGGAATCAAATGCTTTAAGAGCTGTTGGCTAAAAAATCAAGCATATAGATTATATATATATAAGGGGCACCGTCCAATCAAAGGAAGATAAACAGTCCAAACCTAAGAACCACACGGATGTGAACTCCATAGTCAAAACCTAAGAACCAGTTCTTGTGACAAAAATTTTCAATGCGTACTTAAAAATTTATAATGTACTAAAAACCAATGGTTTGAAATCTTTGAAGTTTTTTAGATCATAAAAATCTAATCTACGCATCAAAAAAATGTTAGAAGTTTTTGGGTTTTTTTATCATGAAGATCACATTTGCCAAAAAAATGCTTTTAAATATGATTTTTAGAAGTGGTTTAGACGAATTGCACCTTCCTTTGGTATATATAAAAGTCCCTATGGGCAGTTAGGAGAAGTCCTACCCTCAATGTCGAAACCGTAATATCAACCCAAATACTAAATATCTTTATTCAATTAACAGGCAACTATTTGATGATGCTTGCCTTGCTACTAATATTTCACGCTTTATATGTACACCAGTTTTTACATGGTTGTTCCCGAGCGCAACTCAAAAGAAAGAAGTGCAATTTGCATTTCTAAGAAGTACTAGGAGTGCTAAAAAAGATAAAAAACAAAAATATAGATATGATAACCAGCAGATCGGCAGTCCTTCAATTCCCTTGGCGCACCATGCAATACTAGAGATGATTTGTTTTTCTTTCTTTTAAGATTAAGGTTATTAGTGATGACTTGCTTCATCTTCAACCATTGAAGGAGAAACAACCAAGAAGGTAAGGCAAAACAAAAGAGCATCATATTCATATAGTAAAACTACTTGGAGAATCATGAGAAATTTGGAGGGCCATCTTTCTTTCATACCCTATAGCGCATGCATGTTAACATCAAAAACCCACAAAATAAGTACCAAAAAGGACCCAAACACATATGGACCTATTAATAATGAAAGAAAAAACAAGAGATGCAGGAGACTATCTCTGATGTTGGTTTATATTTAGTTTCTAAAGATGCAGTGAGAGATCCAACTTTTTCTCCTTGCTAGGAGAACCAGGCACACCAACATCAATTTTCACAACCGGGATGCTTTTTCTTGATGAACCCTCTGAAAAAAACTCCCTACTCTTTGCCATCTTTTCCCTGTAATACCTCTGCCAGAAAAGGAAATTTGCACCAACATTTGCGTGGCCTTCCCCAAGAGTTGATGGCCCCATGAAAGGTATGTTAAGCCTAGTGGCACCACTGGATCCAAACATGTGAGATAGCTGAGAAGAAATATAACCAGATTGACAGATACCATGGTTTCTAGGGTGGGAGTTGGTGTAGAGGGAAGGACCCAAGGCACCAGGGTAGGAAGTCATCCAAGGAAGTGAGTCTTCAGGTTTTTTTTGCAACTTCTTTGCCTCTAACCTCTCCCTCCTGTGAGCATTTTGGTGACCACCCAGTGCTTGGCAAGTAGGGAACTTCTTAGTGCAGAATTGGCATGAAAACTCCTTGGGCTCAACAGACTCAGGATCTGAACTCCCCACAACCTCAGATGTGACGCTTTTGTCATCCTCAGCCATGCTTTAGAATATAGCAAATTAGGAAATAACAGCCTAGAAAAAACGAAAACCTCACCTGGGTTTTCAATTATTTAGACGAGAGAAAGTGGAGGGCAAGGATGATATGTGAACCGACTGTCTTTCTTGGTTTAGGACTTCCAAGGAAGACCATTGGAGAGATGACAGCTAAGAACTAGAGAGGGAAAAAGAAACGTCTGTGGGCTGAAGCACCTTGCTATGCCTTCTTTTATAGAGATGGTTGTGGCATGCTAAACATGTCATGTCTTCAAACAGTTTTGCTTGTTATAGAGAAGGAGATGAAAAAGGAAACTGAGATTTTTGCCTCTTATTTCCTGTGGTCTCTAAAGAGCAAAATATTTAAAATTTTGCATAGTTGCATGTTGAAATAAGTTTTTTTGAAGATTTTTTTTTGAAGAAGCATGTTGAAATAAGTTAGTTGACAAAATATGGCAGGTTGTGATAGAAAGAGCGTGAATGCCTGAGAATGCTGGACTTCCCATTTTGACACATAGATTTCATGTTGCCAGTTAATCCATGTAAATGGGAGTGCTGCTTTTTTTTTTTTTGACAGATTGGAGTCCTACAGCATACACCAAACCCTAAGCCCCACCTCACCTAAAAGTGTACGCCCAAAACCCTGACCACAGTTGGCCTACAATAACGACAGTAGCACTGGATTACAGATTGCAACGTTTTTTTACTTGGCACTTCAAAATCTTGCTGTTCTCGAAGGGAAACATTTTGAAATTACATAACCGACAATTATTCTTGTTATTAGTCAATTATTAAGAAATAACTTGCAGTTATTCCTTACCAAATAAGAAAAAAACGTTAAAAAGCACCACCACAAACTGTTCAAAGGAATTTGGTTAGAATCAGTTTTTGAATTGAATTGGTCTATTAAAAAATAAGTTTTTTAAAAGAATTCAAAAAACATAAACATCAAATATATATATATATATATAAAGAGTCTTTGGTGAGGATTTGCATAAGGTATGCAATGACTTGAAACTCATAGGTGGAAGTTGTTTTGACTCAATCTTACCCTCTACCCCTCATAGTCAATTTGTTAGAGATCAACCTTTGATCACCTTTTTTAAGTCACAAAATTTGGTGCATTTATGGCCATTGATTTTTGAATCACACAAAAAAAAACTGCCTACACATCAAATTCCGGTGATTCAAAACTCGATTGCCACCTCACAGGGCATGTAAATCATATCTATAAGTTAGATTCACTTAAATAAAAATATGAGTAATAAGATATTGATTGTTTCAACTCATTGATACCCTACCAAAGACTTATCCTCTATACTAATTCAGGCCCATTTGACACGATTGTGATGACGTTTATACAATGATCCAAAAAGGAAAATTACACGGCCTCATTGCTGCAGTTGCTCCCCCCCCCCCCCCCCTCTGTAATAAATATCGCGAGATTTATGAAAATCTTGCGATAATATCGTGAGAAATTGCCTGAAAGTTTAATACGGCAATTTCTTGCGAGATTTTCAAAATATTGTGAGATTTATCAAAAAAACATAAATACCATAATTTAAACGTGATATTTACATTTTAAACAGCTATTATAATGAAAAAACAGTGTATTTTTATTTTTAAATTATTTTTATTAATATTTTCTTATAAAAATTATTTATTATATTTTTTTATTTATTCTTTTATTGTCAATATTTTGCTGCAAAATTGCAAGATTTATGAAAATAATTCAATTTCTCACAAGTTTTTGACAAATGAGATTTTGCGGAAAAAAACATTCGTCACTATGCTCCTCCCATCCTACGTTTCCATATATTTTCCGCGCGGCCTCACTCTATCCGCACCTTAATGTTATAGACGCTGTTTTCTTTTTTCTGTAGGAAAAAAAATTTGAAATTTTAATAATGAACCATCAAGAACTTGAAAATACCATTTCTGGTATACTATATTGCACAAAATTATTATTAGATGAATGTGAATTATTGCTAGCAGTGTTGTGAGAGGCGTACGCCTCAGTACTTGAAGTGTACGCCTCACAGGCGAGGCGCACGCTCAAGGTACTGAGGCGCACCCTCAGTACCTGAAGCGTTCTGGAATTGCTTTGAATACATAATTATCTAAAATAATTTCAAATATATCATTGTTTGGATTGCCCTCACTATGATTTCAGCTAAATGTTTGATGCAAGTTTCAATAGCATTAATAGCTCCCGATTAATTGCGTGGTGGTAAACCACTAAAAATCTTGCATTAGTATAACTAACTTAAATTTACATATACCTGTATATAAGTAAGAGATGTGCGCAAAAGTGCATTGTTGAAAAACTATAGTTTCATGAGAGTTCTATTGCATGTATGCATTTGATATGTAAAATATTTATATGCATCACTAAGATTTTTTTTTTGTTTAGGCCGTTTTTGATGGAAACAAATTCAAGGTTATAATTTAAAAAAATTGGGAGCTATTTAGTTTTCAAGCCCTTCAAAAACCTTATATTTACTAAATCAACCATCAAACAAACTCATATATGTATATAACAAACTCATATATGTATATTTATATTAAAAAACCATTTACCAGTGCTATTTTATTAATATTATATATTTTATTATTTTGATCATGAAGCTTACGCTTCAACGCCTCGAGGCTTACGCCTCGCTTCATAACATGCTCAATGCCTCGCTTCGCCTCATCGCATTTAACAACCTTGATTGCTAGGTGTACAAAGGCAAACCCCCACAATGGCCTGCTGGCGTATGTAAAGGAGTCAGGATCGGGTGCAATATGATTGCACAAATATTTGTGCATTAAGTACCTGATTGCCCTCTATCAGGCTTTGAGCCCCACAACTGACAGGCCCTGTCTTCAAGATGGAGGGTGATCAAGTGCTTAATGCACAAATATTTGTGCAATCATATTGCACCTGATCTCTTCACTGTGTAAAGGCCTACTATTTTTGCTGAATATTTCCTTCGCAAGGAAATGCCAGCTAGATTATTGCAGGTTGAGAGAGAGAGGAAACACTTCATACATCCCTAATTAACAAATAAGCTAACAACTACATCTCTTGGCCACTCCTAGGGCTGTCAACGGGTCGGGTCAGGGTCGACCTGAACCTTCATATAATTAATGATCAGGTTCAGGTTTGGGTTTTGCTGGGTCACAAAAATAGAATCCCAAATCCAGACCCAGATAATTTCAAAATTTTGTTTTTACTGAATACATGTAAAATACTTGGGTCGGGTGAGTACTGGCAAAAATCATAACCCAAACCCAGCCCACATATTGCTCGGTTCAGGTTGACCCGAATATTATTTGGGTCAACACTTTTCATGCCCATACCCATGAATTCGGGTTCAGCTCGGGTCGGGTACCCAATACAAACCCAACCCATTGACAGCCCTAGCCACTCCCGAACTCTATCATCAATCTACCTTTATTATTCAAAATTTTAATAACTTACCAAATATTTTCAGAAAAAAAAGATTACTAAATTGCTTCCTATATTAAAATCCTAGCTATCATTTCCCGCCCCTTATTTCCAACCTTGTCCTGAAGTTTGATCCTAAATTAGGTTTTTATCTTCTTCAGCTTCCTAGACCTATGAGAAACATTTAATTTTCTTTGCATACCCTTGTGCCATTTTTCATTGCAATGCCAAAAAAACTTAAGTAGGGCTGGGAAACGAGACGAGCAGTTTTAACATGAACTTCTTGAGTAGGGCTGGGAAATGAGATGAGCAGCTTGCAGTTTGGCTCAACCCAGCTCATGAAAAGTTTGGTTTGGCTCAATGAGCTGAGCCACGAGCCAGCTCATTTAGGCATCCAGGCTGAATATGAAGCACATTGGTTTGTTTATATATATATAGAAAACAAGCCAACTCGTGATCGGCTCATAAAGCTTAGTTCATAACTAGGCTCTGCTCGAGGTAAGCTCATGAGCTGAGCCTGAAGAGATTTTCACCCTTAAAGACCCGAGCCCAAACAGGCCGAGCTCGGCTGGTTTACTAGCCCTATTCTTGAGTGAAAGTTTTAACTGGGGTTTTTTTATGGTGGAGGGTTTTTTCTTAATAGTTCTTTATACACTTCCCTCGTTTGACAAGAGCCTGTTTCAAATCTTTGGTTGTCTTCAGAGGTTCATTCTTCATGTGCTCAAGGAAATGCGTGCTACCATTATGCGTGGCTTGTACATTTTGACTTCATGAAGAATATTAGGACAGTCTTTTTCACAAATGCATCCGGTTCCATCCAATCCCTAGATCAATTGGAAAACCATTCAAATCGACCTTGATATTCTAATGTTGTAGGTTTGGCAAATTTGGGTTAACTTTGCATTAACATCTCCTCATTCAGCAAGGCCAAAGCGTACCATGAATCCATTAGGAATTGCTCCCAAGTTGGCATGCCATGATTTGATTCAAACCAATTGTACCACTGGAGTTTCATGATTACCGTTAGCTATTTCCACTTAGATTTTGAGGGGTACGGCGGAATTGAAAATGAAGCCCACCTGATTGGATAGCCACCTACATAATACGTGCAATGCTGACTTCAGTGGTTCCTTGTCGACCATGATAACCTACTTCTCTGGTCACCAACTTCACTATTGTTGACCCTTAATCTAGTGCAGGGGTGGAGCCATGAATCTAAACTAGGGTGGGCACAAACGCACAGTAAAATGTAGTGAGGGTCTCTCTCTCTCTAAATTAGGGTGGACACACGCACAGTAAAATGTAGTGCAGGGTCTCTCTCTCTCTAAACTAGGGTGGGTGCAGGGTCTCTCTCTCTCTCTCTCTCTCTCTCTCTCTCTCTCTCTCTCTCTCTCTCTCTCTCAATGGCAGAGATGCAGAGTGAAGATGTGCATCTCTGAGAAGCGCCTATTTCCCATCTATGAAACCTGTACTGCTCCATATTCCATTAGTCTGCATTCTTCCCTTTTCTACCAATCATCACCATCATCATGACCATCATACCATCATCATCGTCATTGGATACTGTTACCATCATATGTGCAAATGTAGGTACCCATATCGTTTCTCACCCTATGCAACTATTCTTGCAGCCTACTCATCATCACCAACATCATCATCCTCATGTGTTTGTATGCACGATCACCCCCCGTATCCATCTATCCTTTGTGCCTTATGGTTTTATTTTTCTATCATTGATAACTGATACTCAGGTTGTAAGGATGATGCCTAATAAAAGGGGTGATGACAAGCTTGGGATCCTCAGATTCTTCGTGCCACACCATTATCATGGTGGGTTTCATGATTGCCAACATGGTCGTGAATCACCAACGGATCATCATCATCATCAGATGCTTGTCTGTCGATGATGTTGTACGGTCTCCGATGCATGTACAGAGGCTAGAGTGGGGTTGGGGAAAGTATTGCTGTCAAGGGTAAAACTGTAATTTTACATGCCAATAGTATCGATTGTCTGGCTATATGATACGTATCTGTCGATTCAGGCTGATACGCACGGATACTGACAACACTGATCCGTCCGCACCCACCCTACCCTATGCATATCTGAAATGTCAGGTGCCTTTTTATAGATAGCCCAAAAGTTAAGTGATTTTTTTTGTAAATTGTTCAATTTTTATGGATTGAAATTATTCTTAATAATTTAATACTTAAAAACACAAAAAAAAATCATGGAAATAATATTAAAAGGCATTTCAAATAATAAAAAATATCAATATGATATCCACGCGTCAATGTTTAGGTCAGCATGTCTGGTCGTGTCTGCTCATGTCAGTAGGGACACAGGCCAAAATGACGTGTCCTGTGATAGAGATCCTACGTCTATCCACAACCTACTTTTCTATTCAAAATTTTAATAAGTTACAAATATTTGAAGGGTTTACCAAACGCCAAACCTGTTATATTAATATTAGTAGCATTTAGAATAGGTCACCATCCTTGTAAAACCAAAGTATTCATGCATCTATGCGTATCGGGTCATCTCATGGTCTAGACAAGACAAATAAATAGAGCCCTCCCTGAGGTTAGCCACTTTTTTTTTTGAATTTATAACCCGAAGAAACCGCAACCGGCACAAAGACCTGGTCGCGCTGGCTCAGACAGACATGCCTTTTGGTATGTTAGTAAGCTAGAACTCCATCGACTTACTGTGCTTTTACTGAGAAACACTCTTAAGAGTTTTCTGAAGCCATGGGTGACCACTTAACCCATCCTTTAGTTTCCATGAAATCCACCAGTGAAGAGATACTTATTCAACCTTGCTTTATTAATCTGTGTCAAAGAAGAAAACATGGTGGATGATTCAAGAAGGAACTAAAAGCAAATGTTAAAAAACTCACAAACTTGAAGTGGGTTACAGAAACTACAAAAGGAGATGTCTCAGATGCTCGTAGACTCGGCATCACCCTCCATGCACTTGTATGAGCAAAGACTCCAAACATGCCCGGTGGTCCTAGTTTGACTTGGAGTTGGTTAGTGTGCTCCAAAAGCTAAATGGCAGGCAAGAGTCACAAGCAGAATATGAGCATTTAAACCTTCATAAAAATTCCCAATTTCAATTTTACTCACAAATGCAAATTAACTTGGATGAGAAACAAGTTTCAACATCCTGCAAGAACCAGAGCCGAATTTTTGCACGGAATTTATCTAAAAGAAATTGAAGGTCCACAAAAACCTCTCTATCAAAGAGACTAAAAAAAGGTTATTTTTTAATACAAGTAGTGAGCTATGAACCACATATTTTCATAAAACTCACACCTAAATGTCTTATTTTTATCTTTTTGTAATACTACTTTCATCCATGAGCCAACCACATGATCACTGCAGATATAACAACTAAATGTCTCTAGTTATTGCATAATCACTTTGGTGAAGACACATCGAAAGTAACTTTATTGTTACATAAAGAACTATAACTTAGAAGAAAAAACCAACCAAACTCCGTCTAGGCTTGCTAATAGTTTTCAATTCACATACTTGTCATCATAATTTCTTGAGAGAGAAACGTGAAACTACCAGGTACAAACACCTAAATTGGTCCCAACAGTTAACAGGGATTCGATTCCAGAAAGCCACAAAAAAGGCATCCGGAATTTCATCTAAACCTCAATAAAAAAAAAATCATAAGCTCAGGCACCAAATGCTAGTAGATGCTCAAGAAAGCCTCGGCATCACATGAAATAACAAGCATTTTCTTAATGCAAGTATGTGAAGTAGGTAGGAGTGTAACAGAAAAAGACAGCTTTGATAAGGAGGTAAGAAAGCATTTGATATTTGAGTTCTAATGTATTCTGATACACTTGAATACAAAAGCCAAAAAGATGTTATGAGAAAGGATGATCTTGTTATCTACGGAGAAACCATGCAAAATGTGAAAAATCTGCACGAGAACCAACAAGAATAACACAAATTTGAAACTCAAATGAGATATAAAAAAAAGACTAGAGTTTGTCAAAAATAAAATATAAAATGAAACTGAAAATTATAGCTATACAAAAGCTAGAAAAATTAGACAATCAAAATCTAGTTTCACTTCTGATAAAAATGGTAAAAGAGAAGCAAGATTATCTTACAGATTAATGCCACACATTTCTAGGGTACAACTTATCTGTTGTATACATTGGATGGTTTCATTATATACAATATGGCATGAGGTCTGTTAAGCTTTATTTATGACATGCAAGAAAAGAATAGCAGTCTGCCTTGAATGGAGGGAGCAGAGCAGGAAACTCTTCCAGAATCCATGACCTCAGAATCCATGACCGGCAAGTTCACATATTGATAACTGAGGTATCCTGGAGGAGACAAATCATTTGGTCAGTGAGTTAGCAATTTCATTTATGAGCAAATATAAATTGGCAAGCTGGACATGAAGACTACAGACTACATCTGTAAGTATGGCTTCAACAGGTGCTTCACAATGAAACATGCATGTTTGAAAATATACTCACATAACATAAAATATTTAGTTAATTAGTCTAACTTACAGTCTAAATCTGTTTGCAAACATTTTCAAGAAACATTCCATTTGAAGATTCAAAGAATCCAACATCAGTTCAAGGGTTATTTTATTTTCCCTTAGAAGGATCCAGGGATAAAGCAAACATAGGAAGAAACCCAAGCTCCCCTTAACAAAATGATTTTGTTAATCTAACCCAACACCATCAACTCAAATAAATAAGGTTTTGTGATGAGAGTTCATCATGTATTGCCTCCAAGAAACTACAAGAACCATAAAAAAGCAATAGGGCTTACAGAAGCTCATCTTATCATTCTGTGCAAGAAAAGGTTGATTTTGAAGAGGTTGACAACAAATTTATTAGAATAGAAGACCACATAGTGGACATATTCACAAAAGGCTTGTCCAAGGCATGACAGACCTATATAAAGAACACGCTGTACATGTTCCCATAGGAAGTACAACTGGAGGGGAGTGTTAGAATAATAGTTCTATTACTATATTTGTTTTGTATTGTTGCCAACTATGAGTGACATTCTTGTAATTGTAATGTTTTATTTTCTTTGGATGCCCTTTATAAGTGACAATCACGTAACACTCCAAAACCTTAATCATTGTTTTTGTATGATCATTAATTAGGGTTTTCATGTAAGTATAACATTAAGGTGCCACACGTCACCATAGAGGAAAAGGTTACAAGCCAAGGGTCGTTTCCCTGTTAGAGTTTATTCATTCTTCCTCCTTAAGAGATGAGAAAATTTTCAGTCACTCTAGCACTTAAAAGATGAGGTATGTGAAAGTTTTCCTCTGCACCTGCGTTGAGAAAGAGAAGAGAGAGGGAGAGAGAGATCGATTACGGCTGTCACGATTTCAGTAAAAATGAAATCGTGACCTAACTTGTGTATTTAAGTTACATTAAAGTATGGGTCCGGGTCTGGTGTATCCAGACCCGATAAATGTAAAAATAGTTACATGGTTACATGGTCATTACATGGATCGGGTTACATGTTACATGGATCGGGTCAGATCCTATGCACCTTTTTCACCCCCCTCAAGTTGATTATGGTTTTGAACCATGAACAACTTGCTTTTAAGCATCCAAAAGCGGTCCTTGGTTAACCCTTTGGTAAATATGTATGCAACCTGTCTTTCAGTGCTGACAAACTCAGGCTCAATCTCTTTTTCTTCAACCTTCTGTCTCACAAAGTGTTGGTTGATCTCAATGTGCTTGGCACGACTGTGATGTACTGGATTGAAAGACATGTTGATGGCACTTAGATTGTCACAGAGCAAGGTAGTGTAAGAGATCTTTTCTCCTACTTCAGTTAGAAGATGCCTGATCCATGTGACTTCGGCAGTGGCAGTAGCCATGGATCTATATTCAGCCTCAGTGCTTGATCTAGGGATAGCTTTTTGTTTTCTACTGCTCCAAGAGACTAAATTTCTTTCAATGAAGGCATAATATCCTGATGTAGATCTTCGTTCGTCAGGATCTCCTGCCCAGTCTGCATCACAATATACAGTAATTTCGTGCTCGTCTTGGCCATATGACTGTGGTAAATATATCAATCCATCCCCAATAGTCCCTTTCAGATATCGAAGGATCCTCTTGACTGCTTCCATATGTCCAGTACGTGGCGCATGCATAAATTGAGACACTTGATTGACTGAATAAACAATATCAGGTCTAGTGAATGTGAGGTATTGTAACATTCCTATTATGCTACGATACCTGGTGGGGTCATCACACAAATCTCCATCATGAGCACTAAGTTTTTGATGAAGAAAGGTGTTTCTCTCAAGTACATTAGTATAATTAAAGATATGTATGAAGGAGTAGTAACCAATGTCCGCACTTGTGGAGGGGTGACAACCAATTTTCCTATAACGGTTGGGTTACATCAAGGATCTGCTTTAAGCCCTTTCCTATTTGCTATAGTGATGGATGAGCTTACGAGATCAATTCAAGAAAATGTGCCGTGGTGTATGTTGTTTGTTGATATTGTTTTGATTGATGAGTCTAGAGCTGGGGTTAATGCTAAGTTAGAATTATGGAGACAGACATTGGAAGCAAGAGGTTTTAAGTTGAGTAAGAGTAAGACAGTATACATGGAATGTCGATTTAGTAAGCAACGAAAAAGAGATGGGAGTGTAGTGAAGCTTGGTGAGCAAGAAATACCGGTGGATGATTCTTTCAAATATTTGGGATCTATCATTCAAAAGTATGGAAAAATTGATGGAGATGTAAATCATAGGATAAAGGTTGGGTGGATAAAATGGAAGAGTGCAACTGGAGTGTTGTGCGATCGTAGAATGCCATTGCGGTTGAAGGGAAAGTTTTATAGGACGACTATTAGGCCCGCTTTACTATATGGTACGGAATGTTGGGCTGCCAAGAGACATCATATTCAAAAAATGAGTGTAGCTGAGATGCGTATGCTGAGATGGATGTGTGGAAATACAATAAAAGATAAGATTCGGAACGAGGAGATACGTAAGAAGGTAGGCGTTGCACCCATTGAAAATAAGATGAGAGAGAATCGTTTACGGTGGTTTGGACATATTCGACGAAGGCCTCATGATGCTCCAGTTAGAAGGATGGAGAAATGGGAAAATATATTAGTTAAAAGAGGTCGGGGTAGGCCTAGGAAGACATGGATGGAGGTGATAGGAAAGGATATGATGTTAAAAAAAAAATATATATATATATATATATATATATATATACATTCGTATATATAAAAGTATATGTATACATATATGTATATATATATACATATTCTAATTTATTGAAATACCCGATAGGGGTATTATTGTAATTCTGTCAATGTACCTTTCCTTTTCTTTTTTATCTTTTTTCCTTTTTTCTTTTTTGCTTTTTACTTTTTTATCTTTTTATTTTTCTCTTTAGGATGACCACAAGGGGCCCCACTCTTGTAGTCGTTGGGGCCCCAACGGTCATATTTCTGACCGTTGGAGCTCCCAACGACTACAAGGGAGCCCCCTTGTAGTCTCTTCTTTAGAGCCCCCCTCCTCTATAAATAGAGGTGTTCTCCTTCTCATGTATGGGTTTTATACCCCTCTCTCTTCTCTTCTTCAATAATATCCAACCTATGACTTTAAGTCATTTCCATATTTGAGAGTTTTTGTGTGTGCACATTTGGTGTTTGTGTTGTTGGCTTTAGTGGTCACTCTTTAAGAGTGACATTTGCTCTATTGGTGCTTCCGCCTCTTTTCATTACATGGTATCAAAGCTCGGTTGGTGATTGGGCTTCTCTTTTGTCATCTTGGAACGCGTGTCTCTCAAAGTTTTTGAAGAAAAGAAGAATATTTGGTGCCGATGGAACGTGACTCTAAAGTGGAGCTCTCTTTTAAGCTAAATGGGTCCAACTACCTCATGTGGGCCTCCGCTATGGAAAATCACCTAAGAGGTAAGAAACTTTGGGGTTTTGTTATGGGAACTACTCCCGAACCCTCTCTTGTTCTCACCAAAATTGAAAATGAGATTGAGAAGACTTTAGCTGGCGATGAGCGCATCAAAGCCATTAATGAACATCAATCCAAAATTGAGGATTGGGAAAGTAACCATGCCAAAATTTTGGCATGGTTTATGAACAATGTAGACCTTAAAAATTGTGCTAATATTGCCAAATTTAGAAGGGCCAATGAGGCTTGGTTTTTCCTTAAGGGTATGTATACCCAAAAGGATCTTGCTCGACAATTTTTTTGTCAAGAGAAAATCCGTTCTACCAAACAAATGGACATGAGTGTCCGGGACTATTTTAGCTCTCTAACCCCCCCCTTTGGGATGAACTTGCTCTTCTTGAGCCTAAGTGGGTTGCTCCACAAGATATTGAGCTAAGAAGGGAACAAATTGAAAAGGAGCACTTTTTTCAATTCCTTCATGGACTTCGCCCGGAATTTGAACAAGGGCATCTCTTCTCTATAGAAGCAAAGCCCTACCTATTGAAGATGCCCTTGCCGAGATATGTCAAGAAGAAACTCGACTTGGTTTGAGCATTAAGAGTGATGATGTTTTGGTCGTTACTAGGCCCGGATCTAATGTTAAAGCATATAGACCTCCCCACTTTAACAAAAATAACTATGGACCTAGAAAGGGGATTATATGCCATTATTGTAATGAACCGGGGCACATAAGACCGGTTTGCCCAAAGCTTAAAGGAAAAGTTGCCGCGGTTGGAGAAGATTCTCCAAAAAAAGAAAAAAGCACCAAAGAAGGAGATATCAAAGAAACTCTAAATCACATCTCCGAAGTTCTCCAACATCTTCTCAAGGCTTCTCCTTCAACATCTGGGGCCGCCATTGCCTACTCTTCATCTCCTCCAGGTATGTGGATACTAGACTCTGGTGCTTCTTTTCATATGACATCTCATAAAAATTCTCTTTCAAATATTTTTTCCGAACCTATATCTTCTTGTGTTTCAACGGCCGATGGTACATCATTAAAAATTGAAAGTATTGGATCTCTTAATTTTAAAAAAATTTTTGTTCCTAAAGTAAGAATCGTTCCTAAAATAAATTTAAACCTTTTTTCCGTATCTCAAATTACCGATCATGGATGCCAAGTCTCTTTCTCACCCAAGGATTGCACCGTGCAGGATCTCCAGTCAGGGAAGCTGATTGGGCAAGGCCATAGAAGGGGTGACCTCTATTTTATGGATTTTTTTACTCTTCCATCTAAGCCATCGTGCAATCTTGTAAAGGACAAAAGTATTGGAATATGGCATGAGAGACTTGGCCATCCAAATTTTGTAAAAATATCTCTTTTTCCGTTTTTGAACAATACTTGTAAAGACAATCACATGACTTGTAAAGATTGCATTTTTGGGAAATCTAAAGCTATTCCATTTCCACAAAGAAGTTACTTTACCACTCGGCCATTTGAACTTATTCATTCTGATGTGTGGGGACCTTCCCCTATTTTGTCTAAAGGTGGTTTTTCGTATTACGTGGTATTTATTGATGATTTTACTTGATTCACATGGATTTACTTCCTAAGTCGTAAATCGAAAGTTTTTTCCTTCTTTAAAGAATTTCATGCAATGGTCAAAAACCAATTTTTGGGAAATCTATCTATTCTTAGATCCGATTCGGGAGGCGAATATATGTCCAATGATTTTCAAACCTATTTGAAAGAAAATGGGATTTTTCACCAACGTTCTTGCCCCAACACTCCGCAACAAAATGGCCTTGCGGAAAGAAAGCATAGGCACATACTAGAGACTACAAGAACGTTATTAATCTCAAGAAACATTCCAAAATCTTTTTGGGCCGAAGCGGTTCTAACCTCTTCATATCTTATCAATAGAACTCCTTCGTCCTCCTTGAAAAATCTTTCTCCATTTGAAAAACTTTACAATATGTCTCCCGATTATAAAAGACTAAGAATTTTTGGATGCAAATGTTTTGTTTTAACCCACAAGAATGATAAACTTTCCCCTAGGGCTATTGAATGCATTTTTTTGGGATATGGCGAAAAACAAAAAGGATATCGATGTTTTGACATACTTAAAAACAAGCTTTATATCTCTAAAGATGTCACATTCCTTGAAGAGGAAAGTGGTTTTTCGCACCAACCAAATGAAAATATGGATTATTCATTCTTATTTGACTTATTGCCTAAAGATGATCATATTGATCCTAATGAATCCCTTAGTGAAGATCTTGTTGAACATCCAAGCGATGATCAAAACTTAGAAGAAAATGTTTCAAGACAAATACAAGTCTACTCTAGAAGGAATGAAAGGAATCCTCCTTGTGCCCTTGAAAGGTTTTCCCAAAATGAGTCCATCGAAGAGACTTCTCAAAGAAGGTCAAATCGGATTTCTAAAATACCAAATAGATTTGTTTCTTATGACTCTTTTTCGCCTAATTTTCGAGCATGTCTACTTGCTCTTCACTCTTTTCAAGAACCATCTCATTACAATGATGATAAGCAATATGCTCATTGGAATGATGCTATGCAACTTGAACTTAATGCCCTTAAAAAGGCACAAACTTGGGAAATCATTGATCCTCCCAATGGCAAGAAACCCATTGGATGTAGATGGGTTTTTAAAGTGAAAACTAAGAGTGATGGTTCATTGGAAAGATATAAGGCTAGATTGGTAGCCAAGGGATATGCCCAAGAGTATGGGGTAGATTATGATGAAACCTTTGCCCCCGTTGCTCGAATGACTAGTGTTCGAGCTCTTATTGCTATAGCCGCAGTTAAAAAATGGCCAATCTTTCAACTAGATGTCAAAAATGCCTTTTTGAATGGTAATTTAAATGAAGAAGTGTATATGGAACCGCCTCCGGGTATGGATTTAAATGGAAAATTTTTGAAATTAAAAAAGGCCTTATATGGTCTTAAGCAAGCTCCTAAAGCTTGGTATGATAGGTTTAGTAATGTATTAATAAATTTAGGTTTTTCTTCTTGTTATACTGACACTGCTCTTTTTGTTAAAAGGACAGGTAACTCCATTATTATGCTTCTGTTGTATGTTGATGATATGATCATCACTGGGAATGACAAAAAGGGAGTAGATAATGTAAAGTCCATGTTAAAAGAAACTTTTGATATGTCTGACCTTGGTTTTTTGAGATATTTTTTAGGGATTGAAGTGGCTTATTCCCCGCGAGGATACATCTTATCTCAGATGAAATTAGCTGCTGAAATTTGTGCCAAATCAGGAATATCCGATGAAAAGAAAGTTGAGACTCCTGAAGTCATTAATGCAAAACTGAGACTTGAAGATGGTGTTCTTCTTGAGGATCCAACCCCCTACCGTCAATTAATCGGATCTCTCACCTATCTATCCATCACACGTCCAGACATTGCTCATGCGGTTCATGCAGTAAGCCAGTTTCAGCATGCACCTACTTCAGTTCATATGGCAGCCGTATTGAGAATTGTCAGATATATCAAAAATACTATATCCAAGGGACTCTTCTTATCATCTTCCTCCTCTCTTGACTTAACTGTTTTTACTGATGCTGACTGGGGAGGAAATCCCAATGATCGTATCTCAATAACCGGTCTTTGTATTTTTTTAGGTGAATCCCTCATTTCGTGAAGATGCAAGAAACAGCAGAAGGTCTCACTATCATCCACTGAAGCTGAATATCGGGCCATGGCAATGACAACTATGGAAATCGTATGGCTCAGAAGTCTCCTTGCTGACATGGGCGTCCCCATTTCTACTCCCACCAAGCTCTGCTGTGACAACAAAAGTGCGATTTACATTGCTAGTAATCACACCTTTCATGAGCGGACCAAGCATATTGAAATGGACTGCCATTATGTTCGAGACGAATACCTCAGAGGGACTATCTCATTACCATATGTTACTTCAGAGCATCAACTAGCTGACTTCTTCACCAAGGCGCTCCCAACTCCACGATTCATGTTTCTCCTTAGCAAACTTTCGGTCTTCTCCCCGTAAAGTTTGAGGGGGCGTGCTAAAATATATATATATATATATATATATATATATATATATATATATATATATATATATATATATATATATATATATATATATATATATATATATATACAAGTATATGTATACATATATGTATATATATACATATTCTAATTTATTGAAATACCCGATAGGGGTATTATTGTAATTATGTCAATGTACCTTTCCTTTTCTTTTTTATCTTTTTTCCTTTTTTCTTTTTTGCTTTTTACTTTTTTATCTTTTTATTTTTCTCTTTAGGATGACCACAAGGGGCCCCACTCTTGTAGTCGTTGGGGCCCCAATGGTCATATTTCTGACCGTTGGAGCTCCCAACGACTACAAGGGAGCCCCCTTGTAGTCTCTTCTTTAGAGCCCCCCTCCTCTATAAATAGAGGAGGTGTTCTCCTTCTCATGTATGGGTTTTATACCCCTCTCTCTTCTCTTCTTCAATAATATCCAACTTATGACTTTAAGTCATTTCCATATTTGAGAGTTTTTGTGTGTGCACATTTGGTGTTTGTGTTGTTGGCTTTAGTGGTCACTCTTTAAGAGTGACATTTGCTCTATTGGTGCTTCCGCCTCTTTTCATTACATATGAATGCTTTGAACCTCACCGAGGACATGGCATTGGATAGAAATGAATGGAGGAGAAGGATTCATGTGGAAGACCCAGAATGATTTTCTTTGTTGGTTCATATCGCCGACCCCAATTGTTTTGGGATGAATGCATAGTTGTTGTTGTTGTTGTACACTCGGAGTTCCCAGAGGTTTGCAGTCTTTCATGCCTGCCTTGCTGAGAACGTCTACGGTGTACTTGTGTTGAGTGAGTGTCAAGCCATGAGCCTGGTTATCAACTTCTACACCAAGGAAATATCGTAGAACTCCAAGATCTTTCATTTTGAACCTTTGACCTAATAAGTCTTTTATTTCTTTGATGTGGTCCGCAGAGTTTCCTGTGATGATAATATCATCGACATAAATTAATAATAGAGTGATCACAGGCGGGCTTTTAAAAATAAATAATGAGTGGTCCAGCATGGAACGTGAAAATCCATGTTTCTGAATCTCTAGCGAGAAGCTATCAAACCAAGAGCGAGATGTTTGCTTCAGGCCGTAGATGGCTCTTTTTAGCTTGCATACATGGGTTTTACAATTTTGTTCTTGATATCCAGGGGGTTGTTCTATGTATACTTCTTCCTTCAAATTCCCATGTAAGAATGCATTTTTTACATCAAGCTGACTCAACTTCCATCCATGTTCAACAGCCAGGGAGATGGTGATTCGAATCGTTCACATTCTTACAACCGGACTAAAAGTCTCATCATAGTCTTGCCCTGCTTCTTGAGTGAATCCTTTTGCTACAAGCCTTGCCTTGTATCGTTCAATGGTTCCATCAGGCTTGTACTTGATTTTGTAGACCCATTTGCATCCGACAACATTTTTATCAGGTGGTCTGGGAACAACTTTCCATGTTCCACATTCATGCAAGGCTTGCATTTCATCATTCATGGCTTCTACCCATTTCATAGAAGCGGCTGCCTGATAATACATGATGGGCTCTTCGTCCTTATTGATGGCAGTTAAAAACAGTTGAAGGTCCAAGGAGAAGTTATAACTGACCCACCTGTCAATAGGATGTCGTATGCGGTTTGATTTTCTGGCTGCAAGAGTATGAGAAGGCGTAGGATTGGCGACTGAGACATGATCTGAATGGCTTGATGTTGTCGGTCTCTGTCTAGAATAGACAATACCTTTGTATATGCCCGGTACTTCCTCTGCATTCTGTGACCCCGACGTCCCAGTGTTCTCAAACACCTCTCCTTCTTGTTGCACACAATGAACATGCTTCATTGGAGCCAGCAAAAAGTTCTGAGCTCAGCCAAGGATAGTAAATTTCAGTTGGCATATTCGTTGTGTCAGCTCTGTGATCAAAATTTTGTTCATCAAAGACAACGTTTCTTGAGGTTCTGATGCGTTTGTTGGTGGGATCATAACACCTATATCCTTTGTAGTCATCTGCATATCCCATAAATCTGCACTTTTGGGTCTTGTCTTGAAACTTGTTTCTCAGGGACTGATCGATATGCACATAGCAGACATCCAAAAACACACAGATCATAATAACTAGGATGAGTTCCAAAAAGACAGTGATAAAGAGACTTATTTTACAGAACAACCATAGGCAGTCTATTTATCACATGCACGACAGAATGGAAAGCTTTTGTCCATAGGTTGATGGGAAGATTGTTGTCATGAAGCATACTCATGGCACTTTCAACGATATGCATGTGTTTTCGTTCAGCAATTCCATTTTGTTGAGGGGTGTGAGGACAGGACACCCTTCTTCCTATTCCGTTATTTTGAAGAAAAGAAATAAAATCACGGGATGAGAATTCCCCACCTCCATCACATTGAAAAAATTGAATGGACTCAGAAAATTGATTTTTGACAAAGGAAAGAAAATTTTGAAACAAAGAAAAGACTTCCAACTTATTTTTTATGAAATATATCCAAGTGTATCGAGAATAGTTATCAACAAATATTAGATAGTATTTGCTTCCAGATCCAGAGGCAATTGGGGCGGGTCCCCATACATCAGAACAGATTATCTCAAAAGGTTTTGAAGCTCTCTTATTAATGGAATTAAAAGGCAATACATGACTCTTGCAGGAAAGACAACTAGAACATTTGTAACTGTTCTCATCCCTATTGAGACTTTCTTTTGGAATGAGATTATTAGATACAAGTTTCTCAATAAAATGACTCCCACAATGTGCTAACCGACTATGTCATAAGAATGACTTATTACATTCAGAAATACTAAAAACATTAGCAGAAGAGGATGAACATGACTCTAATGAGGGCTTTGAATTCAGGTGAACAGAGCGAACAGCATGACAAGGAGATTCTTTAAAGACATACATATTGCCTCGTCTCTTTCCTTCAGCGAATGTTTCCCTCGTGCGTAGGTCCTTGACCTGCACAGAGAAGGGAGTGAATTCAACTGAAGCATTATTATCATCAATAAGTTTGGAAACAGAGACAATATTTTTCTTAATGTCAGGAGCATGAAGGACGTCTGAAAGAGTAAGAGTGGAATATGACATGGGAATGACAATTTTTCCAACATGAGAAACAGGATGGTGGGATCCATCTCCAGTGACAATCTTACTTTTTCCAAAATAAGGAATGGGATTAGAAATCTTACCTGCTTCACCTGTCACATGAGTCGCTGCCCTTGAGTCGACAAACCAAGTGCCTTCATCACTCTGCTTCAATTTCAACTCTAACAAGGAATATATCAGCAGATCTTTAATCTCTCCACTATTTGATAACTTCCTTTTGTTTTCTGTCTGTGGACCCTTTCCTTTATTCTCTGGATTATGCCAACAATTCGCCTTGATATGCCCATTTTTGTTACAAAGGAAGCAAGTAGGAATGGATCTTGATCCCTGCGCATGAGCTAACGTATTTGGAGTGGGAAGCAGACCACGCCCTCCGTGTCCACTGCGCCCTTGTCCTCCTCATCCTCGTCCTCTACCATAAGTCACTCCTGTGGCAAAAACTTCCTGAGAATTTGTGTGAATGTGAGATTCCTCAAAGAACCCTTTCAAAGTCATCTCATACTGAATCAATTTTGCTCGCAACTCATCAAAGGTAGGAAGGGCAGGGAGACACAATAGTGAAGTGACGAACATATTGTAGTCAGATCCCAATCCACTCAGAGTCTGTTGTACCATATCACTGTCACTCATCGTGCATCCTATAACTGCAAGTTGGTCTGTGATAGTCTTCATCTTGTTCAGATATTCCATGATGGTCATGGAATCTTTTCTCAGCATTTGAAATTCCCTCTTGAGAAAAACCATTCGTGCCTGCGAAACTTATGAAAATGTTTGAACCAATTTTTCCCAAAGTTGCAGAGCAGTACAATTGTCGGGAATTGCAACAAGGACCTCTTGGGACAAGGTGAAAGTGATATATGCAACCACCGACTGATCTTTCCTTTCCCAGTTGAGGTACTCTACATTCTTGACATACACAATTGAACTTACTCCTTTGTCATCTTTTTCCTCTCTCGTAACAAATTCAAGTAGAGCGGGAGTGGTTTCATCAAGGTGACCTAAGAGACCTTGACTCCTTATAAAAGGAATGATTTGTCTCTTCCAAATCAAGAAGTTTGAGGTAGTTAACTTTTCAGAAACGAGTTGAGTGAGAAAACTTGAAGAAAGATTGGATGAAGAGGAATGAAGATCCATGAAGAAGAGTTTTAACAAGAAAAAGGAACCCCTTTTTGTGTTACTAGAGTATCCACAGAGTGCTCAGTCTGCAGCCAGAGAGGTTTGATGATCGTTGTTTTTTTTTGACGACTGAGAAACTCGAAAATTGGCGACCAGAGGCTGTCAAAAGAAATTCAGACTGTATTCCAAGACTGAGTTTTCTCTTATACTTTTATAAGGTCGGATATTTAAGCAATGAAAAGAAATTCAGACTGTATTTTCAATGTGGAAGCAATGAGGAAAGGAAGAGAAAAATTCAGACTGTATTTTCAATGTGGATCCCACTCGTAACAGTCAAAAGGAATATAATACGAGAAAGGGGTTCTGAGAGTCGAATCAAAAGAGGTTGTCACACAGCAGGCTGGACATCAAAAGGGTTTAGAATCCCATATTTGATGTCGCAGGTCTGCCCCGAAATGCACGATCAGACTTGGATATCCAGCTCAGTAGACGAAGGGATATCGTGAACTAGGTTTCACGTGATTCCCTTTCTTTGATATATAGGGTTATCGTGAACCAGGTTTCACGTGAACGTGAACAGCTTAGGGATTCACGTGAGGCGTGAATCCACTAAAAAGAAAAGAAAAGACTGAAGAAAAACAGAAAAAAAAGGGGAAAACGAGAGATGGAGATTGGGGATGGAGGTAGAGAAAAAAATCTGAAGAAGAAAAGAAGATGGGAGATGAACGAATCCTCAAACCTTTGATATGTCGCACCTTTGGAATCCTCTTCAACCCCTAAATGGATCTGCGCTCTGATACCATGAAAGATTTCCTCTGCACCTGCGTTGAGAAGGAGAAGAGAGAGAGAGAGAGGGAGAGAGATCGATTACGACTGTCACGATTTCAGTAAAAATGAAATCGTGACCTAACTTGTGTATTTAAGTTACATTACAGTATGGGTCCGGGTCTGGTGTATCTAGACCCGATAAATGTAAAAATAGTTACATGGTTACATGGTCATTACATGGATCGGGTTACATGTTACATGGATCGGGTACATGGATCGGTCAGATCCTATGCACCTTTTTCAGTATGAGCCTCAAGTCTGTGAAGCACAATCTTTACAAAAAATGAATAAAACGTTCACACAACTTATAGAGTAATAATCAACTTCAGAACAATAACTACTAATTTAATAATAATGAACTTATAAAAACAACTACGCCTTCATCCCAAAACAATTGGGGTCGGCGATATGAACCAAAAAAGAAAATCATTTTGGGTCTTCCACATGAATCCTTCTCCTCCAATCATTTTTATCCAATGCCATGTCCTCGGTGAGGTTCAAAGTATTCATATCCTTTCCTATCATCTCCATCCAAGTCTTCTTAGGCCTACCCCGACCTCTTTTAACTAATATATTTTTTCATTTCTCCATCCTTCTAACTGGAGCATCATTAGGCCTTCGCCGAATATGTCCAAACCACCGTAAACGATTCTCTCTCATCTTATTTTCAATGGATGCAACGCCTACCTTCTTACGTATCTCCTCATTTCGAATCTTATCTTTTATTGTATTTCCACACATCCATCTAAGCATACGCATCTCAGTTACACTCATTTTTTGAATATGATGTCTCTTGGCAGCCCAACATTCCGTACCATATAGTAAAGTGGGCCTAATTGTCGTCCTATAAAACTTTCCCTTGAACCGCAATGGCATTATACGATCGCACAACACTCCAGTTGCACTTTTCCATATCTATATAATTACACAAAGGAACCATTTGAAAAGAACAGATAGTGAAAGTATATCTATTCTTTCCGAAATTAGTTATATTTTTTCTTAACAATATATCAAGATGTATAGTAGAGTCAAAAGGAATACCCTAGTAATGTATACCATTGAGATTTAACTTTTCCTGATGCACTATGATGCATTTGCATGCACCATTTATATCCAAATATCATTCCCATGGTAGTCTTTCCACAATTTTACCATAACCATTGCATTTTCATCTTTCATTTTTTGCTGAGAATTGTAAACTGGATATTTTAATAAATGAGGATGAATAGATGATAGAATATTTTTTTTTTAAGTCATGAAGAAGTAATAGCATAAAGTACACACACTAGATTGATGTTCCCTTCACTTATCCCGACAAATACATGCTGGAAATGTTTATGTTAATCTCCTAAAAAGAAAAAACACCAGAGATGGTCTAGAATCAATTATCATAGGAAACAAAAAAGTAGGATATGAATGCCATTTGAAAAAGGATTCTTCCATGAACTTCTTACACTAAAAAATTATTGTTTTTGATGCATTAAAAAAATTGACACAGATTTTATATTTGAGTTGTGCTCAATATACCAAAGCCTTTTTTAGGGCCTCTTTACATCATCAGCAATCTAAATTCACCCTTCAAAAGAACATTTTCCACAACTTGCATAGGTTAGTTGTTTTAAATAGATTGATTAGGCAGGCCTGGGAATTGACTAGTTGAGTTTCTTGACAAATATACAGTCAAGGGATCAACAGTTTAATTTATTGTTGCCTCACCTACCATTCATAATAGCCATATAGTCCATCTACAAACTAACTCACAGATTGCCTATGTTCTCGAACGAGCCATAAACTGATGTCCAACTATTTGCCAGCAATAAAGAAAACTCATGTGTGTATGTGTGTGAGAGAGAGGGGGGGTGGGGGGGAGGGGTCTTCAACTCTCAAGCACTGGTCACCGCTTGCTGAAAAAAAGCCAACGGCCATTGAAGATGCTCAACAAAAATGGTCGAAGAGACCTGTAGGATTTAAAATGAAGGGAAAGGGGAAAAAGATCAACCTTCATTTTATTAGGCAAGCACCTTGTAAAGAGATGTATCCTCAAGGCAGCACATGTGCCTCAAACATATGATGCTCACACCTCAGTGTAGTTGTACCTCAACATGCCACCCCAAGGCATGGTAACCTTGCCTTATAGTGCAGGCATCATGCATCAAGGTGATACCTTCAATAACACAGTTATGACTTTACCCAAGGTTAAAATTCTATGGCTTCACTACAGACTCATCTAAATTGACATGGCTGCCTCTCTACTTGATCAACCTAGTAAGTTAACTTGGTTTGAATTCAACTTACTCCATGTTTTTACTTTTAGTTTCTCTTTAGTATGAGGAGATGACACATCATGCATGTGACTTATGAAGGCCCTCTTTGGATATGTTTTTATTTATTGTTTACATACATAAATTAAAGCACATTTTATAAAGAAGAATCTTGCCTTTATTTTTAATTGAGTTTGAAACACCAACTATTTAAACTAGAATGAAGAAGAAAAGGAGACAAGTATGAGTGGTGGTGGTGGTGCTGGTGGTGGTGGTAGTGGTGATGGAGGTGGCAGTAGTGGTGATGGAGGTGGCAGTGATGGAAATGGTAAGGGTGATGGTGGTGATGGTGATGGTGATGGTGATGGTGATGGTGATGGTGATGGTGATGGTGATGGTGATGAAGAAGAAAAGGAGACAAGTATGAGTGGTGGTGGTAGTGCTGGTGTTGGTGGCGGTGATGGTGGTGGTGGTGGTGGTGATGATGATGGCGATGGTGATGGTGATGAAGATTGTAATGGTGGCGGTGGTTGTGATGAAGTGGTGGTGGTGTTGGAGGGGAAGTCGGAGAAGAGTTTTGTTTGTCATATTTTTATATAAACTAAAATAAATCTCAAGTCTCAACTCCAATTATCAAGTATAAAACATTTCATGCTATATGCATCCTGGGTCGGGTCGGGTCGGGTCCAGTCCCTGACCCGTTCAACCTACAAACTTTGTTTTTTTTTTGTGGTCAACTGAGTGAGGACATTTTTTGTCCCTGCCCTGTTGACTGAACACATGAAAAAGGGAAGCAGTTTCCCCACTGGCGACCTTCCCTTCGTCTCTGACTGGGTTCCTCACATCTCCGGCAAGCCAACCTCCGACGACATCCTACGGCTGTGGAAAGGTACATTTTCATTTTTTGTGTTTTGAGTATTTAACACGAAAAGAGGGGGAAACCCTGAATCTTTCCGGCCTTTTTATTTTTTCCAGCCAGCGCTAGGGTTTGCCATAATAGGCAAAAGTACTTCTAATGAAGAGTTTTAGGATTTTAGGTATTTTAGGATATTTTGCTAGGTTTTTCATTGGGGTTAATTGTTAAATTTTCATGAATGAATTGCAAATTTGTAATTTTGTGTTGCTAAATTGTTATGAATTATATATATAGATATAGTCGTACGCCCCGTACTCACGTTTTAGGAATTTTCTGTGTCAGACTCTCGAACCCGCATCCGTACCAGAACCCACACCTCGTACCCATGTGACATAGATTTCATGATTTACTTGATTAAGCAAGTTCAGGGTCAATAACTCAAATTGTCAGATATTTTCAAAACGCAACTAGTAGAAAGCAATGCCAAAAGCCTTGCTAAGCTATGCCACATACACAAAAGTATAGGACATGACACAAACACACTTAGTTCGACAAGGGGCTGCAAAGAACAAGGATACGAGCATGTGTGTGTGTGTGTGTGTAACACAAACATGCCTGAGGTTATAAATTAAAACATGGAACAAACCATGTGTACTTGTCTGTGTTAAAAGTGCAAAACTTTGATCAACAATTCTACATCATTATGATTAACAAATATTGAATAATAAACCTAATTTGAAAAATTCAAATGTGCACAATCAATGACAAATTGAAAAAAAAAACTAGAAAACAAAGGATCAAGCTTGTTAGAAAACACAAACGAAGTTATGAGGCATGGTGTTGGTCATGTGTTGACTGTCTCTATGAAGTGCCATGGTGCATTTAGTATGTGTCAGTGTCTTGTTGCCAATATAGGTACGCATTCTGAAGTGAAGCATCCATGTGACATACTTTGTCAATATAATCAACGATGATCCTGGCAACACCAAGACTCTTCAAGGGAAGAGTTATGGGGGTGTTCAGCTTCAGGTCATCAGAGCAATATAGAGGTGTTAATTCCCCAGCATCAAGGAAGGCATCCAGGAAAGATTTAGTATTGAGAATTCTAAGTTTGTTATTGGGTGAAAAATTGGAAAATTAGGAATCTCTCCTGTATGATAGATATTTGTGGGTTCTTTGCTTTGGACTCCCTCCACCCCCACAGCGTTGGTGATCAAAAGACAAGAAAAAAAGAAATAAAAAAAGGGCTTGAATAATTTCTCAGATTATCACCTTAAAGAGCAGATCATGAGCAAGATGTTCCCAGGGCAAACAGATTGACATCAAGCAACACTTGAGTGGCAACATCTCATCATCCAGTTTCCTAGCAGATGAAGCAGCAACATAGGCATGTCTTGCTGCCACAGACGCAGTTGACGCTGCTTTACGCAAAATGCTGCCTATTCCAATACCAAGGCCTTTTTTATCCACTTGAACAGGTGAAGGCAGACCAGAATCCTGCATGCTTTGATCTAGATACAAAAATAAGGGCAAACAATGAGTCCAACAGATATGGCAATTCCACCAATTTGGAAGCATGTGGCCTTATTAAAAGATTGGAAAATCCAAGATCTCAAGAAGGAAAAAAGATCACTTAGGAGATTCATGTGCACCACTGCAGAACAATCGAGTCAGCACATGTTAAGGCATGAGAATCAGCTCATCTAGCTAAGAACAAAATATAACTGAATTTCACGAGCATCATCTACCAAACTAATTATAGCCTTTTAAAGTTTACCTTATTTCCTTAGTTGCAGATGAAAAAACATTTTGACAATGAGAATGGATAAAAGGGAAGCAGAAAGTTTCTAGCAGCACAAATTACAAAGAATAAAGAGCTCTAAGCATGCCATTTCCTGATCCAACTCTAATCTACCCCATACCAGCATTGTCAATTTCCATATGGATCAACTCCTAATACAGGAGTATGTCCTTAAAAGTTGGACCAGATGAATTAAGGTCAACAAAGTGTTAACCCTCAAACTGATAACAGATCAATCTATTGCTCAGATCAGTCACTAAGAATAATTTTATGTCAATTATATATCTGCAGTCTGGTTCTGTTACTGTTTGCTCTATGAACCAATTTTCAAAGTATCAGGTGTCAAAGGAATCAGAGAACCAATTAAGAAGAGCCACATGAAGCCTGACAACATGGCCATGTTCTTCATATCAAAACAAGCTCATATGAGAAGGTCAAGATAACAATCCTAATCCCCCAAGAGCAACGAATCTTAGGGTGAAATAAAAATAAGAGCCATACACAATAAATTGGTTGAGCTATTAAGATGGGATGTTTTGAAGAATAAATGGTCACTTTGGAAGATGATGAAACAAAATATAAAGAAAGATTGGCTGTGAAAGACTATTTATCAGATTGGATCAAGCATGGACTTAAATTTAATCAAATAGAGTTTCGAATAACCTTTCCTTCCTCCATGATTAAATTAGAAGATCTATATAAGAGTAACTAGAGGGGGTTAAATTAAAAGGAAAAGAGTTCTCAGATCTAAGAAGCGCCTATTATACATTGAAGCAAGCTCCAGCAATGGTTGTGTTGTCAGTTCTAAGAAGAGCCTATTATGCATCGAAGCAAGCTCCAGCAATGGTAGAAGCATATTTGATTCCTTTTAAGGTATAGCTATTTAAAATCCAATGTCATTATATTGAGTTTATCCTACAAAGTTCCCCAAGACTCATTTTTCTGCTTTGCTATATATATTGGTGATAGACCAATGGGGGCTCCGCGTGGTTGAGGAGCTGTCAGTGCACGTCTCCCTGTGGTGGGACGTTGCAGTTTCCAAAACCCCAGCGGTACGATTGAACAATAACTGGTGGGGGTCTGCCTAACCCCAGCTTGCCTCTCTCTCTCTCTCTCTCTCTCTCTCTCTCTCTCTCTCTCTCTCTCTCTCTCTCTCTCTCTATATATATATATATATATATATATATATATATATATATATATATATATATATATATATATATATATATATTGGTGATGGGCCTAGTGGACAAAGCAAGGCACGAGGAAAAAAAACTCATAAAATAAGTGCATGAAAAGTTCAATGTCAAGAATGGAAAGTGAGATACCATACCACTTGAAAATTCAAGTTGTAAGTTGTAAGACTATATACATCAAATAGAGATGACAGAAGAAAATGTTATGGTGATTTTCCACCACATTGCCTTTGTATTCTTTAACAGCAGTCTAGAGGAAATACACGCCATACATTTATATCTTCACTTCTCAAGGAAATGAAAGAGGGAGGGGTTGGGACTAAATCTAGTGCTAATGGGGAGGGGAAGAGAAAATTACAAACTTTTGATTCCAATCATAATGATGTTACCTTAATTTGTCTTTGAAATCCTTATGATCAGTTAGTGGTGAACTCAAGTGTGATTTTGCAATTTTGTGCATTAGACGTAGCTTTTTGAACTTTAAACTACAATAGTTTTAGTTTCACTGTGTGACTTTTTGTTCTTAAACATTTATTTTTATGGCCAAGTTTTCTTATGCTTATCTTTCATTGGTTCTTCTTCCAATTCAAAGCTTCAATCTTACATGTGCTACTTTTAGTTTATTGCATTTGTTATTCTCAAATTCTCAAATAACAAGTTAGCCCCTTAAGCAGCAGGTATCAAATCAGTGTCATGTATTCTGCAGCTCCTTTTGGGTCCCCACAACAGAGGGAGATGTATCTGGAAATGGCAGCTACCCCAGCATAGTGATTTTTATAGATCTAAAGAAACAATTGGGCCTTTAGAGGGAAACTCCCTAAACTAGAAATAATCCATTTTCAGATGCAAATTGATATGGTTGCATGTGCGAAAAATGAAGTGGCCTGCATTGGATATGTCATAGATTGGTCTCTCTACAATTGGTTGATCTTTATTATTTGATGTACCAGGATGTACCTGAAGTAATCTATCACCATTTCTTTGGATTTTAATTGAAAATTTACATATAGTGCACCCCAGATGCCTAACCTATTTTTCCTTTTCCAGCAAAGTTTGGACATTACCAGGTAAATGCTAATATACCTTTTCTATGGCACAAACATCAGTCCTGTATTTACACAGCAAAAATGTCCACATGGTAATAATGTGGATTTAACCTTCAAAGTTAAAAGAGAGCCTGGATCCAACCACATGTTGAATCAATCTTTTTCTTGTGTTCAAGCTTGCAAGGCCCCAATCTAACTAAATTGGGTGAAGTGTGCTCCCTCTCGAGGCTTTTTGCTTATTTTCCAATGTGCAAATATTTCCTTTTTCTTGAGATTTTTTCCAAAAGAATAAGACAAAAATAAAAGTTCACTAGATATTTAATACCAATAAACTGTCGTTTTAAGCTTTTTCAGTAAGTCCAGGAGAAAAACTGTCAACATCAGTTCTCAATCATAGCTATGTTTGGTTCCGAATGTCCCACATATTTTTCAGGTCAAACATTAAAACATGGTATCAACTTGATGTCAAAATAAAGTCAAAGATATAACACCATTTAGACTTCAGCACCTGGTTCAGTTCTTTCTGAATAAAGTTGAAAATCAAAGAATCTAGTATTTTCAGCATTTCGGCCTTATCTCAGTCCAAAAAAATTTAACAAAACTTACTTTGTACTTGTAAATTGACTTATCTGAGCACAATTTGACTACAGAAATAGCAAAGCAGATTGAGATGAAACAGTCCTGAAGGGTCCAGCAAAATTTTACTAATCTCTTTGCTGTTTCAATCAGGCAAGAAGGTGGCTTATACTGGTCAAGTGTAATGATAATGAGACCAAATAACACCGTGGAGTGCACATTGTCCACCAAAAAGCTAAAGAGTGAAAGTTTAATAAAAACTTGAAGCAGGACCCATTGCTAAAGTCACAACATAATTTGAACAAACAAGTTTCAATTATCAGAAAGCTGGATTTTCGGTGCACCTTACAATCTGAAAAGAGTAAATTAAAGATAACATGCTGCACATGTTTCCATCATAAGAAGGATGGTTTGGATGTACTCTCAATCTTGAAAACTATTACGATAGATGAAACTACAGAAAAATAAAATTTAGGATCTGTGATGAAGATCTGTCCACAAACATAATAGGCATTTTTTTGAGATGAGTTAGATTTATTGCAGTTGACTTTGCCGCACAAATAGACATTTTTTAAAAACAATTTGGGCATGTACAATGTTAACTAACTATGTATACGAATGATAACAAAAGAAAGTAAAGAAATCTAAGCATGCCAAAAATGCAATCATATGGGAGTACTATACTAACAAAAGAATATAGGAAGTAAAACTAGTGTTTCAAAACCCTGTGACTCGTCACTTGGCTTGTCCTTGAGTGACTCGTGACTCGGCCGGACTCAACCGGGTCATGTTAACTTTTATATTTTATATAAAATATATAAATATATGTATATACTATCTATATTTTATAGTATTTTACCAACATATTATATATAATATACATTATATGATATTTTTTATAATATATTTAATGTATAATTTTATTAATACATGTATAACCATATTTTTATATATATTATACATAATATTTATATTATATTTCATATAATATATATAATTATATATAAAATATATTATATATAATATCGTGACTTCATGCGCAAGATTCAAAAGAAAGATATTGCAGAGGCTTTGAAGAAAATGAAATCAAGAAGGGCAGTTGGCCCAGATGGTATACCTATCGAGGCTTGGAAATGCTTGGGAGAGAAAGGTTTAGAATGGTTGACAAATCTTTTTAACAAGATTTGGCGGACAAATAAGATGCCTAATGAGTGAAGGAAGAGTACTTTGGTGCCTCTATATAAGAATAAGGGTGATATACAAGATTGCACAAACTATCGTGGTATAAAACTCATGAGTCATACTATGAAACTTTGGGAGAGGGTGATTGAGTCTAGGTTGAGGAAGGTTGTCATGATATCGGAGAATCAATTTGGTTTTATGCCTGGAAGATCAACTATGGAAGTTATACATCTTCTTAGACAACTTATTGAAAGATATAGGGAGAGGAACAAAGATTTGCATATGGTTTTTATTGATTTAGAGAAGGCATACGATAGAGTACCTAGGGACGTTCTCTAGTGGACAATGATGAAGAAAGGTGTTTCTCTCAAGTACATTAGTATAATTAAAGATATGTATGAAGGAGTAGTAACCAATGTCCGCACTTGTGGAGGGGTGACAACCAATTTTCCGATAACGGTTAGGTTACATCAAGGATCTGCTTCAAGCCCTTTTCTATTTGCGATAGTGATGGATGAGCTTACGAGATCAATTCAAGAAAATGTACCGTGGTGTATGTTGTTTGCTGATGATATTGTTTTGATTGATGAGTCTAGAGCTGGGGTTAATGCTAAGTTAGAATTATGGAGAAAGACATTGGAAGCTAGAGGTTTTAAGTTGAGTAAGAGTAAGACTGAATATATGGAATGTCGGTTTAGTAAGCAACGAAGTAGTGATGGGAGTGTAGTGAAGCTTGGTGAGCAAGAAATACCGGTGAATGATTATTTCAAATATTTGGGATCCATCATTCAAAAGTATGGAGAAATTGATGGAGATGTAAATCATAGGATAAAGGTTGGGTGGATGAAATGGAAAAGTGCAATTGGAGTGTTGTGCGATCGTACAATGTCATTGCGGTTGAAGGGAAAGTTTTATAGGACGACTATTAGACCCGCTTTACTATATGGTACGGAATGTTGGGCTGCCAAAAGACATCATATTCAAAAAATGAGTGTAGCTGAGATGCGGATGCTTAGATGGATGTGTGGAAATACAATAAAAGATAAGATTCGGAACGAGGAGATACGTAAGAAGGTAGGTGTTGCACCCATTGAAAATAAGATGCGAGAGAATCGTTTACGGTGGTTTGGACATATTCGGCGAAGGCCTAATGATGCTCCAGTTAGAAGGTTGGAGAAATGGAAAAATATATTAGTTAAAAGAGGTCGGGGTAGGCCTAGGAAGACTTGGATGGAGATGATAGGAAAGGATATGAATGCTTTGAACCTCACCGAGGACATGGCATTGGATAGAAATGATTGGAGGAAAAGGATTCATGTGGAAGACCCGAAATGAATTTCTTTTTTGGTTCATATCGCTGACCCCAATTGTTTTGGGATGAAGGCGTAGTTGTTGTTGTTTGTTGTTGTATAAAATATATTATAAATGTATTTATATGCATGACTCACCTATGACTCGGCTGACTCACCCGTGACTCCGCCGAGTCAACCCATGACTCGGCCGGGTTTTGTTAAAAATAAGTTCAGCATGTTTTTTGACCCGGTGACTGGGCAATCCGGGCTGAGTCACTGGGTCAACCCGGCGAGTTTTAAACTATGAGTAAAAGTACCAAAGAATGAATACAACTACAATTAGAGCCCATGATCATGATACAGCATGAAAGCATAAAGACTTTGTCAAGGCTCATCCAACTAACAATAGTCTCATATACAAGTCCAGTATCTGGAACACAGTTATTAGGGTTGTCGACTGAGGGCTGTGGATTGCCACAGCCCTAGAGAACCAACCGTAGGATGATGTGCGCTAGATGACAGATACCCTGGAGGTCGGCAGCTATTAGCATCACAGGATGCCATCCAGAAACACAGAATATGCTAAACATATCTGAAAGCTACGATCAGGCTACATGTGATCACGTGTGGAAATATTGAAAAATATGCAACAGTAGACACCAGCTATAAAAGGGTTGGGCCTTCTAAAGTGTCAAACCATTACAAGGAGAGGAATGAACATTTTGAGCACATTTTTATGGTACATCTTGAGCTTTTGCTTCCAAGGTAACCTCTCACATTGTCAAATAAAATCTCATGGTTTTGTCAATTCTTAGAGTCCTTGTTAGGCATTTATTTTATCTTATCTTTACGTGCTTTGTTGACTGAGGTATAAGAAAAATGTGGTACTCAAACTCAATAAGGGAGACCTTAAGTCTCTGTTTAGCAATTCCAAGGCACACAGAAATCCCAAAAGGACACATTAATATGGCAAAGAAAATCTTATTAAGAAGCAGAGTATCGGGAAAAGCAAATTCTTTTTCTTTTTTCCACGTTTTGTTTACCTTTAGGACAAGTAGAAGAGCATAGTCCCCATGGGATTCAAAGCTAAGATCCCTTTTCTAAATTGGAGCAACTTTTTTCATCCAACCACATATCAGATCGAAGTCTACTTTCTTGTAACCAATTAAAACTAGAAACAAAACTTGGATGATATCATCAACTCAAACAAAACAATCATCTTACTAACCAGCAATCCCTGAAACTGCAACCTCAACTTCCCCACGCCCTCCAGGCCCTCTCATGTACAACTTTTCAGTCTTTGCAGAAGAGTGTCCGAGAGAAAGAAGGCTACCAAATCTAAACCTCCCAGCTGTGAAAGGGAAAGAAATGGTTAAAGAACTGACTACACGTCTAGTTACAAATCAAAGGTCTGTTGACACATAATAAGAGGATACCAATTACAAAATTAAATTCCAAAAATAAAATTTATAGAAATCTTCAACAATAATGAACACCAAATGTCACAGAAACATGTGGAATAGACTAAGATGGCACCAGGGTTTGTTTACCATCAGTCCCTATCCTTCAGGCCAAACCCAAAAATATTATGCCAATTTTCCAAATTGGTCCCTTTATTTTTAAGCATGAACTCAAATTAGTCCTTACCTTTACTGAGAGAATCCAATTTCCCTATTCCCAGCACTCCCCCCCCCCCCACCCACCCACACACACACACACACACACCACAAAAGTCTCATGAAAAGATCCAATTCACCAAATTCTTGCTATGATGGTTGTTCGCCCAAAGAAAAGAACCCACTGATTACTAATCTAGGCACAACCATTTGTTTACCTTACAGTTTTTTTACTACTACAGAAGTTATACTGCATATTATTTCTGCATTATTTTCATTGTGATCTAAACTTTAAAAACTTCATTGTTTGTAAAAGTTTTAGGCCTCCATGATCTTTTATTTGAAACATCCTATTGAAAACAATTTAACCAGTTCAATGTAACAGTGAAGACAAATATTGTTAATGCAAGCAAGAATGTGGTAACAGGCTCTGTAACAAATATCGCGAGATTTATAAAAATCTCGCGATAATATTGCGAGAAATTGCCTGAAAGTTTAAAACGGCAATTTCTCGTGAGATTTTCAAACCGTGACAAATATCACGATATTTACCGTTTTAGCAGATATTTATCGCGAGATTTTCATTTTTAAATGTGTTTTATTTATATTTTCTTATAAAAATTATTTTTTATACTTTTAAATTTATTTTTTATTGCCAAGATTTTGCCAAAAATGTAAGATTTGTGAAAATTTCAAAATCTCCCGAGTTTTTGACTCCCGAGATTTTGCCGTTTTTAACTTTTATCACTATGGTTACAGGCTTAAGTACACACGACATAGAACATATTTTGTTGCTTAAAGTTTGCATGGAATGCTTGTCAATTAGTGCCCTCAAAAAAACAAAAAAGAGTTAATTATTTTGAGGTACTAGGTCATAATGGGAGAACTAGTCTTTCAAGCTTTTCTATAGCCGAAATGAATACAGCTGTAGATAAGGATAGGCAACTCATTATATAGCTGCTTTTTGTGCATGATATTCATATTAGAAATGGAACAACCAATTCTTGAGTCATCAAAGCAGTCTTTTTTAAATATATAGGTGCTTAAGTGTATAACTAGTCATTCATGAGAAAGCATCTTGTAAAAATTAATCATTGCTAAGTAGATAGTTCCTTATATAAATGGAGTTCAAAATATCCTTACACATGAGGAATGCATTTATTAGTAACTAGTGCCTAATTGTTATGAGTGCACCTCAAATAGGTCTCATAAAATAAAACTGATGTAAAAAATTTAAGTTTTGATAACTACCAAATTTCCTGAGCAATGGTGGGTGACCAACATGGAATGCAAAACCCTTTAGTGGAATCATGAAGATTAAGGAAGAACATCAAGTAGAATAAGATTATAAAATTCAGGCCTGTGATCTGATCTAAAATTTCCAAATGTTTTTGTCAATAGTATTTTTTATACATGAATTATAATAATGCAGTAAATTTCCTTATTAATAATGTTTTTTTGAAAGAGTTTCATGAGAACTGTGTCACACGGACTCTTCTAACAGGGCACCACACCCGCATCGCACCCGCATCGCACCCGGGTGCGACACTTGGACACAGCTTCCTTTATGTTAGGTGAAGTCAACCACACTGAGGTCCATTTCTATCCAAAAGTAGATTCAATTAACCCTAATCAAGTCCATTTTTATCTATATTATATATATATATATATATATATATATATATATATATATATATATACATAAATGCACACAAATACACATAGTGTTAACTTAAAACTGTTAAAAATTATATATATATATATATATATATATATCCTTCCCGCACCCCCGCACCCCCGCACCCAAGTTTTTTTAAAGTGCCGCACCGCCACATCCGCACCCGTACCCGCACCCGCACCCGCACCTATGTGACATAGCATGAGAACTGGTTAATTGTTCTCGGTCTTTAAAGATAATAGAGGACATAGATGGTATCTTTATAATTCCTAAGAAGCCCCATATAGATATCGCAATTTGCAAAGGAATACTTGAAATCATTCTTCTTATTAGAACTCCCACCATATATGAATATACTGCATCACCTACAGTTTCAAGTAGGGTAAATGTCCTAACACCTAAAACTTGGAAAAGCCTAGTGTGAATCCTAAAGGAAGCTGCAACTATCACCTAGCCAATGTCCAAACTATATTTGCAAAGTCCCATAGTTCCTAAAATGGAAAAAAAAACTAGCGATTTTTTTACCCTTATTTTACAATTAAATGGTATATTCTTATTCATCTTCTTTGTGGACTAAGCATCAATCCCCATTAGTGCCCCTCTTCCACAATCACATTTGTCTTTATTTCAAGTTCGTGTGAACTTTCAGTAAAACAAGAATATTAAAAGCATGATACTCGGATCTTCCTTTACTTCATCAACCTTTGATTTTTTATATTAATGTTGTATGTTGCAAGAACTGTCATGAGAAATAGGTTATTGTGTTGAGAGAGAGAGAGAGAGTCCATGACGGTTATGTAATAAAACACAATAAAAATGTGCACAATAACAGCAACTAAGTGCTATGCACAAGTAAAAGGCCTCAAGGCAAAACACAAAAGGCCACAAAGGGCTAATACAAGAGCATTCACAACACAAGCCACTAATGGGCAAGAGCATAAAAAATATAATTTTTATTATTGCAAAATGCTGAGAAAAAGCATACTTCAAATATGGGAGAGATCCCATATAAATGGACGAGAAAGAAAGAAGAGAGGCTAGTCTCAACTAGTCATTGGGATGGTTTCAACGGCTAGTTGATCTAGCGGTTGGACAAGCACAACAGCTAGTTGGACTGGTCCCAATGGCTAGAATTCAAGGACAAAAAAGCCCCAAGAGGGCATATCCTAGTACATCAAGTAGTTGGAGTCATTAAGTTTCAAGGAGATCACAATGGTAGATTACTTCTCGGCTATGATGAAGATGAAACACGAACAAGAGATGATTAATGACCACCTTGAGTAGAGGCTTGAATCCGCAACCACCAACCTTGAACAAGTACAATGGGATCAACGAGCCCAAGGCTCTGATACCATGTAATGAAACACAATAAAAGTGTCCACAATAACAGAAACTAAGTGCTATGCACGATAAAAAGGAAGTGCACAAGTACAAGGGATCATGGCAAAACACTAAGGGCCACAAAGGGCTAATACAAGAGCCTTCACAACCTATGTCACATAGGTGCGGGTGCGGCGATGCAGCACTTTAAAAAAACTTGGGTGCGGGGGTGCGGGAGGGTATATATATATATATATATATATTATTTTTAACAGTTAACAGTTACACTAATGAAATAAAAACTTTGATGAACTGCACAAAAATTGCAAACCCAGAATATAAAAACTTGCATAAAAGCGGTAAAGGGCTTTTTAGAAAACAAACATGAAATGATTTTCATGTTATTTATAAATTTAAATACATAACATATGTATAAATAAATGTTGATACACTTAAAAGAGATCAAAGTAGAACATTAAACTGAAGATTGGCACATTCCAGCAACAAAAACCCTTCAAAAAAGTGTTAACCTCATCAACATTAATCAGAAATCAACAACAACATCTACTTTTGACTGAAAAATAAGTTGATACAGCAAAACTAAGAACAGCTGAGGAGCAGTTCCAATCATGTTGTTGCAACTTATTTGAAAAACAATATATGGTGCAAAAAAAAATCATGTTCCTCAAATTAAACGTATGTAAACATAACATTTCATGCATTTACCAACAGGAAAACACCAAGATGCTTATGAAAAATGACCAGATGTTCCTATATAAAACTCACAATGGATAAAGCATAGATATTTTCATCCAAAGAATATCACAAAAAATGCCAAGTTTTTTACTTAGTAATCTGCTAACTATTCATGAGCCCACTGACATATGCATCTTTTGGCCTTGAATACATGCTTGTGATGCAGATTTGAAAGAGACCACTGACATATGCATCTTTTCACGACCAAGCGAATGGAGTCACTCGATATGGTCGATCAAAATGGATGGACACGCTATAGATCCAAGCATGCACGAAGAAAGGAACAATCGATGCTCAAGAAAACATCAGCCTCTTGAGGAAAGGACCAAGCCGACCGGGTATGTGGCACTTGTTCATACAACACTTTAGATGCAGACTCTGCGGCAGAGTCTACAAAGGATTTCGAAAGGTGCTGACTCCTTCATCCGCCACTACTCTATAAACGAGGGGAAAGAGATTGAGAAAGAGAGAGAGAGAGGTACACAGAGAGAGGGGGGCGGGGGTTTAGCCGAGAAGATCAAGAGAGACGAGGGGAGAGAGAGAGAGATAATGGAGACATACCTGCCGGGTTGTCACGTCGGAATCGTCACGCCTTGTCGCTGCTGGGTTGGAAACGAAGAAGAGGCATCAGGGTCGGGAGGAGGGGGCAAAATGTTTTTGCCCTAATCCTCCTCCCAGCCCATTTCATCGGGCGATTTTTTTTAAGTCCAAAAATTGGACACTTAAGACCCTGGGTGTGTTGACCGCACCAAGGGTCGGTTTGACCGCACCGGGTGCCGCACCTGCACCCGCGTCGACGCGGGTGCAGCATCCGACTGGCCGAATCCCTGTGACATAGTTCACAACACAAGCCACTAATGGGCAAGAGCATACAAATATAATTTTTGCAAAATGATTAGAAAAAGCATACTTGAAATATGGGAGAGATCCCATATAAATAGACGAGAGAGAGGAGAGGCTAGTCTCAACTAGCCATTAAGATGTTCCCAACATCTAGAAGCCACAGACAAAAAATGCCTCTAGAGGGCATGTCCTATTACATAAAGAATACAAAGAAATAAATATATATCCTAGAATACAATATATATATATATATGTCTGTGTGTACTAACACATATATACATAAACAATGTATATACATATTAATATATGTATATGTATATATATATTTACAAAAAAAAGATAAATAAATAAATACATTTAACAGGTTCACTATAGAATATTAGTTTGCTTGTATAAATTGTAATCAAATACAAGAGTGTGCACAATATAAAGACCACTGAGGATTACACACTTACAAGAGAGCACACAAACACAAAGCCACTTAAGGCAATACAAAAGAGCCACTATGGGATGATACAAGATCACAATAGGCAGCACAGTCACAGCCCACTAAAGGGACAAGAAAACACAAGTAAAAAATAAATATTTTATTGATTTGAATGCTTAAGGGAAACATATCCAAAAGATGGGCCAAAGGCCCATATATATACACAATCAAATTGTAACGACCCCAATCCAGACCCTTTTAAAAATGCGGAATATTTTTTTTTCTAAGAGTTGCGGAAACCTTCCCAGAGATCTGGGGTCCTCACAGTTCCACTTTCCATTGGATAGCCCATCCACCACAAACGAAGTTGCAATTATCATCCATATCAACCAACTAAAACTTTTTTATTAATGAGTAAGAAAATTTCAAAGACAAGGTTTTCTTCAACTGAAAGTAAAGTAACAATTGCAGAAATTAAAAGAACTAAAAGACAAAAGAAAGGGCCAATATATCCTCTACTGAAGCTGACAAGCCCAAGTATAACTCATCCATCCCCAGATGCATGTCCAACTTCACTGTTCACCATTTCCTGTGAAAAACCAACAAAGTAGGGTGTCAGAACCGAAATTCTGAGCACAGCTACTTCTAAAGAAAACAGGTGAGAGAAAGAACATGGATAAGATTTCATGCAGTGATTTGATTGAGTACAGATATAAATTTGCAACATTTAAATATTCATAACTACCAATAATTGCATATACTCACCAGTCAAGAACATTAAAGCAGTGTCATATATCAATAACTAAATAATCAAACCTTTCAGCATAATTTCACAAAGTAAATCATATGCTACCACCAAATAATGTCATGATATCAAGAATGATTCAAACATGCATGATCTAATGCATAACAGAAAAATGCATGATTATGTGCAATGCATGATTTCTTCTGTTATCTTTCATTTAAGTTTCATCTTTCCATATGCATGCCCTATTAGATGCACACATCCTTAAGTTCCTCTTTTTAATTACCGTGGCCCGCGGATACACCAAACGGGTACAAACCCTGAGGTCAAGTAGGTTCCCAGGGTAGCTTAACAAACAATTTGTATTTTATTATTGGGTTCCAACTTAGCCCTCGACCGATATCAGGAAACAGCACCATCCATCGGAACATTAGACCTCCACATCTAATGTCGGTGACACAAGGGACACCCCACGCCCACAAGTGTCACTTCCTTGGTACCATAAACTCACAGTTGTGACTAACACACCACTCCCGGGTAAAGTGGTGGGCTCTCCCTAAAATCGTGAACCTCAATATCGGGTTCAGGGGCAACAACGCACACGGAGTTTTTGTATCCTCACAGTCTCCCCAAGACCGGATATCCAAGATTCTCATACTCCAGATGAGATATCCCAGAATGTATATTACACTGTTCTTATTCATTATTTTTATTTAAAGTTCATTCTTTAAGTTTGCCACACATATGCAAAAGTAAAGTGAAAACACTGCATCCTCCCTTGCAGGGACCCATTCGGGACTCCAGCCCGTATAAACCATTAGAACAGTGTAGTAAAGTGCCAAACCATCTTATGTGGTTCAAGTGATGCATTTAAAAACATATGTGAAAGCAAACCAAACTCACGGCTCTCCAGGCCGATGATGTTCATTCAGGCCATCAATGCACCACATAATAAAACCAAATTAGTGTTTTATTTATAACACTAGGCCAATAGTGCCACAAAAATGTGCACTTATGCAATCATACACCCAAACATATGCATGTCATAATTCATTCATATGCATTTTCAATATGTGTGTGTTACCTACATCACATACGGGTATTAACCAATCCATGGTTTCTTTCAGGGTATGAGTGTACATGTACCATTTCACATATAAATCAAGCGTACATGTTCAAGAAGCATTACTAATAATTGAATCATGCTCACACTCATGCGTACCATAAACATAACAATCAAGTGAAAGCATAAACCTCCACGGCAAGTGTTTCTATACCATCCAATACACAAGCTTTTAAATAACACATGGATTCTAGCCAAAAATATAATGTTCAGCTAGGGACAACAACGCAAGATACATTACATATAAAATTTCAGTTTTATGTGTCCTTCCTCCCTAAACAGTGTAACATGAGCAATATTATACACAACTGAAAATTTTCAGGTTATGTTGCAATGATCCTACGCTGCATCTTACAAACTTTGAGCTTAACCACACTCAAGAACCAGCTTGAGCTACTTTAGAACAGTTCAATTTACTTCAATTCAGCAAATTACACATTCTCATACCAATACTCAATTCAACATAAACTTTCAGATCACAGACTGATGAAACTCAATTATGTCTATAGAACACAGCATGCCTAAACCAAAAATTTAACATAAACCAGCCCCTGTTAATACAAGTATCATATAACTTAAGAATTTGTTCTAGCCGATTTATTTCCAGCTAAATGTCTTTTCAAAAATAGCAATTCAACTATCCTGGAATTGTGGTAAACTAACTTTCTTTGCTGACAACTGTCCAATATAGAATGGAGCTAAACATAGAATTCATTCTAAAACACACTTCGGTGGAATTTAAGAGTAATATGATATTTCCTACACAAAGATTTCAGTATAAAGAAACAGATAGTATGTTGGCAATAGTTACTTCTTCAGCCAGATTCAATTATCAGTCACCACCAAAATAAGATGAGATCTGATAACAACTCTAAATGTGACATTATTCAGGTCAACCATGAACTGAAATAATCTCTTACATACAGCTAATGGCCACTATTAAAATTAACTGCTAATAAAGTATGTAAGAGGAATAACATGGCTCTTCAGGATACATTTTTGTATCAACATGAAGTCGCCATCTCTAGCTAATCCAAACATAATAGAAGATTCAAAACCATCATGTATAGTTTTCAATGTGTCGGTTACAGTGTCAAACATTCTGCACACACACACACATGCAACTCATCAAGATACAGGGTAAACATCAATATATTAATACTACAAAAACTGCAGACTCCATTTCCATTTGTTTCAATAGAGACTCGTTTTTTTAAGGCTTATCAAATTCAAATCAATGAAATGGGTACATGAATAAACACAGGATTTTGTATATACAACTTTTCCAACACCTATCCCAAAACATCCATTCTCATGAAACTATTACCAAATTTATTTCCTAAATAAAACTCAAGATTTCTGTAGCAAATAACGTTGAAACTGGGCATCCTGCTGAAACAAAAATTTACTTTAACCAAAATACAGATTCTTTCATATGGTTTAGCACAAAAAATAAACAGATTCCGCTTACCAAGAAAAACCATAAGTTGCATTCATTGTAAGGATGATTTACCTTTTTTTCTCTTTATCTTTTTATAACCAAGAAAAAACCACGTCTCTCGCTAATTCATTGCCGCAAAATCCATTTTTTTTCTTGTTCATTGGGAAGTACACCTAGCTTTGGCATCACAGCAGACAACCTGCACCTGTGAGTTTCGAACTCATGACATCCTGTTAACTTTGTGAAGCCCACGAGCACGACATGGGGCCCTTTTCTGTAACTTGTCATTTTTATTTTTTACTATTGATATTTTACCCTTTTCCTATTGTACGACATGGGGCCCTTTTCCGTCTTACCATTTACCAGCGGAAAGTGGAAGAAATCATCACCGTCCATAGCTTCAATCACCACCATTCATTTTCCGTGACCATCAAAAGGGCTGATGTCATCATTTTACAATGAATGATGATGATTGAAGTGATAGACGGTGGTGATTTCAAAGCACAGAAATTTGTGTTTTGTCATATCACCTGATCTGTCCTCCACATTCAACAATAGCACCCTCACAGAAATGACAACTTTCTTCTTGACTATCTTAACATGAAATTTTCTACGCTTGTGTGTGATTCCTTTGCCTTAGTCCCACAGAAAATTTCTACCAAAAGGGAATGGATTTATGTCGCCAACAAGGGCTCCGCTCGTCTGGTAGAGGTGACTTGTGAAAGTCGTCAAGTTGTTAGGGAGGCCTCAAGAGTTTTACCAACCGAAGCCTTATCATTGTGTGGTCAGTGATGGGAAAAATTTTCTTTGGCTTGGCCAAAAAAGAAAAAGAAAGACCGCACACCCCTGTGTAACCCTTTTAAAGAAAGGGGCAACCCGATAGGGTTGCCCGATAGGGTTGTAGCAGAGCAGAAAAGGGGAAAGAGGGGGGGGTTACACAGGCGTAACTGAAAACCCCCACCCATCTCGGCAAGAAAAGAGGGGGGGGGGGGTCGGCGATAAATGGGAAGTGGAAGAGGGGGGTCTCACCCTCTTCCCTCGTCTCCCTCGTTTCTCCCTTCCCTCATCTCTCTCTCGTGTGGGCGTACAGTGGAAGGCTGGGGGTCGCCGGAAAGCTGCAGCCACCACCAGCCCTCTTCTCCTGTCCTCTTCCCTGGCGTGCGACCATCACAACACCGGAGCAGTCGAGGCTGGTGGAATAGCTCGCCTCCTCACGTCAGCCGCAATCACACACACACAACAGTTATACTGATTTTATAGTGTTACCCTGGTTATATTTTATCTCATGACCAACATGTGTATAATGGTTTCTTGTTATATGTTACTTTATGTTCAACATATGTAAATGTTCTGGTTATACTTTATCTCGTGAACAATATATATATATATGAATGTGACTACCTTTGCAAAAATCTGTTTCCAAGTTCAGTGTCCTAGAAAGATTGTACATGGTTTACTAAGATTGTGGTGTATGATTGGTGAATTGTTGACTCGTGTTTTGGGTGACTTTTCTACATAACTCTTTTTGGTCCAGTAACCAGTGCTAGAAGCTTCTGTTTGGTAAGCCAACATGGTCTTGGTCCAGGCCGCCCAGTGTTCACCAGTGCTACTTAGACCATATGCCTAATATTCATATTATTTGTCAACCTTCAAAATTCTTGGAAAAAGTTTTGGTGCAAGGGTTGTGCATTTTTATCATAATAAAAAGAAATCTTAGGACACCAAATCTATCTTGATTTATGTTTATGTATTTTGTTCATGCCCATTTACATGGTGATCAAGATACGTAGGATAGCTTATGCTGCGTTACTAATGGTAACACTTGGCTGTTTTCTCATGCATGAGTCTACATGGAATTGAAGTATGTCTACATGCGAGTGGTTGTATGAGTGTGCACATAGCCATTGTATGTGTGTATTGCAGGGAAAGCATGCATACAAATACTCAATGAAATCATGCCGTTGACATGAATATGCAAATCCGAGGGACACATGCAATAAATATGAGACTGCGAATTCATATGCATGCATATGCTTATCATTGTTTAGTGCGCATTTTTAATTGGCATGCATAAATGTACATTGTGAAACATTCAAAAGTGATGCTTTGTGGTATGCTATTCATGGTTTTTGCATGTGGCGCATCGATGATAAATTGGATCATCAGGGGCTGGGTGAGCCTCGAGAACTAGTTGTTCTCCGTTTTGATTGTTTTTGATGCATTGCAACAAATCAAATGTGATATTGTTGTTTTACCGCACTGTTCTATGTTGTCACGGGCTGTGGTCCCGTGAAAAGCTTAGCATGCTGATGTGCAAGCGTATGTTATTAATTCTGCATGTAAAATTCGCAAATGTAAATGAAATGAATTAATAACTAGATAAAAGAAAGTAAAGAACAGTGTAATTCACTTTCTCCTTGATGTCCCTGCTCTAGCATGGGAGTCTTGGATATTGCGGTTTAGGGAAAACCGTGAGGATACAAAAACTCCGTGTGCATTTTGTTGCCCCTGAACCCGATATTGAGGTTCTTCTCCTGGCCACGGTTTTAGGGAGAGTCCGTCACTTTACCCGGGAGTGGTGTGTTAGTCACAGCTGTGAGTTTGTTTTGGTATACCAAGAAAGTGGCGCCAGTGGATGCTGTTTTCCCTGGTGTCCCCGACTTTGGATGCTGTTTTCCAAGGTTCCGATGGATGGTGCTGTTTCCTGATATCGGTCAAGGGCTAAGTTTGGAACCCGATAATAAAATACAAATTGTGTGTGAAGCTACCCCGGGAAACCTACTTGACCTCGGGGATTGTACCCGTTTGGTGTATCCGCGGGCCACTGTAATTAAAAAGAGGAACTTAAGGATTGTGTGCATTTAATAGGACATGCATATGGAAAGAGGAAAACTTAAATGGAAGATAATAAATGGTTCATGCATTGCACATAAATCATGCATATTCTTGCTCTGCATTAGTTCATGCATGTTTACCTGTTCACTTGGTTGTTTATGTTGATCATTGTATGATGTTGAGCTCTTTTGCATTTAATTGCCTTATTGATTAAGTTGTGATCAATGTTACATATTTCGTGTTCCCTCCTGTTAAATGTTACATGTTTAATTATGCATGAATGGTTAATTGACTTAGGAATTAAGTATAATCGTATTTCTCAAAATATTACATGGATCTTATTTATGCTCTTTTTCTTATTTGATTCATTAGGGAAACCTGTACGCAGAATTCTTCGGATTTCTGACCCTCTTATTTTATTGGTTTTTCCCAGGCACAGGTGAATTAGTGAAGTCGACTCGCTTCTGAGGGATACGAGGGTCATATTTGTTTCAGACGACTTCACTTACGGACAGAGTGGCTCTACTGTTATTTTCTTTTAGTTCTTCTGATTTCCTGCAATTTGATATTTCATTTTTGACATGGAACATATTACTCTTATTGATTCATTAATAAAAGAATTCAGTGGATTGGTTATGATTGATAAATGTAAGTTGCTTTGTGGTGTGTGGTTATCTAACTGAAATTGGAACTGTAGGGACCCCAGGTCTCTGGGAAGTTTTCCGCGACTCTTAGAAAAAAAATATTCCGCATTTTTCAAAGGTAGGAGTTGGGGTCGTTACATTTTTGGAAAGTAGGGTTTAAAAAAAATCCCCAAATCGATTTGGGCTGGACTTGGTTGCAGTTTAGGTTTAGGTACAGTAAAACCCCAAATCGTTTAGGTTTTCGAAATGGGGAACAACCCAATCCCCAAATCCTCCCCTCAATCCACCCATGGAATCGAACCCACGTTCGATTCCTCCCCCCCCCCCCCCCCGATTCCAAGGAGCACCGTACCTCGAGAAGACTTTTCCGGCGATCGAAGGCTGGAGACGTGCAGGCACGGACGGCTGGTGTCACTCCCCGCTGCTGCCGTGAAGAAGGGAGCTTGCTGGAAGACTTTGGTGGTTGTGGCGACCCCTTCTTCCTCCGGTGCGCGCACGCAGACAGAGACGGGAGAGACGAGGGAGAGAGAGAGGCGAGGGATGGGAAACCCCTAACTCCCCATCCTCCCTTTTATCAGCCCCCTCCATGCCGCGATGGGGGGAGGTCGGTTACGCCCTGCGTAACCCCCCCTTTCATTTTCTGTTACAACAAGATCGGGCAACCCTTATCGGGTTGCCCTTTCTTTTAAAAAGGGCTGTCATGGGGTGGGGCTCGGGTCCGAACTCGGGACCCGTAACCCGTCCCCAAAACAATATGGATCCACAAGTGGATCCACTGTGGATCCTCAGATAAATATTTAAAAAAACTTAAATTTAATTTATTTATTTATTTATTAAATCGAGGTTTAATTCGATTAATCCTAATTACCCCCTTTATGGGTCCTAGATCCGAAATATGGATCTAGGCCCAACTTGAAAATTTTGAAATATTTTCTAATAAAAATCTCGGGTTTTACACAAATGGGGAGGAGAAAAAGAGAGAGACGTTAGGCATACCATGTAATCAAATACAAGAGTGTGCACAATATAACGACTACTAAGGGTTACACACTTACAAGAGAGCACATAAACACAAGCTACTTAAGGCAATACAAAAGAGCCACCATGGGCTGATACAAGATCACATTAGGCAGCAGTCATAGCCCACTAAAAGGGCAAGAAAACACAAGTAAAAAATAAATATTTTATTCGTTTGAATGCTTAAGAGAAGCATATCCAAAAGATGGGCCAAAGGCCCATATATATACACAATCAAATGGGGAAGAGAAAGAGAGAGAGAGACGTTAGACATTCCTAACGGCTAGTCTAACTAGCTGTTAGACTAGCCATCACCAGCCATTAGGGATGCCTAACAGCTAGCTCTCAACAGCTAGTTCAAAAAATAATATAATATATATTATATAATATACAATATATGTATATTATATAATATATATTACATAATATACAATATATGTATATTATATAATATACAATATATGTATATTACGTAATATACATGTAAAATACAGAAAACCACAATACAAAGAAAATACATGTGTCCTAGAGTACATTCTAAAGAATAAAAGAAAATTATACATATGAATGTATATATATAACATAATACACAGCATATATTTAACATAAATTACTACTAAGTCCTTCAACATGATTGTATACAATGAATAGGATACAACTAATATTATAGAAATACCACCTGCACAAGAATGTACACATTCTAAACATAGGGAAATTTCCCACCAATATTCAACCTGCCCAACCTATACAAAAAAAGAACATCACAACATTTCTGTGACAGAGAATCAAGATCATCCAATAGTAATTACAACATCCTCAGCATGTGTTCTCTCTCCTTAAGATCAAAGTTACTATCACTATATTTAATGAACATTGCAGTTTGGATTATGTCAAAGGATTGAGAAACAGAACATAACTCCAAAGGAGCAAATGGAAAGCACATAAAGTAGGAATTGGAAAGCACATAAAGTAGGAATTGTAGGAATTTTAAGGTTTCACGGTATGTACCATCATATGCCTCCCGAACCATTTGATAACTTACAAAGCCTGAGAAGAGAGTTATCTGCAATCACAACATAACTGTTCATATAAGAAGAGTACCACATCCAAGTATAAGTTTGAGCACTTTTGTGCACCTATAGATAAGTTTCTCTTAGTCTTAAGGCCAAGACATGGTCACTTTTTTGGTAATTATACAAAAAACAAATCTTATTTCTGAAAAGTGAAAAACACATGGAAATGATGTTTGAATTAATCAGTAAACCCTATTAACAAATACTGAATTGTGGAACATGAAGGATGAGATGAAAACAATGAAAATACTCCAACTCGGATGCAATAAAATATTGAGACACCAGAAATATGTCAATGAGCAGCACCCAAGTGCTGGATTGCATATGCCTTGACTGCAATCCAACATTTGAGTGATGGGGTGAAACGTGCAGGCCGTTTTGGTTTTGGACAAATGCCCCCCGGCTTGTTCAAGCGGCATTTGTCCGGCGTATCGAACACCCCCTTAGTGTATGTGGCTACCATTATACCTATATGAGTAATGGGATGAAATGTGCCATTATCCACGATAATGGTGCCTCTACCTCTAAAGGACAAGGTTCGAGAGCAAACTTGAATTTCCTGTCTCATGGTTTGGAACTTTACTATCACATGCCACTGTGTAGGTAATGTTGAAGCTAAACCTTTCAAAACAGTACTGGGGACAGCAACTTCATCCTAAGCATTGATTGCCTTTGTTGTGTTCTCAAAGCTAGACCTATAAGCAGCATGTTGAAAACTTGAACTAACAACTCCACCACCAGCAAGTAGACAATAGTGACAAACACATATTTCCCTTTTGGTCCATACAAGCAATAAGAAGATGACCACGACCAGCATTGTTATTGAACCTTCATCTACCCTCAAACTCTCACCCACGGTTTCCATTACTACAACCAACAAAATTATTATATTGAAATTCAAAATCATTCCAGATGCATCATTATATCTGCCTCATCCTCTATTTGCAAAGGGAGGTCTCCTTTTGCCTCGACCACCATGATTAGAGACGTTATTCATAAACAAGACATTCTGACTATTCAGTGCAACATTTTGTTCTCTCTTCTTCTTCGGAAATGAACTCTCATGTTGTAGAGAGGGTGTGGTAATAAAACCTTAAGTAAACAAGAGAGATGCCACAAAGTGCTATGAAGAGTGCATAATCACACAAATGCAAAACCACTAATGGGCAAGATACAAAGCACGCCAACTAAGGGCTTGAGCACAAGATCACAACACAAGAACATAAAACTAAATAATGTATTTATTAAGAGAGTACTAAAAAGCATAGAATGGAAGAGGGTCTAACACCCTCTATTTGTACACAAGGGGGGGGGGGGGGGGGGGGGGGGCTCCCATAGAGCTGTTAGGAGCTCCCCAATGGTCATATTTATGGTCGTGGCTTTATGAGATGCCCAAAAAGTCCTTGGTCAAAAAGAATAAAGAAAAAGAAAATAATAAAAAAATTACAATATAGTCCCTAGTGGACTATTCTAATTGCATATTCCAAAAAGACTAAAATACCCCTATGAGTTATGACTAATTACAGAAGTATATATATATATATACATTTTAACACCCTTCCTCAAACTTATGGGTGAGATCACCGAAAGTTTGTTGAGGAGAAAAGGAAACCGAAGTGCAGGAAGAGCTTTGGTGAAAAAATCTGCAAGTTGGTACTTTGTAGTGGCGTACGGCAACTCAATAATTCCTTTAAAATACTTATCACGTACATAGTGGCAATCCATCTCAATATGCTTTGTTCTTTCATGGAAGGTGTTATTACTTGCAATGTAAATATTACTTTTATTGTCACAACACATCTTCGAAGATTTAGAAATGGAAACTCCCATGTCATGAAGAAGAGTCCTTAGCTATAAGCTTAATTGTAGTTGTAGTCATTGTTCAATATTCTACCTCAGTTGAAGACAACGAGACATTCTTTTGTTTCTTGCACCTCCAAGAAATTAAGGAATTAAGATAATACAAAAACCAGTAGTTGAGATTTTATCATTTAGGGTTACCAACCCAATTTGCATCAGTATAGGCAGTTAAATTTGAGGACGAGGGAGAGGATAAGAAAAGCCCTTTTGACATTGTGTTTTTAATATATCGAACAATCCTCATAATTACAGTCATGTGTATTGTGGTAGGAGCATGTTGAAACTGACTTACTGCATGGACCGCATGAGCGATATCAGGTCGGATAATAGAGAGGTAGGTGAGAGATCCAATCAATTGGCAATATGGAGTATGATCTTCGAGCAATACACCATCTTCAAGTCATAATTTGGTATTTATGACTTATGGGGTCTCCACCTTCTTTTCATCATAAACTCTTGACCTAACACATATGTCAGCAGCCAATTTCATCTTAGAGACAATATATCCTCTAGGTGGGTAGGCAACCTCAATTCTTAAAAAAATATCTCAAAAATTTCAAGTCAGATATATCAAAATTTTTCTTTAAGATAGATTTAATTTCAATAACTCATTCTTTGTCATTTTCTGTGATGATCATGTCATCAACATATAGAAGAAGAAGAATCACAAATTTTGTACATGTTTTCTTGATAAAGAAAGTAATACCAGTATAACAAGAGATAAATCCCAAATTAATCAAAACATTACTAAATTTATCATATCAAGCCTTAGGAGATTGTTTAAGACCACACAAGGCCTTTTTAAGTTTTAAATTTTTTTATTTATATTAACCCCTAGAGGGGGATCCATGTAAACTTTTCCACCAAGTTCTCTATTTAAAAAGATATTTTTAACATCTAATTGATAGATGGGTCATTTTTTGATAAAGACAATGGCAATTAGGATTCGAACACTAGTTATTCTTGCGACGAGAGCAAAAGTTTTCTCATAATTTATTTTATATTCTTGGGCATATCCTTTGACAACCAATCCTACTTTATACCTTTCTAATGATTTGTTGCTTTTGGTTTTGACTTTAAACACCCATTTGCATCCTATAGGTTTTTTACCTAGAAGATCAACTATTTCTCACGTGTTGGCTTTTCTAAGAGCATTAAGTTTTATTTTCATTGCTCCATTTCAATGAGGATATTGTTTGGCTTCATTATAATGAGATGGTTCATAATGAAAGTGAAGAGTTATTAAACATGCTCTAAAATTTGGACAAAATGAGTGATATGATACAAATCTACTAGGAGCATTAGAGATTCGATTAGATCTCTTAAGTTGGGATTCCTCTAAAGGTATGTTTTGAGAGAACTTGTAAGTACACATTTATGGTCACCTTGACCGCACCGAATATATACATGCATATCATTAGAGGCATTTTCATTTAAACTTTCATTTTGATGACTGACTTCATCAACAACCAAATGTTCAATACTAGAGTTATCAATCAAGCAAGAGTAAAACACATCAACAGAGTTAAACTCATCATGTCTTGAAAATAGATCAAATAAAAATGAATAGTCAATTTCTTCTTTAGTTCCTTTGCTATCAAATCCATTTTCATTTTCAAGGAAGGTGACATCTTTAGAAACATAGAGTTTGTTGTTTAGTGGGTCAAAACAACGATACCCTTTTTTATTTTCCCTATATCCTAAGAAAACACATCCAATTGTTTTTTAAGATAGTTCATCATTTTTATGAGTAAGCACATAACACTTACAACCAAAGATTTTTAGTCTTTTAAAATCGAGTCATTTTAAAAAGTTTCTCAAATTGGGAGACATTTTGTAAAGAAGATGAAGGTGTTCTATTCATTAAGTTGAGGTTAAAACAAGTTCGGTAAAAAAAAAATGGAATGTCCTTAGAAATGAGAAGGGTTCTAGTGGTTTTTACTATATGTCTATGTTTTCTTTCCGCTAACCCATTTTGTTAAGGAGTTCTATAGCAAAATCTTTGATGACAAATTCTATTTTTTTTAAGTAATTTTGAAAATCATTTCATATATATTCTCCTCCCGAATCTGACCTAAGTATAGATATGTTACTAAGAAATTGATTTTTAATCATTATATGAAATTCCCTAAAGAAAGAGAACACATCGGATTTAAGATTTAGAAAATAAACCCATGTGTATCTAGTGAAATCATCTACAAAAATAACATAATAGGAGTAACCTTTTTTTGATATTACAGGTGGACCCCATACATCTAAATGCACTAATTCAAAAGGTCGAATAGAAACAAAAGATGTATGAAGAAATGGAATAGCTTTCATTTTTTCAAAAATGCAATCTTAAAAAGATATATCTTTTTCATTACAATTTTTTTCCAAAAAAGGAAAGAGATACATCTTCGAAAAACTAGGATGACCAGGTCTCTTATGCCAAGTATCAATATTTTTTCTTGTACATAATTACAAAATGACTTGGGTGGAAGTGACAAAAAATCCACAAAGTAAATATCATCTTTCTTATGGCCTTGCCCAATAAGCTTCCCTAACTGAAGATCCTGCATGGTACAATCTTTAGATGAAAAAGAAATTTGAGAAACTGAAAATAGATTTAAATTTAATTTTAGAACCCTTATTTTTGGAACGAGAAATTTTTTAGAATTTCGAAAACTTTTACAATCAAGAGTTTCAATACTATTTATTTTTAAAAAGGTTTCATCGACGGTTGAAACACAAGATGAAGTAGAATTAGTGCAAACTTCGGAAAGGGCATTCTCATGAGGGGTCATAGGAAAGGAAGCACATGAGTCAAGAATGCATATACCTCAACGAGAGGAAGAAGATGCAATGGCGGGACCCTGATGCAGTGAGGGAACCGATGACTCTCTCTAATGGATGCCAGCGTCGACACTCGTTGATGCAGCGTGGACATCGAAGTTTCGATCATTGTGATGCAACGTGAAGATCGGATTCGGTGATGCACTTGAGGTGTAGCAAGTAGGGGCACAACTTCCACGATCGTGCGATGTGCCAAAATGAGTAAAGAGATCACCGTAAACTAACGGTGCTAGACTGCTAATTTTATTCAATAGGCTTTAAAACAAGCAATGGGAAATAAAACCAAAGGCAACGAAGGAAGCAATGAAAAAAAAACAAAGTTGTTGCAAACTGACGTGACGGAGAAATAAAGAAATGAAAAGAAAAGCTGTTGAATGAGACAAAAAGGAATAAATGCCAACAGGGAAGAATCTGCAGAAAGACAAAATAATGGAGAAAGGGGAAAACCGACTGGAAAAGAAAAGGAACCAGCAAAAACCAAAAAAGAACAAAAGGAAAAACCAAATTGACGGTTGTTGCAATTCTGAATTCTCTATCTGTGCACGCAACCCTAAGAGGGTCTATTTAAAAGGGTTTGACTGGATCTGGGTCTCGGGTTAAGACCCGAACCCGAGACGAACTCTGCCTGTTGTTCTTCGCCTGCTCTGCATCATTCTCCCTGGGTTGGGAAGAAGTCGGCTCTGACGACTTGTTGGCACCCACGATATGCATATAAATCAGACACATTGACGATAGGCAACTTGTATCGATATTCCTGAACGACTCTAATTTAAAGCCTATAAATTGGTTTTGAAATTGACCGTCTATACCATCTATTATGGCACCCCATGGAAGCACAAGCTGAATTTTTGTCCCTCCAGCACGCGGTCTTGAGGGTTTGGTTAGAATACTAACAATACAAGCATACTTACCAAAAATCGGACCACTTTCTAAAAACTTCACTATATCTACCCCAGATGCATAGTGGCTCTACTCACCGTCCATAGAGGAATCCTCGTCCAGGATCTTGTTCCCAAAAGCAATCCCAAACGGAGTCAAAAGCTCATGGTAGCTGCTAACCTGAGCAATGTCTAGTGATCGCCCAACACAACCAGATTTGTAAACCTTCACAAATGTTTGGTCAGGTGGGTCAAGTCTCGAATTTTGGAGAATTCCTGGTGAGTCACTTGAATCGTCTTGCAATTGTCGTTGTTGTTGTTCACTGAATGGTTGAAACAATTTCTGATGCAAAAGGCGACTCTCAGACTGGTTATCAAACATTGCTTGTGCCTCTTGTTGGAGCAACGTGCAGCCATCATCCCTGTGCAGGCTCGCTTTTATAAACTCCTGTGGCACAGTTGATAGTTGGAGGTTTGTTGGGCATGGGTCGACTGCCATCACACCCGGGAAGCCAACCACATCGATGCCCAATCCACCACTCGCTTTCAACGTGGACGTTGGGTGCGCATCCACCTTGGATTCAAGCGCATCCATCCGTGCTTTGACCCTATCCATGCGCTTCGACAGACCGGCTACCTCATTTTTTAGGCATAACATATCTTCTTGCATCTTTGTCAATTTATTGAGTAGCTACTTCATGATCTCCTCTCGCGCCTTTCCGCTCATAGGATCGTTCCTCACTTCTTGCATCATACCGTTGATGAAGGAGGAGGGGATGTGCTCTGATACCATTTTGATGCAGTGAGGGAATCGATGACTCTCGCTAATGGATGTCAGCGTCGACACTCGTTGATACAGCGTGGACATCAAAGTTTCGATCACTGTGATGCAACGTGAAGATCGAATTCGGTGATGCACTTGAGGTGTAGCAAGTAGGGGCACAACTTCCACGATCGTGCGATGTGCCAAAATGAGTAAAGAGATCACCATAAACTAACGGTGCTGGACTGCTGATTTTATTCAATAGGCTTTGAAACAAGCAATGGAAAATAAAACCAAAGGCAACGAAGGAAGCAATGAAAAAAAAAAGTTGTTGCAAACTGACGTGACGGAGAAATAAAGAAATGAAAAGAAAAGCTGCTGAATGAGACAAAAAGGAATAAATGCCAACAGGGAAAAATCTGCAGAAAGACAAAATAATGGAGAAAGGGGAAAACCGACTGGAAAAGAAAATGACTCAGCAAAACCAAAAAGAACAAAAGGAAAAACCAAACTGACGGCTGCTGTAATTATGAATTCTCTATCTGCGCACGCAACCCTAAGAGGGTCTATTTAAAAGGGTTTAACTGGATCTGGGTCTCGGGTTAAGACCCGAACCCGAGACGAACTCTGCCTGTTGTTGTTCTTCGTCTGCTCTGCATCAGACCCGAAGTAGAAGATGATTTGAGAAGTTGTTGAAGTGTCTACGATATTTGAATAAGAGTGCCTTTGATATCTCCTTCGCTCTTGCTAGATTCTTCCTTCTTGGGTGTGATTTCTCCAACGAAAGCGATTTTGGCTTATGTCCCAATTCATTACAATAGTGACAAATAGCACCCTTCCTATATTCATTATTATAGTTGAATGCGCTATTATGGTTATTATTTACAAAGTGGGGGGCTTATAAGCCCTTACATTGATACTCGGCCTTGTAACGGCCAAAATATCTTCACTCTTATTAGTCATGCCAAGGAGAGTTTCTTCTGAACATACCTCGACAAGAGCATCTTCAAGAGGCATAGCCTTGGTCTTATGAAGAAAAGAGGACCTCACTTGTTCAAATTCCGATCTTAAACAATGGAGAAATTGAAAGAAGTGTTCTTTTCAATTTGCACTCTTCTAAGCTCAACATCTTTGGGAGCCACCCATTTTGGCTCAAGTAGTGCCAATTCATCCCAAAGAGAAACAAAACACTAAAGTAGTCACAGACACACATGTCCCCTTGTTTAGTGGTTCTAATATTGTCTTGAAAAAAATATTGTGTAGCAAGATCATTTTGGAAAGAACCAAGCTTCATTGGCTCTTCTAAACTTAGCAATGTTGGCACCTATCTTTAAGTCAACATTGTTCATGAACCATACCAAAATTTTAGCATGATTGTTTTCTCAATCTTCTACATTTATTTGGTGTTCATAGATAGCTTTAAGTCGATCATCTCTTACAAGAGCCTTCTCAAGGCCTTCAATTTTAGTAAGCTTTAAAGAGGGTTCAAGAGTAGTACCCATCACGAATCCCCAAAGTTTCTTGCCTTTGAGGTGATTATCAATGTTGGAAGCCCACATCATATAGTTGGTTTCATTGAGTTTGTAGGAGAGCTCTATTCTTGCTTCATGCTCCGTGACGAAAAAGAGTTGGATAAGGAAGAAGAGGAAGCAACACTTTAATCACAAGCACTCGATCTTCAATCACCACGAACAAGCCTCCAATATCAAAAGAACCCAATGGGCTCTCATACCATTTAATGAAACCTTAAGTGCATAAGAGAGATGCCACGGAGGGCTACAAAGAGTGCATAATCACACAAATGCAAAGCCTCTAATAAGCAAGATACAAAGAGCCAACTAAGAGCTTAAGCACAAGATCACAACACAAGAATATAAAAATAAATAATGTATTTATTAAGAGAGTGCTAAAAAGCATAGAATGGAAGAGGGTCTAACACCCTCTATTTATACACAAAGGACATAGAGATGTTGGGAGCTCCCCAACAGTCATATTTATGATCATGGCTCTATGAGATGCCCAAAAAGTCCTTGGTCAAAAAGAATAAAGAAAAAGAAAATAAATAAAAAGAAAATTACAATATAGTCTCTAGTAGATTATTATAATTATATATTTCAAAAAGACTAAAATACCCTTATGGGTTATGACTAATTACAAAAGTATACATAAATATATATAGATGTATATATATATATATAAATACATTTTAATCATACATTTTAACAAGTGCAACTTGGCTAAGTTGGGTGAGGAGGCTTGGAGATGATGCTTATGACAAAACTCTTGTATTCCTCTCCAAGGCCTTGTAATACATGATCAACGTTATCAAAGTCTGAAAATGGCTGTTTTATCATGGCAAACTGATACAATGTGCTTTATTTTACTTGCATACTCAGAAACAGATTTCTTATCTTTTTTGCAATTTAGCAAATCTTCATGCAAACTCATTACATTAGCCAGTGACACTTGCACATAAAAATTATGCAGCTCCTTCCATAACTTACATACTCAAGGAATCTCAATGACTTGTGAAAGAACAAGACAAAGTGGATTTGATCCAGCCTATGAGACCCCTGGTCCTTGGCAAGCCACTCAGCCAGTCATCATGCAGGCTCGAGGATCATAAAAGTCTCAGAAGACACATCTTCTTTGGTTTTTGTGTTAGAAACACATTTGAAAGAAGCTGGTGTTCCATCAAAATGATGGGACAGCTTCATATTACAAATATAAGGCACTATAGTCCTCTCCCATACCAGAAAATCGCTCAGAGTTAGCTTAACTCAAACCTTAGGATAATTTATGTTAGAGAAAGATGGAAACATCCATTGATCAACCCAAAAAGGGAAAGAGAGGCTGACATCAAAAGATGGTCAACAGTCATATGACTCGCATCAGCTGCAGTATGCTGGCCTGAAACCTGTGACTAACCAAAAGTGAAGGAGAAAAAGGAAAAAATGGAAAGAAGAAAAAGAAGAGAGAGAAATAGAAAGTAGATAAAAAAAGAAGAGAGCGAAAAATAAGGGAAGAAAGAAAAATAGGAGAGAAGGAGAAAGAAATAGAGGAGAAAAGAAAGAAAGGATATTAAGAAATATTTCAGAAGAGAAAACAAAGGAAGATTAGGAAGAAATACCCAGAAAGAAGACCACAACCATGATCAATGGATGCCCTCAGGACCTGATACCATGAATATGTGGTATAGAAGAGGAGGAGAGGAAGAACAGCTACAGCAATTGATCCTCTGTTCTCATGCAGGTGAAGGTCTTGTGATCTTTATTATATATAATGAAACCTTAATAGGGCATAGGGCATATATTACAAAGGGCATTATCATTACAAGAATAATAACAAAATAACAAGTATACCATAATTGAACCAAATACTAGAAAAGAACCCAAACTGGAACCAAACTGTTAAACCCAGAGTTACCGGAAGCGCCTAGGTACGTGGGGAAGCGCGCTTTGGAAGCGCGGAACGTCGCACTTCCGAAACGCTCAGGGAAGCGCCCTTTTTAAATGGGAAGCTTGCTTCCCTTTAATGGGAAGCGCGCTTCCCTTCACGCTTCCCCCTCGCTTCCCCCATTTTTTCTATTTTTTTGTATTTTTTTCGCTTCCTAGGTCGCTTCCAGTTCGCTTTCTAGGTCACTTCCGAGACGATTCCCGATTCGCTCCCAAGTGGTCCCACGCTTCCCGCTTCCTAAAATTTTGAAAGTACCTCGCTTCCCGCTCCCGCTTCCCGGTTCCTCAACTGGCAACCATGGTTAAACCAGTGTAAAATTACAGAAACTGATGGTTAGAATGACCAAAATACCCCTGGTCAACCTAACACTCGCAACCACAAAATGGATTAAAAGAAAAGGTGTGCAAATTATTGAACTTAATTTTTTGTGAAACAAAACAATACCTGATCTTTCTGACACCAAAGCTACTTAAGTACCCATTAAGAACTCGAAAAGATAATAACATCACCTAAAAGAAACAAACAAGGGTTTCATTTTCTGAAACAGCAAAGGTATACAGCAATGCAACTAATCTAATATCTCATCAACCAAAAATCCAGGATAGAGTTATCAGGGGACTTCTTTGCCACTGCTCTAAGGCTGAAAATGACAACACATACTATCCCTTAATAATGACAAGTCAAAACATGATTGAAATCTTTCATTCAAGATTCTGAAAGATATCACAATATGAAAGACCTAACTCTACTATAACCACCATAATTTTAATAGGTTGTCAACAAGAGGTTTGTCCATCCACAAATACAAGTTAGGTAAAACAACAAAATGCAAGAAGAAAGCTTAGAAAAGCATCCAAACCTTTGAAACTGTTGCCCTTCCAGATACAGAATGACTTCTGAAAGAACTCTTACTAGAGTTGCAGTCATCAGATTCATCTTCTTGTGGAAATGCAGCTCCATCATGTGCATTAAGGAGTACGCAATAGCAATGATCTCTCTCTGTAAGAATCTGTCCATAATTTAGTTCTTTAGTGATACACTACTTACTACATTCTTCAGTGATGTACTACTTACTACAATTGCTATTGCTGACAACAGGGCTTGAAAAGAAAGAGGGGTAAGGAAGCTTATAGACAAACTTGACTGCACTAGTGAAGCAGAATCAGCATAAAAAAATGAACATATTTAGAAGAGTATTCCATCTACTCATCAGCAGTGGCTAAGCTGGCTGAAAAAGAAGGATGGCCGCAAACATGAATAGTAGTGAACGAGACTCCTTAGCTATGCCACATAGGTGCGGGTGCGGGTGTGGATGGGTACGGGTGCGGATGGAGCGATGCGGCACTTTAAAAAAACTTGGGTACGGGGGTGCGGGGAGGGGGTATATATATATATATATATATATATATATATATATATATATATATATATATATTTTAATAGTTTTAAGTTAACACTATGTGTATGTGTGTGCATTTATGTATTTATATATAATATAGATAAAAATGGACTTGATTACGGTTAACTGAATCTACTTTTGGATAGAAATGGACCTCAGTGTGGTTAACTTCACCTAACACAAAGGAAGATGTGTCCAAGTGTCACACCCGCCTGGGTGCGGGTGCGGTGCCCTGTTAGAAGAATCCGTGTTACATAGCTCCTTAGTAGTCTCGTTCCACTTTAGAGATGGATTTTTCGTCTTGTTCAGCTAGCTGAATGCACAACCCACTAACGAATAAGCAACTCATGTCACAACATTTGGTAGTGAGTCTAGACTCTAGAGACCACCAAAGTTGAAAAAGAAGGCCATGTAGTGAGAGAAGTGTGCAGAGCGACCAAGCAGTCATATCATTCACATTGCTTATGCAGATATCAAGATTATGCACCTGATTCTACAAGGTAATACCCATTTAATAAAAGCCATTCTGAAAGTAGCATTATTTGTTTAATTTACGTTAGTCATTGGCATGTAGGTCATACAACAAGATGGTTTTTTGATGAGCAGATCACCAATAGAATTAGTGCTAGGTGGATGAAATGGATACAAGAGAGGGGTGTACTGTGAGATCTTTGTCACAGGGATATGGCCTCAGATACAAGGCTACAATTGTTTATGAAGTTTTTCAATATGATTAACATAGAAGGGGATAGGAAATGGAAATAAAAATTGAGTATCCTGTGACAGTGTGTGAGATAAATGGACGCATCAAATTGAATGTATATTTGTAAGACTGTAGTAAAGGCAGTCTTGCAATGTGGCACCGAGTGTTGTGCAACAAAGTGATAAGAAGAGAGGGTGCATGTAGTGAGTACATAAGAGGGAGCTCATGTTTCCACAAATAAAGGAGAAAATAAGAATTGTCATTTGAGATGTACAGAGTATTATGTGGAGATCTAAAACAGCACATTCGTTGAAGGGTGAAAAAATAAAATACTGAATGAACTAGGAAAAGAGTAATAGATAAAAACAAAGCAAATAACAAGATATAAAACTGGCATGACTCATGTTCTAGCTTTGAAAAGGAACAGAGAAATAAAATTCATAAGGTTGACCCATGTAGATGGGACAAGATATGATGATGATGATGATGATGATGATGATGATGATGTGATTCATGTGCAGATTGCTGAAAATAAATTATATAATATAAAATGTAAATGAACATAATCATTTCTAGTCAAGATAAAACAATACTTGAATATAAAGCAAGGGAGAGCTTGAAAGCAGATAAAGGAAATAAAACAAATATCTGCACGATGTGACGGCAACCGAATAGGCTTAATTGTTCATGTGAAACTACATATATTAGGTCAACACTGAAATCAAAATAAAGGACAAAGAAGTAGAGACCCAACTCATTAAAACAGGTGTGTAACTAGGCAAATCAATCCTAGTTGGTAAATTGCATTTGAACCAACAACCAATCATCCAAGTAGTGCAAGATTGGACAACCGTGCTGAATTTAGCAATAGCATAGTTGCGGTTAAGCCTTTTGTCAACCTAGAATTCAAGAGCTCTCATGTGACAGAATAGGGAATCCTGCCAATTGGATCTTTTAAGCTTGCAGGCAACTTCCACTTATTGACTCCTATGGGCAAGATTTCCATTGACAAACTGAACTGGAATCCTGTTATCTTCCACTAAGCTTACAGACTAGTTTGAAGCCCCTATCCAGCCACTTTTTTGTGAAGTAGGTTCTAAAAACTAGAACCAAAGATCCAGGTATTGCATCAGAATATAATGTTAACTTAGGATCAATCTGTAGAGGTTTAGATTCTAGAAATGGCACAAAATGATCAAGGGAATATTTAATATTTCAAAATTTCCATTAACAAGTAACGAAAGAGAAAAATAAACCATAAATAAATTACTAGTTTTAAGGGTTAAATATGACAATATTATCTAAACGAGTGAAACAGGTTATAAAATCAATATCATGTTTGAACTGACTTGGTAAAATGTTGACCAAAGTTACATATACACAATTACGGTTATGTCTTGGTAGATCCATGAAATATGGGAGTAGGGTTTCACAAGATCCAACTAAAGTAGATATAATTTGATGCCAAAGCTAGTAAAGGTTTCTAGAAGACTTGGTAATTTACCCTCCAAAACATTCACCTACCAACATTGAGTGTTGATACAACAACCATTTCAAGATTGAAGATCATTTCCTAAATCTTATAAAAGCAGAAGCAAGGGTAATTGGTGCAAAAAATTGGATGTCTTATAACTATTTCTTAATTGACATTCTTGTCATGTGAATTGAGGATGTCATTAAAAATTTGTATGTGCATTTGTAGAGCTTTATAAAAAAAATTTACTTACATGGCACATTGTATTTTTTTCAAAAATTAATGAGTTACTCTCTCTCTCCTTTAATGTTCTTATTAATTGCCAATTTTGCATGGCCACCATGTTGAAATGGCAGAGGCTAATGTTCTTTTTATTAATTGCCAATTTTGCACATGCATTGTGCTGAAACAGTGGAGGCTTACCTTTTCATTTTCTAGCTATTAAACAATTTTATACAACATGCATATTTTAGTTGAAAGTTTCCACATATGACATGCACAATTTAATTGAGAAAGTGGCTATTATGAAAGGCAACTATCTGTTTCTACTGGGAAATTCTATAAATAGAGAATCTGTAAAGAGACCCAACGACATCTCTAGCACCTTCTATTGTGGATCATATACCTCTCATTTCATATATGCAGTACCTTCAATGGTATGCATTTTTTTTAACACTTTTTCCATGTAAATATTAAAAATTATTTTTTTTCTATTTCTTCATCCTGATTGTCGAAAAAATGCTTGGTTAATCTTTTCAGACTTTTCATATTCAATTATAAGTGGTATAAAAGGGCAGTTGTTTGCTTTAATGTTTTTTTATATACATGTCTTTAAGAAAAAATAATTGATTTTATATGTAGACATTTTTATACATTTATTAATTTTTATTTTTTCATATAATAAAATTTTGACATAAGCTTTACTTATAGGGGCCCATATGGAAGAACCACTTATCATTCTAGCAAATATTAATGGATGACATTAAGTCCACCATTCTTTGCTTTCTAGTATAATAATAATAATAATAATAATTAAAATTTCATACTTGCAATTCAAGTTATCCACATACAATTTGAAGATGAGATTAAAGAATCTAATTTTCTAGATATGACAATGCAATAAATATAAAGGACCAGAGCAGTAAGCATATACATGTGAGAGATGCTTATTACAAAATCACACAAACGAATAGTGGAGTTTATTTTATCAGAGTCAAAAAGAATCTTGTATTCAAATTGGTTTTGCTAGACTTGACAACATTTCATTTATTAATTTCAATTTTAAAAGTGGAAAACATCTTAGCACATCGACATATACCATTAGGGACCTTACCACAGCATCAAAAGTAGAATCGAAGTCATCAATGGCAAAGCAAATGTCAGGGTAAGCTGGCCGTGTTTCTACATCCTAGAAATCATCAAATTTCAATAATAAGAAATGTTGGAACACTGCATGGAGTAATATCTCTATCACAAAATAAACCATAAGTTCATCACAAATGTGAACCTACTTATCAATATAAAGAATTACCTTTCTAGAATCCAATTGGAAATCAACACGACTAGGTGATGCATAAACAGTCTTAGTAACCTGCATAGAAAAATTTAAATAATTACAGTCAATGGGGTCAAGTGACAACATAAACTCTAAAACAACCAAATATACCAAGTCTCTAAAACATGCATATGGATATATCTAAAATTGAAGTTACCTGTTGAAAGCCGATGGACACTCTTTGGAGCATGAATAGAAGACTTTCAAAAGAAAAAGGCGAGCCACTGAAAGATCTATAAAAGTTTTACATGGCAGGCACGTAGAAATACTTAACCATCACATGGCCAGACAACATATTTTGTTAATTGCGTTCGCCAGTTCATGCACATTCCTACTACTACACATATGGAAGCACTCAAGAGAATTATGAGATGCCTTAAAGGTACTATAACACAAGGTTTGGTGTTCTTTAAGAATGATCCAAGAAACCAAACTATACTATTCAATCTATTGTCAGCTATTCAAGTGTTGATTGGGCTAGAAATCCCGATACCAGTAGGTCAGTATCAGAATATTATACATTTTTTGGAAAAAATCTTATTTCATAGAAGATGACATAGAAAAGTGTAACACATCCAGGCACCGAGACTAAATATAGGGCATTGGCATGTATAATATCTGAGATGATATGGATTAGAACTCTAATGACTATTCTTGGGAAGAAGATATGCAGGTCAAACACCATTAGTGACAATAGAAGTGCCTCTCACTATCCCAAAATGCAACGTTTCATGACAAGCCTAAGCATTTTCATATCAATTATGATTTCGTGAAAGAAAAGATAGAATCAAAAGGGATAAAGACTAGATTTATTATTTATAAATACCAAATAGACAATATCCACAGAAAGGAATGACAAGTATGAAACATCCTTTTTTGAGGAACAAGTTTTATATACTCAAAAACAATGCACAACTTGAGAGGCTATGTCACATGGGTGCGGGTGCGGGTGCGGGTGCGACACGGGTGCGGCGCAATTCCAAAAAATTTGGACACGGGGACTCGGCTATATATATATATTAAAAAATATATATTATAAATATATATATATATATATATTTTTTAAATATTATAATTATATATATATAACAATAAATTAACACATAAAGATTGTAAATTTTAAAGCAAAAAAAAAAAGCAATTCTTAACAACACAAACTTACCAAAATATAACACATAAAGAAGCTTGTGAGTATGATAAACAACAAAACTTATCATAAATCTGCCTCATCGTCTGAATTAGAAGTAAAAACAGGATCAAGGTAGTCCATGTTGAGAGTATGTAAATTATGTTCTCCCTCCAAGTCAAAATCTTCTGAATTTACATCCCAATTCTTGGATGGTCCACAACTACATCAAAAAATCACTATATTAGTATCTAACTTAAAACTTTGAATACAAATATTTAAATACAAACTTTGAATACAAAGAAAAAAAAGTACCTATACTCTTCTTTGGTGCGGCGAGAAATTAATCGTAGATTTGAGTGAACATATACCAAATCCTCTGCTCTTTTACTAGTGAGTTTGTTTCTTTTAATGTTGTGAATTTGAGCATATGTACTCCAATTTCTTTCACAACAAGATGATGTAGCAGGTTGGGATAACAACTTCATTGCAAGACGTTGCAGATTTGGTGTCTCTGATCCATATGTTGCCCACCAATTAAGGGGATCTTCCTCGTCCCTTGCCACAAGTGCTGCTAAAGAATCAAATCTCCCAGTAGAAAACTTGCCAAACTCACTATTTACAACCTTAAACATGTGAGGATCATTAAAAAATCTTCCCAAATATATCATTCTATTTCTTGATATCTCAGGATCTTCATTTGGAGAAACACGACCAACACCTGTTGTCAACCATTTTTTTGCATAGTATTTTGGATTGAGAGAGTGTGCCATGCAATGCAAAGGTGTATTGCTTTTATCCCATCTTCTCACTAAAACTGAATGTACATGATTATAAAATTCTGAATCATCAAGTGCAATATCTTTCTTCTCATGTTTAAAAATGATACTTTGAACTTTTTCAATCATATTGTCCCACATTTCATAAATTCTATGAAGCATGGGTACATCTCTGTCAACTTCTCTCAGCATTTCCCAAATAGGCTCTGTAAATTCAACAAAATATGTAATTTTATCCCACCAAAAATCATCACAGATGCATTTTTTGATAGCTTGAGCCTTGACATCATCTTCAGTACGATAAAAATCCCAATCTTGATCAGCCACCATCATCATCAATGCATTCTTGAGTTGCTTAATTCTTTTTATCATAACAATGAGAGAAGCAAAACGAGTTTCACCAACTTTCAGTAACTTGAGATCAGAATGCCTATTAAATATAGAAAGGGCATGATGATGGTTTACAACAAAATTTCTAATATTTCGAACATCATGCTCTATTTCCTCAATCCATAAGCACATTTCATGTGCATGTGCATCATCTTTTGATGGATTGCATATACTCTTAAGTGCCAAATTTAAACTGTGTGCTGCACAAGGAGTCCAAAAAATATGTGAATATGTATCTTCACTTGCCAAATTCATTCCTGCACGACTGCAAACTGGAGCATTGTCAGTAATGATTTGCACCACACTTTCTTCACCCACTTCTTTTATCACTTCAACAAATAATCTCTTTAAATATTCAGCATCTTTATACTCTCCAGATGCATCAACAGTCTTCAAAAAGATTGGCCCATTTAGTGAGTAAGCAATGAAGTTTATCAGTGGTCGCCTTTGTATATCAGTCCACCCATCAGAAACAATCGACACTCCATGTCGTTTCCATGCAAATTTTTGGGTCTCTAGCAAGTCTTCAATTCTATTTTTTTCCTCTGCAAGAATGACTGTTCTTAGTTTTTCTGAACTAGGAGGCACATAACCACTCAAATTGCAATTAGCCAAAGATGTAATCATATCTTTCCAGTATGGACTTCTAGCTACATTAAAAGGAATTGAGCTTGAGTAAAAGAATCGACCAATCTTTTTATCAATTTCTGCTCTTGCCATGTTTTTGAATGACGCTTGTATTGTTTTATTGCTTTCCATCTTTCTTTTCTTTAAAAGCTCTTCTTGTGTATCACTAGCAGTAGGAAAAGACAAATTAATCGAATCGTTTTTCATCTCTGCAATTTTCTTCTTTTCAGCTTCCTCTTGTTCTTTTTTTAATTGCTTTAACATGTCTTTGTCAACCCCAGAACATGCCCTAATTCCTTGACCACGAATATGCAAAAGATGTGCTTTCACACGCGTATAAGAACCTGTGAAAACAGTCTTACATAGATTACAATGAAACTGCACATTCCCACCACCACCACTACTAGCTTTTATCCCTTTTGTCACAAGCCTCCAAAGTGGTTGAGAAACATCTAATTCAGGGTTAGAACTTGAACCAAATGTATTGACACTACCGCTAGAACTCGCCATTATATCTGAAAAGTGAAAACTGAAAAGAAAATAAGTAAATAAAATAAAGTTAATATTAATAAACACTACCTCTATGAATGGGAAACACAGGGAGGGGCCGAGCCCCTCCCCTGCGAAAACAGGGAAGCATGGAGGGGCCGAGCCCCTCCCCTGCGAAAACAGGGAATATTGGAGGGGCCGAGCCCCTCTTCTGCGAGCAGAGGGTGCAGGGAGGGGGGCCGAGCCCCTCCTCTATGAGTCGGAAGCACAGGGAGGGGTCGAGCCCCTCCCTTGCGAAAACAGGGAATATTGGAGGGGCCGAGCCCCTCCCCTGCGAGCAGAGGGTGCAGGGAGGGGGGTCGAGCCCCTCTTCTGCGTGCAAAGGGTGCAAGGAGGGAGGCTACGAGCAGAGGGTGCAGGAGGGTCGACATACCTGACGGAGGGGGAGACGGTGGCTGCCTATCGCCGGAGTTCGGATCGCCGGCGTGGGTGCAGGAGAAAGCTGCAGGGGCTGAGGGGGAGAGGCAAAATCGAGAGGGTAAGCCCCTCTCCCTGTCGATAAACCCCTTTTAGGGTTCGGCTGCCAAAAAATTTGGATCTGGGTCGGGTTTGGACCCGACCCGACCCGGATCCAAAACATAATTTAAAACTCGAAATGGACAATTTTGGACTCGGTCAAAGTTGACCGAGTCCAAAATGTAGACGGACTCGGCCTGGACTCGTTGACCGAGTCCGGCGTTGACCGAGTCCGGGCCGAGTCCGAAGCCGCACCCGAGTCCGCACCCGTGTCGGGGCGTGTCGACGCGGGTGCGGCAACCCTTTAGCTGAGTCCGTGTTACATAGTTGAGAGGTGTATTATATATAGTCAAAAGCACTAGTCGGCACCTAGTGTGAGATTTCTCTTCAGAACCTGCCTTGTGAGAAAGAGAAAGCAAAGAGAATGAGGGTTGCGGCTATCACGATTTCAATAATGAAATCGTGACCTAAAACATGTATTAATAGTATTTGGTTATACAATATGGGTCCGGGTTTGGTATAATATCCAGACCCATAATACAATGTATACTATACACAACATGGACACGGGTCTGGTATAATGTCCAGACCCAAAAATAAAATGAACCATACTTTTTCACCCCCCCCCCTCAAGTTGATCATGGTCTTGAACCATGAACAACTTGTTTTTAAGCATCCAAGAACGATCTTTTGCCAAACCCTTTGTAAATATGTCTGCAACTTGTTCTTCAGTATTAACAAATTCAGGCTCAATCTCCTTTTCTTCAACCTTTTGTCTTACAAAATGTTGGTTTATCTCAATATGCTTAGCACGACTGTGATATACTGGATTAAATGACATATTGAGAGCACTTTGATTGTCACACAACAAGGTAGAACGAGAAATCGTTTCTCCTATTTCGGTTAGTAAATGCCTGACCCATGTGACTTCGGCAGTGGCAGCAGCCATGGATCTATACTTAGCCTCAGTGCTTGATCTAGCGATAGCCTTTTGTTTTCTATTACTCCAAGAGATTAAGTTTCTTTCAATAAAGACACAATATCCTGATGTAGACCTTCGTTCATCAGGGTCCCCTGCCCAGTCTGCATCACAATATACAGTAAGTCCACGCATATCCTTGCCAGACGACTGTGGAGAGTATATCAACCCATCTCCAATGGTCCCTTTCAGATATCTGAGTATTCTCTTAACCGCCTCCATATGACCAGTACGTGGCGCATGCATAAACTGAGATACTTGATTGACTGAATAAATAATATCAGGTCGAGTGAATGTGAGATACTGTAACATCCCTATTAGACTGTGATACCTGGTGGGATCATCACACAGATCTCCATCATAAGCACTTAGTTTTTGGTGGAGCACACTTGGAGTTCCTAGAGGCTTGCAGTCTTTCATACCTGCCTTGCTGAGAACATCTATCGTATACTTGTGCTGAGTGAGAGTCAAGCCATGAGCCTTGCTGTCGACTTCTATACCAAGAAAATAGCGCAAGGCACCAAGATCTTTCATTTTGAACCTCTGACCCAATAGGTTTTTTACTTGTTGGATATGATCTTCAGAGTTTCCTGTGATGACAATATCATTAACATAAATTAATAATAGGGTGGTCACATTCTGACTTCTAAAAATGAACAATGAATGATCCAATAGCGAGCGTGAAAATCCATGCTTTTGAATCTCAAGTGAAAAGTTGTCAAACCAAGAACGAGATGCTTGTTTTAGGCCATAGATAGCTCTTTTTAGCCTGCACACGTGTTTTACAATTTTGCTCGGGATATTCAGGGAGTTGTTCCATGTAGACTTCCTCCTTCAAATCCCCATGCAAGAATGCATTTTTTACATCAAGTTGACTTAGCTTTCATCCATGTTCAACAGCCAAAGAAAGGATGATTCAAATCGTTCCCATTCTCACCACTGGGCCAAAGGTCTCATCATAGTCTTGCCTTGCTTCTTGGGTGAACCCTTTTGCCACCAGTCTTGCCTTGTATCGTTCAATGGTTCCATCTGGTTTATACTTTATTTTGTAGACCCATTTGCATCTGACAACGTTTTTGTCAGGTGGTATAGGGATAATTTCCCAAGTTCCACGTTCATGTAAGGCCTGCATTTCATCATTCATGGCTTCTACCCATTTGGTAAAAGTGGCTATAGTACATGATAGGTTCATCTTCCTTATTAAGGGCAGTTAAGAAAAGCTGAAAATCCAAGGAGAAGTTATAGCTGACCCACCTATCAATAGGATGTCGCATGCGATTCGATCTTATGACCTCGAGAGTATGAGATGAAGTAGGTGCAGCAGATGGGGCGTGATTTAAAGGGCCGAACGTTGTCGTTCTCTGCCTAGTATAGGAAATGCCCTTGTATCTGCCCGATACCGATGATGGTACTTCTTCCCCATTCTGTGCTCCCGATGTGCCAATAGTCTCGAACATTTCTCCATCCTGCTGCACACAATCTGGAGCACATACTGCATCGGAACTAGCAAAAAGTTCTGACTTCATCCAAGGATAATAAACTTCGGTTGTGGTAGGGGACATATTTGTTGTCCCAGCTTGGTGATCAAAATTTTATTCATCAAAGACAACATTTCTTGATATTCTGATACGTTTGTTGGCGGGATCATAACACCTATATCCTTTGTAGTCATCTGCATATCCCACAAATCTATATTTTTGAGCCTTGTCCTGAAACTTGTTCCTCAGGGACCGATCAATGTGCACATAACAAATACATCCGAAGACACATAAATCATGATAACTAGGATGAACCCCAAAAAGACAGTAATGAGGAGACTTATTTTCCAAAACAACCATAGGCAATCTATTTATCACATATATGGCAGAATGAAAGGCCTTTGTCCATAGATTAATGGGAAGATTACTGTCATGAAGCATACTCATGGCATTTTCGACGATATGCCTGTGTTTTCGCTCAGCAATCCCATTTTGTTGAGGTGTGTGTGGGCAGAACACCCTTCTTCCTATCCCATTATTTTGAAGAAAAGAAATAAAGTCACTAGATGAGAACTCCCCACCTCCATCACATTGGAAGAATTGGATGGACTCAGAGAATTGATTTTTTACTAAAGAAAGGAAGCTTTTAAACAAAAGGAAAACTTCTGACTTATTCTTCATGAAATATATTCAAGTATATCGAGAGTAGCTATCAACAAAAATTAAGTAGTATCTGCTTCCATTTCCAAAGACAACCGGGGCAGGTCCACATACATCAGAACATATTATCTCAAAAGGCTTTGAGGCTCTCTTATTAAGAGAAAGAAAAGGTAATACATGACTTTTGCATAAAAGACAACTAGAACACTTCTGACTTTTCTCATCCACATTGAGACTTTCATTTGCAATGAGATTATTAGAAACAAGTTTCTCAATAAAATGACTCCCATAATGTCCTAACCGATTGTGTCATAGGTAAGGCTTATTACATTCAGAAATACTAAAAACATTTGCTGGAGGGAAATAACAGGACTCTAATGAAGACTTCGAATCAAGATGAGGTGGGCGGACGGGGTGACATGGAGCTTCTTGGAAGACGTACATATTGCCTTGTCTCTTTCCTTCAACAAATGTTTCACTCGTGTGAAGGTCTTTGACCTGCACAGAGAAGGGAGTGAATTTGACTGAAGCATGATTATCATCAACAAGTTTAGAAACAGAGACAATATTTTTCTTGATATTTGGAGCATGCAGGACATTAGAAAGTTCAAGAATAGAATGTGACATGGGAATGACAGATTTTCCAATATGAGAAACAGAATGGTAGGATCCATCTCCAGTGGCAATCTTACTTTTGCCAAAATAAGGAATAGGTTTAGAAAGTTTACCTGCATCGCCAGCCACGTGAGTTGCTGCCCCTGAGTCAACGAACCAAGTTCCTTGATCATTCTGCCTTAAATTCAATTCTGACAAGGCGGATATCAATAGATCTCTAAGCTCTCCACTATCTCTAATGTTGTTGGACTTTCTTTTTGGTTCGAATTGTGGAGTCTTTCCTTTATTTTCAGGATTGTGCCAACAATTCGCCTTAATATGCCCCCTTTTGTTACAAAGAAAGCAAGTGGGGATAGATTTTTGTCCCTGAGCATGGATCGACATATTTGGAGTGAGAAGCAATCCACGTCCTCCGTGTCCATTTTGCCCTTGTCCCCCTCGCCCCTTTCCTCGACCATAAGTCACCCCTATGGCAAAAACTTCTTGAGAATTTGTATGAACGTGGGTTTCTTCAGCAAATCCCTTTAGAGTCATTTCATACTGAATCAATTTAACTCGCAACTCATCAAAAGTAGAAAGAGCAGGCAGACACAGTAGTGAAGTGATGATCATATTATGTCGGATCTCAATCCACTCAAAATTTGTTGCACCATATCACTGTCACTCACTGCACATCCTATAACTGCAAGTTGGTTTGTGATAGTCTTCATCTTGTTTAGATATTCCATGATGGTCATGGAGTCCTTTTTCAACATCTGAAATTCCTTCTTGAGGAAAACCACCTTCGCCTGTGAGACTTGTGAATACGTCTGAACCAATCTCTCCCAGAGTTACAGAGCTATACAATTGTCAGGAATTGCAATCAGAACCTCTTGAGACAAGGTAGATGCGATGTATGCAACTATTGATTGGTCTTTCCTTTCCCAGTTGAGATATTCTGCATTTTTTACATACACAATTGAACTTGCCCCTTTATCATCTTTCTCTTCTCTCGTAACAAATTTTAGCGAGACTTGAGTGGTTCCGTCCAGGTGACCTAAGAGACCTTGGCTCCTTATAAAAGGAATGATTTGTCTTTTCCAAATCAAGAAGTTTGAGGTGGTTAGCTTTTCAAAAACAAGCTGATTGAGAAAACTCGAAGAAAGACTCGATTGAGAAGAATGAGAATCCATGAAAGAAATAGAGAGAAGAAAAACTTAAGTGCTCAGTCTATTTCCCGAGAAAAGTTTTTTTTTTCAGCTGAGCAACCTTAAGAAACAGTCGATCGGAGACTGTCAGATCCAAAAAAAAGGAATTAGGTCAGAATTTTCCTTTCCTAGGTTTGAGATTGATGCAATAAGGATGATCCACACGCTGACTGACTGTGGTTTAGGCAAAACGTAGATGAATACGATGTGGGCAAATGGATAGAAATAGGATCAAATTGAAGACTTTTGTCAAAAAAAAAACAGCAAAAGAAGAATGCCCCAGACGAAGGAGAATGCGCATAAGGGAAGCGATCCAGATCTGGTGCAAAGGCACGATCAGATCTGGATATACCAAGAGAAGGGGAAGAATCGAATATTGGAAAATATTCGAATTTATTTCCAATACCAGACGATCAGACCGAGGAGTTCAACTTTGGGGATTCACGTGAAATAGGAGGGTTACGTGAATTTTTTTTTTATACTTAAGGGATTCACGTTAGACGTGATGGTATTGGACTTCACGTGAGCCGTGAATCCACCAGAAAGGAAACACAAGAAACGAGTCTAGTCGAACCCCTTTTGTTTTGGAGGAACGAAAGTGAAGAAGAGGAACAAAAGTGAAGAAGACGAGAGAGAAGAAGACGAGAGAAGTAAGAAATCGAAACTTTCTGGTTCTGGTCGTACCTTTCTCGGAAGCCCCTTCGAACCCCAATTATGGCTCTGATACCATGTGAGATTTCTCTTCAAAACCTGCCTTGTGAGAAAGAGAAAGCAAAGAGAATGAGGGTTGCGGTTGTCACGATTGCAATAATGAAATCATGACCTAAAACATGTATTAATAGTATTTGGTTATACAATATGGGTCCGGGTCTAGTATAATATCCAGACCCAGAATACAATGTATACCATACACAACATGGACACGAGTCTGGTATAATGTCCAGAGTCTAGACCCAAAAATAAAATGAACCGTACTTTTTCACCTAGTTGGTAGCTCCCTAAAAGGCCTAGTTGGACAGTCAGTACTAAAAAATAAAAACTTAAAAAAAACAGAATTTACAATGAATTACTAAAATTAATAGCAAAGATGTAATCAATATGAAACTAATTAACAAGATAATTATAAACAAAATATAGCATGTCGTAATGCATCATAAAACTGATACTTTGAGTTATGTCATGACTCATGCCATACTTTACTCATAATTATCTTGTTGATCCACTAGAACTTGCATCAGAAGAAGGCCCTTCCATTGGTTGGAGACTATCCAACCACAGAAAGGTCCAAAATCTACAACCAATGATGATTAGATGGTGTTCTTTCTTTAGAGATTTTTTTCATCGAGCGGACTCTAGATAGTGAATTTTTATCATTTATTTAGTAAGCAACACATTTTAGATTATGATGTTTTGATATTTAAACGTGTTTTCTAAAGCGCTAAAAACTAACAACCCACAGTATTTTGTATTGTAAAATTTTAAATGCATTATGAACCGTTGATTTTCATGTTTTGAAAAACATGTGTAGTTTTAAAATCTTCATAGAAAGCATATTTCTTAATAGATAAATTATAAAGAAAAAATACACAAAATCTGATTGATGAAACACTCAACCATTGGAGAAGGGGAGTCGTCTGATTGGCATTGGTTGTAGATTTTGGACATTCCTTTGGGTTGGACAGTTCATATATATATATATATATATATATATATATATATATATATATATATATAGAGAGAGAGAGAGAGAGAGGGGGGTCCAAAACTTACACATAACCCAAGATCATCCAATCATCCACAATCGAACAGTTTGGATCAGTGTTGTTAAAAGCGCGCCTTTAGGCGCAAAAGGCGTGCCTCGCCTTGAGGCGAGGCCCTCTGCGCCTCAAGGCGCCAGGCTAAGACGTGCTTCATCAAAAAAAACATTTTTTTAGTATTTATTTTAGATTTTTTAGTATTTATTTTAGATTTTTTATTTCTTATTGCTTGTTGCTTCATCAATAAAGCATTTTTTTATTTATTTGTATTTTTAGATATTTTTTTATAGTTTAATCCTTACTTATTTTTCTAAGTTATATAATCAGTTTCATGTCAATCTCTCATATTTTTTAGTATTTATTTTAGATTTTTTAGTATTTTATTTTAGATTTTCTATTTTTTATTGCTTGTGGCTTCATCAATAAAGCATTTTTTATTTATTTGTACTTTTAGATATTTTTTTATAGTTTTTTTAAAGTTTTCAAAAAAAATATTTGAGGCTCACGCTTTACGATCAATTTCTCAGTTACTTTTACATGTTAATCTCATATTTTTTAGTATTTATTTTAGATTTTATATTTCTTATTGCTTGTTGCTTCATCAATAAAGCATTTTTTTATTTATTTGTATTTTTAGATATTTTTTTATAGTTTTTTTAAGTTTTAAAAAAAAAATTAAGGCTTGCACTTTACTCCTCGAGGCTTATGCCTCGGGTCAGTTTTTGGTGGAGCGCCTCAATGCTTTTCACAAGATTGATTTGGATGCTCTCTCTCTCTCTCTCTCTCTCTCTCTCTCTCTCTCTCTCTCTCTCTCTCTCTCTCTCTCTCTCTCTCTCTATATATATATATATATATATATATATATATATATATATATATATATATATATATATATATCATAGCCACTTGTATCATTAATGGTAATTTCTCGGCAAGGGTATTTTTCAGAGAAATTTTCAAAAGTTGATAAATCTAAGGAATATCTCGAGAAAATCTCGAGAGTTTAAAAAATTGAAAAAAATATAAATAACAAAAAACCTAAAAAAATAATAAGTTTTTTATTATTTTTCTTTCAAAAATATAAAGAAACATGTTTTAAAGGTTTAAAAATATAAAAGAAACAAAAAAGTAGAAAATGCAAACTTAAAATTAAAAAAAATCTCAAAAATATCGTGATATTTGTTATTTGTCAATATTTTGAAAATAACGTAATATACATAGTATCGACAACCTTGAAATTGTCGATAATATGGCAATATATTCAAAATATCGACTAGATCGGTGACAATGATATATGTGTGTGTACACGCCCCAATGCCCCACCCTCCCATTGGCAATGGCCTCCACCCCTTTCCTTCTTCCACACTTCACTATGCCTCCCACCCCCTACCACCATCTTTTCCGGCAGATGGCCACCATAAATCACTGGTTGACTGTCAGTCAACCCCACCTTGCCCATTTTGATGGTTGTTAGCCCCCACACATCTACTTGCCACCCCATGTTTCACGATTGGCAGGTGTTGAGAGTCGTATTGTATAATATGTGCATTTTACATGTATTGGTGCTGCCCTTTTGCTTGTAAATATATTTATTCTTAGGGGCATTTTTGTAACATAGAATAGACGCATAGTCAAAGAAGTTTGTCTTTTAGTTCAACTAGGATAGCCAGCTAATCTAGTGTTGTATCGCTTTTTGCTTTCTCTCTAATGAAACTCTATTGAGTATTGCTCTTCTCTATTGCCTCCCTTTATCTTCTCTTCTCCTCTACTGCGGCAGACAGCAGGTGGTTGTGGATCCCTATTTTTGGAAAGATTTTTTAAAATGGGTTTTAAAATGGTTGATTTGAAAATGGATCTGTGTTTGGACTCCTGAGAGACAAGGGTTTTGTTCTTCAAGAATATGATTGAGGTTTGACGACAGTTGGTGTAAAACCCGTAATTTTTAAGGATTATTAATAAATAAAGAACTCATTTTCTTTATCTCCAAATTAGAAATGTGTTTCTACCTTTTAAATTTTATTTATTTATTTATTACATATTCATTTGTCTATTCAAGTCAATCAGGGTATAATTTGCATTTATAGAACTATTTTGGGCTATAAATCATTATTTATATATATATATATATATTGTATTTAAATATATTTTTGATAGAGTTTGTAAATTATTGGAGTGTATTTGTGTGCTATTTGGCTCTTGGTAATGATTTATAGGGTAATTTGCTATTTTTGGCTATTCTTGTTATAATTGACATTTTTTGAATTTTTGGCATTTGCGATCACACACGAAGGGTTCGTTGTATTGCTTAGGTAGCGGTCTTTGCGGACTTCGAAACTCCTCGATCTTTTAAATTTCGATTCATTGTTCTTCACATTATTAAGATAATATACCTTAACTGAACTTATAGAGAGCATGTTTAGGCATTAATTGTATAGGCATGATATTGCACTGAATATCTAAATGAATTGCAAATACAAGTTATGCCCACACACTTCACTTAGCTGTGAATATCTAGGACTCTTGTGATTGTAGTTCGGAGATCATGCTTGTCATGATTGTAGTTAGCAGAATATGGAATGTGTTTGTTGCAGATACATTTGTGTGTGGGTTTGAATGCTCATGCACTTATGAATGTATAATATACACGCAATGTGTGTCATCATACTTTGGTTTGCGCATACTATGTTGCTTTGTGTGTTTGTATGAATTTAATACATGGTGTACATATAACTACTATGGATATGTATAAGTCATGTTCGATGCATAATGTGAATATTATATATATTATATTGTCATATGATGGACTCATTTATTCTTGTATGGAAGAATACATGCGAATGTTATAAATTGTTTTGAACTTGTATGTCTTGTTTGCTTGAGAAATATATGCGTATGATGTACGGTAGAATGGTCAATAAGATTTTGACCAACCCTTACACAATTATATCTAAGGTGATATATCGATTCATGTGGTGAAAAATGCATGACCTTTATCGTGTGTGCAAATCTCGAACTACGTAGGAGTTATGTATGTTGAGGTTTAGTTGCTTCGTATTATGAAATGTGCATGTTTACGTATGCATGCATAGAACTCATGTTTTGTTTACGCATGCTTCGAGGTTCAATTTACGAAGTGCAATGTTCTTTGTAGCGATGATATGATGCGTAGGATAATATGCTTCTGTATAATATGATTTAAATGCCACGTGAAATGAAATTATGAATGCATGTGATAAATGTTTAAGATCAATAGTGAACTTTGGTTCATGAAGCCTTATTGGTTAAATGTGTGATTTTATAATTTTAATGTCATATGAAGTGATGTATGATGTGATGCTTTGATTATATACATGCTTATGCCCGTATTGATGGCTATCGACCCTGAGAGTGGTTAATTGTATTGATGCATGTATCACAATAGTTTTCACTGGGTATGGTACCCGTTGAAAAATTGTTCCCAAAGGATTCTCTGTGAGGGTATGCATCACCAGATCAGGTAATCCAGCTAGAGCGGTAAGTCTCTGCGAGGAAGTGCATTGTCCAAGAGCGGGTAGCCCGCGAAGACGGTATATTCCTTTGAGAAAGTGCATTATCCAAGACCAGGCAGACCATCCGTCTAGGGCGGTAACTCCTTGTGAGGTTGTACATTTCCCAGACCAGGTGATCCAGTGTGGATTTTGTAAATCTTTATTATGAATAAATGAAATGTTATGATGAATTGTGATAATCTTCTGAGTTGATTGAAATAGCCATTTATGAATCTATAGATTTGACTTTTCTATTATGGCATGATTATATATTGAACTCAGATATGATAATCAGATCCTTATTGATTTTAGATCTTGATATGAGGTTATGATTGTGACGCTTATGTTAGCGTATAGGTGAATAACATATAACGCTTACAAATGACTAGTTTTGACTTATTAGGTGAATGATACATCACGCCTACATAGTTTCATTGCAAATGATTGCATTATGATTGTCTGAGTAAATATATCACACCTATGTATCATGATTGATGTGTATCATGAATATCTAACTAAATTACTTATAAGGCATGTGCGTGTGTTTCACGTTGGAATGGTCAAATGTGATTTGACTTATTGTTTATAAGAATTATGAATGCATATGAAAATGATGTAATGATCTGAATGTCTTAGATGCATATATATATATATATATATATATATATATATATATATATATATATATATATATATATATATTTATGCGATGACTTGAATGCATATAGATATTGCTTTATTACGTGAGTTAAGGTTGAATAGAATATTAAGTTATGAAATGCTTTTAAATGTTTTATGTTCGAATGCTTGAAATGAATGACTCATAGGACGTTGTTCCCTTGTCTATCACTTGATGATGGATGAATAATATATTTTTACCTTTAAATGCTTGATATATTTTCTTTAAGTTTGAGTTTGGGTTGCTTTACCATACTTTAGCGAGTCTGACCCCGTTTTATGGGGGACAGGTAATGCAGGTAAAGTATGATGAGTAGTTGGAGCGAAGGGTTAGTCGAGCTGCATCCTCGAGGGTCCACTCTTACCTTGCAATCTTGGTATTCATGATCTTTTCGTTTTAAGTACTTGATCATGTAGAGACTGAAGTATTTTTTCATACTCTGATATGAAATTAAATTAAAACTCTTCATATTTCAATCTTATATTGTACGTGGTTTGAAATGTGTATATCCCGTACATTTTGATTTTATTGTTATCTTTAGTGTAACCTCGCCCAATGTCTTAACCGTTTTTAAAAATTGTTTCTGTATTATAAAATCTGATTTACTTATACTTATCAAAAAAAATTGGTCTCAAAATTTCAATAATTGAACTATAATTAAGGTTAAAATTTTTGGGGTGTTACCGTTGGTCTATCGACAATTGGTCTAGGTCTAATGACAATTCAGTTTTTTTAACTTGTTAGACAAATAGGCTTTGATTGCTCCAACAGGTTAACTTGTTTTGGTCATATCTCCCTAATTGTTCATCCTTTTGGAGTGCAATTTGGTGCGTTGGAAAGCTAACAACCTCTACTTTAAATCAATTTTTTAGTGAAAAGAACAAATTCAGCCAATTTGGGGGTCAAAATTAGATTCAAAGTAGACCCTACCTAAAAATAGGTTTTTCAGGTAGACAAATTAACTTGTTTTTGCTATAACTTTGTGCTTTGTTATCAAAATGAATGGATTTTTGTCGCGTTTAAAAGCTAAGGCTTTCTTGTTTCAACTTTTTTTAGGGCAAAAACCATGAGGATGCTATTTTGTAGGCTAAAAATGCAACGAAAGTCTAGAGTATGTCGGACAAGACTCAAGGCAACTGGTTTTTTAAAATATGACCTTTGACACAAGACAACTAGGTCAAAATTAGGGTGTTTACAGTCGTAGGGGGCCAACAGGCAAGCCAACTACCAGCGGTGGCCAGCTAGAGAGAGAGAGTGAGAGAGAGAGAGAGAGAAATCAGGAGTAGACGGGATGGGAGGTTGAGCCGAAGATGGTTCGCAATCTCCGTTCACCACCACCTCCCATCCATTTCATCCACCCAACCTCACTGCTGGCACGTCAACCACTAATGGTGGTCGAATGAGAGAGAAGGCAGAGGTCGATGGGTAGGGAAGGTCGGGATGGGGGTTTCATTCACTCCTCACTGTCATGCCCTACCTCTATATCAATTGACCTTGACGTCGGCGGTGGGCTTGTTACCGGTGCTTAGCTCACCAATATATATATATATATAGTTCAGCCAATTTAAAATAAAAACATGCATTGGGTTTGTGAGGGTTGCCAAGCTTTTATATTTCTTGTGGTTACCAATTAGGTATGAGGTGCTTTATGTTAATAAACACAACAAATTTCTTTTTTCTGCACTATCACAACTGTTGGATCAAGTAAGATCCAACAATCTATAATGGTAGTAGGTGCACCCAATGAATACATACAAATATAGGGTGCTTCTATGGTGGTACACACTTGATTTATATAGATTTAAGCTCTAAATGCAAAATCTAGCCTTTGGATCATGTTTAACATGTTATGTTTATTATTTCCATGTGTTAAAGTTAACTGAAATATGATGTTTTATACCATTTCTAGACCACCCTTATTTTCATGAATTGTGAGCCATTGATTTTCACTATCTTAAAAATAGGATCATATGATGTATTAGACATGATAAAACATTCTAAATAGTAAATAAACCATGCTAAACACATGTATGGCTAGATCTACCATTTGGTGGCTAGATCCATACAAAGGAGTATGTACTACCTTATGGTATCATGGTATAAGACCACCTTATATTTTTTCATATAGATATATATAGGGAAAATATTTGCTACTAATGAAGGTAAGGAACTAATGAGCTATGCCACAGAAGTGTTCAGCATGATTTATTTGCTAGGATAGGAGAGTGTTGGGTCATATTTTTTCGATGAAAAATTATGATTTTATAAGCCTTGAGATTTATAAAAATTTTAGACCATTGATTTTTATAGCCTTATAAAAACCTGCTCAAATGACGTAATTGGATGATCCAAGAGCCGATTCCTACCAAATAAACTATCTAGATCACATCTGTAAGGTCAGAATAGAAAAAAAGAACCAAAAAATGGAAAATCAAAACAGTCTATTCCCTCCTACCAGAGTAGAAGGGACCAATTACTCTCTCTCTCTCTCTCTCTCTCTCTCTCTCTCTCTCTCTCTCTCTCTCTCTCTCTCTCTCTCTATATATATATATATATATATATATATATATATATATGTGGATAATACATCTGTGCTAAATGAAACATGCTAAATGGGTTTTTTTTGGCTTTTTTGTTGTCTTTTTTTTGCAGTTCCGACCCCATAAATGTGTTGGGCATGGTCGATTTACTAGGAATCCACACCTGAATCATGTGTTTTCGACGAAAAAAATGATATTTGGAGCCTCAAAAATTTACAAAGATTTTGGACCATTGATTTTTCGAACCTTATAAAACCCACCCATGGTTCGGAATTGAACACTTCAGGAGCTGATCCCTTTAAAATCAAGCACATAGATCACATCTGTACAGTAAATAAAACTAAAAAAACCCGAAAACCCATTTAGCATATTTCATTTACCATGGATGTATTATAATCCCTATATATATATATATATATATATATATTCAGATGACTTTCTGAGAACCACAATTAAAGCATATAGTCTAACGTAAACAATTATACATGAAGCAAGAGACGTACTCAGATGCACCTTATACACAGGGGTTAGAGGAGTATCTGCAATTTTTTTATGTTTCTCCAAGGCCTGAATGCTAAGAAACATGAAACAAAGAAAGAAAATACCCATCACTATATGAACTGAGCTTACAAAGACAAGTTATATACAGAAACATACATTTTCAAACATTTTCTTTCACAAATGCAAAATTAAGTTCATGTTTCTATGTACCAAAGGTGAAAATATCAAACAAAAAATGAAAAGAGAGGAAGTTATCAATTAAATGCATGATGTGATCCTCTTAAGTGATTATAATTATCGTCACATGCACTAACAAGTTAAATGATATATGAAGAGTATATTCTCTGCCTTGATCACATCAATATGGAACCAGAAGTCCCCAACACTAACAAAGGACTTATACAGAGGGTTAGGTGGAACTAGTTATTGAACCGGTATCACATTACCATAGCTGCTGGTACCTGTAAACATGGTTGGCATTCTCAGAACTCGGTTTTGGGTCAGCCACTATCAACTCCGTGACTGGGGCAAGTCAAGGTTTTTTATTAATTTGTTAAAAATAAATAATAACCATATAAGTGTATGTGTTATTATATATAACAATAATTCAGATAAATTAAGAAATAAAATAAATGTGCATGTATATATATATATATATATCAGCAAAATAATTTGATATTTTAGCATCTCATAAAAGCTTAGATATGATTCTTTGGTTTTTTTCTTAAATATAAGCAAAATGTTTGATTATTTCAACATTTCACAATATTTTTGTGTCTTATTTTTACTTTAATATAAGTCAAATATTTGATTATTTCCTTAAACATAGATGAAATATTTGATTATCTCATGCTTTTATAATATTTTGGCTTGAAGGGTTCTATTCTTTTGTTCGGAGTTGATAGAGTTCTTTTTTATTTTTTTTGAAAGGCAAGCTGGGGTTAGGCAGACCCCTGCCAGTTAAACAACTATACCATTGGGGTTTGAATCTGCAACGTCCCAACACAAAGTGACGTGCACTAGCTGCTCCTACCAGACAAGCGGAGCCCCCATCCCAACACAAGAGTTCACTTACTTTAAAGTAAGTATTAGTGCCTTGGTGGTTGTCTTGCATGTGAAAAAAATAGTCCCATATCGATGGGAAAGGTGGAAGGCCCATCCAATGTCTAGTATAAATAGACCTTCCACCTACCCACTTTTGCGCACTCTACCATGAATCGAGGGATGCAAAAATAGCATTGAAAGCTGTGTTTTCAATTTACTCCTTTACCCCTTAAAAGTATATGTGTTTTCGTTTTTAAGTGTTTTCAAAAAACTTTTTTTTTACTTTCATGAGTTTTGTCCTTAAACGAATCATACTGGTTTCTTACCTCGGTTAAGAACCGATACCAGACAACTTGGCTGAGTCACGAGATGACTCACCGAGTTTGCCAACTACATTGTAGAAAGCAATATAATATAGAAATGAAGAAAGAAAATGATGCAGTGCATCTGAACCAATCCGACGCATACGAGCTGGAGGCCGATCTGGACAATCCACCATTGAAGACCCGCTTCGGAAAATTATATACCCTTGCATACCCTAATCAAAAATGACCCATTCGGGCCAAATTGAGGTATAAGGGTATTTTTGTTATTTTATATTTTTGAGATTTTTGTCACTAATATCTCATAAAGCTCCTTAGCTAGCTTAGTTCCAATTTTGAGGATTTTTTGAATTATAAAAATGTTTTTATTTTTTTAATTAGGTATCAGGTTCTAAGGATCCGGATAGTTCTAGTGCCCGTTAGGATCCATTTTAGGCACTAGAAGGTGTAGGGATATTTTGGATAGTTTGTTTAGTTTTTTGGTCGCATTGGATTTGAACTTTGGATCTTTTTTATCCTTGGGTTTAGAAAGTCCAACTCACCCAAGTTTGGATCCTTCTCATTGGCCAAGGAAGAGGTGGTCTCTTGGAGTAGCCAACCCAAGAAAGGCCAACTCAATGGCCAAAAGAAGGGGTGGCCTCTTGAGAGGACCACTCCCAGCATTTTTTTTGAAGTTCCCATTGGTCTAGAGTGGAGGAGAATAGGATAAAATGATTCTCCTTTGTTTCTCATTGGCCCTCAAGAGAGGTGGCCTCTCATGAGAACCAATGAGAACAAGTGCTTCTTCTCCCTATTTAAGCCCCCAAAAAAAACCCTGAAGGCCAGATTTTTTCCTCTACATTTGAAAATTTTGTGAAGTCTTTTGAGCTGAGAAAGAATGGAGTGAAGTTCAAACCGTGCAAGTGAAGTTTGAACCTTATGAGTGAGGTTTAACCGTGAAGACTGAGTGAGGTTGAATTGAACCGTGAAGAGTGAAGGCTGACCCTAGTGAGCTTGAGTGAGTTAGAGTGAACTTGTGAGTGTTGAGTGTGAAGGATCGAGGAAGACACCCTCTTCATCTTCAACGCATTTCTTCTTGACATTAACTCAGGCGTCCTCTTAGAGCTGCTATGCCTCCCAGACCCTGGAGCTGAACCAAAATCACCTTGGCGTGGACTGAACTACTGTGGGAGTTAGCTTGGTGGTGGTTTGGTTCATTCAAAATTTATGAATGTGTTAGAATTAATTTTTGCATGTTGTGTTATGCTTAATCTTCAAATCTGAAATTATTTCTGTTATCATTTTGTGTTGTTATAATGTGTTAGCTGAGTTGTATTTACTGATTTATATGTGAAGAAAAAGGTTTGAATGAATTTGGTTTGATAGTTTTTTTTATGCTGATTTTTTTTTATAAAAATCGGTTTGATCGTTATTGGCTAAATCGGCTTGACCAAAATCAAAATCGTTCGATGAGCTGAATAAGATTTGTTTAAGTGTTGTTTTCATAGCTAAATCAGTTTCTTTATTGAGTTGTTAAATCTGATATGCTTATGTGTAAATCTCAAATTCACTTAAATTTAGATTTACCATTGATTTGTTGATTAATAAATCTAAAAATTGTGAAGACGTATTTGCATTTTTATTGAATGTTTGGACTAATCGGCATTGGGATTGGAGGAAGGGTTCTTAAAATTGGAGAATCAATATTAGAAGCATTCTTTTTTTGAACTTCTAATCACTTAAGATAAAATTGGAATATAAAATTGCTATTGTCATCATTGTCTTTTTGCCCAAACCCGTGCCCTACTCGTATAGGTCGCCCGGTTTGTGCTTGCGCTATAGACCAGCCCCTTAGGTCTGTCTCAAACCGCACATAAGTAGTGATTGAGTCACGCATCTAGGGTCTTAGGTGTTAAGTTGTGTATATATATATATATATATATATATATATATATATATATATATATATATATATATATATATATATTGTCATACATATATATTTGTTTCATATTGTACATATATACATGTATATTCATATATATGTATATATACTATTTATAATGATGTAATAGGTAAATATCCCTTAGGGGTATTTTCATCTTTTCATTAGTGATGCAGTAGGTTGTGCCCATTAGGAGCATAGTAGTTTTTTATTTATTTTTTGTACAAACTAGAGTTTTAGTTTGTAGTTGAGGGCATAGTGGTCAAAGCCACATAGAGTCGTTGGGACCTCCCCAACGACTCTTTCTAACCGTTGGAGAGTGTCCCAAGGGCTCTATGGCCCCCTTGTGTGTATAAATAGGGGTGTTCCCCCTCCTTGTAACCTAATGTTTTTCTTAAGCATTTATGCTCAATAAAGATGAATATTTTTTATATTTTGTTTTTCTATTTAGTTCCTCAATGTGTTATATGCACTAAGTGCTTGTGTTGTTGCCCCTTGATGGCTATTGTTTTATCCTATAGTGGACTTGTGCTTGTGCACATTGTAATTATGATCTTGTAAGCCCTTAGTGGCATTGGTTTGTGCTTATGCACTTTTGTGATCATGATCTTGTAAAGCCATTAGTGGCATTATTTTTGTATTTTCCGTTGTTTCATTACATAGTATCAGAGCCAAGAATTTTTTCTTGGCATTTTGCCTCTTTGGGTCTTGGGATTCTTTGGTTCGAGTATGTGCTTCGTGAAGGATTCATGATCGTTGTGCGGCTTGGATTTAAGGAAAAAACTAGAGCGGGTATGTATCTTATTTGTGTTATCTTTTTAATGTATTATGCATGAAGAAGCACTTATTTTCTTTAATCTTTAAATATATATATATATGCTTGCCTTTTTTATTAAAACAAAAAAAAGGCTTTTAATATTTTTTTTATTGTTGAACTTGTTCTTATAAGGTTTATTTGTTTAATTTTGTGAAATTAGATATATATGTTTTTTGAAATCATGTTTGAATTTTATTTTTACAAAAACTTGCTTTATTTGATATATATGTATACAATTTTGTATGCATGAGTATTTGTTTGCTTTGGTTATATCATTGAACTTTGTTTTATTCTTTCTTAAAAAATTGTCATATATTTTAAAATAATTTAAGAAATTTTAAAATAATGGTGTTGTGTGTATTTCATAAGTATGATCTTATGAAATTTTGCTTAAACTTATTTTTAATTTTTCTCTTTACTCTTGGTGTATTAAAAGTAGCATATAAAGTGTTAAAAATTATGATCTAGCTTATGAAAAAATAATTTTTATATTGATATTTGATCCTTATGCACTTATGATTGCCTTACATGATAAATAAGATTGTTTATTCGTGCATAAGGTATTGAACATAATTTCTTATGGGAAGTCATTCACTTTAATAAATGCTTTTTATGGTCCTTTTATGGGACAATAGTTATGATATTGGGTGTTCTCGTATTGGTCTTTTTTGTGGTCCTTATGATTATGTTATTCTTTTAGTCGCATGGCTCTTTAATGAATATTATCTTACATGTTTTGCATGGAATCTAAGTATTATGTTTATATTGAACACTTAGTTTTTAATAAAATATTAGGTTGAGAATCATGATAAACTTTTTTGTGTTTTCCCTTTGTGGGTGTTATAAGTGTTTCCCTCATGGTTCACTTTAGTACTTGTCCACTATTGGTGGACGTGTTTGTTCACTTAGATCTTTGGTGGACATGTGTGTTCTTGATTAAAGACTCTTGATTCATTGCATACTTGTTATTTATAAAATATAAATTTTTATATTGGGACCATGCCTTAAATCTATCACTTGCATATATGCTTAAATTTATTCTTATGCATGTCTTATGTACAAGATATGTGGCCTTAAATTATTTAGATTATTGAATATACATGAGCTCTTTTAATCTCTTTGTGAATATCCATGATTAGTCGTACTTGTGTATCCATTTGGTTTTCTATGTGGTTCTTTGAGAATCTCTATATATGTTTTGGTCCTCTTTAATGTTATATGGCATTGATTGTCTCATAGTAGACTTGTAATCTAGATTGAGCTATCTCTCTATATATCTTGCTTATATTAACGATGCTTACGATTGCATTGCATATGATTGCAGTAATTGACATCTTGTTGTGCATATGATTGCACTATATTTAGTCTAAGTTTTCATCTACCGTTATTGGATTTGATTTGAAACTTTGTTTTTTCAAATCGGTTCTTATATTTGAACTCACTTATTTGGAAAATGATTTTTGTGAGTATTTATTGCCTTCTAATGGCATTTGTTGTGTCCATCACAAAATTTTATATAATGCATTATTTCTCTTGGCCTTATTATTGTTGAACCAGAGTTTGTTTGAGGGAGTGAGTTGTGTGCACCTCGGTTATGTTAGTTTGAATTGTCAACTTATAATTTGGTTCTAACTGGCGGTTCTTTGATCTCTGGCTTTATGAGTGAGTTGTATCACTCATTTGTTTATTTGATCATTATTATGTTATGCTCATAATTATTCTTATCTGTGATGACTATCTATTTTTGAAACCATGGTGTTTCGAAAGATTGTACAAATTGATGATATTAGTTTGCTATCTTTTCTTCTCCTCATTATGGACTAGAAGTCCTCATAATAACTATGCAATTAAGATATTGTAGAATACCAGACATCACCAAATCTCTCTCCATAAGGAACCCAAAGTCCCCCACACTCAAAAAGTATAGAGTGGGTAAAGCAGAGCTGTCTTCTCTTATCCTCAAAACCAAAAGCCATGACACTAAATTATTTGACCACATGAGTGCAACCTGAAAGACCATGGTTTAGATGCAATCTACAAAGACATTAAGCATAAACCAACCAGAAGGGAGACACCAAAAAGGCCCTGGAGAATGACAGAAAGAGGTGAAATGGGAGCACTTTGACCAACACAGGGTTTGACATTTGAAAGAAATAGAACTTGCATGGACAATGACATAAAGGATAATGAGCACAATCTGCTAGCCAATTTCAGTTACATGAATAATAATAGCGATAATGAGACACATGTAGCGTTGGTTTCTTAAAACTCTTTCAACAGATGAAACATTTTCAGAATTAATAGTCATTGCATGAACTCTCTATGCAGAGTTTGATGCATAAACGTTTGAATTACTATGTTACAGATGGTAGTATATCACATTCAAAGGTGTGGTTAATACAAATTCTTCAATTGTAAGCTCAATTGTGCAAAAAAAATAATAATAAGGGAATATTAAACTATATGTGCTGCTACACAGAAGATCAAAAAGATTACCTGCATATAGCAACCGTAATGCTGAATTTAGTATGTGCAATCAAATTCAAGTAAAACGTTCGCCGCCAGTCAACTTCTTCAAAATTTTCTCCAACAACTTTTTCCAACTAAAGATAAAAGCCACAAGACAAGCAAAAGGGAAAACTCAATATACATGCACTAAGAATTAATCATATACAACCAAGAATATTCTCAGATTGTATTGCACTGTTGCATTCCCTTTTGGCTTACCACGGGCGCCCACCTACGAACAAAATAAGGAGAAACTCCATCCATGTTATCATTGAAACCATACTCATACATGCTCTGCATCAGAGTTAGATAAAGTGAAAAAAATGCACCAATAAAGCAACAAAAAATGCAGAAAACTTCTTAAAGCTTCCACAGAAAAAGATGAGATAAAAGAACAACCATTAGCCTGACAAAAAAGACAAGGTCATCGTCGTGACACCCCTTTGGTTCTCTGCCACGAATAAAGTACATATCCATCATTTCATGCCAGAAGCGCTCATCCATTTCAGCATCTGAAGAATCTCGTTCATCAATTACTGAGTGTTTCCGCACTATAGTTAACAACTCATACCTGCCAACCATGAAAGTAAAAGATCATTTCCTGAATGGAAAAATAAGCATGAAATTGCTGCATGCTATTAAAGAGCAAAAGATAGTTCCCCGTTAAATTGTGTTTAGGCACAAAAAACTTTTATGCATGTTGAACTGAAACCAAAGTCACAAATGTGGATCAATAAAAGAAAATAAAAACTCAACCATATGGAATTAGATCTCTAGATTGTTAGAGTTAAATGCTCACTGACAATTCTAAAGCTCACTCTTTTCTCATTTATGACATTGGATCTGATTATTTAGATATCCTGATTAGTTAGATATCTTGAATGTTAGAGTTAAATGCTCTCTGATAAGTGGATTGTGATAAATTTGACTCTGCCATCGCACAAACTGCATGAGTGCTGACACTCACTAGGGTCGCCTGTTGGGCCTGTTGGCCTGTGACCAAGAATGCGGTCATGGGCTTCATGCATGTGGACCTCACAATTTACTTTATCAGAAAGGCAAAGATACACCTTACTATCAAGGATCAGCTAAACTACACTGTATAGAAGCTATGCTTTGTATTAAACAAAAGATTAGAAGAGTGAACATCGACTAGATTATGGGGAAGCCATTTCATGGGTGGAATAGTTATGGAAAAATCCAGCAATTGGGTTAACGTCCAAAACCAGCTGTATAAATAATTATGTGAATAACAAAGAATTAGATGAGGAATTCCAAGTAAACACAGTACCCCGAAGTGCGGTGTCCAGTCACATCCCTGATAACCAGTCTCACGACCTAAACGCCCGATTCAAAGGCCCCCATTTGAGTTTCTTTGGTTCTCATATTCCCTCTAAAATCTTTCATCGTAGTATTCAATGAACATATAATGTTGGGTAATACTCCACCGTCTGATATCTTAGGGCTCAAAATTGGTGCATCTCTCTGACATCCTTAAACTATTAACAACATGCACCAAAATTATTCCCCAAATATATTATGGTGTATCTACTTCCAGCATCACAAACCCTTTTGAAGAAAATATGCTCAAAATTCGCGATCTTCACAATAACCCTCTCAGCAATTCTCAGCGAAACCCAACAAAATGACGCAAAGCAAAAAGAGGAATGCTTCTCCTACGCATGGACCGTCTTCCACACATTCCCCCAACAAATACCAACAACCCATAACAAAACCCGGAAAAAGAAGCAATCGATTCCATGAATACTCTGTGGTATCGGAAACACGTTGTAATGATTCCGAAAGAAAATTCGACCACCCAACAACCAAAAACAAGGGAAAACTGAGCATTCAACAGAATTCTGGAGATAAAGACGTTAACCTTGAGGGCTTTGCTCCGTCTCCGGAGGATTCGACGGTTATCTCCCGCTCGCTTCCGCTCATCTTCTCCGCGAGGGGGATTGCGAACGTTTGGGGGTTTCGCAGTTCCCGATAAATTTCAAGATCTGACATGGGATTCACTCTTCATAGTCGCGGAAGCAATATCCGGTATTCGACAGAGAGGAGGAGAAGATTTAGGGGGAATTCAGAATTTCCCGAATTCCTAATTATTTTCGCGAACTCGGCAAGAACTTGGGATTTCGACCGAGAGAGAGAGAGAGAGACGTTTCTTGTGTATGAAAGGTAGAGGCGACGAGCTGTTGCGTGTTTGTTTGAATGCGATGGGTATGTGTGATGGTTTGTGATTGAAGTAAATGAACATAAAAGACTGAACCGTAACTGTACCAAGTTCAACTTTTGTTGTTTCAAATGTTCGTTGTTTGATGACTATGTGCCAACAAGTTGGACATGAATAATGGGTACCATTATTTCTTTGGATAGTATGACTCGATCTGTCCAATCATAAGGGTGTTTTAACATGTTTATAAATTTTAACTTCGAATCGGATTGGATCTAAAAATTAAAAAATGTTTAAAATTTGGGTACCGCCCAACCATTGATCTCTCTATGCCGTTCAAACCTTTAAAAACACTACAGCTCCAAAAACAAAACTCAAAAAAACTGAAATGAAAATTTATAACTGTGAAACCCACTGGGCAAAGATACTCAGAACAAAAAATTCAAAGATCATGATTGTTAAAAATTAAAACGACCCAAAATATTCGGAAAACCTGACATCTTTTATCAAAAAGCTTCCTAATTATGAAACAAATAGAAACAAGAGTAATTAAAAAAAACTCACCGTGACAAAACTAACAAAGATCTGGAAAATACAAAAAATTAACCTTACTGAATCAAAAAGTCTATAGTAGATTTGAATCAAATTAGTCAGAAAAGATTTAAAAACAAAAGCAAACAGAAGCAAAATGAGAACAAGAAAATGAAGCACGCACATTTAAGTTAAATTTTTACCAAACAGACCATACCCATCAGAGTAATGTTAGAATAAAAAACAGTATCATGGTGTAAATCAAATTTTCATATAACATGGTATAGAAATAAAACATTTGATTCAAATTTTAATAAGGTTCAAGCATGTTATATAAGGTTTTAAACCAAAATTCAGACAAGATCAAAAGATCAAACATATGCATTGAAGAGAATAAAAACAACAAAAAAAACATGTTATTATCCTGCAAAAGGCTAAGGCGTATAAAAATATTTTTTTTAGAGAAAATTCGTCTTCACATACGGTGCAAAAAGAATCGACGTTCTTCTCCCAAGATACAGTAGCCTCGACTATTTGAATCGGTGCACTCTAATGGTAGATTATCTTTCGAAGACAACCTCAGAACTTTCCTTTCGGGAGAACACCCATAAGAAAAACTGAGAGAGAGAGAACAGGGAGAGAGAAAACCAAAATGCGAGAATCACAGGCGTCTTCGTCTGTGTAACCCCAGTCCTCTAACCACATTTTATAACCCTCGAACGGTTACAAAACGTGAAAGAGACTTGTTACAAATTATGAAGTAACGTGACTCGATAATGGAATGATTCGGTATCCATTTCTCTTATCCCATTATTTAATCCAAATAAAAATAATAATGCAGGCCAATTACCTGAACCCGAACCTGAACCGGCTCAGCTCAGCACGGCATGGCACTACGGGCGAACGCACGCACGCACGTGTGTGTGGTAGTCATCCCATCCCCTTGTTCTTTGAAACAAGTGTTAGAATCTCCATGTAGGTTATAAAGCTCACAACCTTTTTGAGATTGTTCAATAAGGAACTCTGTCACATCATCAAAGTCTAAAAGCACTCCATAAAAGAGTGGTCCCCAATTGTTTTCTTTATTTAAATTACCTCCGCATCTCTTCCTACATCCAACATTCCTCCACAAATTCAAAGAATGAAAACAGAAAAAAACAAAGATGCAAGATAGAGTAATCTACAACAGGACATATCATGCTTTCAGTAATGGTACCTTTCGGTTTGAACCACTACCTTAGTTGACTAACTTTACCCCCCACAAGAACGAAGTGAAATAAAGTCTTAAACTTGAACCTTTGATGTAGGAGTGTCCATTAGCAACAACACGATAAAGGTTCTGGTTGTAATCTTTAGGGGCGTCGCGTTAATGACCATGCACCGGAATCCTGTTTCATGAGTGACTTCAGGAATAACCCAATTCCTTAAACTGCGGCTACACAATCACACTCACATAGGTGGGCTTCTTCAGAGATGCACTGCTAACATCTCGCCTAGAAGGCTTTGAACCCATTCAGAGTTTTAACTCCTTCTTTACTTACATGTACAACACCTTACCAGAGTAATCAGGAAAAAAGACATAGATATATAGTATCACATTAATAAGGTGTTATCTAGTTCACCCTACAGCTTGTTATTACCTCATTGGACCTACTTTGTGGGATCTCCACTCAATTAGATTGGGTTGCCATTGTAGATGAACTATTGATGAGTTTCAGTCTCATCCCTTCTTTGGATTTCAAGACTAATGACTTATCTAGTTCTTTCGTTAATGGATCAGGTGCGTTCTCTTTCGATCCAACATAGTCTACAGCAACCACTAACTGAGACACCAGTTCCCTTACAAATTTTATTCTGACTTGGATATGTCTTCTCTATTTTTTATTATATTTTATGCTTTTGATCTTTGCAATTATGACCATATTGTCACAATGTACAGATATTCTAGGAATTGGTTTGCTCATTAGAAGAAGTTTCTCAAGAAGTCCCTTTAACCATTCAACTTTCATTCCTGTGATATCTAAAGCACAAAGCTCAGCCTCAAAAGTAGACTGCGACAAGATATCTGCTTTACTAATTTTCAGGCGACTGTGCCGCCACCCAAGGTAAATATATACTCTATTACGCCATAACTCCCAGAGTTCATGACTATCCAGGTCACATAACTATATCCCTCAAGAACGACAAGGAATCTCTTGTAATGCAAACTCAAGAAAATAGTTCATTTCAGGTACATAAGTACATTGTCTAATGTCTTCCAATGAGTGTGATTTAGACAACTTGTGTATCTACTTAATTTTGTCACAGAGAATGAAATATACTGTCTCGTGCAATTTACAAGATACATCAAACTTCCAGTAATCTGAGAATACCTTAATTAAGACACAGAGACACCAGTCGTATTCTTATAAAGAGGAGTAGAAGGGTCATATGGAGTTGTTACAGATCTTTCTTGGTTATAGCCAAATTTCTCAAGTACTTTCTCAACAAAGTGAGATTGAGAAATAGCTATCCTCTCAGCTGAACGAGTCAGCTTTAAGCCTAAGATCACATTTACAATACTCATATCCTTCATATCAAATTTACTACTAAGAAACAACTTTGTCTTATTCACAATTTCTATATTGAAACCAAATAATAGAATATCATCTATATACATGCATAAAATGATACATGCATCACTTTTAACTTTGCAATAAATACATTTATCAGATTCATTGACAACAAAGCCAAAAGATAAAATAACTTTATCAAAGTTTTCATGCTATTGTTTAGGGGCTTGTTTTAGTCCATATAATGACTTAACAAGTCTACAACTTTATTTTCATTATCAGGAGCCACAAAACCCTCGGGTTGATCCATATAGATCTCTTATTCACCATACAAAAAGGCAGTCTTTACGTCCATTTGATGGACAGAGAGATCATAAATGAAGGCCAGTGCAATAAGCACCTTAATTATGGTCATTCAAGTAACCGGAGAATAGGTGTCAAAATAATTTATTTCTTCCTTTTGTTTGAACCCTTTGGCAACTAGTCTAGCCTTGTACTTATCAATGGATCCATCTGGTTTTAACTTCTTCTTAAAGATCTATTTGCACCCAATAGTGAAACTACCACGAGGGAGGTCAACCTGTTTCCAAGTGTCATTAGAGACAATGGAGTCCATTTCACTCTTTATAGCTTCTTTTCAATGCCTCGCTCCAGGTGAAGTCATTGCATCTCGGAAAGTGGGAGGATCATCCTCGATCAGGTAAGTGATATAGTCACTTTCCAAATACTTGGTAATCTATGGTCTCTTGCTCCTTCTTGGTTCAACCACTTTCTCATACTCAATTGGTCTAAAGTGGGAACAAGATGACTCAACCCCCATATTTGTCATCCATTCCACATGTTCGAGAATGAAACCTGAAATTGAAGGTATATCTGAAGAAGAAAGATTATGAGGTACACCAACTTTTATGAGAAATATATCCTCAAAGAATGTAGTTTCTCGAAACTCAACAATAGAGTTTACATCTATGTCAGATATCTCAGACTTAATTACTAAGAACTTATAGACATAGTTGTTCTTTACATAACCCAAAAAGACAGCATCTACGATTTTAGGACCCAACTTCTTCCTGTTATGCTCTGGAACAAGTACCTTTGCAAGGCACCCCCACACTTTGAGGTATTTTAAGCTAGATTTCCTATTTCTCTAGAGTTTAAATGGGTTACTATCTTATGCTTCTGAAAGACTCTATTCAGAATATAACAAGTTGTATTCAGAGCATCCCCCCACATATAGGTAGGTAATCCGGAACTTCCAAGTAGAGCATTTATCATGTCAGTTAGGGTTTTATTATTTCTTTTTCTAATTCCATTAGATTGAGGAGAATATGGAGCGGTAAACTCATGAACTATGCCAATGGATTTGCAATATTCATCAAGTTTGTTAGACATATATTCTCTCCCTCTATCAGACCTCAATCTTTTAAGTTTTCTACCAGTTTGTGTTTCTACTTCATTCTTAAAAATAAGAAACTAATCAAAAGCTTCATCTTTTGATTTTAGCAGATACACATAACAATATTTAGTGTTATCATCTATAAAAGTGATAAAGTACTTTTTATGATTTCTAGTTAACACTCTATTAAATCTCACAAATATATGTGTGCACCAAATTTAATATTTCAAAATCTCTAACAACCGTATGAAATGGTTTTCTACATTGTTTTGCTTGCACACAAATTTTATATTTTTTAGTTTTATCTATGAAATGTTCAGGAATTATTTTCAAGTTCATTATGCATTTTACAAAATTAAAATTCACATAACTCAATCTATTATGCCACAAATCAGATGATTCTATATTATAAGCAACATTAGACAATGAATCAAAAGAAACATCATTCTCTAATTTATTACTGCAAACATGTTCAACACGAAGTTTAAACAAACCATCATCTAAATACCCCTTGCCAATAAAGGTTCCAGAATGTAAAATAACAACTTTATTACATTTAAAATTAAATTCATAACCCTCTCTAACTAGACATGAACCACTTAAAATATTCCTTCTAACTATAGGCACATGGTGCATTCTGTGTAAAGATAGAACTCGTCCTAAAGGAAACTTCAGGTCCATGCATCCAATCCCCAACACCTTTGTAGTCGTGGAGTTGCTCATAGTCACAGATCTGCCTGTGGCAGCCTGGTATGAGACAATGACAGACTTATCAACACAAACATGTGCATTAGCCTCAGTGTCAACCAACCACTCAGTTGGTTCATAAGCATGATAGATTTGCGGGTTAACAGAAACATACCCAGTACGGGTCCCAATGACCTCAGTCACCAAATTGACTTAAGGCATTCCATCTGTGGTCACATGAGCCTTGGCCTTCTTGGAAGGACATTCCTTAGCCCAATGCCCAACCTGTCCACAGTTCTAGCATGGTTTATTCTTTGCCTTCTTCTGGATTTTGGTCTTAAGTTTAAATTGGTTTTTTATTGCAGGTTTCGCTTTTTGTCCCTTGCATTTAAAAGATCTGGTCATCATATTCACTTTAGGTTGTTCAGTTGGCATCATAACCTGTGGCTTCTATGCTCTTCCTCAATGGCTATGGTTACCATAAGATCATCCAGGGAGATCTTTCTTTTATGGTACTTGAGAGACATGTCAAAGTCTACCCAAGACTTAGGAATTTTTTTATGATGGTCATAACTTGAAACTTCTCAGAAAGTTTCATATCAGCCTCAACCAAACTATGAAACAACAACAGAAACTCGCGTGCCTGTTCAGTGACCGACGTGCCCTCAACCATCTAATATTTCAGAAACTTGGCAACCGAGTACTTCTCAAGGCCTTGGTCTTCGATATTGTACTTTTTGTCAAGTTGATTCCATAAGTCTTTAGCAGTGGTAGATAAGGAACAGTATACATCGAACAAAGTATTGGACAGAGCCAATAGAATGCAACCATGACATATACTATCCTTTTTTGTTCACTCTAGAGCCACATTAACAGCAGCAGGATCAGGATGAGTCTTCAAAACCGAAGGGCATTCGAGTTCTAGAACAGATAACAAACCTATAGTCGTGAACCAAATTTTCATGCGCTATTGCCAGTGCTTGAAATTCTAATCGGCAAATTTTTCAGGCATACCAGACATGTCTACTTTCGGTATAAAACCCGATGTCATCGACATGCTAAGAATCTTCTCTAAGACTGTCAAAATAAAAAACAATATCATGTTGTAAATCGGATTTTCATATAACATGATATAAAAATTAAAACATTTGATTCAGATTGTTTTCTTTATTTGAATTACCTCCTCATCTCTTCCTACATCCAACAAGTAAAAGGCATTGCCTAGAATCAGAAAAGCAAAAAACCAACACCAATGATATTTCTAACAAGATTCATCTAGAAAAAGAGGATCACCTCAGACCCAAGTATAACAAAAAAAGGAAAAAGGACCACCATTATGAAACTAACCCATCTCTCAAATAGTATAAAACAAAATGGATTTACCTTGTATTCATCCCTGAATTCCAACTGGAAGGCGTCCTTGATCGCCAAAGCGTTGAGCTGCACCATCTCCATGTCGGTGTCATCTTTAGGGCAGCCATGGGATGAGGAGGAAGAGGGTGAGGAGAGGGAAAAGGAGCACCTGTTATGGTTGCAGTGGCTGAGCACGCTCTCGAACATTGACTTCCTCGACAACGCCATTGATATCACTATCTTGTGAAGATGTCCTTTGGATTATGGAGCAGACAGGATAAGGAAGAAAGAGAGAGAATCTGACAACTCAAAGTGACGTCTCACCTCTCTTAGGGTCGCATTTAGCCTTGATATAAAAAATTATAAGAATACCCTTTAACTAATTGGGTATTTATAATAAGTTACAAATCATTATGATGCAGAAATATATCCTGGATATGATACAATTGATATTTAAACTATATTCTTAACATGCCCCCTTAAACTGAACATGGTGAAGAATCATAGACAGTTTGAATTTTAATTGTCAATGGTGATGCACTATAATTATCACAATACAACAAGGAACTGAAAATATGTTGATGTAAACTGTATAAAATATGCTTAATCCATGCAACTTCAGCTGTAACAGTTGTCATGGCACGATATTTGGCCTTTGTACTTGATCGGTCAACTATTTTCTGTTTTCTGCTTGCCCAAGAGACGAGAAGAGAACCTAAGTAAACACCATAACCAATAACAGATCACCTTGTAGAACGATCTTGAGCCCAATCAACATCCGAATATGCAATCACCTTAATAGAATGTTGAGCATTCATATTAACTGGTTTAATGTAGATGAGTTCATATGAAAGAGTACCTTTAATATATCAAAGAATATGTTTTGATGCTTCCATGTGTCTTGTCTGAGGTTTGTGTATATACTAACACATTTGGCTTACATAAAAGAACAAATTAGGGCGAGTGAAAGTAAGGTACTGGAGAGATCCAACGATACTTCTATACTTTTTTGGATTTGCCAAAAAAATATCATCTCCTAAATTGGCACTCAATTGTGTGTAAAGAACTATAAGAGTATCCACGGGTTTACAGTTTAGCATCACATTATACTGCAAAATATAAGTGGCATATTTATGTTGAAAGAGAACTAAATGATCTATTTGTTGGTCCACTTGCACTTCAAGAAAAAATCAGGGAGGTCCTAAGCCTTCATGTGAAATTTGCCATGTAATAACTTCAAGTGATTAATCATGTGAGCATTATTTCATGTAATAATAATGTCATTGACATAGACTAAAATAATTGTGATGTCGGACCTCACTTTCTGCACAAACAAGGAATAGTTACAATGGCTTCGCTCAAAACCAAGTGATCTCATTGTAGTACTGAAGGTGTCAAACCATGCTCGGGAGGCCTGCTTAAGGCCATAAATAGCCTTTTTCAATTTCAGTACAGTGAAGTTTTTGTCTTCTTCTGGATATTCAGGTGGATGCTCTATATACACTTCCTTGCACAAATCTCCATATAAAAAGACATTTTTAATGTTTAACTGAAACAAATCTCATCCATGTGAGACAACCAAAGAGAAGATGATTCAAATTATTCCCATTTGGACTACAGGGTTGAAGGTTTCATCAAAATACAATCCATGCTCCTGAGTATAGCCCTTCGCTACTGGCCTTGTTTTAAAGTGTTCGATGCTGCCATCTAATTTATGCTTAATTTTATATACCCATTGACATCCAACCATATTTTTGTTTGTAGGCCTAAGAACGATTTTCCATGTATGACACTCATGAAGTCCAGCAATTTCATCATTCATTGCTTCTATCTAACAAAAATTTTGACTAGCTTCAGTAAAGAACTTGGGTTCTTGAACATACTCAAGAGCGGCAACATATGCATAAAAATTCAGAGAAAAAGACTCATAGCTTACCCATCTTGTTGGGGGGTTCCTCGTACGAGTGGACATATAAATAAAAAGACCTGCCGATGAAGGCTGGTTATGAGCAATATTGTGAACTCGTGACTGGATTGCATCCTGAAAAACATCTAAAGAATTATCTGCATCATTATTAATAATAGAATTGATAGACTGTTGTGGCTGATGAAAATCAAGAGCAATAAGGGATTGACCTTGTTGCGTGGTCATAGCATTTGTAGGTTGCAATGGTGGTAGCTTATCTACTACCGTTTCATAAGTAGCAGGTGGCTGCTACACATGTTGTGTCCTTGTATAAACATGTTCAAATGAAGGAAACGGTGTGGAGTGGGATGCCTTTATGTTATGAGAAAGAAGTACAATAGTTGTGTTATTGCTTGTATTGGGTGCACTAGAAGATGAAGGCTAAAAAGATTGCACAAGGCTATTATCTATCAGTTGTTCCAAGCTAGGAAGCAGATCAGGTCATGCTAAACATGAGCATTTTTGCTCATGCCAACATCGTGGCCGTCTGTTTGCACTTTGGATGAATGCCACGTGGTTTTGTTGACTTTTGAGCTTTTTAAAATGCAAATCGGATGGCCATGATGTCGGCATGAGCAAAAACGCTCATGTTCAGCATGACCTGATCTGCTTCCTCCAAGCTAACACATACATGTTCATAAAAATTGACATGTCGTGAGATGATTTGTTTGTTTGAAGCATGATCAAAATAGTGACAGCCCATGAATTCATCCACCTATCTAATAAATTGACAAATAGTATCCCTGGGAGATAATTTATTTCTCAAGTAACATTGACAACCATATGCTTTCAATCGAGAATAGTTTGAATGTATACTATACAACAAAAAATAAGCAGTCTCCTTCAAGGGTAGACAAGGACATTTTATTTATCAAATAGACTGTGGTGTGAAAAGCTTTTGACCATAACCCAACCTTCAAATTTTCATCATACAACATTATCAAGGCTATCTCAACTACATGTTGATACTTACATTCAACGACTCCTTTTTATTAATAAGTTTTAGGATAACTCAACTCACACTAAATGTTATTATCATGTAAATAACGTATGAATTCATTTAACATGTATTGACTACCACCATCACTTTGCAGAAAAATAAATTTTTTGAGAATTGAGTTTCAACATATAATTTAAATTTATAAAAAATAGAAAAAACTTGGTTCTTGGATTTCAAAAAAAATGTCCAAGTGAAGCGACTATAATCATCCAAAAATTTTAAATAATATTTTATTTTGATAAAGACATAATAGGTGAATGACCTCATACATCAGAATAAATGAGTTCAAAAGGAAATGAAGCCATCTTATTAGATATTGAGAAAAGAAGTTCATGACTTACAAACTCGACAACTGACACAAGAAGATGAATTTCTTCTTTTAACATTAATGAAACCTTTATTATATATAATATCAAGAAAACTAGAATTGCAATATCCTAATCTACAATGTCAAATATCAGCATCTTGGTTGACAATTGAACCTGATTAAGTAATCAAACAAAACTAGCTAAAGGAATGGATGACTCTGTAGCTTCATTGAGTAGTTACATATTTCCTTATCTTCTTCTCTCAGTGAGTGTCTAATTCATGTGAATATCCCTCACAGAAACAAAAGATAGAGAAAAGTAGACACAAAAATTAGTATTATGACAAAGTTGAGAAATAAAAATGAGATTTTTTGAAGATTAGGGACAAAAAAATATTAAATAAAGAAAAAAAAATTGAAAATGAATGGTTTATTTATTCCATAGTTGTACAAGAAAGAAACAATTTGTTTCTTCCAAGTAATGAAATTGAAAGAATCAAGATTTTCAGTAATGAGGTGGGATAAAGCATTAAGAACAACCATTGAAAAGAAAGAAAGAATGAGATATCAAACAAAGAACAGGGAATAAGGAATAATAAAAATTAAAACTAGGTAACGAACATAAACAAGGATCGACCATTTTTTTTGAGACAGGAATTAAATCATAGATAATGTAGAATATATATTGTCATGAATGTCTTATTTTTCTCTATTTTTTTAAAATGATCTCTAGGTACGATAAGAGTTCCCCCTTTGTTTTTTTTAAAGAGGGACGATGAGCTAAAACAAGTAGATCTGATTAAACAACAATCAAGAATAAAAAGAAGATTCAAGGTAAAGGAAGTGCCAATATAAGATAAGATTTGACACCAAAAACAAAAATCTGATAACAAAAGGAAATTTTGATAATAAAGGGAAAGCAATCAGATATGATAAAATAATAACCAGGCCTGTCAATTAATGAAAAAAAAAAGAAAAAACAATCAGATCTGATAAAACAGTAACCAGATCTATTGATTAATGAAAAAATAAAGAGGAAAGAAAAAACACATCAGATGGTGACAGGAAGGATTCAGATACGATTAGAACAATATTTTGATTGAAAATATATTAGATCTTACAGAAATCAGATCTGGGTTAAAGAAAAAATGCATCAGATGGTGACAGGAAGGATTCATATGTGACTAAAATCAGACATGGGTTCGAGTTTCCCCTCTTTCTTTTATAAGGGATTTGAAAAAGATGATTTTAAAAGAGGGTGATCGTTCTGATTTGAAAACCAAATTTGAACAAAAAAATGATTTTAGGTATTGGGATATTGAGAAGGATTTAGAAGAAGGATGTGCATCCAAGATTTAATGAAAGTTACCTTTTGTAGGCTCTGATACCATGTGAAGACATCCTTTGGATTATGGTTCCTACACAAACAAAAAACAAGAAAAAAAGAAAGAGAGGGAGAGAATCTAAAAACTCAAAGTGACATCTCACCTCTCTTAGGCTTACGTCCAACCTTATATAAAATATCAGAGATGATAAGAATACCCTTTAACTAATTGGGTATTTACAATAAGTTATAAATCATTATGATACAAAAACATATCTTGGATCAGATATGATCCGGATTCAAACTATATTCTTAACACATCTCCACCTCTCCATCAAAGAAGGTGTGCAACAAACTTCAGCGCCTTCCGCCTCAACCACGATGACCGACCCTCGGTGTCCCCTAAATGCTTGCAAAAGAGAGAGGGTCGAGCACCCCCCATCGAGGTATTTTTTTAACTTTGTTTCCCCCCATCTCTATTATTTTCATAACAGGGGGTGAAACAAAAATAACTTACATATATGGACATGGTGGATGATGTTTCGCGCATCCACCACATCCAATGTTTGTTAAAAAACCCGTTCTCAGCATATTTTTCGTCCTACACGACATGCAAGATAAGCCATCAAACATGCCCCTAGGTACCATTTTGATGAACCCAAAACCAGGTTTGGCTTTGGGTTAAAACCTAGTTAGTAGCTGGGTTTTGGTGTTCGGTTGACACCAATTTTTTTTATTTAGATGGGTTGGGTTTTTGTTAAAGCCCAGCTAAGTGAAAAAACCCGTCCCCTATGGGTTGGAAACCCAGTTTATCAGGGGAGGGGTTATCCCAACCCCCAACAATCCCACCGACTGGGAAATGGAGTTGTGCAGTCCGATGATTTCTGGTTGAGCACCGACCGTAAAATAACGTGACTGGTAATGCCTGTCAGGCACAATACCGATCGAACCATTTTTCAGTCAGGTCAAGGTTGGAAACATATATATTTTTTAACCATGCAAATCCGACCAGCCACCAACTGGGAAATGGCTGAGATGGTGTCACCCATGTCAAGCGACACCATCCTAGCTGGTGGCTAGCCAAGAAATGGCTGATGATTTTGTTTTTCAGCTCCGCCAGCCATTTTTCGTCCAAGAAGCGGTTGATAAATGGCCAGCCAACCATTTTTTTTTTCCTAAAAAAATGAGGCCAAGCCATTTTTCACCCAGTGGCTGGCCAAAAAATGGTTGCCCTTTTTTTTTTCTTTTGGGTTGCAGGTTTTGACACCACACAACCTTATAAGGTTGGTTTTTGGCAAATGAGGTTTGCCAATAACCTAAAACAAAACATGGGTTTCTCAAACCCGTTTTTGCCCCATGTCATCCAAATGGCCCCTTAGCATTGCCTATTTTGCAATTGGTTTTGGCTGATCACTGAATATGTTTAAACTTTGGGAAAATGCGATGTAGTACATAATTAGGGTTGTCAACAGGTTAGGTTAGGGCTAAGTCAAGGTTGACCATGACCTACCCGTATAATTAATAATTGAGTTCGAGTTATAAAAATAGAATCCAAAACCGGGACCTTCATAATTTTAGAAATTTATTTTTATTAAAAATATATATAATACTTAAGTCAAGTTGGTTACTCAAAAAGCCAGGTCAAGTACGTGGCAAAATCATGACCCAGATCCAACCTGCATATTGCTCAGACTGGGTTTGGGTCGACCCGAATATTATTCCGGTTGGTACTTTCCAAACCCATACTCACAAATTCGGGTTCATGTCAGGTTATGTACCTGATATAATTAGATTCGCTAACACCCCTAACCATATTTATAAGTCTAGTGGTGTCAATAGGTCGGATCTAGTTCAAACTCGGGTAAGTTGAAACTTAGATCTGACTTTGAAGTGTTGGTATCAGATTCAGACCCAATCCAATTGGGTCTACCATAAAAAAACCATCCTTGGATCTTATAAAGATTACATGAACCAACCCTGGTCTAGATTCAGTAAAATGACATTTTTAAACTTTTATATATTGAAAAAACATGGATCTTAATCGAAACTCGGGTCTAACCCGAGTTTAGTATGAAATTTTATAAACCATGCCCAACTCCATATACTAATCGGACCCTTCGAGTTTGACCCAAATTCTAATCAGACTTCCTTCTTTATTACCAAACCTTAACCCTGTAGGGTTTGGTACTGTTAAGTTCAGGTCAAACCTGGCCCATTGACATCCTCATTTTTTTTAAAGGCAAGCTAGGGTTAGGCAGATCCTCGCTTGTTATTATTCAACATACCACTAGTTTTTGAACCTACAACATCCCACCACATGGAGACATGCAGTGACAACTCCTACCAACCACACAGAAAAACATGAAAAATGTTGTCACAGATGAAAATGCCCATAAAGGCTTCACCCTCCTAGCTAAGGACCACCATGATTTATCACTTGACTTGTGTTAGGCCTTACTCAAGGTTCGATTGAATCAGTTTAGAGCCTGGACCAGAAGGGAGCCTCGGGCTAGTAACAGACATGCACTCTAGTCTAAGCCCAATGGAAATGAGAGGATCATGCATGTAGTTCTTAGACTTTCAAGGTTGGGATGGACATGTTGGGGGTACCGACCCCTACTATACACGATGGGATAGAGGCATAAGAGTAACTGTGGTATAGAGTTTAGGTGGATCTAAAAAAAATAAGAAAACAAAAAAATTGGGTAGGCTAAAAACATTTCCAAGGGCTAATCAGTAAAGAGTTTCAACTCAAATCTAGTATAGACTGAACCAAGGTCTTGAAGAACACCTAAGAACGTGTGTCAAAGTTAGGGTAGGGTATTGAAGGTCAGTGATCACTAAAATAGGTTATTGGGTAGCTGTGATACTCAAATGGTAAAAACTACACATTCTGTCGAATCAGTAAGGTGCAATTTTGGGATTTTAGGTCCCGACATGAGTAGGTTTTAACTAAGGCTATGATTAGTCTCATGGATTGTGTATCAGGTCTAGGGAGGTCCTAAATGGGTCTACATATTCAGGTGTGATCCAGGTAGGTGCATGAGATTAAGAAAAATGAAATAGCTAGTAGAATAGGACTGTAGTGCAATTTTAGATGTCCTGACCTAAATGACTTAGGTGACTTTAGGAAAGGTTAGGGACTGGTCCTAAAGTATGATAAGGGTTAAGGGAGTGTATAAATACCTGGGACAAGGTTGAGAGGAAGAATGATCAGTAGAACCATGACTGACAAGGCTTTAACATTAGTTTTTACAGGTAAGGAACACTTTGCTGCACGTCGGGGACACGAGAGGGGCTTGGGCTTTTAGCAGAGATAAATAACCAGATCCACGAGTTTGATCTACATGTGAGCTTAGAGATAAGGGAGAAAAAGATGTGAGAGAGGAGAGAGACAATAACAAGACACATTAGTGGAGGTAGGAACGTTTGGAGAGAGAAGAGGGAGAGAATGATAAACTTTAATATATTATTCAATATATAAAAGGGGAACCTTAACCCCTTATTTATTGAGTGAAGGTTTGCAGTCCAATCCTAAAGTCATTGTGACTTTATAAATAATCCTACCAAGAATAAGAAACTTAGTAAGAGAATGCCTTTTAGAGGCCAATCTCTATCAAGACTCCAACATTAATATAAACTCATAAATAATTAAGACTCTAGATAATTAATAACTAATTAATTTCAAGAAGGATCTAAGAAGTCTATGAAACCGAGGGACATCCCATGTTGGTCTCCTTGTTCATGCCCTTATGTAGGCCCCGTTAGGTGACCCTCTTTGGTTATGATGCAGTCAAACCCTCATTTCTTCTAGCATGGACATGTGTCCATTGACATCAATTTCCCATCGCACTCTTTGGACCCACCTAGGCCTGGACAACCCTCACTATTTATAGGGAAGGGCATGTATATCCTAGAGTTCAGATTCACACTATCTTCTAAAATTTGAGTCATAATAGATCACCACTCTTCACACCATTTTTTCCCAAAGTGGGAGAGACCATGACCCAACTGATTGATCTCTCCACTCGGATCAAACACGAGATTTTGATCAACTCCAAAGCATTGTGATGATTTCGCGGTTGCTTATTAATTGTTTTTTGACCACTGCCCAAGCCAAGCTGAGTCTAGATGAAGGAGTTTGAGATATAATTGTGTTGCATCAAAGTCAGAATCAACACCGCTCTGCGTTCCTGAGAAAATCTTAGTTTGCCGCTCCTGAACACTTATGCAAGGGATTACAACCCCAACGTATAAGAACTATCGAAGAGGAGTTCAGTTAGCCATGGTACACATCATGAATAGGATGCTGCTAAACATGCCATTTTTGTTCGTGCAAGTAAGGGCTTTGGCACTCCCAACCACCCTTCATCATTTGTGACCCTAGCGGTAGAACTAACGAGCCCCACATCCTATTGCGCGTTCTAACTTTTAGCAATGGTCAACTGGTTTATGTCTATTACGACCTGAGTTGACATTGGTTGGTCAAGCTTGTACTGTGCGTACAAGTGCTATGCATAGAAGAGTGTTTGCTCTTTTTCTGTAAGAGAGCTAAGCACAAACTCATTCTCATTCTTGAAAGTTTTCTAGAGTTCTATGCTCTAGTCCTATTGTGAATTCGTTATTTTCTACAAGGACATAAGCTCACGCTGCACTTCTTTTAGCCCCATCAAAATCTGATCGTGAGTCTCGCGATCCATGGTTGTCAAATATATATTCGCTTTGATACCAATTTGTTAGGCCATCCTTAAGGTCCGGTTGAATCAGTTTTGAGCCTGAACTATAAGGGAGCCCTGAGCTAGCAATAGACGGGTACTCTATATTTACTTTTTCTATTTTTTTTCTCATACCATACCTTTCTGTTTAAGCCTAAATTACTTAATTCATAGTATAATCTAAGTTTTCTTATGCGTGTTCTAATATATTAGTAGTTTTTATTTTTCATTTGTGTTCACTTAAACATTTGCTGCATTGCCTTATCAAAAGAATACTTTTACATTTTTTTGTCTTTATCTAAGTTCACATGGGTTTGTATATACACGTTCTTAGTTTACACTGTTGCAGCTAATGAACCTAATTTAGTGCCTCAAATTTACTGATTTTTGTGTATATTTTAATAGTAACTATGTTGTCGATAAATTAAGGATATATAAGCTATATATAGCCAATATGCTATATGGGTGACAAAAGATAAGTTGCCGACATATTATCTTGGGAACATGCACTATTTCAAACTATGGTGAAGGTCCTCAACACTTTATTGTGATTGCCATGGTCGTCAGCAGTGCTTTTAGTGACAGCATCTTTTATGACTTGTACTGAAGCCGTCGCAACCACAGTGACGGTCTTTTGATTTTTTGTGATGGCTTAGGGCTGTCACTAATGCTTACATGTGGTGCAATGAGTCTCAAAGGTACTTGAGCTTGGAAAAGCTTCAAGCCAGACATGATGCCCAACAGGCGACACTCATACGGGAAGGAACAACTCAGTTCAGTATGAGAGGGGCATGGAAGGTGGTTAGAGAAACTAGGGAGCAAAGAAAAATGGCGTAAGCACAAATTTAAATGAACCTTAACTCTGAGGTGGGTAATTTCTAATAAACTTGTGACCCACGATTGCCTCAAAATCTTAGGAATAACAATGACTAGTGTTTATACCCAAGGGTTTGACGTAGTGGGATGGGGCCTAGGTTCAAATCCCATGGGCGTCACCCCTGTATAAGCCAAAGCTTGGCAATTCTTTGGGCAGTTTCTTCGAGTAAAAATAAAAAACAATGACAAATGTTTGTGTCCTTTTTTGGAAAGAAGAGATTGGTGCACATATCTTCTTATCATGCCAGGTGGCTGCTTGTGTATGGAGGAAAATTCTGCTGCTATTTGGGAATAGTGCAACTTCTTAAGAAGTAAGCTCAGCCTTATTGTAACGGGGCCAAGCCAGGTTCATATACAGCATAGTGCTGCAGGCATGATTTATCTCATTTCAATTAGCTATCAGAAACATGAGTAGCCCGTAACAGTGGATGCTTAAATCGTCAACTGTGATCGGACATTTTTGCGCTTATATGTGTTTTTAGCAGCGGTCTTGACCGCTGCAGGGCGTCTGAGCGCTGCTTAACCCGTCCATCATTACGGGTTTTCCTCAGAAACATTTGGGAACCAAATAATGTTCAATCAGGCTTTATTTTAGCAAACACCACAAAGGCAGTATTTTCTCAATGATATTCACAACCCCAAATATTTTGGTCTCTCTCTCTCTCTGTATATAAAATATATATAGATAGAATGTGTGTGATTTTTGGTGCACAAACATGTAGGACAAAACAAGCATATTGAATGGATCAATGCTGAAAAGATGTATATAAAGAATAGGATCTATGGCCAACCATATTAAAAGTCATTTCACCTACGACACAGGTAATGATCGAGTCATCAAGGCGCCATATTGTCTACATCATACAGGTGGAATTAGATGGTAGATCTATATCTCGCATGTTCAACCATATATATATATATATATATATATATATATATATATATATATAGAGAGAGAGAGAGAGAGAGAGATTATTGCAAACTACCAAAGTAAGCATGTGCATATCCCAGGAAGTCGCCAAATGCATGTTATTGCAAACTACCAAAGTAAGCATATGCATGTGCTTACCAGCAGGGATGGAAATGATCAGCCATAGCCTGAGGTTTTTGTCAACTCTACACGAGATTGGGGCATCAATATGGATCAAAGCTATGTCGCAAACATCGCCGATTTTTTAGAAACTGCGATGTTTTCAAGGGATGATATAATACTGAATCTCACATTAAAACATAGTGTTTTTTTTTTTGTGATATTAGTGTCATACATGCAATTCCGCATTCTGTACCAAGGTATGACCCCCTGCTGCCTTTCCCCTTTCTATCGACACCTCTGCAACTGGACATGAACCAGATCCTCTCCCAAGGTTCCTTTCCAATTCCTGGGCTATGGGTCACCGCAAAAGGATCATGATTATGGACTTTGGATCGAGCCAGGTGCTTATTGATCCGAACACCCAGATCTGCTCCATAAGTGCTACAAAGGCTTAAAAAAACGAACACGCCAGGCAAAGATAAGTTTTTTCTAAAAAAACGCAATTAACTTGAATCAAAGAGAAGTAGCTCCCAACCGCAAGGGCGGTGTGCACACAAAACCGAACACCGCGGAATGACAGACGAATCTCCGTGTGAAATAGCAGGTGCTATGGATATGAGCCACCCAAAGGCGAGTGTTGAGGATCAATTCTTTTATTCTCAGGGCAATGGAACAACATGGAAGCTAGGGGATTGGGTGACAAATTTTTAATAGCTTTGATATGTCATAACAGATTTTGTCTACAAATATGGAATATAAATATGATCCAGTAGCTAGATACTTGGCCAAAATGATCAAAGCCAGATTCAAAAATGATGAAAGACCACAACTCGACTGGTTTCCTTTTAGAGAGGATATATAGACCTTGTAATGATTTTCTTATTGAGTAATATATAGAATTTGGTGGGAATATGCCTAACCCCAGCTAGCCTTTCAAAAAATAAAAACGTTTGACAACAGTCCAAATGACCACGTGCGTACTATGGCCTAGTGTTTCTTGGTACGATCCCCTCTTGTGCATAGTTGACAAGATGTTATGGGGATCTTGAATAGACTGGATAATTTGGGTTTGTTTGGTGGCCCGTTTGGGATGGCGGTGCCACAAATCATGTTGGGGCCATCAAACAAGTGACACAGCAGACACAAAGAACACTCAGCTCTTAAGCGATGAAACATCGTTTCACCCCCTTATTAGGCTGAGAACAGGACTGGAGAACATACGTTAAAAAAAACGTGTGAAGAGGGTCGCCCCAACTCTCTCATCCCCCCCCTCCCGTCTCTCTTTTCTTCTTTCTTCCCCTTCTTTGTTCCTCTCTCTCTCTCTTGTGCAGCGGCCGATGGTGAGGTCTTCCCCCCCTTTTATTCTTTATCCCCCTTATTCGTTTCTCTCTCTGTCTCTTCCCCATCTTCTTTGTTTTTTGTTTTTTTTCTTTTTAGGGATTTTGGTTTTCATTGATTAAGGATTTGATTTTCTTTGATTAATTAGTTTTTTTTTATTTACTTTGATTAGTGCTTTGATTTTTATTTGATCTTCTTAGAGTTTTTTTTTATAAATAATTAGTGTTTTTCTCTGATTGTCATTGATTAGGGATTTTCCTTTGATTTTTATTAATTAGGGGATTTTCTTTGATTGTCATTGATTATAATTTTTTCTTTGATTGGGGCTTTGATTTTTCTTTGATCTTCTTATGTTTTTTAATAATTAGGGTTTTTTCTTTGACTTTCTTGGATTTTTTATTTGATTTTCTTTGATTAGGGCTTTGATTTTCTTTGATTAGGGCTTTGATTTTTCTTTGATCTTCTTAGATTTTTTTTAAATAATTAGAGTTTTTTATTTATTTTTTCTTTGATTTTATTTATTTTTTATTAGAGATTTAATTTTTTCTTTGATTAGGGCTTTGATTTTTTTAACTTCTTAGGTTTTTTTATTTAATTTTCATGGGTTTTTTCTTTGATTTTTATTTATCAGGTTTTCTTTCTTTGATTGTTGTTGATTAGTTTTTTTTTTCTTTGGTTGATTTATAGTTTATTTATGATTTATTTTTGTGTATTTTAGGGGTTATGATTTATTTATAATTTTTGCATTCGTATATAAAAAATATAAATTTTTAGTTTTTTTTATATTATCCAAAAGTTAAACAATTTTTTTTTGTACTTGGATCTAGTTTGAGATCAATATTTAGGGCTAAAATCCATAACTTTTTGATAAACTTTCATAATTAGATCCAATATGACATCAATTAAAGTATTTATATATTAATAAAATATTAATTCTTATTTTTTCTTGAATTACCCAAATTTTAAATATTTTTTAGTTTTTAGATCCAATCCAAGATCTATATCCAAAGTTAAAATCCATAATAAACATGTTAAAACACTCATATGGTTGGGTCCAAAACAAAGTTATCATACCCATTACCCATATGTGTTCAAGGTGTCCGTACAACATAAAAACCAAATGCTCACACAAGGAATACAACTTCTTGTATAGTCTTAACGTCTCTGTCTTGGACGAGCCACCAAACCTATAGGACTAGGAAGACCCTTGATCCCAATTATCATACATCAAGGAACTAAGTTGAGTCAAACCATAATTTGCCTTACCCTCAGTTTTCTCTCATATTGTAGACCTCCCCAATACTCATATAGTAATGTTCTTAATGAATTTTATATAATGCATGAGAGATTTATTGAAGCATTATTGATGGCAATAAGTAAAGAAAAAGGGTAAAAAATAAAGAAAAGGAAAAGAGAAAGGAAATACTTAATGCATGCAAAAGAATGTCCTTGTGGTGACGAGGTACACACGTAAACCGAGGGAAGTAGGGGTGGTTGTGTCTGCCATTGCAGAAGAGAACCCTGAGAAGACATCCGTCCCCAAACTATGCAAGCTAGAGAAAACGTCACAATCGGGAAGAAGAGCTCCCCTTCTTTCAAGTCTGCAATGCTTCCCTTGGCAGTTGGTGTGGGTAGGGGGGATGATTCATCATCTGAGCAAAAGCTTAGCCCGGTTCTCAACTTTAAATTAGCTATCTAGTTTAAACTTAGGTCATGGGCATCCAAACACACCCTACATGTTTTGGTAGACATTCAAACTTTAGCTCCATTCTCTCTCTCTCTCTCTCTCTCTCTAAATTTATATAATATGGGTATATGGGCTACTAACCAAGGTACGGAACTAATGAGTAGAATATATATATATATATATTCTAACCTTAAATTTGCTTATAAAAGCATTTGACTGATTGAATTTATTAAAAATCATGCTTTTGATCAGATCAATATGACAAAAAAATTGATTTTTTTCATGAAGTTTTAGTATGATACAAGGCATTGATATTTTACCACTCTGAAAACAAGTAAATGTAAAACGTACATCTAAAGTATGTTTGTTTTTTTTTTTAATTTATAACCGAAGAAATCGCACATGGCATGAAGACTTGGTCGCGCTGGATCAACCTGCCATACCTACGGTTGTTGTGCCGGCGGCGTAAAACTCTGAGGCTAGGACCCCTGCCCCCAGGCATATGCCACACGTTGGCTTGCGCAGAGGGGTGACGCCCATGAGAATCGTGACACCCTTAGAGTTTTGATCAGTTTAGGGCTTGCACTCTACTCTGTTCAATGCAGAATTACAACTTAAAAGAAGCATTACCTATGTATCGTACATATTAAAAGAAGCATTACAACGTATGCATGCACTCTATCTTGGCTGATCAGCTCATGTAGCCTCATTTAGTAGCTTACATATTATCTATGTATCGTACATATTAAAAGAGGCATTATAGCTGAAGTGGTTGGATAGATACGCTTGTAACCACTAGGTTTCATCATCTATGGATCCACACAACAAAGGATTATTTTACTTAAATGAGCCAGCTTCGGTTTGGCTAAGGCCTTTATGAGCTGAGCTTAGCTATGCTTGCATGTGCCAGATGAGCCGAGTGCAAACATTATCTAGATGAAAACAAGCAAAGCCTGAACAACCCCTGTTTGGTTCGTTTTGCTCATTCACTAGACATGTCACTCACAGTTGCTTTGTACATATGTTTAGCAAAACTCCATTTCTTGAAAACAAGAAGCCAAATGAAACTATTTTTTTTTGGAAATGCTATAAAAATGCTGAGAAACATCTAGAACATGAAGAGGGACCATCCAATAAAGAAGAAGAATCAAAAGGTCCAAAATTTACTTGAAGATTTTGGATTCTCTCTCTCTCTCTCTAATATATATATATATATATATATATATATATATATGAGAGAGAGAGAGAAAGAGAGATCTAGAGAGAGACTGGTTTGTTTGCTAAGGTTTAAACCTTAGACATTTTTCTTAAGTCATAAAATTTTGATCTAAAAAATATGATTTTTTGAGTAATAAAATTTTAGTACATTATGGGTCATTGGTCTTTGAAGCCCTTAAAAAACCTACTTACATGTCACAATCACATGATTTAAAACTCTTCTTCTAAAAAAAGCCTTGTAGATTACATTTATAAGGTCCCAGCTATTAAAAGAATAAAAAAAATATGAAAAGAAGGTGATTTATATACTTGACAATTTTGGTGATATACTCTCTTGCTTTTATGGATGCAACAATAAAATATTCTAACCTTCACCGCCGTCTCAGTGGCAGTGGGCCTAGGAAGGTGCTGACTTGATGCAAAGCATTTAGATATTAACGAGGAACAAAAGACCCATTCTGGATTGCAAGACCTGTGACCCCATGTCAAAATAGTCAATTTCGGGTCTATTTGGGGTTGAGGGATATTTTGGTTATTTTATGTATTTAATTTTTTGAGATTTTTGCTTTATTTATCTCAGAAAATATATTTTGTCTTGTGGTTTCATTTTTATGATTTTTTGGAATCATCCTTATATTATTTTATTTTATTTTTTTAGGAACCAGATTCTATAGATCCAGATAGTTCTAGTGTCCGTTAGGATTTATTTTGGGCACTAGAGAATGTACAAAGATATTTGGGTAGTTTTTATATTTTTTGCAGTTTTTGTTTTTGATCGAGTACCATCCGTTGAGAGAGATCTAATTTGCAATTATTGGATCTTACAGAAGATCCAATGCTACTCATGATTGGATCCACATTGGTGCCGTTGGGGTTGAGCCAATGTGGATCCACACTCTAGCTATTTAAACCATTTTCAAAGGGTGTGTAAGGTGTGCTATGAGGCTCCAAGAAAATCATGAAATGGGGTTATGAGCTCCTTTTAAAAAATCGTGCAAGCTTTAATATATTTTGACTGTTGGCAAAGTTTGAAAGAAAATTCAAAATAAGTGCAACCATTGGCCATGTTGGAGGTGTCTTTGGAACCCTCACAACCCATTAACTTAGCTTGTACTGAGTTCTATATTCCCTTTGAGAAAGTCAGGCAACCCATCTTTGCTATCTTTAAAAAAAATGGTGGAAAACTCCATGAGCGTGTTCTATATGTTGACAAATTTTTCTGAAGATTGCTACAACTAAACCATTGTGCAAGCTGTTGTTCCAGCTGTGTGGGTGAAATTTTTACTGTTGTGAAGCTCCAGCCTGAACATGTTAGCCTTTTGTTGCTGTCCAAATCCCTGCTACCATTCCTAGTGTGTTGGAACTATTGCTACTGTCCTTAGTTCGATAAAATCGTGACTAATCCTGTGATCATCTGCTATTTCTCACGTTGTTGAAGAAACCCTCAGGAGAAACTGCAAGTCGTGGGTGTGCTGCTGTTGTGACCTACTTCATTCCCAACGTTCATCTCCATCTATCATTGCTGTTGTCCATTGCCTTCAGTTGTCCTGAACCGGATAGTGGCACTGCTGGACATGACACGACTTGTTGGTGTCATAGTGAATCACTGAAATACGATTAGAACCATTTGTCTATTCACTACAAGAAAAATGTTAATTAGCGTCACACTCTATTCGACGCTAATCCATCGCAAATCCGTCGCTAAATGGATTTGCGATGAATAGAATCGATGAATAGAGTCCATCACAAATTCCTAGTCACTAATTAGCGACAGAACTAATTTGTCGCTACTTCTATCACTAATTTACGACGGATTAGCAAATTCCATGATCCATCGCGAGTTCGTCACTAAACAAGCATGGATTTGGTTTTGCAACAGATACATATCCGTCGCTATTTCGTCACTAAATTGGTGACAGATATTAGTGACGGATAATATCCATCGCTAATCCATCACAACATTTAAAAAAATTAAATTTCAGAAGTGGAGGCAATTGTTCCTGCCGAAGGTGTCGATCGTGACATTGTAGAAGTGGCGATCAGGGGAGACGCTTGTCCTCCGCATCTCTCTAAACACCTCGAATGCCCTCTGCCACTCGCCCACATCACAGTAGCTAGCGAGGAGCCAACTGAAGACATAGGAATTAGGCCGGACGTTGCTGGCCTCCATCTCCTCCAAAAGGATTTGGGCGATCTCCTGGCGGCCAGCGGCAGAGTAGAGGTCGAGCAGGAGGCTGTAGGTGTGGTCGTCGGGGGCGATTCCAGCCTTTTCCATCTCAGAGACGATGCACTCGACGTCGTCGAGGAGCCCCCTCTTTACGGACCCCTTGAGCAGGGCGTTGAAAGCTCATGATTTGGGTTGCAGGCCGCTCTCACCGATCTCATGGATGATGGTCTCTGCCTCGGTGGTACGGCCGGAATTGCCGAGAGCGAAGATAAGGGCAACATAGGCGGAGGTCTTGGGGCTGAGCCCCTGACCCTGAACCCCGGAGAGGAAAAAAAGTGCCTGATCGGGATCTTCGACCTTGCTAAAGGTGAAGATGAAGTCGTTGTAGAGGCGAGCATCTGGCTCGATGTCGTTGTCTTGGAGCTCATCGCAAAGGTGGTCGAGGATGCGTGAATCGACGGTGGTGCAAGTGCAGGCCTAGACGACGATGGTGTAATTGACAGGGTCGGAGTGGATGCCCAGGCACTGCATCTCCGAGAGCAGGTGGATGGCTTTCTCGAGGTCGTCGTTGTGGGCGCAGGCGCCGATGAGGGCGTTGTATGTGAGGGGACTCATGGGGTCGAGGTGGTGGGATAGGAGGAAGGACTCATAGAGCTTCTGTGACTTGCTGAGGGAGTGGATGAGGATGGAGTAGCTCAATTTGTGTACTTATAAGGTTTGAAGTGCACGACGCTTTGTGTTCTGATTGGTAGAACATTGCCGCACATGGATTGCCAACATGGCAACCAATATGAATTTTTGACTACAAATTAGCCACACAATTTTTTTGTCGCTAATTCGTGGCTAATTAGCAACAAATTTTGAGACAAAATTTGTCTGTCGTGAATTCGTCGCTAATTAGCAATGGATTTTGAGACAATTTTTTTTCGTTGCGAATCCGTTGCTAATTAGCGACGAAATTTGAGATAGAATTTTTCTGTCGCTAATTCCATAACTAATTTCAATTTTAGGAACGATTAGTTTTCTGTAGTTAGTCTGTCATAAATTTGTGACAGAAATAATCCGTCGCTAATTAACGTTTTTGTTGTAGTGATTGTCTGCAAATTGAGTTTGACTAAAACTTACTTCAATATATTCAAGTTTGTTGCACTTCTTGTTCAAAAGAAAACATTTTCCAAAAAGTGCTTTGTGATTTGAGATTCTTGTTTAGACAAATTTATTTTTTTGTGACTCACTGAAGTTAGGGTAAGGTGGAAGGGAGATCTCATTTTAGAATCCACCATTTGAAGTGATTGTTTGTGCAGGTCAAACTTTAAACATTAAGCTAAAATTGGCCTAATATAATTTTGGCGCTTGAAAGTGTATGAATGTATTATTGATTCTCAAAACTCTATCAAAGAGAATCAGTCTTTGTTGTTTTGAGCATAACTCTCTGATTCAAATTCAAAACTCTGTGTGTCATAGCTTGTTGAAAAGCTATCGAACATGTCTACATGTTTTGTGTTCTTCCCATTTTCTGATTTCGACGTTTAGTTTGACAAAAATGCTCTAGAATAGAGTGTATAGTCATGCAGACGACTGTTCAGGACTGTACCAGTCCAATCGAGTGATAGAGTTGTATCTGAGCCATCTAGAGTCTGATTGACTTGATTATTGTTTCGTAAGAGCCACAATAATATTTTCTAAAATTTAGTGTTCAGATTGTCTGCAGATTCCTTAAGAATAATCCTTGTTCTGGTCTCTCTCAATTGGGCTGTTTCAGGAGTACCAGATTTCAAAACCAGTCAACTGTCCTCTTGACAAAGTTGTTTCTCGATCATCTGTGGTTAGAAAATTACAAACTTAGGTTTGTTGGAAGGGAAAAAATGTGACTTTCATTTTTTATGTTGTCACCATTGGTGCGTAACTAAGTCTAAAAGGCTTTGGACTGAACCCTGTAAGAATATAATTTACCAGTTTATAGCTTCTGTGCGTGAGGATTCACTTGGATCTAGGATCGTGAAGTAACCCACAATCGGTACCATATTATTTTTGGTATCAAAGCCTCATTATAGGATCCATTCTGATGCTAGGGTGTTATTTTGCCATGTCTGGGCGAATGAGTAGGCGTGGTTGCGGTGAACCTAACATCGAAAATGAAAATCAAGACCTTAGGTATGAAAATCATGACTTGTGACAACAAGTCAAAGAATTAAATAAAAGGATGGAAGAGTTAAATAGGGATGGAGATCGACGATCCGAGCATAGTACGCATGGATTTTGAGGAGGTCATGTGACTAGTTTATAATATGACTCAGATAGCGAGTTTAACACTCATAGGCAAGTACATTCAGATGAGAACTTGAATCAACCTAGGAGATCGAATTGAAAATCTAGACTTAAGTTCGAAATCCTTGAGTTTAAGGGATCTAGTACCCTTGAAGAATTCTTAGATTAGATAAGCGAAGTTTAGAAAATCCTTGAAATCAAGGAGGTTTCAGAAGAAAAGTGAGTAGGGTTAGTCACCCTTAGGTTAAAGGGTAGAGCTGCAGCTTGGTGGAGGCACCTCAAGCAGATCCGCAGACATCAGGATCATGCACCTATCGAGCATTGACAACATATAAAACAAAAGCTTTAAGCTCAGTTTCTTCCTCTCAATTATCATCGAGAGTTATATAAAAAATACTAGAACCTTAAACAGGATACGAAGTCAGTTGATTAGTACACTAAAGAGTTCCATGATCTAATTGCTAGGAACAATATACACGAGAGTGAAGAGCAATTAATGTCTAAATGCATTGGTGGACTAAGTTTTCATCTGCAGGATATGTTAAATTTTTTTGAATGTTGGATTGTCAGAAGCTCATCAGAGAGCTAGACAATAGGTGAAATCTTTGCAAAGAAAGACTTTAGCTAAGGTTGGTCAGCCAGTGAAGTCCACTAGTTCTGCACCAGTAGCCTCAAATAGCAAGATTGTCCCATTATATAGACACCCTAATGCCACTTCTCAGTCTAGGATAGCGAGCCAAAATGCGATAGGTCCATTCCAATCGAGGCTGGCAAGTTCAGATGCCCCCATATTAAGTGTTATACTTGTGGTAAACTAGGTTATAAATCCACTGAATGTCAAGGAAGAGTGTTGTTTACTGAGGGTATTCATGAGGAGGAAGGCTTAAGATTTTATCCAAGAGTTTGATTCTATATATGACATGGAGGATGAAAAAGTTAAAGAAAGAATTGAAGAGAGGATTTGTTATTGCCTGATAGAGGAGAGGCACTCATCTCGAGAAGAGTGTGTTTGATTCCTCATCAAGATCCTAATGGTAGATGGCTTAGGACCCATATTTTTTAGTTTGCTTGTACCATTGATGGTAAGGTTTATAGATTCATTATAGATTCAAGTTATTGTGAAAATGTTATTTTTGTACTCAAGTTGAAGTTGGGTACTAGAACTCACCCTAGACCCTATCATATATCATAGCTTAAAAAGAGCATAGATGTTTGAATTGACCGATAGTGTTTGGTCAAGTTCTCGATAGAAAACATATATTTTAATTAGGTTTGGTGTGATGTGCTTCCCATAGATGCGAGCCATTTGGTCTTAAGGAGAACATGACAGTATGATAGGTCTATCATGCATAATAGTAGGACTAACACCTATTCATTTACGTATGAAGAAAAGAAGATACATTTGTTACCTTCTAGAGATTTGCCACCACTATCGTCATCATCTAATGCATCTCCATCTTCATCCATTCCTCAACTCAATCCATCCACATTTGAGTTTGTTGCATCATCTAGGGTTAGGTTAAAGGGTAATTTAAGAGCGAGTCATAAATTTAGAGAAGAACCTCAGTTTGATGAGAGAATTGATGTCTTAGAGAAAGTGGAGTTGGAGGAGCCAAACTATGTGTCCCACATGGATCTGGTATTCGATAAGATTGAAGACAGTAAAGTAGTCGAGTTTTGTGATGATCTCAAGGTAGATCCCTAATTCGATGAGGAGTTAGAGGAAAAGAAACCCTCACCTAAATTTGAGGATATTTCTACATTCATAGATGAAGTTCATGTCATCTTTGACAATCCAATATTTGATGATGTCGATGAGGAGGAAGTTGAAGAGTCTTGTGAAGAACCTTCCCATTTCATCTTCAACAAGCCGATATTCGATGATGTCGATGAAGAAGTCCAAGGAAAATCCCTATCTATTTTTGAAGAGGTCCTATTAGTTGATGAGGTTCAATAGAAACCTATGCGCGAAGTTGATGATTCATCTATTTTTTATAATTGTGAGGGTAGTGAGGAAGAATAAAAAAATCATTTTGTTGAGCATTTAGGAGTTGAAAAAGAAATTTCTCATGTTGAGCCTTTATAGAGTACAATTATTCATTTTATTCATAGTAATATTTCAAGCGTGAAAGCCCCCCAATTTTTTTGAGCTCATCAAGATTTGATTGAGGTTGAAAATAATTTATATACTGCCTTTGCATATAGCAAAAACTCATGTAGTTAGTTCACATTATTGATTTATATGACATGTTTTATTTCTAGCTCTGAAAAAGAAAGTGCACCTTGTAGTGAATTTAGAAAGAGATTTTATTATTTTATGTGAAATGCTAAATAGAAAATTTTTATATCTTGCTGATCCATTTTTTTTTTAAATTCTTAGAGCATTAACTCTAGGAAAAATTATTAAGTCTCATGTCTTGGATGAAGTTTTGCTTTCAGAAAGTCTTTATGCATTAAATTTTGGAAAGAATATTGATGTGTATATTTTTGTTGGATCTTTGGATAATTGGATGTGTTTACATGAATATTTGCATGAATATCCAATTATTTTTGCATTATCTTATAAAAATTTTGATGTATTGATGATTGAAAAGCATGTTGTGTGGTCCATGATTGAAAGGATTTTGCAAAATTTATATTGCGTACATACTTATTCACACAAATATCTAATTTTGTTTGCATTGCATAGTGTATCTCTTTATCTTGAAAACAAATTCTGCATTAATTTTATTTTGAAATTTTGTAAGAATTATGGAGCTTCGCTTGAGAAGAACAAGGCTTTGAGGATGAAGCCTTTCGATCCAAGATGGGATGATGCAGAGCATCCAGATATTAGCGAGGAGCAAAAGACCCAATCCCGATTATAAGACCTGCGACCCCATGTCAAAGTCGCCCATTTTGGGTTCATTTGGGGTCAAGAGGGTATTTTGATCATTTTATGGATTTAATTTTCTAAGATTTTTGCTTCATTCATCTCAGAAAATATATTTTGTCTTGTGGATCTTTTTTTGTGATTTTTTGGAATCACCTTTGTGTTTTTTTCTATTTTTATTTTTTATTTTATTTTTTTTAGGTGCTAGATTCTATGGATCCAGATAGTTCTAGTGTGTATCTGTTAGGTTTTATTTTGGGCATTAGAGGATGTACGGGGATATTTGGGTAGTTTTTATATTTTTTGTAGATTTGGTTTTGGATCGAGTACCATCCATTGAGAGAGATTCAATTTAAAAGATCCAATACTACTCATGATTGGATCCACATTGGTGCCTTTGGGGTTGAGCCAATGTGGACCCACACTCTAGCTATTTAAATCATTTTCAAAGGGCGTGTAAGGTGTGTTACCAGGCTCCAAGAAAATCATGAATTGGGGTTATGAGTTCCTTTTGAAAAATCGTGTAAGCTTTAGTATATTTTGACTATTGGCAAGAGAGTTAAGGCTCAGTTTAAAAGAAAATTCAAAAGATGTGTAGCCATTGGCCACGTTGGAGGTGGCTTTGGAACCCTCACAAACCATTAACTCAGCTTGTGCTGAGTTCTATATTTCCTTTGAGAAAGTCGTGCAACCCATCTTTGCTATCTTTGAAAAAAAATATACTCAAGAAAAAATGGTGGAAAACCCCATGGGCGTCTTCTACATCTAGATGATTTTTTCTGAAGATTGCTGCAGCCAGGCCATTGTGCAAGCTGTTGTTCCTGCTGTATGGGTGACATTTTTACTGTTGTGAATCTCCAGCCTAAACGTGTGAGCCTTTTGCTGCTATCCAAATCCCTGCTGCCATTCCTAGTGTGTTGGAACTGTTGTTGCTGTTATTAGTCTGAGAGAATCATGACTAATCCTGTGACCATCTGCTGTTTCTCATGTTGTTGAAGAAACCCTTGGGAGGAATTGCAAGTCGTGGGTGTGTTGCTGCAGTGACCCACTTTATTCCCAGCATTCATCTCCATCCATCGTTGCTGCTGTCCATTGCCTTCAGTTGTCCTAAACCGGATCATGTCACTGCTGGACATGACTTGTTGGTGTCATAGTGAACCACTGAAATATGGCTAGAACCATTTGTCTATTGTCTGCAAATCGGGTTTGACTAAAACTTACATCAGTATATTCAAGTTTATTGTAGTTCTTGTTCGAAAGAAAACATTTTCTAAAAAGTGTTTTTGATTTAAGAATCTAGCTTAGACATATTTGTTTTTGGTGAATTGATATTCCTTTTGCTTAGACTAACCAAAGTTGGGGTAAGGCGGAAGGGAAATCTCATTGGAGAATCCACCATTTGAAGTGATTGTCTGTGCGGGTCAAACTTTAAACATTAAACTAAATTGGCTTAATATAATTTTGGTGCTTGAAAGAGTGTATGAATGTGTTATTGATTCTCGAAACTCTATTAAAGAGAACCAGTGCTTGTTGTTTTGAGTATAACTCTCTGATTCAGATTCAAAACTCTTTATGTCATAGCTTGTTGGAAAGCTATCGAAAATGCCTACAAATTTTGTGTTCTACCTATTTTCTGATTTTGGCATTTATTCTAACAAAAATGCTACAGGTGGATAGTCACACATGTGACTGTCTAGGATTGTACTAGTCCAGCCTAGTGATCGAGTCGTATCTGAGCCATCCGGACTTCGATCAACATGATTCTTATTTCATTGGAACCACAATAATATTTCCTAAAACTTTAGTGTTCGGATTATCTACAAATTCCTTAAGAATCATTCTTGTTCTGGTCTATCTCAATTGGGTTATTCCAAAAGTACCAGATCTCAAAACCTATGGTCATAAAATTGTAAACTTAGGTTCATTGGAAAGGCAAAAGTGTGACCCTCATTTTTTGTGTTGTCACTATTGGCAGACTAAGTGTGTAACTGAGTTTAAATTGCTTCAGACTGAACCCTATTAGAATATAGTTTACCAGTTTATAGCTTCCGCACGTGAGGATCCATTTGAATCTGGGATCATGGACCGACCCACAGTCGGTACCACATCATTTTGACCCCTTCTTCCCAGGTTCAATTCTCATCGGATGTGTGGGTGCCTTTAACTGGTGGACTCCGTATGAGCTTGGGTGTCGGCAAGCACATTGGGTGACCGGGTTCTTAGCAAGGGTTCCTTGCCATAAAAAAATTTCTAGCCCTATGCATATTCAACAAAAGTACTACATCAATATGTTTAATCATAGCTAATACACAATAAGATTCAATTTTCAATACAATAAAAATTCAAGGGCTCACATTTCATGAAGATAAATATGGTTAAAAAATGAATCAAAACATTTTGTAAACATGGTTTATTTACTATGCTAAAAGGTTTTTTCATACTCAATGTACCAGTAGATTTAGTTTCTAAGATTGTGAAAAATCAACAGTTCACCAAGATGATGATTTAAAAGTGGCCCAACACATCACATCATGTTGGAGTCAACTTTAGTACATGAAAATAGTAAATAGGATATATTAAACATGATTTAAAGTCTAATTTTTGGCTTTCGAATTGTGCACCATTGTGGTTTGATACTACAATAGAAGCACCATATACATTATTTGCTACAATTTATGGATGTGTTCAACTTGGGTTACTTAGTTGAAATCGACCCTTCAATGTTGTTTCAATGAAAACGTGTCTTTTTTTAGTTGGATTTTTTGGGTGTTTTTATAGCCACGGAGTTTTGCATGATAAAAAAAACCTGTACACTACTAGTTGGAAACTGATGCAATCCCTCCCAATGGGACTTGTAGATCACATTTATAAGTTTAGATTTAACAAAAAAAGTTTGTCAAATGAATTGTAGGTAAAATAAATTACAGTAAATATTAACTCTGTATATGAAGGGTAACATTTGGTAATGGAGTGATTTCGCACAAATGCTTTTGGATCTCCACGGTGTGAGTTATTTTGATTCAACCTGACCTCATAGATAGGTTCAACATATTAAAAGTAGTGAGAACTGGCTTTTGGTTCATGTTTTTTGTTTAAAAAACACAATTTTATGACATGAGAAAGTACCACACATTATTGATTTTTGATGCCTTATAAAAACCTACCTACACATAGTAATTGAACTATCTAAGAGCAGATTCTCACTAAGAAAAATATGTAGACCACATATGTAAGATTAGTTTCATAAAAAAATATCAAAAAGTGAAAAAATAATAAAAAAAGGCATTTATACCTCATAGAGAAACTAGAATATGTTTACCAACCAAATATGTTTGCTGGTATGAATGGAGATTTTCATAGTTTTTTTTTTTTTTTTGCAAATCTAATCTTGAAGATGCATTCAGCGTGGTCCATTTGCTAGGAATCAACCGTTGGATCATCTTAATCAGATCAATAAATATGATTTTTTATGCTTGGATATTCAAGAAAATTCTAAGCAATTGATTTTCAATCCTTAAAAGATTCTTCTTATACATAGTAATTGAATGATCAATGAGTCTGTTTTTATAAAACCAATATGGTAAAATTTTTTAAAAAGTAAAAAAAAGACCTATAAAAATTTTGGTTCATACCATTAAACATATTTGGTTAGTAAACATATTTCAATTACCCATGTCCCTATTACCAAATGTTATCTCATATATATATATATATATATATATATATATATATATATATATATATATATAGAGAGAGAGAGAGAGAGAGAGAGAGAGAGAGAGAGAGAGAGAGAGAGAGAGAGAGAGAGAGAGAGAGAGTAATTAGAATATGAGAACTAGAAATATGAGCGTTTTCAAAACTTTTTTTGCAAATCTAACCATTTGGATGTCTTGGCATGGTGAATTTGCTAGAAATCAACCATTGAATTATGTATTTTTGATGAAAAATATGATTTTTGAATGCTTGAATATTTATGAAGATTATGAACCATTGATTTTAATACCTTAAAAAAATTACGTTTATGCATCAAAATTAGATGATGCAAGAGTGGTTTCTTATAAATCCAAACATCAGTATAGTTAGATTCAAGAGAAAAGAAAAAAAATCTATGAAAATAGTGGTTCACACATTAGTTTGCATATTTCATGTTCTCATATTCTAGTGATTATATATATATATATATAGGCGTTCCTTTTCCTCACATTCCAGTTCTGCCCCATAAAAAATCATTATTTTTGGTGTTTTTTCTCACATCTAACACCATAGATGTGATCTATAGATTTTGTTTAGTGGGAACCCGCTTTTGGATCACCAGAATATCACCTTTATAGAGGGTTTTTCGGTGATCCAAAATATGGCTAAGAAGGTACTGCTAGTTTTCCTGGGCTCATCAAAACATGTTATTTTATCCAAAAACATGATTCAAGAGTCTATTCTCACTAAATTGAGTATGCTAAACACATAAAAGTTCAGATCTACCATAAAACACTACAAAACTATGAGGCACAACCAGAAATGGGATTTTCAGCTCTCTCTGTATATATATATACATAGAAAAAGAGAGATAGAGTGCGTGTGCGAGTAAAAAATAATGTCTGGTCATACCGTCAGGGTGTGACAGTGGCTGAATAGGGAGGACAGTGGAGGTGAAGGTGACGGTGAAAAAAGTGAATCAGACAAGAGAAGGTCATGTTCAGGTATACATGTCAGAGGAAGTGCTGTAATAAATGGTAAAAAAGGGCATTGAAAAATCCAGAGAGTAAGGAAAATATTAAATATTTGTTGCCCGACAAAGACCCTAGGGATTCCTTTGAGACAGCCTGCACACAGTCTCTTCCATCACAAGACACAAGCCCTTATTCCGCACATAGCTTGTCAAAAGTAGGTTATTTGCCAATCCCATCCGTTATTCCCGAAGATAATTACTAAACACCATTCTTTTATTTCTTCGCAGGGATACCCTTAAACCCAATTAAATAGACATGGGCACCCTCCCACAGTTGTTCTTGCTCATCCCTGGTATTATTATTATCATACTTTCATACTTTTCCCGCATGGATCAGGTTGCGAATTGTTTGGCTGATAAAATGGGAGGGCGGATCAGGTGCAATCACATTGCACACTTTGAATGTGCCTATGCACCTGGTCGCCTTTCATCGTTGGTTGACAGTCTGTCAGTTGTGGGGCTCAACAGTAGATGGAGGGCAGAAATGTGCAGCGGCACACTCAAAGTGTGCAATATAATTGCACCTGATCTGCCATCATAAAATGGTCCTTGGCAAAGATAGGGATCTCAAATTCTTGATTTTCTGGTTCAACCTTCCCCATCAGACTAGAAAACCATGGATCACCATACCTGACCTTGAATGGCATGTCTAGGAATCTCTGTGGGCATTGTGTATTTAAACCCTGGAGAGAAATATGAGAGATCAAGGATGAAAATGGTTCGAATCAATTTTTGGCTGTTCAGGATTTTACCATATTCAACTCTCCTATGTATTTAGCTGTTCAGGATTTGACCATATTCAACTCTCCTATGTATGTAGCTGTTCTGGATTCGACCGTTTGCATCCCTAGTATTAGAGCCGAGGCATCCGAATGCACCCTTAGGGTCATCTTTCTTAAGCTTGTCTTTTCTTCGATTTAACATTGAGAACCCATCACTATGGTTTGGCCATCTCATTACGGGCAAGGGTGGCGTCACATTGACCAGTGGGTCTGATCAGTGTCCACTGTGTAAAATTCAATAAGCACTTCCCCTACCCACCAAGGATAGTTTACCATTGGCTTTGGCCTTGGCCTAGCAGCAAAGGACGCATGCCTTGAGTATCGAACTGCTGACCTCCTTCAACTTAAAAACCTTAATCCACCCTATCTGGCAAGGTGTGCGGAGCCTTCGTGGGCTTTGTTTAAGTGTATCTTCTTTACCACAGTTCAAACCTTCTCGCTGCCAAACTCATCCAAACAAAAAGGGCAGTATAGCAAATTTTTTCCAAAGTAAATAGGAAACCATCAGTATCGTCAATACCCAGTTTAGGTTATGATCAATGGGAGGGTTAACGTTGGATAAACAGCTGCTGCACGTTTACAATCATTAGAAGTTGATTAAGCAAAGAGAGAGAGAGATTTGGTCGACTAGGGTTTGGTGCGAGGAAAATCTAGAAAGAAATGTTTTTTTTTCAAGACAGAAAGAAATGTATTAAATTCCAACATAGTCACATCCTCCCCTTGTGATGGTGCAGTCGGTTATTCATTCTTTTGCCTTTCTTCTCGTCTTTTTTGCTTTTCTAACCCTGCTAACCAAATTTGCTAAAAGTGCTCCCCAGATATGAACAGAAAAATGGCAAGCATGCGTCCTTTATCCTTCTTCTTCATGGCCACACAACTCATGAGATATGAACCCGAGCACCCCTCCACATCCCTTCTCTCTTTCCCATGGATCTGATTATCTAGAAAGAAAGGTATTGAGTTAAATGGCCAAGTATCAACTCATGTTCTCTATCCCCATCTTCATATTTGCTGTTGCTTTTCTTTGTTCTGATAAATGCTGCTGCATAGGTGAGAAAAATCTTCAGACGAATAGTCCTTATATTCCTTATGACAAGATTTTCATGTCATTACTGTGTTGTGCTATATTCAGATTCCAACAGTGTCATGACAAGGAAAGCTGACTGTTGCCCCATGGTAAGTTACAACTTACAATTCATATTTATTATCTTTGTGGGTTTCTGAGATTTTGACATGATATGGTATGTCATAATCCATATATAATAGACATCTTTGTGGGTTTCTAAGATTTGGCATGATGCATTTGAGAACAGTACATTGATAGTGTTGATAATTTTATGCCTTCTTTTTTCTTGTGGTGATAATATTAATATTGCAGGAGAATGAAGAAATCCAGAGAGAGGCTGCAGTTTTGTGGGGTAGCAAAAGAAGAAGCCTGAGTGGACCAGGCTCATCTCCCCCTCACTGCACATCAAAATGTGGGGATTGCTCACCTTGTAAGCCTGTTCATGTGGCTGTTCCACCAGGCACACCAGTGATCACAGAGTACTACCCAGAGGCATGGAGATGCAAGTGTGGGAACAAACTATACACGCCATGATCTACAACATCTCTCTCTCTCTCTCTCCGGCCTAAATTTCTGATAGTGTTGGCACACCATGAAAACTAGATAGGAAAGATGACTATATTGCTGGTTGTCTTTTTTTTTAAAGTCTTTTTCTTTAAAGAGGCATTTGCTAATTAAGTGATTTGGTGCTGGGTAAAAATCTTTTACATGAAAAATTCTTTAGTAGTATGTATCACCTAGAGAAAAGATTTCCTGAGGTCCCCAAATCTCTTTTGGCATGGGCGCCCTTTATTTTGTAATCCTAGGAATACCACTCTTGACATTGTACCTATAAAGTGTTGAAAGGCTATTTTCTTTCTCTTTTCTCAACAAGTCCTTGCGATGGGAGAATTTTTTTGTGAGGTGCTTATGATAACTGATTTCGGGTGATAATGCTTAATGTGATTATCTTCTTTTTGCTTATGTAATGATGTTTAATTCCATTTAACTCGCGAAGCTTCACTACCAGACAGTGAAAACAGCTGGGGAGGATGCCTCCAAGCTTCAACAAATTCTGCAATAAGTAGCAGAATACCATGATTATCATCAACTGCTAGAGCTCAATGAGGGCTGATAAGGATAACAATATCCTTGTCAGCGGTTCTTGTTTATCTTTCCATGTATTCCTATAAGCTGCTATTGATCCTTCCTAATAAGGATTAGGCTGTTAGGATCATCACTTATCCTGTTGCCATATCTTGAGGATCCATCTCTATATATGTATATTCTCTCTGGTGATAATATAGATAACTGAGCCGTGTTCTCCAGTGGATGTACGTCTAAATGACCAAACCACTTAACTTTGTGTGTTTTTTCTTCTCTTCTCATCTCCCTTCTCTGAATATGTGTTGAATCATTTCAACATGGTATCAGAGGAGACGATATCCAGCCATTCAAAGTAAGTTGTAGAGTTTTTTTATCGTCTGATTCATTCAATATCCAGATCGATTGTTTCTATTAAGAGCTTGTTCTCTCAACTAGTTCCTATCTTCATTGAATCACAATTTTTTAGCATTCTCACTGCTGCATTATCACCGATTGTGATCTTACTGCTGTAGCGTGAATAGACGATGCCTATCGTTCTGCCGTCGTGATCAGGCCTTGCTGTGCCAATCTGACCTTTTGTTGCAAACGCTGATCTCTGTCTACTTAATTGAGCGCTTCTACCATAATCAATCTTCTGCACATGCTGAGGCCATGTTGTGCACATTGCCATGATGAACAATAGTCAGCATGTCGACTCCTCTACTGGTTCAACTATTTCTCACAAGCAGATCAACACGTCTCTCAAAATCACTACCGTCCCATTGAATGTGTACAATTACACGGCTTGAGCAAAATCTGCCACTCTAGTCCTCAGTGGCAAATCCAAACTGGGACATGTCTCCGGGAAAAAATCCATACCTAAAGAAATTGATCCTAGCTTCGAGGAATGGGAGTCAAGTGATCATTGGTTATGGCATGACTCTTAAATTCCATGGAGTCACACATCGCTGAAAGTTTTTTATTTCTCGATTCCGCTAAAGCCATTTGGGATGCAACCAAAGATTTGTATGGGCAACAATACAACATGGCAAAAAGCTATCAATTGGCTCAGGATATTCATAATTTAAAGCTTGAAGAAATGCCGTTCAACGAATATCTAGGGTGGCAGAGAGGTATGTGGGATGAGTTTGATTCATATATTTCACCTATTACTGATGTTGTATCTTTTAAAAAATGGAGAGACCAAGAAAAACTTTTTCAAATGCTTGCTGGATTAGGACCAGTTTATGAAGAATTAAGAAGCCAGATCTTAATGTACTCAAAATTGTCGTTAATGAGTGTAGCTTGTGCTACAGTCATGCACAAAGAATCACGTCGAAAGGTTATGAATACAAAGAATAAAGAAATCGATGAAAGCACAACGACCCTGGTTGCTAAACACAATGAAGAGCAACAAAAATTCACTCAGAACACTGAATCTCAGAAATCCAAAGAGAAGAAGTTATTATGTACTCTTTGCAAAAGAGATAATCATACTCGGGAACGTTGTTGGAAACTCAACAAATGCTCGAATAGCTTTAGAGGTAAATAACAAGCGAATGTAGCAAAGTCGAAACACAATGAGGAAATTTTAACAGTGGAAAAGCTCACTTAGATTCTCCAAGGTTTTGCAAAGAACAATATGGCTGCCTTTGCAGCAAAATAATCATGTATATTTAATGAATTCTGCTCATATTTTGCTAATTATCTTTCTGATAGTCAGACCTGGATTATCGACTCTGGTGCTTCTGTGCATATGACAGGGCAAGAATCATGTTTAGCAAACATTAAGCCTAATGCTAATACGAAATCGGTCTTTTCTGCTAATGGATCTCTTATGAATGTCGAAGGTACATGAGAAATTGATTTTTTTGATCAAAGAGACAAAGCACTATACATGCAGACATTAACATCTAATTTGCTATCTGTTACCAAAATTACAAAATCCTTAAATTGTTATGTTATTTTTACCCCGACTGAAGTGTTATTTCAGGACAAGGTGACAAGGAGGACAATTGGCAGAGGAACAGAATCTTGGGGTCTTTACTTTCTGGATAAAATGAATAAAGCCTTGGTGGTTCAACCAGACGATAAGGGAAGGATGTTGCACATCAGGTTAGGTCATCCCTCCAGCAAGGTTCTAAAACTATTGAAGTCAGGCTTAAGTTTTGATTGCAATAATTGTGAGACATGTCATTTTGCAAAAATGAGTCGATTACCTTTTCCTCACTCTAAGAGACTCTTCACAAAAATTTGATATTGTGCACTCTAACGTCTGGGGACCATCCTCGGTCGTGTCACACAATGGTTATAAATATTATCTGACTTTCATAGATGATTTCATGAGAGTCACTTGGGTATTTTTTCTCAAAACCAAAGATGAAGTATTTGATTTATGAGTTTTTATATGATGGTTCAAACATAATACAATTCCAAAATTAAAATCTTGAGAACCGATAATGGGTTTGAATATATTAATGATAGATTTGTTGATTTTCATATAAAAAATGGTATGGAACACGAAACTTCATGTGTCAGGACCCCTCAGCAAAACATTGTTGCTAAAAGAAAAAATCAACATTTACTCAAAGTCACCAGGGCATTACTTTTTCAAATGAACGTTCCAAAAAAGTTATGGAGCGATGCAGTTAGCACTGCAAGCAATATTATTAATCATCTTCCCACCAACAAATTGGAATTTAAGGCACCCATTAAAATTCTCAAAGAAAGAAAACACACCTTCTCCACTTGAAAACGTTTGGTTGTGTGACATATGTTTGGAAACATCCAACATTTAGGAACAAACTTGAATGAAGGGATATCAAATGTGTTTTTCTTGGTTATTCACCATCTCAAAAAGGGTATCGATGTTATGATACTAAAAGCCACAAATTCTATGTATCTTGAGATGTCTCTTTTGATGAAGACAAGTCATACTTTGAGAATACTAGTAAGGGGGAGCAACAATCCGCACAAAATCTCTCTTTGCCTAGTGTCACCTTGGATAGTATATGTTTAGATAACAATATACAAAACTTGACCAATCCGATTCTTGTCAACTCAGAACCTCCAAGTGTCCCAGGACAAGGTGGAGAAGACATAGTTCTTCGTCGATCAGAAAGAACTATACGAGTGCCTAGTAGATTGCAAGATTTCGTTACCTATAGCATTGCCACATATCTGATTGAAAAACATATTCAATATGACCAGATCTCAAAAAGATATGTTTCGTATCTTGTCAAAATTTCGGATCATCATGAACCAACATCTTTTGATGAAGCCTGCAAAAACAAATTATGACATGATGCTATGAAAGAGGAACTGAAAGCCTTAAAAAAGAATGATACATGGAAAGTAATGCCAAAACCCAAAGATAAAAAAATTGTTGGGTGCAAATGGGTGTATAACATCAAGTATAAAAGTGATGGATCTGTGGAGAGATTCAAAGCTAAATTGGTCGCGAAAGGATACTCTCAAACTGAAGGAATTGATTATACTGAGACTTTTGCACCTGTAGCCAAGATGAATTCTCTCTGAATATTATTGTCCATTGCGTGAAAAAAACATTGGAATCTGTTTCAACTAGATGTTAAGAATGCTTTTCTGTAGGGAGATCTCACTGAAGAAGTTTTTATGGAAGTCCCACCTGGGCATTCTAATTGGAACGACTCTAGTGTTGCTTGCAAGCTTCAAAAGTCTATCTATGGGCTTAAACAATCACCCAGAGCATGGTATACAAAATTAAGTCAAGCCTTGAAAGAAAAAGATTTCAAAAGGTGTGCTTCTGATAACTCTCTTTTTATTAGAAAAAGGATGAAATGCATTACTATTATTCTTGTATACGTTGATGACATAATTGTGATAGGTGATAATAAGGATGATATAGATAACGTCAAAAAATACCTACATAAGGTATTTGACATCAAGGATCTGGGAAAATTGAGATATTTTCTTGGTATTGAAATAGAGCATTCAAAAAAGGGTTTATACCTTTTTCAAAGGAAATGCACTATGGATTTATTGGCAGAGACGAGAAAACTTGGCGTTAAACCCGTTGACACACCTATGGAACTGAATCACAAACTTGAAAAAGCAGAATCAAAACCAATTCAAGACGTTAAGCAATATCAAAAGCTTATGGGAAAACTTATTTACTTGACTGTAACACATCCAAACATTGCATATACAGTGGGAGAAGTTAGCAAATTCATGCATAATCCATGGAAGATGCATAAAGAAGCCATTGATTGCATCTTACAATATTTGAAGAAGGCCCCAGGATATGGTATTTGGTTCAAAAGAAACAAAAACATAGACGTTTGTGGATACATAGACGCTGATTGGGCAGGAAGTGCGCTCGATAGAAAATCTACCATTGGCTATTGTATATTTGTGGGTGACAACCTGGTATCCTGAAAAGTAAGAAATAGAGGGTTGTCTCCCGCTCAAGTGCAAAGGAAAAATATAGAGCCATGGCAACCACAACCTATGAACTAACTTGGATGAAGGCACTTATTGAAGAAATGGGATTCAAAATTCAGGAGCCCATGCCTATGTACTGCGATAATCAAGCAACTATACATATAGCCGCAAATTTCGTGTTTCATGAAAGAACGAAACACATTGAGATAGATTGTCATTTTATTAGAGATAAGGTTTAAAGCAACAAAATCTCTACATTGTTCATAGCCAGCACATATCAACTTGCAGATATTTTCACTAAAGTTGTGCCCAAGGATATTCTATATAAAGTCCTAGACAAGCTTGGAACTCATGATACATTCGCTCCTCAGCTTGAGGGGGAGTGATAAGGATAACAATATCCTTGTCAGCGGTTCTTGTTTATCTTTCCATGTATTCTCAGAAGCTGTTATTGATCCTTCCTAATAAGGATTAGGTTGCTAGGATCATCACTTATCCTGTTGCCATATCTTGAGGATCCATCTCTATATATGTGTATTCTCTCTAGTGATAATATAGATAACTGAGCTGTGTTCTCCAGTGGATGTTGGTCTAAATGACCGAACCACTTAACTTTATGTGTTTTTTCTTCTCTTTTCATCTCCTTTCTCTGAATATGTGCTGAATCATTTCAACAAGGGCCTTGAGAACTTGGACATGAGAGGTATTGTAACAGTTCACAGCCACAAACTCAAGGTTCAGATTTAGTTAAATTCTATAAAGAGACTTCATGGTTTGTGTGATGTTTTTTTTAGTGAAGCTGGAGAAACCCCTATGGGACTATCTCTATCTCGAGCCCCTTGGTTATGATCTTAGTGACAAATATTGGCGATATTTTGAAGCTATTGGAAAAAAAAATTGGTCTTTATTTTGAATGGACAAAACATTATGTGATATTTTCAAAATATTACAATAATATTGTTTTAATGAAAATATCATGATCTTATTGCAATATTTATGCTTTTAATGAATATTTTGTGTGAAAAAATGGATTGTTCTATTCTTATATTTTTTTGTGTATTTATGTTCCTATTTTTAATTTATTTATTGTATCAATATTTTGCCAAATAGAAACATGATTTTTATGAGATATTTTTCTGATAGAAATGTGATTAAAATGTTCAATTTCTCATGAGATTCTTGGAGTTGTTGTTTTCTTGTTTTAAACTTGTCACTATGGTTATGATAGTGAAACCTAAAACATCAGTAAATACAATTTGGATTAATTATGTGTGACATTTCAATTACTTGAGTGGTTGACATGGTGATAGCTGTCAAGGGATGAACCCTTGCTTTTCCCTTGCTCAGCCAAAGCCAAGCAACTCCCTAAGGGCAAGGGGTGCACCATGGGTTTATACCATCAGTTAAACCACAACATACTTAGCTAGCACAAATAGGTCTTTGATCATGAGTAGGGATGGCAGTGGACCAAAGCGGAGGCGGGGGACAAGGTCTCCAACCCCGCCCCATCTCAAAAATTTTCATCCCTGCACGAGTTTTGATTTTAACCTCCATCCCTGGACCAAACGAAGTGAGGCAAGGCGGTGCCCCGTTTCTCCTCGGTCCACTACCATCCCTAAAGGTATTTTAGTTATTTTACTAACATAGATTGGGTATGGGGTGGGGCAGGGTAGGTTGGGGAGGAGGAAAGTGTAAGTCCATCCCCACACATGTTTTGATTAGGTTGGGGCGGAGGAAAGCGTAAGTCAATCCATGCACATGTTTTGATTTTAGCCTTCATCCCTGCCTCCATTCTCGTTTCATATCCTCCATCACTGGTCCAAACAGGGCAAGGTGGGGTGGGGATCCATTTTCCCTATGTCCACTGTAACCGAGGGTCGTTTCCTCATTCTTCATGAAAAAAAAGACTATTGATTATGATTCTTAAATGAAAGTAGACATTTTTCTTTTGGGTCCTCGACAAAAGTGATTCTAAATTTTTTTGAGAATCATCATTAGTGTATTGTAGACAACAACAAAAAGTGGGAACCATCTGCTAAGGTTCTTCAGTTGCATCCTTTCTTAGAGCTTGTCAATTACTATCAACAATTCATTCAAGGATACTCACTAATCGACACCCTTCTCACTAATTTATTGAAGAAAGACAAGCCATGGTTGTGTACTGCTACTTGTCAGAAGGCCTTCAAGATGCTGATGTGTACCTTGATGGAAGAACTCGTGTTGCAATTTCTTGACTGCCAGAAGCAATTTGAAGTGCAAATTGACGCGTCTGAATTTATGAATGCAGGATTGTTATTGTAGGAAGGATACCCCACCTCTTTTGAAAGCCTCAAGCTGACACTACATAGTGCGCGAGCATTTGATGCATGCTATAGTATATTGTCTCTCTACATGTGGAGGCATTACCTTCTAGGGTCGCAGTTCGTTGTGAAAATTGATAACGTTATAACTAGTTACTTCTAGACCTAGAAAAAGCAAAATCTCAGACAAGCTCGCTTGCATGAGTTTCAAGCCAAATTTGACATGGTTCTGGAGTACAAGCTAGGTAAGACCAACATTGTTGCTAATGCATTGAGTCCGTAGACTGAATTTTTTGTGCCGCATAAAGGTTGAAGGCAACACTAGCCAACCGATGAGCGTTCTTTTTAAGCAAGTTCCAAAAGTATTAAGGAATGACTCGATGACTCAATATCTTATCACCTTAGTGAAGAAAGGAAAAACTCGAAGGTTCTGATTGGAAGACAATTTTCTTTGCACCACTGGGGATCGTTTATACATCCCATGGTAGGATACTCTATAAAGGCGCTTGATTCAGTAGTGTCATGACACATACTGGGCTGGTCACCCAGTGCAATAGAGGATATTGGCGTTACTAGAGTATGCATACTACTGACCAAAAGTACGCTAAATCGTTGATGAATACATGTATACTTGCTTGATTTGTCAGCAAGAAACGACCATTAACGAAAGACCTACAAGATTATTGGAGCCATAAACCGTGCCGAGCCATCTGTGAGTGTGTGTCACCATGGACTTTATTGTCAGATTTTCTACTGCACAGTGGTGCAACTCAATTCTTGTGGTTGTGGACAACTGTTTGAAGTATGTTGTCTTCATACTTGCCCTTGCACTTGCTAAGCTGCTAACATTACAAAACTATTTGTGCGGCATATGGTCAAACATTGAGGAATCCCAAAAAGCATTGTCAATGATGTGATGCTTGTTTCATTAAAAAAATTTGGTGAGAGGTATTTCGCTTGATAGGGACAAACTTTTCAAGAAGCGCAAGTCATCCAACCATAATCCATTTGAAGTTACAATAGAACAACCACAAACTATCCACTCTCTTACTACTTGAGGACATGGGAAAGTGTTTTAGGCATATCAGTTCATTAGGAACTAGTAGGACAATGCGAAGTAGCAATGGCATATTTGAACAAGGTGTCAAAGCACATGAAGAAATGGGCGAACGAGAGAAGCATCAACCTAAAAAGTTTCATGTTGGAGATAAGGTGTTGATGAAGACCTTCCCTGAACACACAACTATCTTTTGAGGACACCACTGATGTCTCAATAGCAAATATGATGCTCTATTCGCCATCACAAGCCACATTGGAAACTTGGTGTACAAGTTGGACTTGCCAGCAAATTTTTAAGTGCATCTAGTCTTTCACGTGTCCAACCTAAAGCCATTTCATGAAGATGAGGAGGATCCATAGCAGAGCATACCTCAGTGTGCTCCCATCCCATACTGCACACCTTCAACAACCAACACAACGAGCAAATAATCAGAAGTGATCCTTAACGACTCTAACAACTACATCGGTGAATTGAAAAAGTATCTGGTGCAGTGAAAAAGACTGCCACAGAGTGAAACAACATGAGAGAAAGCATCTAGCATAAGGAAGCATCACCAACTTGTGGATGAGTACCATACCCGATTGATGTTGAGGACGACGCCAACTTAGGTAAGAGGAGCGTCTTCCAAACTGCCAAGTTTTTCACTTTGTTTTACCTGAGGTAATACCTCTTTGCCCTCTCTAAGTGTTGTAATGGGCTTTACCCTAAGTTCCTCCATATACAAAATGATACAGAACCCTGTGTGCATGCTTACTCTTGTTATAATAAGTTTTTGGTTTCTTGCCTTCTTGCATTCCTGTTACCTTTTTGCTCTGTCTCCTCTCTCTCTTTATGTGATTGCGTGCGCGCGCATGCTTGTGTTATTATGCTCGTGCGCCCATCGAATGACTGCTTTCACACATTCATGGTGCATGCGAGAGGCCAACCTTCGGTGTCGGGGAGCACTGGGGTGTGTCACGGGGGCCTTCACTTTCAGCCAATGACAATGTACCTATTATGATATGAATCTTTGTTCTATTCTTGACAGATTCAAAAATCTGCCAGACTTTACGGATTTGAAAAATTTGTTCTGGAACTCCAGATAAGTGTTTCAAATTCAAGAAAAATCTGGAAATCGCATGTCTCGAAACTGAAAAACCAGAAAAATCTATTTTTGGAAAATGCTTTAAAATAAGACCAAATCAAATCGAAATGAGCTGATTTTTGGTCTGCTGACAGTGAACAATCTGATGAAAATAATAGAAGAAAAATTCTGAGAAAACTCTAAAAATTTCCACATAAAATGACGAGTGCACGATACAGTAAAATTCTGGTTTTGAAATCAGTGCACTATTCATTTGCATGAATCCACTAATGGCACTATGACTTTAAAGCATATGCGAAAACAGTCCTAACTACTACAAATCTACTGTTAAACTACAAAAAATACAAACAATTAAATTAATTACAACAACTAGTAAATGAACTAAACAAACTAATACTAAATATAATCTAAACACACCGCTAAGACTAATCTATCCTAAACTAAGATGCAATTTTAATTAAAATATCTAGATAACTGAAATTAATTAATTCTAATGTACACTATCTAACATAAACTAACTAACCACTCAATGATTAATTCTAAAATCTACTTGGAACATAAACAAGAATCTAATGTTAATTTAACTAGGGTTATTAACTAACTATGGTTAGCTAGGGGGCAGTTAACTACCTAGGGTTAGCTAGGGGGGGGGGGGTAGAATTTAACTTTGAATTAGGTCCACGCCATTCTAAATGTACTAAAATATACTTAAGAATTAAATATTACTTACTAAAACAAGAATGCAATGAATCAAATTAGTAACTAAGCTATCTAATTTAAACTTCTAAATGAAATGCAAATTAATCACTAATGAACATCTAACACACTTACCAAGTTAGGATACACGAATTTTGAAAACCTAATTCTAAGTCAATATTAATAACATCCTATTTAAGCTATGTCAGAAAAGAAAGTTAATAAAAGGACTTCTCCATGAAAATCAACAAAATTGGAAAGAAATGATCCTCCATAATTACATTAATCACTCAATTGGAAGGCTTGGAAAAGGGAAAACCGTCCAGCCTAATGGGACCCACACGATTTCTAATTTTGCATTAAAACATTAGACCCTTTTTGAAAACCTTTCCCAAAACACGATTTTAGAAAGAGATTTGAAATTCATAATTGTTTCCAAACATGTAAAGGGAAGAATTCCTTATATCTTGGCTGGATAAAAATCCTTAAAGCTTTCCTTAAATGCATCCCACAAATTTGGAGGGGTTTCCATTCTACCAAAAATGTCTTTCAACTAAAATTATTCAAATACCCTTTATCTAACATGCAAAACTAAATAATTACTTACTCTAAATTAATATTAACCTAACTAAATTAAACTATGCACACATAACTCAAAGGACATGAATAGTAAACGAAATATGAATTTGAACAAGCTAACTATGTTAAATACTACATAAAAATTGATACAATTGAATTAATTCTAACTTGACTAAAACGAATTTCGATGAATCTAGACACTAAATCATACTAGTAGTAACCTATGACTAAATATATTCTAACATGCATCAAATATTAACCTAACATGCTGTACATACATAAATTGAACCAAACCTATAATTAAACAAAACAATACATTAAGACACTACATTGATTCACAAAACACAAAGCAACTAGAACTAAATTGTATCTAACACTATGACACCAATCAAAACTCTAAATTAAACTAGACTCATACATGATTATGATTTAGGCTATTAACACAAATACTAATCTAACTAATATGCTGTAAACTAAACAAACATAGAAAACACAAGATAGGCATTTATTACAATCAACTACTCAAAACCAAAACAGAAATTTCAGCAATCATCTAAATCAGATACAATGTTAACAATACCTAAATCTACACAATAGCTTAACTAGATTAACTAATAAATCAAACTAATACTATGCAGAAAACACTACAGCTAGCTAGAATTAGACTAATCTGTTTATACAAGCCTACAAAAAACTATATTCAACGATGCTCAATACTATCAAAACGAAACTAAAATGGAATCAAACTTTCCAAATCGATAATTAAATACACTATGCTAGTCTATATACAAATTCGGTAAATCATAACTGGACGACACATAGAAACAGAAAAATAGGAACTCGACTTTTAATTTTCTCAAATCTGAAAACACACAAAGAAGAAAATTACACCTACACGGTTCCTAATGTGCTGGTTTCTGCACACACATCTATGCTAAGGTTCAAAACAACAAACACGCACAACACATACAGAAAATAAAATAAAAGAACACCACAAAACCATATGCACGATCTGGGTTTTAACTAGAAGAAGGGGGAGAGAAAGATCGTACCTCAAGGGTGATCTGACGAGTGGAGGGGTAGTGGGTGAGCGGACTTTGCCAGGGCTTCGTGCTATAAGAGACCTCAATGGTGCTGGGCTGCTCTACTTTGCTGCTGGATGCTGGAAAACAGCTGGATGAAGATGCCCTGACGATGGCGTGCTTGAATGGAGAAGAGAGGCGACGGGGGAAGGGACGACTGGGGAAGAAGGTGATGGAACAGGAGTCATGCCCCTAGGGCACAAAAACCTAGGCAAAGACAGCCCCTCTTGGGCGTCTCTTTCTGTTTAAATGAAAGAGGCTCTTATCTGGATTTTCCAGAAAGGAGATTAAAAAGAAAAGTTTAACTGGGCGCCTCTTGTGATAGGGGGTTTTTAGAAAATAGTTTATAAAACTCTAATTGGGCTGGGCTGGAGTGGAGCTTGATGTGTTTTAACCCAAATCCAAGGCCCAGAAGGGCGTTTGGATCCAAAATATCCAAATTTGCTTCGAGGTTTGACCCGTTACACTGTAAATGCCATAACTTCCTCGTTTTAAGCCCGATTCGGATGAAATTCAAACCGTAGCTCCATAACATCAATATGCACCTAAGTGTGTGTTCTAAACCTATAAATGATGCATTTATGTAGTGAAAATGTATTAAAATTATGAGTAATTCATGCATCATAAAAAATCGATACAGTGACTATCTCAGTTTCCCAATATGAGTTGGTTCTAGGTTTGGATCCGGTTAGATACAAACTCAGAATGGGTCTCATTCATATCCAGTGGACCAAACAGGTTTGGTTTGGATATGATGGACCCAAACACAACAGATCGAATTTGGATCTAATTAGACCAAATTAGAATGAAGCAAGTTTGGATTCGGTAGAACCAAACCTAATTGAAAGATAGGACTGGACTCAACCTAGGATGGGTCTAGGTTAGGTTCACTATTGCGTGGGTTCAATTTGGAACAGAGCTCAAGTCAGGATGAGACTAGGTTAAGTTCAATGAATCTAGAATGTGCCAAAAAAGATAAGAGTTATGAAAATGAGGGGGTTGTGATTTGAATCCCCAACCTCTCATGTAGACCAACCTGGTTTTGTTGAACAAAGTGTGCAAACAAAATATAGATATACTTGTGTCGGGTTGGATACTTATAAATTCAGATCTAGGTCAGATCCGATTCAAAATTTAAGAATTAGATCTAGGTAATAGTCTGAATCTCTAGAGAATATCGTTACTCAGATTTCTGATCTGCATGAAAGCTAAGAAGACTATGTTGCCCTTATTATAGTCATTTAGTAAAATCAAGCATAACTTTTCACTTCAATATTAGATTCGTGTGATTTTTGGATCCTTGAACTTCTCTTCTTAAAAAGGATCCTTTGGAAGGAGCAAAATGACAAACTCTGAGAATGTAAAATTAGAGTTTGGCAAGAAGGCTTAGGAGTATTTTTATAATTTTACATAAGATGAGACTTTAAATAATATTTTAGTAATTTTTAGGATTTTTGCTTATTTCAGACCAGGATTTACAGAAAAAACTAAGGTTATTCCTTAATTTGAGATTTAAGCGATTCATGTAAGTGAACATTTGCAATTTTCTTCATAGTTAAATAAGATACATGCTTGTTAGTATAATCATCTTATTGTGTGATTCTATGTATTATAAGTATGCTAGTGATTTCAAGTTTTGAGTAGATCAACAACATGACATGCTTAAAAATCCATAGCTCTAATGTTTTCAGTAAGATACATAAAGATGATGTCACATATTACATGTTTATTTTAGTTTTTTATCAGATTATGTAAATATCATAAGATGACATGACTCGTATCATGAATGTACCCTGTGGTGAAAATAATCATGATATTTGATACGTGTAATATGTTGCTAAAAGGAATGCTTGACTTTGAGAAATGGGAGTAGAGTTCCAAAGTTCTCATAATATGATTTATTCTGAGGATGTCACACTTATACCTTGGGAGGGGTATTGTAAGTGTCGTGACATGATGAATTGATGAGCTAACTCTGTGATGGGTTATTATCCCTAGAAATAAGACATGTATTTGTGATTACATACTAAATGTAGTTAGTGAACATACATTTGTTGTTGTATAATGCACTAACGCCGAAAAATGAAAGATAATTGAATAATCCACCTAGGATAATAATACAAAGAATGATAAGGAACTCTACAAAAAAAGACATGGTCTAGGTCTTTGTTCAAGATATGTGTACCTCACTTATACCTTAAGATTTGTTTAGAAATTCCTAGGTAACCCTCAAGGTTTAAAAATATTGCTTAATAGACATATGTAGGACGTAGCATGAACCACAAACCTTAGGGGCATATATAGCTTCTCAGACACCTTAAAGGTAGGTATAACCTCTTGGGCTCTTCGGCTAGCTACTAATGAACATTTTGGGGTTTCTGACTTGCAATCGACGAGCAAAGCTGCAACAATTGTGAGTCCATAGTCTGAGTCGATTTAGACTATGTTGTTGTAAGTGATTCATATGTCTGGCCAACATTGTAGACTCTGAAGTGGTCTACATGAGTTGCTACGCCCCAGAAAGTTGTTTCCAGAATAGTCGATTAGTGTATAGTATGACATTGTGAATGTCTGTTTTGAGAATAAAGACAGAATAAGTAAAGAAGGATAAAATATATAAACAACATGTATGTTTAGTTAGCGAACTAAACTAAGAATAAGAGCTTAGAGCTCACTACAATTATTACAATCATGTCTTATTTGTAAATGAAAACATACTGAGTTGTAGACACACCCCTACTTGGTTACAACTGTAAGAGGAGCTGCAAACAAGAGGACTTGACTCGTTTGCTTCTTATCTCTTCATCCTTTTAATTTTGGGACATGTAATTTGAATACTTTAAAAATCTGGATGGTTATCATTATTGATGGATGAATAAACCTTGTTATAAAAAAAAAATCTGGCATAGTTTTTTAAGGTTGTTGTGATAAATTTTCTATGAGAATTAACGCCCACAAACCCGGGCTCGAGAGGCCCCGGTTCGGGTCATTACAAGCTAGTGCACGTCACCTTGTGTTGGGACATTGTAAGTTTGATTTGTAGCTTGAATCCCAATGGTGTCCTTGTATAACTGGTAGGGGGTCTGCCTAACCCTAGCTTGCCTTTCAAAATAAAAAAAAAGGATTTAAGCAATTCAATCTTAAAAAGCCAGTAAAACCTACCAACGGGGCCCTCCTTATTAGGTAGGAGATGTTAGTGCACGTCACCTTGTGTTGGGAAGTTGCAAGTTGAAAACCCAATGGCGCAGTTGTATAACTGGTGGGGGTTTGCCTAACCCCAGTTTGCCTATTGCTAAAAAAGCAGCAAACCTATGCTTCCATGGTCATTTGTGTAGCGAGCAAGATTTTATTAGATCATCATCTTATTGGCTAGCATATAGGTTGCATTTGCTTGTCATGATGACTGCGGCGTATAATGCCAGGGATCCATCGCCTGTGGAAACAAAATTGGATGCAACCCCCAGCCCTCATCCCCTTTCCCCTCAACGGGAAAGGTTTCCGCGGAAATGGGGGTGTCCCATTGATTTTAGGGCTCCCATTCCTTGCAGAAAGAGGGCCTGTACTTGTGTTGCTGATGTGGTGGCCCAGCGGAAATGATTCAGGCCTTGTGTGCTTCCATGGAATGCCTCAGCTTTCCATGGCGCGCAAACATGTCCATAGTTTTCGGAACACAATTGTCATAAGTGTCCACAAACACACACACACACACACACACACACAGTTATAATATTTATGCCACCAATTAAATGTACATTTTTCATCTTTGTTAGTTCTAACATGGAGTTGCTTATGGAACTAGAGTGGCAGCGTAGACAACTTAAAAGCAAACGTAGTTTATGATAATGCACGCTGGGTATTATCTTATGAAATTATCATCTTTCGTTATTGTTGGACATATTTATAATGTTTTTACCATGCATTTCAGGCCAAAACTGGATTTTGAATATGATCATCCAGTGGCTTGAGTTTACTAATATTAGTTGTGACCAATTAGATCTCGATCCTGGCGAATTCATCGCCATAAAAAGAAAAGTAACTAATCATTGTCTTATACCCCAAACGGACACTCCAACAAACCCTCGTGTCGTGTCCTATTCTATGAAATTTTAATGAAAAATTACAAAAGAATAGCGGTATCCCGTTTCCAATGGCAGGTTCAGTATGCGGACACTTTGGAGTTCAGCAAAGCAGGTGAAGTATCAGAACTGCAAAATCAGTAAAAATGAGGACCAAATGATTGTCAGTGATATAACCAAAGTGCCCCTTCCGAAGGAGGTGAAATTATGTTACAATCCTTTGTCCCAGTTCATGCTTTTAAACAAGATACAACACTTGGTCAAACATTGAACATTAAATGCAAGATCCCACTGATGGTAATCACAAAGAACCCTTTGCTGTTTATTGAGAATTTTACATAGAGCTGGTAGCTAAAACAAATAATAATAACACCAATAAAAGACTACTCCATAGCTATCGCACTGAAAGGAAAACATAAGAATATCAATTATGTATAGCAATTAATCAATTCAATGAATTTATGGTCCTGTAGCCATGGCGGTTGACAAGGGCTTTTTCCTTGCTATACCACCCTCCCAAGCCCTTCTCAGACAACTGCAGCCTTGCAACTAAAATCTTACAGAAGAAAATTTTCTTACATGAGTGGGCCGTGCCGGCCGTCATCACCCAAAATAATCAAATTGAACCTTCATAAACAGAAGCGAGCAGCATTATCTACGCCTCAACACAGAGAGGATCCACATTCCTCATCTCCTTCTATGCTGAAGAAAAAAAGAGATGGAAGCCTCTTCCTCGGTCCCCCTCTGCTCCTATCTATTCATGGTTCCTGCTACAGAGACAGTCCACAACACCACAGTTTCTGTACTTTTTGACTCAGATTTAAGTGCGATCAGTCAACCTGTTCTCCGATCAGGTCTAAGCCAACCACTAGGAAAGACACCCCTTGAAACAGTAGAAAGTAAAAGTGAATTCCCTGAGCAGAAAGGAAGCTCCTTGCAGCAGCTGTCAACAGCAAGAAGGCAAGAGCTAGTTCTTTTCGATATATTCTGTTTCTTTTCTTCTTTGGCTTCTTGCCAACTTGATCAACCCTCCTGAGAGCATCGAGATTTGGCTCTGATGAACCACGCCGATGCTTTGATTCCTTGTCCAACAAAGCGATGAGGTCCCCCTCAGAAGACCTGCCTAATTTCTTGGTAACCACCCATTCATAGGCACTTCCTAATTGGAACAGGCCAGAAACCATGGCATTGAACTTGGTTACAGACATGGTGTTCTCGAACAGAAGGTAAGGAACAATGAAAGGGAAGGACTTTGGGGCAGGAAGTATGTTGAGGATGGACATGGTGGCTGGTATGTAGCATACTACCCAAGCAGGCAGCTCAGCTTCAGGAACAAACATCGTCATAGGGAGGATGATGCAGAAGAGTGTGAAAGAATAGAAGGGAAGTATAAGTTTTCTTAACAGAAAAAATAGGAAAATGAGATTGGCTTTCTTCCACATTCCAATCTGATCAGGGAAACAAGAGAAGCACACAATAAGTAACTCATTTACAACTACAAGACATGCTTTATTTGTTATGTAAAACGTTTGGAAATAAGAAATAGCATGTTGTAAGTGCAGACCTTGGCACGAATAACATCGAGTAGGCAGAGCCGGAATAACTGCATTGGACCAGAATGCCATCGGTGCTGCTGTTTTATATACGCTTCATATGACTCTGGGAGCTCACATTGGCACTGTAATTAGTCAAAAGAAATGAGTGGTAAGAAGATGAGACAGCTGAAAATGAAGGTGCTCTGTTCACAATTCTTGCTAGTTCTAACTAATCCAGTAAAATTGTATGTTCAGGGGAGAAAAGCAGACACAACTATCTATATTATGTTGTGGCAAACACATTTTGAAACCGAGCTTCATTAAACAGATCATTCAGTTAATTGTCGACAAAGTTGAAGGCCCCTAGTTCCCACCTTACCTACCTGTTTACAATTTTACATCAGTGTCTTGCTGCAGTGAACTTGCTCTTTATGCTTGTGATCCTCATAAATAATACATGATTTGATTCAAATACCATGAATTTTATTTCTAAATGCATCAGTATATAGTAAGCAACTGATCCATATATAGTAAGCAACGGATCAAGGACCATGATTATCATTTTTTTAACAAAGGTCAATTAATTAAAAGAACAGGATAAACGAGAACCTAAAAGAAAATGTAAACATCCAAGAAGCAGCCCTTGTTACCTCGACATCGTTGAGGAAGATGAATTTCCATCCCTGGAGGTGAGCTCGAACTGCAATATCCATGTCTTCTACGGTGGTCCGCTCGAGCCATCCACCAGACTCTTCCAAGGCCTTTCTTCTCCAAACACCAGCAGTCCCATTGAACCCAAAAAAATTCAAGAATATGCCATTCACCTGCTGCTCCACTTCAAAATGGAATGCAAGGTTAATGTTTTGTAATCTGGTTAACAGATTCTCATCCTTGTTCACAAATGACCACCTTGCTTGAACCAAACCCACATCCAAATTGTCCTAAAATCACGAAAAAATGACACCTATAAAAATCAAAACAGTGCACATAGAAATTCGACTTAAAAAAAGGATAAAAAATGCAAATTACATACCTTGAAATAGGGAACTGTTCTTTTCAGAAAATCAGGATATGGCTGGAAATCGGCATCGAATATGGCAATGAATTCATAATCCTTCACATAGCTACAGTTCATGGCGGACTTGAGATTTCCGGCCTTGTACCCGCTCCTGAGAACGCGGTGCCTATAGACAATATTAGCACCATTCCGTTGCCATTTCTCTACCTCTTCATTAATAAGCAATTGAGTTGTTGGATCATCTGAGTCATCCAAAATCTGAACAAGGATACGCTCTTTCGGCCAATCCAGGTTACAGACAGCAGCTATGGATTGCTGATAAACCTTTGGAAAAATGAAAAATTGAAGATCATTCTCAGCAATCAGCTGATATAACAAAACATGTGGGAACGGACAACAGCCCTCTCTTCATTAGGAATTAATAATCCCAGCAACCCAGTGATAGAGAATGTAAACCCAAGCATTAAAAACCACCATGCTAGAATTAAAATTTGAAACTACCATCCTTTTGTCCAAACTAAAACCCCATAAATCAATGCAGGCATGAAAATTTTAAGTTTTAATAGAAAACCGTGATCCCGGAACCAAGATGAGAAAATCAAACATTTCAAGAGAATTCAGACACAACGAGGTACGCAATGCTGGTCAATTTTTCATCAGAGGTTCGAAATTTGGGATCAAAATGCCAAGGACGCGAAGGAAAATTTACCTCTTTCTCGTTACACATGGGAATCTGAACGAGAACCATGGGAAAATCGGCATCGTGTCCGCCTTCAACATCGGAATTAGGCTCCATTTCCGCCTTGGGGACCGGCTTGATCTTCTTGAATCTGATCCAGAAGCAACCCAGACACAGGACTAACCTATCCAACGATTGAATCAGGAACAGCACGATGCAGGCGTCGGAGAGAAGCTGAAGGGGAGGAGCAATGTACTCCACCCTAACGAAAACCCAGAAGGAGTAGAGAGAATGGAGGAGGGTCTGTACCCCAAAGGAAGGGGGGAAGCGGAGCCGAGGGGCATTGAAGTGCCACCCTTTGTAGAAGGCGACGGCCTCGAAGCCGAGCATCAGGAGGGCAAGGAACAGGGACGCCTTGATGCAGGAGTAGAGCTTGTTCTTCTTCTTCTTCTTCCCGACGATGCCACTGTCGTCGGCCGAGGCGGCGGAGATGCGGCGGCGGATGGTGGAGCCGAGGCCCCAAGTTGCAGAGGCGATGGAGGTGAGGCAGCCGGCTGCCTTGTGGGCCTTGAGCAGGAGGACCCAAGTGAGCTGCCTCGCGTTCTTGCCCCTACCCTTGTCCAAAAGAGCGTCTTCCGGGCTCTCCAATTCCAGCATCGACCAGTTGGGGTTCTCCATTTTCACCACCACCGGCGTCCCTCTGTGGCTCTCCCTAGACCACCATTCCCCAAACTCGAACCCCATTGCCCCCAACTAGACTATGGCTTTCTTCTGGTCTTGTGGGGAAGAATATCAATAACAATATGAAGAAGAACAAGAAGATACAATGGAGCATCAATATCTTACAGTGTCATGCTTCCTTTTTAACCAAAATATGACAGAAGAAGAATAGGAAGATGAAGAGGAAGGGGGCAATATGCTATAAGGCAAAAAAAGACTTTGTTGGGTTTTTAGCATTCAATGTGAACTTCAATGACAAGAACAAGAGACACAATGAAGAGAGCAATCCCAACGAGGAAGAGTGATATGGAACATAAATTGTTTACCCTGTTTGGTCCTAAAATATCAGTCTTTAGAAGAGGAAGAGGAGGAGAGAGAAGACCTATGAATGGGTGCGAGGGGAGAAGAGAGAGAACACCTTTATAGCTCAGGATCTCATAGTGTGTGCATGTGCCAAATGCTAATTAAAACCGTAAGGTACCTGGAAACGGCGGTAGGAAGGAGATAATCCAGAGAGAAGGAGAGATTTTGAATAGAAAGGTTGCTTTTATCAAGAGAGAAAAAAGATTTTTCTTATTTACCCTGGATCAAAGACCTACATTTAGGTGACAGCGTAAAACTCTGTGGACTAAACCTTTGCCCCTATAGAGTCGCCACCCTTCGACTTGTGCAGAGATAAAAAGATTAAAAGGAGTAATTACTAATTAGTGGCATTTGTTTATTTATATCAATCTTTCAGCTAATGAGTTTTGCTATCTTAACATTGTAATATGCTTACATGAAACTTGCTAAAACAAAGTAAAGAACCAACTAGATGGCACGATGTGTTTTTTTTGTATTTTAAATTATAATTTGTTTATTTGACTAATGAGTTTCGCAATAACGAACTTAGTGACATTAAAAAAAAAAATGGCAAGACGATTTTCAATTATAAATTGTTTTTTCTGAAGAATAAGTTTTGCAAACATGAACTTACTGACATTTTTAAAAGGAACGCATCAGCCTTCCACTCGATTAATGAATATTTATGCAGGTCATGTGTTCTCCAATAATACTAGAACTAGCTCATGTATTCATAAAAGGTAGTCTTTCAAAAACTAGCCCTTATTCCGTGCTCTCATGCAGTAACGTGGTGGCTGCTTTATGTGCTATAATAGCACCTCAACTCAAATAAGAAAATAGTGAAGCCGCGTGTGAGGCGGACCAAGCGCGTAATTCTGAAGGGTTTGGCGGTGCCATTTTCTTATTCTCTGCTGTCATGCATTCTGCTGCCCGCGTGTTGACACCGTAGTAGTGCATTTCTTGTCGCAATTTTGTAGTGAGCATGTTCAAATATATAAACTAATTGCCTACGAAAATGCATCTTAAAGCTGTCACGACAGTGATTGGTTAGGTTTCTAATCCGGTGAGAAGTTTTTCTGTGTAAATATAAAAAAGAAACAACAGTCAAAGAAGACTAACCCTACTCATCTCCTTGTCATCCCATCCCATCCCATCTTGAAATCTCATTGATGCGAGATGCAATCATCTATAAAAATCTCAAAATTTGTTAATTACTTTAAAAATTCATATATATATATATATATATATATATATATATATATATATATATATATAAAATGCAATCTAAGCGTTGATTCTTATCAAATTAACCATGTTGAATCCATCTATAAGGCGATCAGATTTGATCAGAACAACTTGTATCAATAAAATTTCAGATGAGCCATGATGATGGGGATGAAATAGGAGATGAGTGGAACCAAGTTGATGAACGGCTGAGCTAGAAGTTTTTTTTGTTCAAATTATCCAAAAAATATATACATAAACCAATTCAATAAAATGGTAAGAGTAGGAGATGTGAATGTTATGGTTCAGTGGTGCTTGGAGCTTCCAATTTTTGAATAAGAGCACATGGTTTTGCAATAAGCTTGACTGAAATTAAACTAGTAGTATCAATATGAACCTCATTAAAAGATGTCATTTCTTCCTTATATCGATTGCATAATAGTTCAGACTGACTTTCAAAGCTAGTGTGCGTGCAATTGTAGCAAACAATGATCAGTTTATTTTTTAATTGATTGCACTGTAGACGATTTGAAAAGAGGTAGAGCTCTTTTTTCCTTTATTCATTCAGTATATGATAGCTTTATTGAAGCTCTACATCCCATTCTTAGTCCCTGGTTTCTGCCTGTTTTAAATGACCAACCTCTCACTTTTTAGTTATGGGCAACATATTTGATCAATTTAAGCTGACCAACATGTCTTTTTGAGTGATGGGTCTCCTTGTATTGTATTATCTATTAAGTGGTTGTCTTGCCTTCAGGCAAGCTTTTCTGAGTACTGAAGGACTGGTGTCCTCTTGCAAGTATGATATTAGAGTGAGCAATAGGATAAACTTTAGTGTTGGGGTAGCAATTTGTTAATTGTTATACTTGTTTTTTTCACAATAGAAATGGCAAAAGCAACCGTTGCACGATATAAAGTAGGCATGCCAATGACATCCGACCCTAATCCAGACCCGATTAGTCGGATTCGGTAGCCAAATTTGGCTCCGATTAATAAATGGATCCGGTTTTGGTATTGATTTTTTCACTCAAACCCGAAGCTGACTAAAATTTGATTAAGTGTAAGATTGGGTTTTAAGCTAGTCGGATCTGGATTCTATTTTATATGATTCCATCCGATTCCGAACCTGAATCCCAATCTGATTAGGTCAGAACCGATTAAGTCGCAATCAGTAATTCCTAAATCCAACCTGAGTTTTACCCGGGTACATCCCTAGTATTAAGTATGCGTTTAGCATGGTGAATAGTTGGCATACTTCCCTCACCCCTCCTACTTCACCATGCAGAGAGAGAGAGAGAGAGAGAGCTGAAACCTTTGGTTCCGATCTAAGCATTATTGAGTCCGAGCTAATCGGGTTACGAGTCATATTCAGATTCGAAGGGGAAAACTTAAAACCGAAGCCGGATCGGGCTAGCTTAAGTAGCCAACTGGGTCAAATATTTTACTTGTATCAGCGTCCGGTCTGATGTTGAATTCAGCTTTATACATAATCCAAATAAACGGTTTTGGATCCGGTCTTGTGCAAATTGAATCCGAACCCTTCACACCCCAGAAAGAAAGAGACAAGTGCCGGGAGAGCTAGGGTTCGGTGCAAGGGGTGTGTCCGTGTGAGAAACGGCCGGAGTGGGTGGACGGACGGTCGATGGGGTTTCACACGTGTGGGTCAAGAAGGCTGATCCAGGTTGCAAATGCCAGCCTGTCCGCTGATGGCGGCAGCGCTAGTCGTTGCCCTCAAGTTTATGCGCTCCTCGCGGGTGATGACGTCAGCCCTACTCCCACCCCCCCCTCGTCTAATCTTCGTCGCGTAGCGTTATTTAGTTAATGATGAAGAAGAGGAGGGAACCAGGGAATTTAATGGGGGCGTATTTTTTTTTTTTTTTAAATTATTTTATTTTTGAGGGAGGGCTCCGCTAACTGCGGGATCCAGAAATTAAGGAGAGGAGATCAGGTGATCTGTCAAAGAAGTGATTTGACATCTTTCTTCCATTGATTCATCTCACAAGGACCTTATGGTCTTTGTGGATATTGTAGACGGTGAGGATGCCAAGTAGAAGACAACCTGATCTTCTCTCAAATTAAGGGTCTCTCAAATTAAGGGTATCCATTGGACGTCCCATGAGTCACGTCACGGGACGCCGTTGGATGAATGTATGAGTAGATTGGGTCTACACTTCAAATTTTCTTCTCTCCTTCTCTTTTGTCTGTCTGGAGTGTCCTGACAGAAGCAAGTTGGACCCTGCTATCAAACACAACAGGGTTTGGTGCATTGGCCATTAGACGGGTGGTCAGGGTTTCATTCTTATGAGCATCAGTGCCGAAGCTTGAAAACTTTATAAGAGTGAGGGGGTGCACCATGATAAGCTTAGCCAGCTCGACTGGGTTTCTGATTTCAAGGGTAGTTTAATTCTCCGTCTCATGGAAAAAAAAGTTAGACCCTACTACCCTTAATTTATCATCAAGGTTAAAGATGTCAAGCTGTCTGATCTGGTTCAGACTCAGGTAGGTCTGAACCTATATCTAACTTTAACTTTGAGGTGCTGGTACCAGGTTCAGACCCGAGTCGGATGGTATCATAACAACAAACAACAACAACAACAACTACGCCTTCATCCCAAAACAATTGGGCTCAGCGATATGAACCAAAAAAGAAATTCATTTTGGGTCTTCCACATGAATCCTTTTCCTCCAATCATTTTTATCCAACGCCATGTCCTCGGTGAGGTTCAAAGCATTCATATCCTTTCCTATCATCTCCATCCAAGTCTTCCTAGGCCTACCCCGACCTCTTTTAACTAATATATTTTCCCATTTCTCCAACCTTCTAACTGGAGCATCATTAGGCCTTCGCCGAATATGTCCAAACCACCGTAAACGATTCTCTCGCATCTTATTTTCAATGGGTGCAACACCTACCTTCTTACGTATCTCTTCGTTCCGAATCTTATCTTTTATTGTATTTCCACACATCCATCTAAGCATCCGCATCTCAGCTACACTCATTTTTTGAATATGATGTCTCTTGGCAGCCCAACATTCCGTACCATATAGTAAAGCGGGTCTAATAGTCGTCCTATAAAACTTTCCCTTCAACCGCAATGGCATTCTACGATCGCACAACACTCCAGTAGCACTTTTCCATTTCATCCACCCAACCTTTATCCTATGATTTACATCTCCATCAATTTCTCCATACTTTTGAATGATGGATCCCAAATATTTGAAATAATCATTCACCGGTATATCTTGCTCACCAAGCTTCACTACACTCCCATCACTACTTCGTTGCTTACTAAACCAACATTCCATATATTCAGTCTTACTCTTACTCAACTTAAAACCTCTAGCTTCCAATGTCTGTCTCCATAATTCTAACTTAGCATTAACCCCAGCTCTAGACTCATCAATCAAAACAATATCATCAGCAAACAACATACACCACGGTACATTTTCTTGAATTGATCTCGTAAGCTCATCCATCACTATCGCAAATAGAAAAGGGCTTAAAGCAGATCCTTGATGTAACCCAACCGTTATCGGAAAATTGGTTGTCACCCCTCCACAAGTGCGGACATTGGTTACTACTCCTTTATACATATCTTTAATTATACTAATGTACTTGAGAGAAACACCTTTCTTCATCATTGTCCACCAGAGAACGTCCCTAGGTACTCTATCGTATGACTTCTCTAAATCAATAAAAACCATATGCAAATCTTTGTTCCTCTCTCTATATCTTTCAATAAGTTGTCTAAGAAGATGTATAGCTTCCATAGTTGATCTTCCAGGCATAAAACCAAATTGATTCTCCGATATCATGACAACCTTCCTCAACCTAGACTCAATCACCCTCTCCCAAAGTTTCATAGTATGACTCATGAGTTTTATACCACGATAGTTTGTGCAATCTTGTATATCACCCTTATTCTTATATAAAGGCACCAAAGTACTCTTCCTCCACTCATTAGGCATCTTATTTGTTCGCCAAATCAAGTTAAAAAGATTTGTCAACCATTCTAAACCTTTCTCTCCCAAGCATTTCCAAGCCTCGATAGGTATACCATCTGGGCCAACTGCCCTTCTTGATTTCATTTTCTTCAAAGCCTCTGCAATTTCTTTCTTTTGAATCTTGCGCATGAAGTCACGATTTATCTCATGAAAAGGAATGGAGAAGTCTCCAAGATCTTGAGCATGACTATCATTAAATAGCTTATCAAAATAATCTTTCCATCTCTCCTTAATCTCCTCATCTTTGACTAAAACCCTTTAGGTTTCATCTTTGATACATCTAACCATACCCAAATCCTTCGATTTCCTATCTCTCATCTTTGCAAGCCTATAAATATCCTTCTCGCCTTCTTTGGTATCCAACTTGTCATAAAACTCCTTATATACCTTAGCCCTCACGTTTCGAACAACTTTTTTAGCTTCTTTCTTTGCTATCATATACTTCTCCAAATTCTCATTATCACGACTCTTACTTAGATTTCTATAACACTCTCTTTTAACCTTAATAGCTAATTTGACATCCTCGTTCCACCATGATGTATCCTTACCTAGTGGTGCACCGCCTTTAGACTCACCCAATACCTCCTTAGCTACTTTTCTCATACCACCCGCTATCTTATTCCACATTGATTCTGAATCCTCCTCGAGACACTAATCAACTTCCTTAACTACCTGCTCTACAAACATTCCTTGTTTAGCTCCTTTCAGTCCCCACCACTTAATTCTAGGATCTATCCTATGTCTATCCCTTTTGCGGCATTGTCTAATTCTAAGATCTAAAATTAAGACTCTATGTTGAGTAGCTACACTTTCTCCTGGTATAACCTTACAATCGATGCAACAACCCCTATCTCTTTTTCTAAGTAGGAAAAAATCTATCTGACTCGTATTAACCCCACTTTTAAATGTTACTAGGTGAGACTCCCTCTTCCTAAACCAAGTGTTTGCTAAGATCATATCATAGGACAAACAAAAATCTAAAATCCTTTCTCCACTTTCATTTCTTTCTCCTATACCATAGCCTCCATGGATATTCTCAAATCCATCCCTACTAATGCCTACATGTCCATTAAGGTCACCGCCGATGAAAAGCTTTTCTCCATAAGATGTCTCTTGTACTACTCCATCTAAATCTTCCCAAAATTGATGCTTAATGGAATCATCTAAACCTACTTGAGGTGCATAAACACTAATAATATTAATAATATCCGTACCTAATACTAATTTAATAAGTAAAATTCTATCACCCTTCCTACGGACCTCAACTACATTATCTATAAACTGACGACTCATAACAATCCCTACTCCATTCCTATTCCTATTTATTCCTGTATACCAAATCTTATATCCCCAAGGTTCTATCACTTTAGCTTTCTCACCTACCCATTTGGTCTCTTGAAGACATAAAATATCAATCTTTCTCCTACACATAACATCTACTAACTCTACCAACTTACCAGTTAAAGACCCTATGTTCCAAGTGGCTAACCTAATTTTATGGTCTTGGACTAACTTCTTTACCCCCACCTGTCCAACAAAGTGAGGGAACCCTTGCCTATTTGACACCACACCCGGGCGCCGGTGTGACGCGTCGCTTCTGGGCGACGACCTAGCAACCCTTGCACATTTATCACTGCCTCCGGGCCTAGAGAGTACAGCGCGTCGCTCAGTAGGGAACGCCCCAACGAAATTCTCATATTGGTTCATTTTCATAGGATATGACAAAGTTTTTATGCTGGCTGTCACAGGCCTACCGCAACCCTCCTCCTTTATCCGGGCTTGGGACCGGCAGTGTATAACTACACAGGATGGTATCATAAGGATTACGTAAATTAGACCTTGTTCATACCCTCTAAAATAATATTTAAAAATTTTACATTAAAAATTATGGATCCTATTAGAAACTCTCAGTTTGAACACAAGTCAGGGGTGAAATTTTACAAACCATACATGGCTTCATATACTAATTGGATTTTATTTGCCGAGAAAATCCCCAGAACGAGGTTTAACTATGAGTATGATTTAAACAGAGTTGTCTCAAGTAAAAAGACGAACACTTAAAAGGGAGTGGTCTCAAGATAAAAGACACTGCTTTCTTTAAAAAGGATTTACCTGATTAAGTCCTTGCTATTTCATCAGGCAAATCTAGTGTTATTTGCCCCGAGGGTAGTTGGTGTAGTGGGGTGGGCCCTGGCTGTTAAACGGGCAGTCAAAGTTCAATTCTCATGGGTGTCTCTGCCGTAAGTATATATGACAGGCTGAACCAGTGCGATCAGCTCTTCGTGCCAACTTCAGGGGTTATAAATAAAACAAATAGTCTTGGCTATTATATTACATAAAATTGTGAAGCTTAACGTGTTTCTCCTGTCCATTCACGCAATACAGCTCAACGTCTGTTTGCTTCTTCCATTTTAGTTTTTATTTTATGACACATAGAAAAGATGTAATTGGTCAAAATTGTTGGGGCTGGGATTTTTCTCCGTGTGGTTTCTTTGATTAAAAATTTGTTAAAATAAACAAAACTATGTGCTATATACATGCTCGAAAAGTTTGACTAAGAAAAATTATTCAAACCAAAATGATTTTTTCTTCCATCTCCGACATCGCCATTTCTAAATGTGTGCCCTTTCTTTTCAAATGTTACAACTGTGTATTGGTTCACGTAATGATTCTATGAAGCAGCATAAAAAATATTTTGTAAAGCGTTCTGCACTTTTATGTATAATATATCATACTTTGTAAGTTCTTAATGTGCCAACTTCTTATTTTTTTTTTTTTACTAAAAATTTTATCTAATTTTTTGAGAAAATTTGAGAAGCGGAGACAATCTATGCTTCCTTCCAACAGTTCATGAAGCCATGCTTTCTCCACGTGTTTTTCTTTGTTGTAAGATTTTGACAAGTTAAAAGAGGTCAGGGTAAGCCTAGGAAGACTTGGATGGAGATGATAGGTAAGGATATGAATGCTTTGAACCTCACCGAGGACATGGCATTTGATAGAAATCATTGGAGGATAAGGACTTATGTGAAAGATCCAGAATGATTTTTTTTTTTTGGTTCATATCTCCCTGACCTCAATTGTTTTGGGATGAAGGCTTAGTTGTTGTTGTTGTATAGCTGTATCTAAAAAAATATATTTTTTTATTAAAATGACTTGGTTTAAAATTTAAAGTTTGCATGTTGTGTGCTCTATCTGTGCTGCCCGGGAGGCAATAATTGTTGTGTAACGAGCAATGAGCTGGTTGCCTTGCACAATGAAACTTTCAAGATATAGTGGAAAACACATTTAAGAATAAGAGAAATATGCCATGTATCTTTCTTTCATTTGCATTAAGTGAAGGCCACAAAATGAGTTGGACCAGGAGTGGGATCCGGGACTGACACTGCACAGTACATGAACGGTTCTAGTAAGGATGTCAATGAATCAGATTTTATCTGATTTTCAACTGAATCTGATTCGGTTTAGTTGCATTTGGTAAGCCAAAACCATATATAATTATAATCAGATGCCATGGTTTTGTTTTTTTGCTACCAATTCACTAAATATCTGAATTTGACGGATTTCCAAAATGGTTTATATTTTAAAACATGAATCCCGTTTGAGCTTTTCACCATCAGAATCTGTTTAGCCAATATTCGACTATGACATTTGACTGCGTCCTATCCAAATCCGATCAGGTTACATCCCCAGTATATATATATATATATATATATATATATATATATATATATAGAGAGAGAGAGAGAGAACATTCACCATTCAACATTACCAAAATACATCGAACAGAATATTGGATGGGAGAGACAAAAGAGAAACATAAGAGCAAAACAACCACAATCTAGATGGTGATTGTGCATAGATCAAAGTACAAGCCGATCAGCCCCTCCTTCCTACTATGTAACTTAAGAGCCAGATACACATCAGACAAGACCCGTTGCCGAAGCCTTCCAAAAACGAATTTGATGCCCCTAAAAAAGATGTCGTTTCTTTCGGTCCATATATATATATATATATATATATATATATATATATATATATATATATATATATATATATATATATAAAGAGAAAGAGAGATTGTTTTGCCGGTAGTGATAAATATTGCTAACAGCTAACATAAACCCAAAAGAAAAGATGTTGACATTCTCAATCTGAATTTAAGAAGAATTTACAGTCATAATCCATATATTAAGGTGTGTTTGATGGCACCTACAAATAGTCCTGGGGATGCAATAATAAATCGGTGGGGGTTATCATGAACTTTATCTCTTTGAACTCTTTTTTCGCCTTTGGTGTGACATTATTCACATGTTAATCCATGAAAATCTGTGCCACCTTCTGTTGGGATAAACCCTTGTCTCCAGCTCTACCAACTCCACCACACCTCATTTTATGGGGTTGGCTTCCTTATTATTTCAAAAATGACCTTTTGGCTATGCTTATTCAATCAGTTTAATAATAGTTTCCGCTCCTTTATTTTTTTTTCTTTTCCTCTTGTTTTTTAATATCCAAACTTGGTGAAAAGTTCAGGTGCACAAATATTTGGGCATTAATTAAGCACCTGATCACCCTCCATATTGGAGACAGGGCCTGTCAGTTGTGGGGGCTCAAGGCCTGATGGAGGGCAATCTGGTGCTTAATGCATAAATATTTCTGCAATCATATTGCACCCGGACGGCCAAACTTGAGGAGTAGCTAGCACCATGGAGTATATAATATGTTAGTATTTTTGGTTATTCTAAATAGAATAAGTAGATAATATACATGGGCTGAAATTTGATCAAAACAAGTACTATATCACATCTTTACCGTCATAATTTAATAATAAAACAAAGAAAGCCTGAGAAACCCATTTGGCATGTTTGCATTTCTCTTCCCCCCCCCCCTCTCTCTCTCTATATATATATAGTCATTAGTATAGGCATTTTCAACATTTTTTTTGCAAATTCAACCATGTGAATGTGGTTGGCAGGGTGAATTTGCTAGTAACCAATCATTGGATCGTGTATTTTTGATGAAAAAAAAATGCAATTTTTGAATGCCTGAATATTTATGAAGATTATTAGCCATTGGTTTTAAAGCCTTAAAAAGCATTCTCGCTTATGCATTCAAAATCTGACGATTCAAGAGTGGGTCCTTATAAAACCACCAAGCATGTAAATCAAAATCAAGGTTCTGCTTTTTTATTTGGTTAGAGAGATGATACAAGATAACCCAAATGAGTTAGAAGTTGACTTGCCGAGTTTGCCAACCACATCCAAAAGCACTGTTTGCAGTAAACATGGTTTTAAATCTTTCTGCAAGGCAATGGCAAAACTGTAGAAGATATGGACCAAGATCAGACCCTGATCGCCCATGCATTAATCACGTTTGCTATAGATTCCACTGCATGTAACCATATCCAGTCAAATCTTGTCTTGGTGATCCGGCTCTATAGGCCTAATGATCCTGTCGAGAATGGCCAAGATTCATATTTTAGTGACAGCCAATTTCTTCTTGTTTTGGGGCTAGTTTCAAAATTTTCTTTTAATATACAGACCATGCCTGGATCTGATAGCATGCACCTTGGCCTAGCATGGATCCAATCACTTTCAGTTCACTAGATCTGACACATGTAGGAACCTAACTGTATATATCATTATTTGATCTAGAGTTGGACTTGGACTGGGTTGACAGGCTCTTTAAGAAATCAGAACCTGACTAGCTGACCACATTTATGCTACTAAATTTAGACCGAAGCAGTATAATCAAATTCAGGTATTTGAAAACCACGTACCAAATCCTACTTGTTGAATTTGTATTTGTAATTTCCTAACAAAAAAGAATTTCTACTTATTGAATTTTGTAAAAAGGGGAAAGAATACCAAAATCAATAACTAATAACAGGGGTGTCAACCGGCTCGGCTTTTGTTCGGGTTCAGATGAGACCAAACCCAGATCTCATTTGAGATGCTCATATCGGTTCCAGACTCAGGTCCAATCGGACTCACCGTAGGAGAAACCATACGCAGATCTTATAAGGATTATATAAACCAGACCTGGACTATATACCCAGCTAAATAATATTGTTTATATATTGAAAAACTGTGGATCTTAGTTGGAACTCTAGTGGGCCCAGATCTGGTATTAAATTTCATAAACCATACCTGGCTTCATATATTAATCAGACCCTTGTTTATTACCAAACCCTGGCCCTATAAGGTTTGGTACGGGTCGGGTCCAGTAAAACCCGATCCATTGACATCCCTAGGTAATAATGTTTGGAAGCGGTTCAGATATGAACTACACTAAAAGAAGCACGTCTGGGCCCAGGAGAATATCTTTAGTTGCCATCTCTAAAACGGGTCAGATCTGGATCCGGTGAATGGGATCCGATAAGGGTGTATATCGCAGATGCATGATTCTGGGTAACACCCCAACTCTCTCTCTCTCTCTCTCTCATGATTCTGGGTAACACCCCAACTCTCTCTCTCTCTCTCTCTCTCTCTCCCTAAAATTCTTTGCTTGGTTCTTCAAAAATTCAATAACTCTAACCATGTGAAATTCGTTTACTTGTACCGTATTGTCTCTTAATACTGTATCAAGTTGTGAGCAACTTGTTCCATTGAAGCGATGCTAGCATGTGAAGTGGAGCCTTCTAAATGTCGACTCCATAGGCTTATTTTTAGAAAGATGAAGGGACAGAGGTTACTAATTTCCATCCCATTGGTGACGGAAAACAAATAGATATCTTGACGTGAAACAACTTTTTCTATTTGAGTTGGAAATTAAAGAACAACAAAGTCCATCCAAACCATTCAATGAAGAATAAGAGGACCACAATGGCACGCGAAGCGTATGTGAAACGGGCACAGAGAAAAGAAAGTGTGGAGGAGAACCGAGCTCATTCTCTTCACTTCATGGGCCCCAAGCTGTACAATGTTTCCTGGCTAAATCAAGGATTTGGGCCTTCTTGCTCCTATAGTATAGAGATGAAAGAAAAAAGATTATTTTCATTAAAAAAAGATATCACTTTCTATATAAAAGATCCATTGGTTTCTATATGACTAAAAAGATAGATTCATCAATCGTTATGATTTGGATATTTTTTCATTCACTTTGTATAATGAAACATTTAATTAAAATATCTACGCTTAGCGTCCCCTCCCTGCTCATGAAACAACTCTACAAAAATGGATGGTAGAGGGTCCATAGTAGCTGAAGCACTGAACTGATTCAGTAGCCGGAAAGGGGCCTAGAAGTGCCTGCTACTATACCACACTACACTTGGCTTTACACATTGACAAAGCTTAACTCCTCCTGTCCAATATTTGGTAGAGCTATGGGGAAGAAGGCTTCCATCCTTGTTCCCCTTATCCCAATCTCCTTTTAGGATAACAGGGCTTTACTTATTTCGAGGGGAGAGTGGATCCTGGAGAAGCACGGTTAAGAGGACGATCTCTTTCCTTTATTCATTCTCTACAAGGGTCTCTGCCCATTTGAAAGCAGGGCAAAGTTGGAAGAGAAGGTAGCTTGCTTACCAAGCTTTCAACCGACCTAAAAATTACTCTATGTTAATTGTAGCCGCCTACTTATATTATAACACAAGTCTACTGAATAACACTTCTAATGAGTAGGGGTGGCAATCGGGTCGGGTCGGGTCGGGTCGGTGGGTCAGGTTGGCGGGTCAGAATACCTCAACACGAACACCACCCGTTTATTAAATAGGTCAGATGTGGCAAACACGAACACAACCCTTTTATTAAACGGGTAACCCGACATGACACGGTTAACCAGTTTAATAAACAGGTCGGGGTCGACACGACACTGACATGACACGGTTAACCAGTTTAATAAACAGGTCGGGTCGACACGACATGATTACACGACACGGTGACCTGTTTATTAAACGGGTCAACCTAATAACATAGACAGGATAACCGACCCGAGTAACCCGAATAACCTGTCTAACCCGAATAACACAATTAGAAACACAAAAAAAACATACATATTATACTTTTTTTCTACAAATCTCAATGTGGAATTGTACTACCATATAGCCTGATCACTCAAGTGGGAAGTAGATGAGCTCATAGCCTGATCACTCAAGTGATCCTTGTATCTTGCTAACCTGGCCACGCTCGGCGTGCTGAACATTAGAGTTTATTATACTTTTTTTTCTGCAAATGCTGTCATATGATTGGCCTGTGTGACGTAGGCAGCCGATTAAGTGATCCTTGTATCTTGCTAACCTGGACACGGTTAAATAGGCCAAGCCATGGGTAATGTTCAACATGCAGAAAAAAAAGTATAATTGGCTGCCTTCCCACTTGTGTGATCAGGCTATGAGGTGTTGTCAGCATTCTAAGTTACAATCATCAAGATAAACATAAATAATTAACCGGGTTGACCCGCCCGCCTTACCCTTTTATTAAACGGGTCAAACGGGTTGGCGGGTTGGCATACCCCTAAAACGAACACGACCCGTTTAATAAACAGGTTAGGCGGGTCGACCCATTTACGGCACAAACCCGTTTAAGCCAAACCCTAACCCAGCTAAGAAGAGGGTTGGCGGGTCGGGTCAGAATTTGTCACCCTTACTAATGAGAGGGCCGTCGCATACCATTAAGTGAAGCTATCCACATAGATAGCTGATAGAGTTTACCCTTGTGGAACCCCTTAGCTCATTCTTCATTGGATTATGTCTTGCATTTTCTTTCCACTCGTTAGATGATGATATGAACAAAGTCTCTTTCAACACTTCCAAGTCTAGTCCCTTTTTTCTCTATATTGTTTGAAAGGTCAACTCACTTGCAATTGCTTCGCAAACTTGCTTGCTTTGCCAAGCTCTTCGTCAAGATCACTCTATGCTTGTTGCCTACTCTCCACCCTTCACTACATATTTCTAGCTTCTCTTCTATAGTGACCCTTTAAGCCTTTGGTGTAGTTAAACATTGGTCTTATGAACCACATGCCAAAACTCTAGAAAGAGTACCTTATGTATGGAATAATATGGATAGAGTCAACCTCACTCTGTGTTTCAGTGACTTGGATGAAGTCAGCCTTATTTTTTCCTTCCAATCGTGATAGATCCTTGGTACTAAGAATTTAGTTTTTTTGACTTCGTCAAGGATAAAGGAGTTTTCAAAGGTGAACACCCCCCTTCCCTTCTATTAAAAAAATAGATAGTCAAAAGTCAACCAATCCATCACTTTTTCAAAGGTTACCTTTTGAATCCAAGTAACAACAAAATGAGCCTCCTTTGATTCATTTTATGTCATGCCCTTGGGACTGCATGGTGCCGGAGTACTATCTTTTGCCAGCTTTCTATATTATCACCATCCATTCCATACATTATAGTAGATCTTAACAAGCATGAGTTTCGACCCAGCCCACATATGTTTGGTCCACGTGACTTTGGAACTTGCGTGTGGTATATATTCACATAGTTAACTCACTATAGCATACAACCATATGTGTCATTCACACACTAGGCTAGGGCAGTGCCAAGATGGGATAACGACCCCTCCATACACACACCCTGCTCAAAGAAGAAGCAACCCTTCTTTCCTTATAAAAAATATTCTGAGGTGAGGATCATTTTCAAGTATTTTCCTCATCATCGAGATAAAAAAGGTTTGATTGAGAAATATGCGTATGTTTTGTCCACTTTATCCATCTCCCTCTATCGAAATATGAAAAAGAAAGGTCAACTTGTTTTGTTTGCTTCTTATTCCCGTGTTCGATCTCTTCTATCCAGACTCAAACTATGCCACTTCTCTCCTCAGATATAGTGAGAGATCTTTATCTGCTCATAACCCCTTCGTAGAGCCATGTATTGCATTTTAGTGATCCGAACCAAATCAGAGCGAGCCCCCTAGAGAGGAAAGTGAAGTTGGTGGGCCGTATGATGGGCAACTATCTCGTGCGGTTTGGAGAGGAGTCAACAGTTAGTTAGTACCCCATTGGTTTTATTTTTTTCTTTCATAGCAAGGTGCTCCCTTCAAATTTTTATTATATACGCTTTGCGAAAAGAATGTTTCTTGATACACCTAGGACATGGATTCTATATGAACCAATGGATTGTGATAAGTAGTTACTATTAGCAATGACTTCCTCACTTCATCCTTTCCATATTCCTCTCCATTATTCTTAGTGACTCATCAAATAACACTCAGTTCATATATGTAAGTTCGATCATTGACAAGGTTCAAAGAAAGGGCAACCTGAAATTTGTCCTTTTGTAAGAGCACCCTGAAATTTGTCCTTTTGTAAGAGCACCCATTTAATTTTCATTTAGAAAGACTCGATTCCATGTCCAAACAAACAAAATGCTAATCAATGAACATCTGTGAATGGTCAGACAAAGGATTGGAAGGAATCCCATGGGTTGTAATGACGAAAACACTTTCCACTCCAATTCTATCGAGTGTTTGTAGAATGGTTGTAATGGGAATCCCAAAAACTTAAATGGGCAAGCCCCTGTCCTGTTTGATGGCTTGTGCTATCTTGTTAGTCTCTTGAGAGATCCTTACACTATTCAAAATGATAATGAAAAGGACACTTCTCTTGTTCCTGAGATCAGGGCATCAAAAGTCCCATAGATGTTTGAATAATGTTGTAACACCCCATGTTTCCAAAATAATACTTGGTCAAAAAATTCATGAATTTATTTTTTTTTCAGAAAAATTTAGAAAAGGTTTTTAGCAGTTGAAATAAATGATAATGAGTCATCAATTTTAAAAAATGCCAAGTAAGTCATAAGTATGTAGCGAAGCACTCATTAACTACCAAAGTATTTCATTTATCAAAATGAGTTGTTTGTTACAAATATCATTACTTGGAAAAGTGAAACATACCTTTTAAACAACTCAGTGCCTCATTTGTAAATTGATTGACCGCATAAATATACCATCTTTTAAACAATAGACTAACAAGTGGATTTCTCAGGCTTACCAGTCTGCTTAACTACAAGAAAACAAAGCAAGTTTTCTACCATCCCACCTATTAATAATCTTTCTATGAAAGTCAGCAATGAGACAAGGTAGGCCATCTCGTGTGAGAGAAACATAAATCAAAAGGTTGACTCACCAATCCCATTATCATTAAAGACATGTTTACAGAAAAAAGCGAGGAGGTAGTAGTGAGGAAATGCAATAAAGAAATGCTTCTGGAAGAGATAAACCAACCAACGAGCGACAAGCAAATAAGTTTTCATAGTTTTTCACTAGTTATAAGGTAGGCGGTCAATCTTCCTAGGTTATCTTTGTTCGAGCCAGGGCATCTAGAACACTATAGAATTCAACCTAGTTCTTTCTCGGTCTGAGATGAGGAAGGGGTTCCATATGATTAGTTGGGTGCACGAGCGACACTATTATGAGAAAGTGATCAAACCCTCCAAAAATTAGTGAGATTGAATGAAGATAGGTGTTATGAATAAGTATTTGGTCAGTTTTCTTGTCTTATGAAAATAAGATAAAGAAACAAGTCAATAGATTCTTCTTATAATGAGAGAAAAAAGGAGTTTGATTAGTGTTAAGTAGTTCATCATAAAGAGGGGACAAATAGGGGTGTTACGTAGAGTTTGACATTGGCCCCATGAATATGGGAGGCAAGACAAGAATAGATAAAGATGGGAGGCTGCAGATGTCTTACCAACTCAACTCCTATATATTTCCAACTGCCTCCTCACACCAGCTAGATCCTTTCCATCAGATCTATTGTTGAATTGCCTCTTAAGCAATGATCAGGCACAATTCGAACAGAAAGACCAAATGAGTCCGATTTCCATGATTTGATATGGAGGGATCGATTAGTTGATTTTGATCCCTCCATATCAAACGCCTCACTCCACTCCACCTCGAATGACTTTGTGAGCCACGCTAGTCTGCCACAAGCATTTTGCGATCAAACCACTTTGTTTGGGATCAATGACTAAATAGCCAAGGTAATATGGAAGGCCCTTCTATTTATAGAATGGAATGCATACGCGATGCTAGGAGTTTGGAAGTTTTCCATCACTCTGGAGACAACGACAATGACTTTGGCCTTACAAAGAAAGCAAGAGAGCCTGCCTTCGTTCATTCAGAAGCATGGATGGGAGGTTCAGAGCAGAAGGAAGATGTATAGTTAGTTCAGTAAAGTTCCCTGCTCATGCTTGTTTTCTTACTCAGAGCTATGATTTCCCACTAGGTAGTATGGTTTCTATTTTTTTTCCTATAGCCAGAGAAAACTTGTTGATTTTGTGTTTGCTAAAAATACGATTGGGCGACCCATGCTTTTCATGAAATTCATTAAGGTATGAGCCCCAAGTTTCTTTAGCTTTGGCTTTGCAACTTTCAACTTGGTGATATTAAGACCTGCCCTCAGAACAAATGAGCAAAGTCTTCAGTGCTACCAGATGAAATATTGTTTCATGATGTGTTTTTTTTTTTAATTTATAACTCGAAAAAACCGCATCCATCATGAAGACTTAGTCACCCTAGCTCAACCAGCCATAACTATGGTTGTCATGCCGGCCGCTTAAAACTTGGGGCTTGCACCCCTGCCCCGGAGGCCTATGCTAGGCATTTGCTGATATGTGCTTCAAGAAGAATTTTTGGTTTTACTTCACATGTATGGTGCATTCTTTTTTGTTTTTGCAAAAAGCCTTTAAGGAAGCAGATCAGGTCATGCTGAACATGAGCGTTTTTGCTCATGCAGAAATCGTGGCCGTCTGTTTGCATTTTGGATGAATGCCACGTGGTTTTGTCGACTTTTTAGCTTTTTAAAATGCAAATCGGATGGCCACGATGTCGCATGAGCAAAAATGCTCATGTTCAGCATGACCTGCTTCTCTTTTTCACTGTTATCGCAAAATGGTAGGGTCAAACGTTGACCATGGTTTGCATTCCCTATAGGGTTTCCTCCCAAAATCCTCTGCCTCCCAAACCCAGTAGTCTGACGGTCCATCTCTACAATCACCAATGAGAAACATTTGGCCAACGATTTAAGTGAATTGGCTGATACCGATACTCGAGTGAATCATTCTGAATCGGCCAAAAAATAATTAGAAAATATTACATTTCAATCAGAACGTGACATATGTTAAAGCTATAAAAATATTATTTAAAAATATTTTAAGTTTTTTTTTTTTACATTTATTAAAAAAATATCTGATTCAAGGGTGAAGCATATTGATTTTCTGAGTATCAGCTGATATACACCAATACTAACAACCTTGCATGGTAGAGCTTAATTAGTTAAGGATGGTACTTAGTGTCCTTAGACATGGATCATTTGTATATTAGGGGTTTGTTTGATGTGGCATTCCGAGCATCGTGCGAGACACAACTGTCGCGTCAAGCAAACAAGGGTCAGGGATGAGGGGAACAATTTTTTTTTTTAAAGTCAGGGTGGGTCTCCCGACTCTTTCTCAATCTTGCAAGCGATGGAGTGAGGCGAGCGGAGCTCTTTTTTTTAGAGAAAGAAAAAACAGGCTTAGGAACCTAAGTGGCGAGCATTCTTTTGGTGGTTGGTGTGGTGCTCGTGGTGGTGCTAGAAAATGTTATCATAATTTTATAGGTACAGATTGATCCCCTTGGATGAGGCGGCGTTGGGTGAGAACAACGGGAGTGAGGTCGGCGGGGGTGAAGCGGCATTGGGTGAGGCGGTTGGGGGTCATCGACACCAGTGGTGAGGCTGGCGGCGAGGCGCTCATCTTCTTCTTGTTTGTTCCTTTTTGTTTTTATTTCTTGTTCCTTCTTCTTCTTTTTAGGGCATTTTTCATTAATTGAAGTTTTTTTTATTTCCATTGATTAGAAGTTTTTTCTTTGATTTTCACGATGATGGGTTTTTCTTTGATTTTTATAGATTAGGGTTTTTTTTCTTTGAATTTTATTGATTAGGGATTTGAATCAAATTTCTTGAATTAGGATTTTTTGGTCTATTTATGAATTATTTTCTTGTATTTTAGGGTTTTATGATATATTTATGTTTTTTGTATTTATAGTTTTATTGTAGTTCATTTGATTAGTGTTTTTTATTTGATTTTCTTTGATTAGAACTTTGAATCAATTTTTTTAAATTAGGGTTTTTATAGTTAATTTGATTAGGGTTTTCTTTAATTTGATTAGAGTTTTTTATTTTTATTTTTTACTATTAAGGCTTTGAATCAATTTTTTTAATTAAGATTTTTATAGTTAATTTAATTAGGGCTTTTCTTGTATTTGATTAGGGATTTTTTTTTCTTTGGTTTGGGTTTGAATTAGGGTTTTTTTATATTTAATTTTATGACTTATTTTCTTATAGTTTAGGATTCTTTTGGTTTATTTATGATTTATTTTATTACATTTTAAGGTTTTATGATTTAATAAGGTTTGATAATTTGATTTTTTTATAGTTAATTTGAATTTAGGGTTTGATATTTTTATGTTAAACTTTCATAATTAGATGTGATATGACATTGATTAAATCATTTATATATAAAAATATCAATTTTTATTTTTTCTCAAATTACTCAAATTTGTAAATATTTTTTAGTTTTTATATCCAATCCGAGGTCTATATCCAGGGCTAAAATCCATAATGAACATGTTAAAACACTCATATGGTCGGGTGGATTGAGTCTTTCAATCGAGAAAAAAGTTATCTGACCCATTATGTGTGTGTGTTCATGTTGTCCACACCTAGCATAAAACAAATGCTGGACACAAGGAGCATAACCTCTTGTACAATCAAAACAAATGTTGGACTTGGTACAATTGTTAGAGAATGAAGAAAATGAGTATTCTGTCCATTTTGTTTGATCATTTCATCTATTCTGGACAAGTCATCAAACAAGCCCTAGAGTTCATGTGAAACTAAAAACAAGTTAAGTTGTACCCTAGAGGTAGACTTGTACATTTACCTTTTGTACGTATGGGTGTGTTTGATAAACTGGACAAACGCCACCTGGAGACACCAGGTGTGCAACTCACAGGTTCCACGCACCCTTCTGAAATATAAAGGGGCAGGAAGCAAGCAGTCCCCACCAGGACCACTTGGTTCCTGCGTCAGGCAGGGACGGTCAGTAACTTCTCGGGTGTGTCCTGCACTTCAAACGCACCCTGTGGGTTGTTCGCTCACTGGAGCAACTTCTAACATCTTAAAGGCTTCCATAACCAAAGATTGTGGAGGGCAATTATGGTGCAAAAAAAATCAGTTATTTTATTCTAGGTGTTTGGCTTTTGTTTTCTTTTATCAGCAATTGGTAACTCATTTCCTGCCAACATGTCATCTCAAATTTCAAATACCTCTCTCTCTCTCTCTCTCTCTATATATATATATATATATATATATATATATATATCATAACTGTACCATTTAGACCATTAATGACAATCTAACAAGATGTAAATCAGGTTGGCTCTATAATGGTTTGAATATAAATGGTTTGAATATAAATCAGTTTATGGGTCTGGAAATTGTTCAGATTTCATTTAGTTCAGGTATGAACATGCTAGTTTGCTAATTGTGTTGGGCTTAAACTGGGTTAGGACATTGAATTTAATTAGAGAGCTTCTCGTATTTAGGTGTAACTAGTGTTAACTAAATACGTTGGAATTTTTTTAATTATTTAATTCCAAAGAATTGAGAATGTGTATATGATGTTGGATTTAAATCCCTTAGAAGTATAGACTTATTTGGTGTTTTATTCATTTGTGATGAGTTTGGGCCCTTGTCTGTTCAAGTCGTTATAGCTAGATACAGGTGTGAATCAGTTTAAGTAGAAATAGGTCCAGCACAATTTGGCTCAGTTCAGGAGGGGCCATTGATTGGAGCAATGGTAAAGTGGTTAGCTTGCTAGTGAGATATCACGGTTTCGAATCCTGCTGTGGCCACCTCTTGCAAAAGGCAGAAAGTTAGATTCGTTCCTAGTCCGCCACTCCCCATCATCCTGAAACATGGGAGGGTATGGCCATTTGGATTAAGATCAGATACATATTGTAATGGACCAGTTGCCAGTTGGATTTGTTACAGAAACAGGTTTAACCGTTAAATGTTCATGTCGTCTTTCCACTCAACTCATGTCTATCAAAATTAGGTTGGATTGGGTCTAGTCTGCTCAGTTCTTCAGGTTTGGTCGGTCCAAAAAGGGCAGCGAGCGAGCGAGCGAGAGAGAGAGAGAGAGAGAGAGAGAGAGAGAGAGAGCAACAATCCAGACTATTCACCAATCTTGACAAAAATATCTTAATTACATATACTGCTAAGCCAACCAAAACTTTAGGTAATTATGACACTATCATGATTCATGCATATGGGTCTTACTGGGTTTTCTCAGAATTTGCATTTTTTTGGCATGACTTGAATAAAAGGCAAGCTAACAACCAATCACTCAAGCCTTAATTAGACCTCATTTCTCTTAAAAAGGCTGAGAGTGACCAGGTTGCTGTTATAAGGGTACACATAAACAAAGTTCATGTAATGAAAAGTACAACACTCCTTCAAACTTTTGGTCTTAGCATCATAAGAAAGTATGCTGTCTCCTGCCCTCAGTAGGACTCTGCCATCACCAAATAAGCCCAATGGATAAAAGAGCTTCACAGCCATTTCACACAGTTTGGGATCAATCCAGCTTCTCCTCAGGCACATCATTTCACCTGAACAAGTTGGTCGGTTTACTATGGAAGTTAAGAGATGAAGGTGTTTGTCTACTACATTCTGCAAGCACACACTGTATTTCAAAAACCACTTGGCTCCCTTGTAGTAATTCCCAGCAGTCCACACATTCATTGTAGTGATGCTAGTCCTCACAAAGAGGAGACTGCCTTCTGAGGTTCCAAACCACTCATCATCCGAAGATGAAGGGTTCTTCTTCTCTTCCAAGTCCAAAGGACTTGATGGGATCTCCATTAGCCAAGATTGTTCTCTCTCTACATCAAAGCAAAGGATGTGTTCCCTGATGCACTGCCAAAACAGGACCTCTTTGTGAAAGATAGGGCTTGAATCAGAGATTGTGTAGCAGCTATTAGTCTCCCTTGACACAGACCATGCACCAGTCTTTGAAGAGTAGACTTGGAACCTCAAGTCATGGGGTGATTCATATGAAGCTTGCCAACTTGGAACAAGGGCTTCCACCAAGACCACTTGATACTTGAAGTTAGTGGGGCCCATGTAGGGGTCAAAGGCCAAGCCAATGCTGGTGTCAATGGAGTACTTGGCAAATGGCTCTTGGTCCATGCACAGTATTTCTCTTATAGGGTCAGGAAGTGTAAAGCATTCCATGTTGGTGGGGTTCAGTATCATGATGGAGCTTGAGAGGCCATCATAGTTCCAGCAACACAGAAGGCCATTGCAGGAACCAACAATGTCAGCACCCTTCTGCTGGAGGAAGTCTTGGAGGGCAGTGGGGATGCCAGCTGAGGATGTGTTCCAAAGGAAGGGTCTTGAGGACTTGACATAGATTGAAGCAAATAACTCACTGTTTGGCTTGTTGCATGAGTGTTGAGCTTGTTCAGAGATGAAGTGAAGATCTGAGATTATGGCTTTCCATTGCTTGCAGACAGTCTTGCACTGCATAAGTGCTTTTGCTGGCAATCGAGATAGAATGTTCCTGCAAATATCTTCATTGAGAAGGTGGCCTTCTCCCATCTTATGAAGAGCCTGATGTGAGAAAAAGGAATCAAATCACAAAAAAACTTATGTTTTTAGGGTAATTTACATATAGGCTCTTAACGTATGACAAACTTACATTTAACCGCTTCAGGTTTCAAATGTTTAAGGTCGACCCCTAACCTTTTAAAAGTTTGTTCAAATGACCGCCTGAGTTGCATTTTATTTAACCCAACTCTAGCCGACTGTTAAAAATGAGACCTTTAACTTCTTTTTTCTTGAAATTTGATGTATGACGTGAAAAAGCTCCCAAAATCACTTGTGTCTTATCATCCCCGGTGGCTCCTCAACCTTTCCACCAGTGCATACTACGGTGGCACCATCTCTCTCTCTCACCAGTTATAAAGATCTTGTGTTGGAATATTCGGGGATTGAATTGTCCCTTCAAGCATCTTTTCCTGGCGAGTTAGATCCGTCAAGAAAATCCCGATCTGATTGCACTTTGTGAAACAAAGATGACGAACATCTCAAGCTCCGTCATCTTCAAAATCTGGTGTGATGCAGATTTCTTCTTTAAGCTTGCGATTCAATATGCGGGAAGTCTCCTCATCCTCGGGAAGCATTCTCTAGCCTTACAATGGGTGAACGAAGGAGCGTTGTCCATATCCATCGTTCTTCCCCTATCGCCAAAGACGACACCAGCTGTGATCACAATGGTGTACGGTCCTCACCATCAAAGCTATCGGGAGGAGTTCTGGTAGGATTTGAATAGGGTTATTACTTTATTTATGGACCAACATATTATCATGGGAGATTACAACTGCCTTATGTCTTCTATCAACTCAAGCATTCCAGTTTTTTACTCGACTTCAATGAGGGGCTTTTAAAACTTTATTCAGATGAATCGATTGTACCCCATTCTCCATGTAGATGAAGCTTTTTCTTGGACCAATCGACGATCTAGATCGTGCTTCCGTCTGCTAGGGTGCTCGTTTAATCGAATCTGCTGAGCTCTATTAATGACATTTCATGTTACCTTCTTCCACCATCCGTCTCGGACCATAGTCAGATTGTTATCTGATGGGGCCAAGGCTTTACCGACAACAAATCCTTCAGATTTGAGCAATGGTAGCTTAAAAGGCAGGTTTCGAGTCATTAGTCCAACAATCTTGGAGTAAACCTTGCTATGCAGACCGGATGGCTACACAATGCATGGTTAAGCTTTTTCGCTTATCCTGCGACATGAAATCTTGACTTATCTCCAATAAAATAAGCACATTTCAAAATATGAGGGATTGGAAGCGCGGGCCGTCGTCTATCAATCAGTCTATCATGGCTATGACCTCTATGAATGCATTAGATATTGAAAGCCTAAATGCTAGATCGGTCGAGCTGACTCTTTTATTGCAATCTTGGTGTCTAAAGGATGAGATTCGCTGGAAGCAGCGTTCAAGGGTGACTTGGCTTAAAGCGGGTGACAGGAACACAAAGTTCTTTCATTCTTTAGCATCTCATAAGCATCGAAGACATGCGATTCATTCTATGTCTATCAATGGTGTCACATTCTTGGGCGATCAGGTACTCCATGTTGTCACCAACTATTTCTCTAACCTGTATTCATGCAGCCAAACTGCAGGTGGCTATATGGGTACAACATTATTTTTGTCCATGGATCAGGCGCTCTCCAAGTCGATTCAGGTGTTGTTCATCGAAGAAAAAATCCTCTCGGCAGTGCGGGATTCGTTGGGGTGGAAGGCTCCAGGATTTGATGGGTATCCAGGGGATTTCTTTCGCATATTCGGGCAATGCATTAAGAGTGACATTATTAGTGTCTTCGCTGAGTTTCATCGCAACGTCCGATTGCTGGTTCATTCCATCGTGTCACTTATTCCTAAGGAAGAAGCCGCATCGAACATCTCGCGGTTCCGCCCTTTATCAGTGTTAGGGGGTTTATATCATATTATCGCCAAGGTCTTGACTAATAAGATGCGGTCAGTCGCTCCTAAAATTTTTTCGAAGGCTCAGTTCACCTTCATTTCTAATAGAAGGATTCAACATTCCTTCATTTTGGCCATTGAAGTGTTGCATTCTCTCAAGATCAGTGGGGGACCTTTTTTCACTCTTAAGTTTGACTTCCATAAAGCCTACGACTCGGTTCATTGGCCGTTCCTTTTCAACATGTTGGCGAACTTGGGCTTCGGTAAGCGCTTCTCTAGCTGGGTGCATGAGCTGGTAACTAATGCCCAGTCACAGATACAAATCAATAGGGTGAAGGGGAAACATTTCAAACTTGGTTGTGGTCTTTGATAAGGATGTCCCCTGTCTTCTTTACTCTTCAACGTTGTCTTTGAAGGTCTTGTGGTTTTGGTTAAGAGGGCACTAGAGTGTGATCTAATTGAGCCTCTCGGTATACAGAAATGTCGTAGTCAGATTCTGACCTACGCCGATGACATAATTATCTTCGAAAGAGTTTCCATCCAACAAATGTTAAGATTCAAGCTTGTCCTTTTTTTTCTATCGATGTCAGGTCTATCCATAAACTATGATAAGTGTTGTCTGTCCATGGTAAATGCCTCTCCGTTAATGCTGGCCATGGGCCAACGGATATTCGGGTGCTCGGTATCGGAAAACTCCTTTTCTTATCTGGGTCTGCCGCTTCAAATTAGTCGTGTAACAACGACAGCCTAAAGCGCTACTCTTCAAAGGGTTCATAATAAAATATCGGGCTGACAAGCTTCATACCTTTCCATCGCTGGTAGACTGTCTTTCATCAAGCACGTTCTAAATGCTATGCCAGAATTTTTTATGTCTATGTTCCTGATGCCTACGAGGGTTAGTAAGAAGCTAGTTCTGGTAGTGGCGAACTTCCTATGGTCTGGGCGAGGCCCCAACAACAAGCGCCACCTGATAGGGTGGGACACCCTTCGATTTCCTCTATATAGGGGGGGTTTGAGAATCAAGAATCCCAGGCTGAGGAGTATGATGCTCGTCGTGAAGCAGAGCTGACTTGTGCACCAACCTGGGTCCACGTGTGCAAGCGTTCTTCTAGCTAAATACAGGGGTGTGGAATCGTTGGTGGGGGCTACAAGCATGCGTCAGCGAACAATGTCAAAGCTTCGTCAATCATGGATCCAAGCATGGCCAGCGGTTCTTTCAAATAATGGAAATGTTGACTCGCAGTCACAGTTCTTTGGACATAACTTTACTCCGAACAAATCTTTTTGCTCAAAAGAATGCTACCTCGCTCTCCTTCCTTCGGGGGTGGACCGGTTCCCGACGAGCCTGAACTAGGGCAAGGGACCGACTCCTCGATCACGTTTCCTGACATGGCTAATCTTACACAATCGGGTGCAGACTGACAACTTCCTCAAATTAATCAGATTCCATCTGCCGAGTAAATGCGTGTTGTGCGAGGCAGCCGAAAAATCTACGTTTTACCTTTTTTGGGAATGCACTTTTTTTCAAAACATCTTTAAGGTGACCTGAAATAAGCCAGGGGTTAGCGTGCGCCAGGAATTGTTCGCCAGCGAGTTGCTGTGGGGTCCCTAGCCAGTTCGTCATTGCAACAAATGGCAGATTATTTGGCGAACTTGGCTTCTCTCATCCTAGTGGGCCATATGGATGACCCACAACAACGCTATTTTCTGGCATATTCCGGCAGTGTTCAATAAACTGGTGAATCTTATTCTGGCAGACGTGTATGCCATTCTGCGCATCAGCATCCCTGATCTTCAGCGTAATTTGCCTCCATGGCCCCCTCATGATCCAGGGTGATGTTTGTCGACTAACTGTATCTCTATCTTGTTTTTCTTTTCCTTTTCTTTTATTTTTTAGGCTCCTTGGCATGTCTTGGGCCGTTTTTGGCTTTTCGGCAAGTTCAATGTTAGTTGAACCTGTTTCATAATGTTGATGGTTATAGTTCGGCTCTCTCTCTCTCTCTCATAAGTAAACCTCCCTCTCTCAAAAGAATGCCACCAAGTGATGCAAAACCTTGAGTTGTTAGTCGGAAAAGCGGGAAGCGCGGAAGCGAAAAAGGGAAGCGCGGGATGACTTAGAAGCGAATTAAAAATCATCTCGAAAATGAGAAGAGAAACAAACCTAAAGCAACCTATGAAGTGAGGGAAAAGTGAAAAGAAAGAAAAAAATGAAAAAAAATGAGAAGCATGCTTCTCCTAAATTGGGAAGTATGCTTCTCCTAAATAGGAAAACACACTTCTCAATTTTTTTTGCGCTTTCCAACACATTTCAGAAGAGCCATGTTTCACGCTTTTGAAACGCGCTTCGGAGAAGCATGCTTCCCCATGTCCTATGATGCTTCCGGTAACCCTCTGTGAAACTATACACTACCGGCTAGATTGATTTCCTAAGAATTAGATAGTGTAATTGAGATTTTGGAGATGTTTGCTTTTGGGTTTTGAGTTTTTTTTATTTTCTATGGACATAGTTGCATGTGTTATGGGTTTCAATTTTAGATGGATAAATTGTGACTTTCGAGTGAAATTTGGATCTTGGTGCTCGGTAATCTGTGGTTACTCCTACTTTTTTTTAAACTGGGTGGTCGTCTAGTGAATACAAATTGGTGTTAGAAGGTTGAGATCATGAAGTTTGGATTTTTGAGAATTTTGGAGAGGTTTGCTTGGTGGGTTGCAGACCATGAGCAAAATGGTGAATTTGTTGGGTTCTTTGGTTGGTTTTAGGAATGGTAGTGGACCGGGGGAAAATGGGGCCCCATCCCACCTAGCCCGGTTTAGACAGGGGATGGAAGACATGAAACAAGGATGGAGGTTAAAATCAAAACCAGTGCGGGGGATGGAGGCGGGGATGGACTTACCTTTTCTCCTGCCCGCCCCGATCTTCAATCTCCATTAGTAAAATAACTAAAATACCTTTAACAAAACTTGTTTTTTTCTAGCTTTTATGATTGATTTAGGATCTTCGGTTATTTGATTTTTTGCTATAAAAGCATAATACATGATTTTGTTATATTTTTTTAATAAATTAAAAAAAGCCTTCACAGGTCAAGTCATCAAATTGACTCATCCAGATCACCGAATTGCAAACTGACTCGTCCGAATCACCGAATTGCAAATGGGTGATCCGATATCGACTTCTTCCGAGAAAACCAACCATGCTGAGAATGACTTTCCTAGGAATGACTCTCTCACGCCTTATGAGATGGGTGCCTAAGACGGTTGCGAACATGCCTTCTAGTGAATCTTTGATGAGAAAATACTTATTGAATAACTTCTTCATAAATTCTTTCCAAAAGATGTGAAACTTCTTAAATAAATGTAACCATCGATATAGTGACTCTAGGTAGAACCCAAACGGTTGCAAACATTATTGGTCTTAGCATCATGAGAAAGTATGCTGTCTTCTAGTATCTGTTTTAGATCCGGATCTGGATTTGGATCTATTGTTTACATTTTAGATTCAGATTTGGCTCTGGCCAGATCAGGTCCGACTCTGACCCATTTGCACACCTACATACGAGGACCCTAAGATAGGGATGCCAATGCTTTGGATTTGGGTTGAATATTTGACCAAATCCAAATCCAAATCCACTTAGTCGAATTAGATGAGTAAGCAACATCTGACTAACAATCGATTGGATTCAATTTGTGGATATACATCCAAATCCAAACTTGACATATATTCAAATTGGCTTACGTGAAAACGCATCTGGATTCACTACTATATTTCCTTTTTCAACTAGATCTGAATTCAACTCCAAATTCACATAGCCATGATTCAATTAGGAGAGGTGCAGCCATAGTGACAAACGTTTTTTTTTGGCAAAATCTCGTTTGTCAAAAACTCATGCGAAATTGAAATTTTTTCATAAATCTTGCATTTTTGGCAAAATCTCGTCAATAAAAAAATAAATTTAAAAAAAATTAAAATATTTTTTATAAGAAAATATCAATAAAAATTATTTTAAAAAAATACAAAGTTTTTCCACCATAAATAGCCATTTAAAACATAAATATTGCATTTAAATTGCGGTATTTATGTTTTTTTTCATAAATCTTGTGATATTTTGAAAATCTCAAGAGAAATTACCGTTTTAACTTTATGGCAATTTCTCACGATATTATCGCGAGATTTTCATAAATCTCCCGATATTTGTAACAGAGGGTGCAGCAACCAAATCCAACTCACTTTTATCTCTCCGTGCAAACGATCATGGTTGTCAGAAAAGTACAGGTACTGGTATGATTACATGAGGGCTTAAAAGGGTTTCAGGTATATTTTTATTTGAAACAAGTATTGAAAGAGTTCCGATCTAATATATTTATACGATTTCTAAAAGAATTGGTACAAGTTTCTCAAAAAGTTGATGCGATATATATAATTTTGTAAAGATACTTCTAAATTAAAATAGTTAATGATAATATGTAAATCAATCATTATTGTATGATAAATTTTCACAAATTATGATATTTAAAACTCTTAATAAAAACAGCGTCTTTATAAAATAAAATTATTGTTTGTATGCAAGAATGCAAATATTAACAAACTTAATACTCATTATAAATGTAATAAAAATGTGTTTCTGCATAAGATGGCACGAATTTCCTAGGTAATTAAGATATGTATTAAATATTTGATACTTTAGTTTATGGTTTTAAAGACG